>NC_092135.1:61897963-63097963 GCF_043159975.1 Macaca nemestrina | reverse complement strand
CCTATCAAATCAGTCACAAAATCTCATTGTTTTTCTGTCTTCTATACTTGTGCATTAAATACACTCCACTGGCTGTGGTTTTCCTCCCTAACTTATTGGTGACCTACTATAAATGTATTCCAGGCACTGTGCTCACCTTTTAGGTGTGTTTTCTCATTTAAATGTTATATTAGCTCTATAAAGTATGAACTATGATTATCTCCATTGTAGGGAAATTATAAAGAACAAAAAAGCTTCAGGAACACAGCAGCAGAGTCAGGCCTTGAATCCAGTTCTGATTGCCAAGTCCATGCCTTTTGGTACCAGAGTTATTGTCAGATCCTTTACTTCTCTTCTTTTGACTACTTAGTGGTGTCTAACTGCTTTCTTCTTGGGCAGTTGTTCTCAAAGTATAGATTTTAGACAACTGGGGATTCCTCGGGCCCTTTGTGTGGGAGCTTTGAGTTCTAAACTACTTTCATAATAATACCAAAATGGCATTTGTCTTTTTTCACAGTTTTGGCACTCGCACTGATAGAGCAATAGGCATGTGCTAAAACTGCTAATGCTTTAGCAGGATTCAGTGCAGTAGCATCAAACTATAGGCGTAGTCTGTGTTTTCTTCATTGCTCCACACTCTCAGTAAGAAAAATAATGCCAGTTCACATAATACATCTCTGATGAAGCAGTACATTTTAATTTTGCTCAAGCACAGCCCTAAAAATCCCTATTTTTAACGTTCTGTATGATGAAATAGAAGGAATATATAAAGTATTTGACTGCATACTGAAGTGCCATAGTTGTCTTTAGGAAAAGCACTTGTGTGATTGAGTCAGGAGCTGAATAGGCCACTTTTCTTTTTTTCATGGAACACCATTTTCACTTGAAAGAATAACTGACAAACTATGGTTATTCAGACTTGAGTATTTGGCACACGTTTTCTCAAAAATGAACAAAGGGAAGGCCTGTCACTTCAGGAAAAGCAAATAACAGCATTTGTTGTCAATGTTAAAACTGGAGCTTTCAAGAGGAAATTGGACTTGGGGAAAACTTTTACCTGCCACTGGGAGCTTGACAGCCTACCCATACATTACAACTTTTCTCATGACATTAGTGGTGATAGCAACAAATGTGATTTTTGGATATTATATAAGAAAATTTGCCTAAATTTGGAAGACGTTCATAACAACGTGCCATTTTCCAAATAATCCATGCATGATGACACAAAATCATGCATGATTACTTAAAAGACCTATTCAAAGGACAAGATAGATCAAAAGTTCATTGATATGACTTTTGGTTTCACACAACTAATTTAATAAGCTACCATTTGTAGAGTTTTGGTGTGATATTAAAGAAGGATATTCACAGTTACCTGGAAAGGCAATTAAAGCACTCCCTTTTCCAGTCACACAAATATGTGAAAATTTTCTTCTTATATTTCAATAAAACAACATATTCCATCAGACTGAACACAGAAGCATTCATGAAAATCTAAATGTATTCTCTTAAGTGACATAAACATATTTGACTAAATGTGAAACAAATTCATCCTCATTAAATTTTTTTCTGTTTTGAATAATACAGTTGTTTTCATTAACCATCTGTTGTCTGTATAAACATACAAGTGTTTGTTATTAGTTTAAAAGAATTTTTGCATTTTTTCATTTTAATTTTCAATATGGTAAGTATGGATAGCTAAGACTTCCCATAAACAAAAGCTCTTTGGGTTCACGGATAATTTTAAGAGTAGAAAGAAATCCTGAAGCCACAACATTTGAAAACGACTGCTCTAGGGTCACTCCCTGCCTGTCCACCCTTCATACTGCCACCATCTTTCCAGTCTTCACGTTGATCATAACACTCCCTATCCATGGCATACTTTCATGTGTAGTACAGGGTCCTCAGTGGTCTATCCTGCCTAACTTTCGAGTTTTATGTCATACCACTCCCTTCCGTGCAGGGTGATGTCCACCCATAATGAATTTCATGTCGTTCCTCCCAAACTCCCCGCGCTCTTTCTTGTCTCTGCATCTGCACACATGCCACCCCCACCCCGGCCTGCTCCGTGTGTCTCTACTAATGTGTCTCTATTAATGTGTCTTCCTACCAACCCCTTTCCAACCACCACCACCATAAGCCCCCAGTTGAATTCCAACTAGCCTGCAAAACCTACTCCAATATCACTTCCTCAGGGAAATTTCCCCAAATCTTACCTCTTTCTCCCTTCCCTGGGAAGAACAAATTGATACTTTTTATGAACCTCAGACAATCACCAGCTGTATATAACTGTATTATAATTATTTGTATAAAAATCTGCCTCCCACATTGGACTGTCAGCCCCGAGGAAGTGACCATGGGTTCCTGGTTCAAGCAGAGTACTGATTCATAGAATCCCTCCATAAATATTTTCCAAATAAATGATTTTGAGATCCCTTCCAGATTTGGAATTCTGCAGTTTATTCCTCATATAGGATATACTGAACCGTAATCTTTTTACTGCTTAACAAAGGGATGTATTTGCTTTATTCGCACACATTCACCCACAGGCTTTTTTGTTTTTAGTTAAAGAGATCATCTCCTAAGTTTTTTTCATATCTTTTTTGTCCTTGCAAAGATAGCTCTGGAGAAAATTTGATATATTAAATTTTATGTATTTTAATAAATTATAATGTGCATATAATCATTAATAATATATATATTCCACACCAAGGCATCAGTAAGAATTAATTTTTAAAGTCTGCTCTAATATGAATGTAAAATTATGTAAGAACTCTGTATAATAAGCTCACAGAGAACAAAAAAGGAGAACAGAAAAAGTAAAAGAGAACAGCCAAAGAACTATGAGGGGTTTCTTAACCGCAAAATTGTCAGTGAAGTCATGAGAAACTCTAACTCACTAAATTCTTTAATTTCTCAGCCTACCCAAATATTGGGCAAACCCTAATTCCCTTGTAGGGGAAAAGCTGAGTCTGGAACTAGCCTGTCTTCCGAGGACTTAGAGACAACGGTATGGGAATTTCAACGAGACATTTTTACTTTCTTTTGATCAAGATTCAAATTCTTTATTTCAGCCTTTGATAAGTAAATAAGAAGGTAAAAGACTACTTATTTTAAAAAAATTTTTCATGATTTTGTGATGGCACCTTGTTCCATATCATCTCAGATAAATCAGAATAATTTGTGAAAGTTATTCAGTGATTTCCACATTAGATATTTTAAACCTAATTTTATTTCTAAAACAAAAACCAACCAAGAGACGACTCCAATTAAGTAAAATGTATGTATTAATATCAATTAGCTATTCCCATCTGGAAAAGGGCAGCCATCTCTGTGTTGAGGTGCCTCAATGATACTGAGGCTGAGACAGGTTAGATGATACAGGCATACCATTAGCAGCAGACTCAGTACTAACTCAGCTCTCCCATTCCAACCGCAATGTGTTTTCCATTCATTGTCAATAAAGACATCAAAATTAGTTGAAAACCAAATCCTCAAATCAGCCTTTTGTTTGTTTGTTTTTCTCCTCTAAGAAAGCGACCATGTTTCATAGAATTTCCTTAAGACATGTTTGTCATGCTGTTTCATTTTCATTCAGCACTTGGGAAGAACCACAGCCATTCAATTCATGGCAGGTGATATCAGACAGATGGTTTACACATCTTTGGGTACTTAAGGCTTGCAGAAAATGCTCAAACTCTTTCTGCACTCCAAAGCATCAAAGCTGTGATTATTCCACACAGCTTAGAGTTGGATTGATTATGTGGCCGTCAAAATTGACATAAGATGTCTAAAAATGTTAGTTTTATTTTGTGCTGCCCCTCGTAAATTTAGAAAACACAAAATAAATGATCAACTGACTTTTGAGTGAAATCGAATTTTTCTCAAATCTTTCGATTCGTGTACTATACCACTTGATGGAGAAAACAAAAAGTGTGCTGCCCAACTATAAAACAGAAGTTCTGTTCAAAATTAATGGGGAAAAATGACATAACTTTTGACAGGCCTGATATTTTATTTTATAATTTATTTAGAATATACTTTCATAGTAGCAAAAATATATAATAACAATGTTATATCATTATATTATATCAAAAAAATATAATGACAATGTTATTTCAAAGAAAAAGACATATGGTACATTAAAAACACTTTTTGGGCCCGGCACAATGGCTCACCCCTGTAATCCTAGCACTTCGGGAGGCCGAGGTGGGCGGATGGCTTGAGCCCAAGAGTTTGAGATCAGCCTGGGGAAAATGGCGACTGAAACCTCATCTCTACAAAAGATACAAAAAATGATCCAGGCATGGTGGAGGGCACCTGTAGTCCTAGCTACTCAGGAGGCTGAGGTAGGAGGATCACCTAAGCCCGGGAGATCAAGGCTGCAGTGAGCCGTGATTGTGCCACTGCACTCCAGCCTGAGTGACACAGTGAGACACTGTCTCAAAAAATCATAATAGTATAAAATAATAAGTAATTTTATAAAAACACTTTTTTTTTGTCATTGGAACAGATCAAGGAACTAGTAATTAAGATATAAACTAAACACACACACACACACACACACACACACACACACACAAAATAACCCATATTGTTTTTCTTATGTTACTAAAAGATCCAGAGCATCTGATTGTAAGCTCAAGTACATGTAGTGAGCTGCCAAGAATTAGAGGGCCATTTAGGGATAAAATACTATGTAACCTAGAATAAATGTAGGGACAGAGGGGTATGGTAGGAATGGGGAAAATGTCACAGATAACTTTGATCATGACTTTGGTGTCATAGTGGTAGGTTCTTTTATAAGATGACTGATGTACTTATTTTATTTGGTATTGTCATTGTTTCTATATCTTTAGTTTTTAAATGTGGTTTTTGGCATAATGCAAAATAAAATAACTCATGTTTCAAAATTTATGTAGCTGATTTCTTGTGGTTTTGATAGTTCTATTATGTATCCTACAAATAGATTTTTGTTCCTTTCCCTGAGAAATTGAGCAGGGCCGCTCCATCGGTCGGCCTTCCCTTCTTTCTCAGCCAAGTGATCGGCATGTGTGAGTGTGCCCCTATACGCTGCACTTCTCAGTTCATTCCTTTAATTCCGTGGTCATAGTTGTGGTTCCAGTACAGCAAGAACTGTTTAAAGAGTGGTTTGAATTATGAGGATGCTTGAAACCCTAAAAGGGGAAAATGGCTAGGGAAACTGAAGATAATTTAATTATGATAATTTACAGTAATGTAGTGCTTACTAATTCCAAAAACTATTCTAGACACAACATAATTAACTCATTTATTCCTTATGATAACCCGGCAGATTGGCTTCCCTACTATCCTCATTTTATAGATGAAGTCAAGCAATAAGGCATTACTTTGTCCACGATCACACAGCTCATAAGTGACAGAGCCAGGGTTTAGAACAGACAGAGTCTAGCACCTGAGTCCATGCTTTTAACCACTATACTAAATGGAAGATTCAGGGAAAATGTTAAAATTGTCTTGGAATAATTGAAGGGCAGCAGATTGAAATAAGAAGTAAACATATTCTCCATTGTTTCAGAAGGAAACAGAGTCTGGCTTAATAAAAGAAAGGAAATGCTAAAGATAGATAGATTTTTCTGGAGGTAGTGGCTTCCACGTCCCTGCTGGTTGGTGATCAGATCTTTTCTGGAGCAGCAGTTGTCAATGATGGTAACAATGAGAACAGTGGTTGGGTTTGGCAAAACTTCGTTTTCTATCCTCATTTGTATGAGTCAGGGATGTATCACAATAATTGCATTGTTACCAGTACTTCTTTATTTGGGGAGCTACAAAGTTATGAAAAGGTGGGGGGTATTATGCAGAATAATTAAGCAATTTTATTGACAAACTTTACTGGCATTACTCTTTTGCTGAAAGTATAACTATATTTTGGTGGAAAGGTGTCAAAACAGAATTTTTTAATGCTCTTAAAAAATGGACAAAATTATATATACTTGAGATAAAATATAATGTTTATATGTATTATATATACTATACATTGTAGAATGGCTAAATCAAACTAATTAACATTAAGTACAGACTTTTGATAGATTTATAAACTTGGCTTATTGAGAATTAGGTTGAATGACAAAGTTTCCAAGTTCAAATGTGTAGTGTGGTGCTAAAAGCATGACTTAATGTTTATAGCTTTAACAATTACTAAAAAATGACATTTTAGTTGATTTTCTTATACCCAATTGCTTGCTTTCCTAACTCTCGGGCAATTTTTCTTTTATTGCAGGCAATTCATATGCAAGAAGCTACACGTAATTAAATGTGCAGGATGAAAAGATGGCACAGGCACTGTTGGTACCCCCGGGACCTGAAAGCTTCCGCCTTTTTACTAGAGAATCTCTTGCTGCTATCGAAAAACGTGCTGCAGAAGAGAAAGCCAAGAAACCCAAAAAGGAACAAGATAATGATGATGAGAACAAACCAAAGCCAAATAGTGACTTGGAAGCTGGAAAGAACCTTCCATTTATTTATGGAGACATTCCTCCAGAGATGGTGTCAGAGCCCCTGGAGGATCTGGACCCCTACTATATCAATAAGAAAGTGAGTATTGGTTTTAGACTTTCAATAAATCTTTAATTAAACTCTTAACTGTAATATACTTTTCTGGGCCTTATATACAGCATCATAATTTTTCTCCTGTTAAAGATTTTATAACACTCTTCACTGTCACTTATTTTTAGTACAATATAATAAAACAAACATTTATAAGAAATGAAGTCAAGAGTTGGTTACAGTGAGGAAATATGAATAGATGAATGATTTCTATAATTTCACAGTAATTCAGATAGTCAAAATTAAAATTGATATCAGCAAGGTGAAATATCTGTTATGGCTGATATGTTCAAGCACAGGATAGTCTACAGAACAATACCGATGCAGAAAAGAAATATGAGCGTATGTTGTACTTAATTATTTTTTAGTTCATGATTGACTTGATGTACCTTCACAATAATTTGTATTCCAGAGGACAATAAATAATCTTCTGCTTAGCACCCTCCTATAGGCAGATAATACCTGAAGAAGAATGTTCACTCAGAGATTCCTTTTTCTCCCCAGTCGCCTAGAATATGATTAGGATCTTCTCTTAACCTTATATAGTTTGTGGCATGCTAGATTCTGGATCACCTATACTGTTAAAACATCACCCTGAAGAAAAAAATGTCAAAATTGGAAGACTAAAAAAAAGAACTTTCAAGTTTTCTCCATCTATACATGGTTTAAATTAATAGTTATGACTGTGCTTTCCTAATGCTAAAATAAATGCATAACTGTATCAGAATTAGTTGGTTTCTATAGTTAAACTAGCTGGGTGGTATCTTATAGAAAATATAAAAAATAGGTGGTACACTCCATTCTTTCTAATTGGATATTAAGGCATTTTATAACCACGATTTATATTTTACACTTATAAGCATAAAACTAGTTCAATGTAGAAACTAAAGATAAATTAATATCACCATGAGTTGATGACATAGATTATGGAAGATATTGAACACCTTTATTAGTCAAAGCACATCCTTTTGAAAGTTTATAATTTAACTTTATAAAATCAGTGATGGCTAAAGGAAATGACAACCATTCAGACATGGAATTAGTCCTGTTGTTCTAAGTAAGTACTTCTCAAACTTGCACATCCATACAGATTACCTCAAGATCTTTTAATTTGCAGATTCTGAATCCATAGGTCTGGAGCAGGGCCAGAGATCCTGAATTTCTTACCAACCATCAGGCTGTTACATGGCCATACTTTGAATAGCAAGCTTTAATGTTTTATTTAAAGCCATAAAAGTACATGTAAATAGTTAAACAGATTCTTCTTTTACCCTTTTTATAGCTAGTTTCATAAAAGGCGACATTTAACACATTCATGTACTTCTAAAAATAACTTATTTCAACAATTTACTATAGAATTGATAAAGAAAAATTTGAAATTTAGTTATGATTATTACAATAAGTCACCACCCCACCGCCCGCAAGAAATTGGAAAAAAAATATTATCCAGTGAAAACTGTTGCTCTGAAGGATATATTTGTAAAGATATCTTTAAGAGAGGAGGCATGATTCACTCTGCTATGATTAAAAATATTTGCTACTTAAAGAAAGGAAGTGTCCTTAAAAAAGTGAATCAATCAGCCTGGTAGGATTAAGGGGGAAACGAAAGGAGAACAATAGAGGCAAGCGTTAGTATTTTCCAAGGGAGACAGAACTTTAGTAGCAGCACTGAAAGCATTTTCTTCCCAAAGGCCAGGCCACCTCATTGTGCAGGGGCTACACTGAACTACCTAACACATGCTCTTAAACATTCCACATCATTCGATTAGGTCAGCTGTCTTGGGTTCCACACTCAGCAAGAAACCTTCTGATTCCAATTTGTTTTCCCCTAAACCTGCTTGAAGAAAAGAACGTGCTGGCTACATCCCTACAATTATCTCAGTCCATATGAAAGTAATGTATCTCATTGTAAATAAATAGATTGGAGGCCAGGCATGATGGCCCACACCTGTAATCCTAGGGCTTTGAGAGGCCAAGGCAGGAGGATTGCTTGAGGTCAGGAGTTCGAGGCTGCAGTGAGCTATGATTGTGCCACTGCACTCTAGCCTGGGTGACAGATCAAGGTCCTGTCTAAATAAATAAATAAATAGGTTGGCATTCTTATTTTATATACCAGGTTTTCAAGTTTGGTTAATGTGAGTCTGCCACTAAAAAACAGAATTGTCCTCTGTTGTTGACAAAGTCAATTTTATTGCCTCCGTAGCTGAGAGCCAGACTTAGACCCTCATTTATTCAATGTGGCTGTGAACCATCTTGCGAGACATCTAGACAGTCTTTACTGTTGGCTGCACTGCTTTCGTTTATGAAGTATCCATAAAGATGAAGATTGAGGTGCTATTAAACAAGGAAGTAATTTGTCATTCTTAGCATAGAAGGAGTAATGGAAGAAGCTAATAGAAGAGGTTTTAGAATTTAAAAATATGTTATGAAGCTGTGTTAATTATATGGAAAAATACAGGTAAAAGGCATTTAAAAACTTTAAAGCATTATGTAACTCTTTGCCACCATTAATTAGTGATGCATTTTGAATACCTAATTTAATTAAATGAGTAACATCACAATGTATTTTAATGGCACTGAATTTGACCAGGGTACTATTAATAACAGTGACAGTGATAATCATAACTAACCTTTCTTGTGCTCATACTGTGTCAAACACTGCTGAGTGCTTTAACTCATTTACTATTTAGTGAACCAGTGAGGCAGGTCCTATTGTTAGCTTCAGTTTGTAAATGAGGAAGTGAAGCACAGAGAGGTGAAGTAACTTGCCCAAGACCACACTCCTTAAGTGGTGAATCCAGGATCTGAGCCCAGGCATTCGTCTCCAGAGCCAGAGCTCTTAACCACTAAGTGAAATGATATACTATGCTTATTAATATAATAAAATAAAAGAGAATATTTAAAAATTGGTTGCATCAGTTTTTGAGTTATCTGATTGATGTGGTCCTAATCATTGAGATGTAAATCTTATTCTTGCCACAAAGTAGTAAAACTTTTAGTAAACTTACAAGATATGCGTTTACCTGGGAAAAAGCAACAAGTAACATTCCAGAGTACAAAATAGCTGGTTTAACATACTTCCAGCTGTAGCAATGATGATCAGTATGATGTCAGTAGCAATAAGAAGTATTAATTTTTTAAGTCACATCATTACTTATCATCACTTGGAAACATACCTTTAGAATTGCTACAATTTATCCCTCCCCTATTCATCTGTCATTTTCTCAAGTAATTTTCAGTTTAGGTATATCTCTTCATAACATCAGAGCCCCATCATTTCAAACTTTTTCTTGCAATTCTTTCACTATACAGGACATTAGTATTTTACTCTGCATTTCTCAGAACTCAGGGTTCTCTTTGTGTCAGGTATTGTTCCCGAGAAATAAACTGGAATTGTAGTCTTAAGGCCTGCTCTGTTTTAGAACTTATACATTCAACGAAGATGCTCTTAGCATGTCAGCTTTAATTCCGCTAGTACTACAAAGGCTAATCTTGCAGGAGGAGCAAAGGGTTCCATGTTTAAAGGGATAATTTATGGCTGTTCACTCTGTTTTTGGAGATAGTTCAAAATGAAACCCTCTCCTAATGTTGCAAGCAGAAATTGCTTTTTCAGGGAAATTGTTTCAAAAGAGCATGAGTGCCTGCACCTTAAATTATGGTGAGCTTTTTCAAGTTACTGCTTTTGTTGAAAGCCTAAATGGATCTTGACTGTTCAACTTGTAATATTAAATAATCTAATCTTGTGACTCCAAGGCAACCCTTTAATGCTTCTGTGTTCCAGCAACAGTCTTTCCAAGGTCCACTGTCCCTTACACACAATCCTGCTGCTGGTAAAGAATAGTTTGCTTGCCCGCTTCATAAAACTATTCACATTTGTAGAGTGCATTTTCTGGAATATTGTTAGTTAAGTAATGGTTGGCTCTATGGTCTTAAATACAAAAGGGCAATGATCAGAGAAACTGTATAGTTTCTGAAAAAAAAAAAATGGTTAGTTAAATAATGGTTGGCTCAATGGTCTTAAATACAAAGGGATAATGAACAGAAAAACTGTTCAGTTTCTGGAAAATGGTTAGTTAAGTAATGGTTGGCACCATGGTCTTAAATACAAAAGAGCAATGAACAGAGAAATTGTTTTCCCTCCCCTTTATACTGACAATATAAATATTTTTGTCTACCTATTTAAACAAAGCACGTTGTCAGTGAACATAAATGTATGGCATATAGCTCCTCGTTAAAGGACAGAAACATATTATTAAGTAAATGGATATACAGAATAGAGGTCTTAAAGGTAAATAGTACCTTTAAGGTAAACCCACATTTTATTAAAACAAGTGTTTATTTGCAAACCAGGCTATTAAATACTGTGAAAAAATGGAGAAAAAGTAGATTACAAGCTCTTTATGCTCAATGGTTTATAACAATTTCTAACCTAGTTCTCACTGGAATGAACAGTATGTATAAATTGCTACTTGAGTATAATTACAAGCAACATGTAAAAGACTGCAAATTAATATACTAAGACTTACTGGTAAAGAGAAACAACTAGGGAGTGATCAGGAGGTAGTGTGATTTATTTGGAAAGACATGATTAAGGAGGTGATAGATAGCTGAGAAAATTCCCAGAGAGAAGGGATTTTCAACCTTGATTGCATGTTAGAATCGCCTCAGGAAATTTTTTTTTTTTTTTTTTTTTTTTGAGACAGAGTCTCGCTCTGTCGCCCAGGCTGGAGTGGTGCAGTGGCCGGATCTCAGCTCACTGCAAGCTCCGCCTCCCAGGTTTGCGCCATTCTCCTGCCTCAGCCTCCTGAGTAGCTGGGACTACAGGCGCCCGCCACCTCGCCCGGCTATTTTTTTGTATTTTTAGTGGAGACAGGGTTTCACTGTGTTAGCCAGGATGGTCTCGATCTCCTGACCTCGTGATCCGCCCGTCTCGGCCTCCCAAAGTGCTGGGATTACAGGCTTGAGCCACCGCGCCCGGCCAGGAAATTTTTTAAAATACCCAAGTCTGCGCCCATCTCTCAGAAATTTTCATTCAATTGGCAATTTTAAAATCTCTACAGGACAGCCTAAAATTCAGGCAGGATTAAGAACCTCTGACATAATAGGGGGCCGTTGTAGGTGGAAGTATATTGTAAGGTGTGTTATGGAGACATTTACCTGAAATGAAGGGAGTTTGCATTAAATGACCTTTTAGTTGCCACCTTCTTCTAGGAGTCTATGACATTCATATTCAGAGCCATAGGGAGAGTTTCATTGGTTGTGAGTGAGGTTGACAACTGAATTGAATTGGCCATAGCAAAGATGACTCTAGTGGAAAAAAGTAAAAGATGATTCTATAGGAACATGGTAGGTAATCACTTGTAGCACAGCTAGTGCTAAGTGGATGATTGTAGCTCTCAGATCATAGAATTTTAATTGTGGAACGCCCTTTGAAATGGTGCGTTTCAGACTAAATTTCAATGCATCCTTCCCTCCTCAGTATTAGCTGAGAAGTTGATCACTTCTCACACATCTATAGTCAGCAAAACCAGGTTATTCAACCTGTTTGAACATTTTAAATCTACAGGGACAATCAGAAGCCATCATAAACTTTGAAGTTAAAAGATTTGATGTAATTAAAATATTTATAAAAGATTATTTTAGTAGCAATGTGTACAGAGTAATCTGAAAACTTACCAAAGCTGAAGACAGATGGTAAGCTTTAAATAGAATTGGAATCTGTAAAGCTACATTACAATTCCGTAAAAAAATTTGTGTAGAATTGTCAGTTAGTATCAGCAAGTTGGAATCTTAGAGACAGATTAGATAATAGTAAATAGTATCCTTATTTGTAACTATATGTTAATTTAAACATCTAACATGTTTGTAGTTATGATATATCAACTGGTTTAAACAAACAAGTTCGAACAAACAAATTCTATTTTGTAAAAAGTTCTTCATGTATGTAAGCTCTTTAAATAAGTCCATGTCTAATTTAGTAATTTCTTTCTCGTATTTTCTTTTTCAGACTTTTATAGTAATGAATAAAGGAAAGGCAATTTTCCGATTCAGTGCCACCTCTGCCTTGTATATTTTAACTCCACTAAACCCTGTTAGGAAAATTGCTATCAAGATTTTGGTACATTCATATCCTTTTAATGTGAATTGCCTAAATGCTATTTCTAATAGTTGATTTTAAAGAAAATGGCATTTATATTTTTGAGTATTTGTAAAATTTCTTTGAGATTAATGGTAACATTGTTAGTTTAATTCATTTGTTTGCACTGGTTTTCCACTATTTATAACAAGAGTATTATAGAATGACTACAGCATTACAGAAGAAAATGTGTAACCAACCATGACAGTGAATGTGTAAATGAAATATATTATATAGTAGGAAAAAGAGCAAATTTCCTTACACCTTTATCAGCTTCAATGAGATCATGTATAACCATTGCTAAAGATTAGATTATGGTTAGTACTACTATTTGTATTACAAAGTGTTCAAACTTTATGCCTTCATTGTTTCTATATCTTCAGCACCTGGATTTATCCTTCTTTCAGTCCTTCCTTCCTTCTCCCCTTCCTTCATTCTTCCTTTTACCCTTCCATCTTATTCCCTTCTTTTTTTTCAGTAAATATTTATTAAACTCATACTACGTGCTCATGTACCTGGTTGGGAATATATATCAAAAAGTCGAACTTAAAACTATTTACAAGGTTAGTCAAAAAGTATATGTAAAAGGGCAGAATAGGTGTGGATTTCAAGAAAATTCTCAAGTGATGATAAAATAGAATGGTGATTTTCTGAGGCAGTGTTCAAGAATGGGCATTTTGTACAGGCAGATTCAAAGCAGGCTTCTATATAAACTTAAAGACTGATTCACCTAGATACAGGGCAAATGAGACGGATAACCTTTTGAGGTATGAATTCTCTCATTCTATGGCTTGATGTTGGAAAGTATTTATATTCTAAAATAAAAGATTTATCTCAAAATAATCATAAACTTTCTTACAGGGAAGTCGGGACTTAGAAACCAAGAGAACGTACTACAGCTAATTCTCAGAAGGGCATCAGAATAGTGCTGTCTGTTTAGGTATAATGTGAACTAGACACAGGAGCATAGCCAGGTGCTCTGCTGGGTTCCCCCACAATCTACAGTATAAACAAAAAGCTAGAAAATAACATTACCTTATCAGGACAAAATTGGATCTCCCTCTTTTGTGCTATAAACTGTAAAGGAGTAAGTTACATCACTACACACCTACTATTTATGGTAGAATTCTCAATCAATGTAATCTTTGATTATACTGGGCTCTACATTCTCACAATTTTTACATTGCATTCGTTAACGTTTTATAAGTCAATGGTGATGAATGTATCTGAAGTACATCTTTTACACTTATGGCATACTATAAACTCACTAAGGGATGATGAGTTATTCTTCCAGGGCAATTTCACACAACTGATTGGAATGCAAAATAATTTGCATTTACTTCAAACAGAGATCATTTTTCTATTAAATTCAGTTTTGCGAGTATGTTATATAAAATGAAAAAGAGAGTGCACCAAGGACATATCACAGGCTTTGAAGTGTCTTATTATTTTATAATTGTTTTAAAACAAATAAGTAATATTAATTTCACAGTTTTTGCATCGATAAACTTTTTTGTGTGTTTTGGATCATTTATAAATGGCCATGGTAACCTACTAACATTTATTCCTTAACTATAATCTACTTTATTCAGCATGCTTATCATGTGCACTATTTTGACCAACTGCGTATTTATGACCTTGAGTAACCCTCCTGACTGGACAAAGAATGTAGAGTAAGTAGGAATAACTTATTGGAATGAGAAATGCACACTCAAATTCTCTAGCAGTCTCCTTGTGGGTATAGTCTGACTTATGGTTTCCATTTCTGTCTAAGAAAAAGTTATTTTCATAATATGAAAGAAGATAAGGGAAGTTCTTTGGGGGAGTTATTCTTCTTTGAGGTAAGTATTTTCCAACAAACTCATGACAATATCTGTTAAAGAGAGGTTATAAATTAGTATACACTTTCTGGTAAACTAAATCAATCATCTAGCCTAAAATTAAGTCTCAATCATTGTTAATCATTTGAGATAAAATACTATGATCATTTGAGTAATTTGATAAATTAAATTATTTTATTCTAGTATGTAGTTATTATTGTTATATTCGAATAGAGTAGAATAGATTTAGGTTTTTAGCTCTAAATTAAGTAAATGTCTTAATTATACATCTAAGATGTCTAAACTATATTTAGATATGTAAGTTATTTATACACAACATGTGTGCTGAAACAGCTTAGATGTGTTTGTAAAAGAAAGAAAATGTCTTCCATAAAACTGTGCTCATAAAATAACAGGGCTTAGGGAAACATGATTGGGGGAGACTAAAACTTATGGAACTTTGTAACTAGAATACAACATAGAAACAATAATAATCCCAATAAAAAGACACTTGCCCAGTTGAGTCTCATCTGATGTTTGTACCTAAAATCAGAGCCATTGAGTTCTTTGCGGTCTCAGATCCTGAGCCTCATCCTTTCTCCCTTGAAATAGAGACTGGGGATATTTGTATGATTTCATCAAAATAAAATGCTTCATTCTGTATTTTCATACATGGAGAAAGTTCTAAGCACATTAATTGTTCAGGATGTTAAACCAGGCCCTTGCTACACTAAAAGAAAACGATTCTGTGGATTTTCTGTATTAGTATCAAGATCTTTTTATTATTATTATTGCAAGGGATTTTCCATTTAAGTGTGAGAAAAAAATGCCCTTCATTGTTTCGAAACATCAGTATGCTGGGAAAAATTGTGCATGAACTAATACAATTTCTGCATCGTAACATTATTTCATTTTCTTATTTTTCAGTCACAGATGAGGTTATTTGCATCAAAGAAACATACTTTCTAGTGAAACAAAGTGGTTGGATTATATAGGCTATTTATATATAGTATAATACAATATTCAGGTATCTGACTGGTTAAGTAAAAATATAATATGTTCTTTTTATTGTCATATTTTTAAAAGCAATGTACAGAGACAAAATAGTGTAACAAATACTGCCGCTTTTAGTTCTGTTTTTTTTTTTTTTTTTTTTTGAGATGGAGTCTCGCTCTGCCGCCCAGGCTGGAGTGCAGTGGCCGGATCTCAGCTCACTGCAAGCTCTGCCTCCCGGGTTCACGCCATTCTCCTGCCTCAGCCTCCCGAGTAGGATAGTCTCGATCTCCTGACCTCGTGATCCGCCCGTCTCGGCCTCCCAAAGTGCTGGGATTACAGGCTTGAGCCACCGCGCCCGGCCTCGTTCTGTTTTTATAGATTTCTCTGAGGATTTACTGTACCACTCTAAACCATTATTTATCAGTAATTTAACATGCTATTTTTTAAAAACAAGTAGCTTGAAAATGCTCCCTAAGAATTATTGTAATAGAGAATCCAGCCCTTATATTGAGGAAGACCATTTAACTTAGAACTCTCATTTGCTATACATGATTTTGGAATTAACAAAATGGACAGTCCTATGTAAGACTATTCTGTAGGTGGTTTTCACAGCAGAAATTATTGAAGCATTTAAACATGTATCAATTTCATTTATTTGTATAACATTATTAAAGGATAGTTGAAGAAGGTAGTTGGAGTTTGTGACCAGCCTGGACAACATGGTGAAACCCCATCTCTACTCAAAATACAAAAAATGAGCCAGACGTGGTGGCACACACCTGTAGTCCCAGTTACTCAGGAGGCTGAGACAGGAGAATCACTTGAACCCAGGAGGTGGAGGTTGCAGTGAGCCAAGATCGCACCACTACACTCCAGCCTGGATGACAGAGTGAGACTGTGTTTCAAAAAAAAAAAAAAGGCAATTGAATATATAGACATCTCTTTCTAAAGAAACAGTAATAACTTAGAGATGATTATACCCATTATGAAGGCAGTCTTAGCTTTAGAAAGTTTTTGATTTGCATCATTCAGCTGGAAAACTTTGCACAGGTTTTCTGATCAATTATCTTCAGTACTTGAAAGCAAGCCAGCAGGAAAACAGCAAAGTAGTAGTGGTTACTACCCCAAACCCTGGGTTCAGTGAAAAAGAAGATAACTTAGTTCTGAGATGAAAACTGAAGTCACTGATAATTGACACAGTCCCTGTACAAAGATATGGCGTACACAAAATGACTTGAGAACCATATTATATAGTGAGGGGAGTGTTATGTAAGACAAGGCACTTCTATAGACTGCATTTTATTTAATTTCATTTATACTGAATTTTATTTAAATCAATATATCTAAAATATGAAAATTCAACAATTAAAATTAGCCAAATTTCAAGGTTCTAAGACACCAAAGTTACAGCAACAAAAACCTGTGACATAGGCAGAATTGAAGGCTTGATTATGAACCTAGTGTGGGCTTAGCCAAGAAAGATAAAGGTCCCCTGACTCCCACTTACCTGTGCAACCTAGTTACTAATAAGCATTTTTGAATACGTATTCTGTGTAGAACTCTGTCTCAGTAGGCTCTAGCACTCTCTTCCATAGACAGCCATGAACACTTCCCATACATTCCAAATGTACCCACATATTTTCTTAATTTTCCAAAATCAAGAACAAAAGTAGGGACTTTAATCTTATTCCTAGTAACTCTATAGATAACAAAGAATTGCCTCAGCATAAACCACAGGGTACTAACCACTAATATAATAAACAGAATATACATATGCAGTGTTTCTAGGTCTTTAAAAGGCCAGCTATCTCTACAAACAGAAATATCATGGTGATTATGTGTGTTACACAATGATCCAAACTACAACACAGCAAACATAAGCTTGCTATTGTAAAATATATCTCTTCCTAATAGTCAGCTACTTCATAATAAGTAAAGATAGCAATTATTACTTATGAGATCAATTGAGTTTTGGGGGAGAAAAGGAAGGGAATGTACTTAAGAAAACTAGACTTGGAGATATCTGCATAAATTATCCTTGATATCTTTGTTCCTTCATATGAAAGAAATTTGTACAGAAAACATTTCAAAAATAATGACCCTAATGTTTTTCATATATAAAATACTGGTAGGCTGGAAACTCTAATGAATTTAATATGAGTAAATCAAATCTTTGTGGCTTGGGTGAAGTGCTGTGAAAAATAAACTTAAATTGTGCTTTTAAAGAACACAATGTTGAAAAACAAGTACTCTCAACTATTTTTGGGAAAAAATAGAAAACAGCAATAACTTATATTGTCAAGACTCAAAGAAAAGAGGGCCAGAAATACATGACATTAAACAGCAAATAGAAAAGTCTTCCACCATTTTGGAGGCTGAAAATTGAATTTCAGCAAGGTTTGAATGATTAAGCCCAATTGCATAGAGATAGTAGCTGATGCAAGGTTAGATTTAAGAATTTTGTTTATCCATATATTTTGGTATTTGCGCAAACACACACATATAGAATACTGGTGAACCGAAACATTTCTTGTGATAATATATACACATACACACATACATATATCTATACAACACACTCATGCGCGTGCACACACACACACACACACACACAGGGTGGGAGGGAGGAAGGGAAGGAGAGAGATAAATGGGGGGCAGTTTATAACTCTGCATGATTCTTACAAATTAAAAAAAGAAGTATATTTTCTCTAGTAGACATGTAAAATAGCCCTCAAAATAAGTCTACTCATTACGAAATTTAAATAAAATATTTTATTATTTAAGTAACTAAATCCAAGCTATGTTGCCTCTAAAGTTGTACTGTCCAATGAGGAAGGCACTAACCACATGTGGCTATGGTACCTTGAAATTTGGCTAATCTTAATTGTTGAATTTTCATATTTTAGATATATTGGTTTAAATAAAATGCAGTATAAAAAATAAGTTTACTTACTTCTTCTCATCTTTTCACTTGCTACTAGGAATTTGAATATTACATTTGTGACTGGCATTACATTTCTATCAGACACTGCTGCACTAGAAGGTGAAACTCGATGATTATCCATAAGATACTTGAAACTATTATTCTAAAACCCAAATAGTTAAACGCAATTAGATTCTTAGAGAATATATTTTCTCTTCAGTTTAACTCTTTGCTCAGACTTGTAAGTCTAATTAAATGAATAGATTATTTGATAAATAGAAGTAAGGAACAATATATTAATGAATTGAAAAACCATGAAAGGATAGGATTTGCTATGATTGAAAACATTTAACAGTTCAAACAAAATTATTAATTTTGGCTTGGATGTTTTTTCTAGGTACACATTCACTGGAATCTATACCTTTGAGTCACTTATAAAAATCTTGGCAAGAGGGTTTTGCTTAGAAGATTTTACGTTTCTTCGTGATCCATGGAACTGGCTGGATTTCAGTGTCATTGTGATGGCGTGAGTAATTTTGAAAATTTGATAAATGCAAAGGAATGAAAATAGTCATAGCACAAACAAGGTTGTGTTATATATTAAATGTAGAGCTTTCTTGTTAGTCAAGTTAATTATATGGATTTGTATTTTAAGAATACATATTAGAATACATATTGCAATGTAAATATATCCAGCAAATGATCAATAAATAGGATTATCTTCATGTCATATAGTCTTTCTCTTCATAAAAATGAAGTTATTCATTGACTACAATTTAATAGCAACAACTGTACTTTGATTAGTTTTGCAAACAAATGTGTTCATATTAGTGAAAATTACATTGAAATAAAGCAACACAATTTTGTTTCTTAAAAGCAACTTTCAGCATATGGCACCCTGAGGCCTGTAACAACTCCATTTGTTAAACTCACAGGGCTCTATGTTCCAAACCCAGCATTAAGTCCTTATTTAGTATAAAATTTGCCAAAACTATCAGTAACTCTGATTTAATTCTGCAGGTATGTAACAGAATTTGTAAGCCTAGGCAATGTTTCAGCCCTTCGAACTTTCAGAGTCTTGAGAGCTCTGAAAACTATTTCTGTAATTCCAGGTAAGAAGAAGCTGGTGTAAGGTAGTAGGCCCCTTATATCTCCAACTTTTCTTGTGTGTTATTGTGTTTGTGTGTGAACTCCCCTATTACAGATATGTGACAGAGTTTGTGGACCTGGGCAATGTCTCAGCGTTGAGAACATTCAGAGTTCTCCGAGCACTGAAAACAATTTCAGTCATTCCAGGTGAGAGCTAGGTTAAACACCGAGGCTGACTTTAATTATTAAGTTTGAAATCAATTTATAATGATTTATAGCATTAGCCTTGTTGCTTATTATTATGGTTCATCTCATTCAATAATGCCAATTGATGTTTTGATGTCAGTTTAGCTCCTAAAATTTTATAAATTACATCTTATTTATAAAGTCAGCCTTTGAGTTTAACAGAAAATTGCATGAGATGTCTTCAAAAAATGCTAATTTTGGCCTCTTGCTCTCTCTCTCTCTCTTTTTCACTACCATGGCTTTACTAACTGATTTGGATTTTACCATTCACTGCAGATGTAGTTCAAAAATGGATCTCCTTTTACAAAGGAGAAAAGATTATTATTGAAGAGCATGCATATGGCATGAGACTTACGTTATCTTAAAATTCTTTTCTCCTCTAAATTACTACCGCTTGGAAGCTAGAGTAAAGAATGGATTGGTGGAAAATAGCTTCATGAAATACAAAATCTGAAATGAAAAATAACTCCAAGTTTTTTTGTACGTTTGTTGAGCATGTAAAACCACACAAACAAAACTTCCTGACTAGATATTTAAACCTTCATATTGAATTTCCAGCAAGCACACTGTTCATGCATAAAATCTGCTGTTCATCTATTTCCCAAATCATCAGGCTATCCATACAGCTTCGGTGTCTAA
Organism: Macaca nemestrina; assembly: GCF_043159975.1. Classification (NCBI taxonomy): domain Eukaryota; kingdom Metazoa; phylum Chordata; class Mammalia; order Primates; family Cercopithecidae; genus Macaca; species Macaca nemestrina. Next base: position 63,077,550 of record NC_092135.1, on the reverse strand, counting down.
ATAGTCAAGCAACCATTTATGGGGGAAAGAGAATGCGTGTGACTATTGAGAAATCATGGCTTCTGGCACTCTTCCTCAGGTGACCTGTAGTTCTCTCTCTTCAGGTTTAAAGACCATTGTGGGGGCCCTGATCCAGTCGGTGAAGAAGCTTTCTGACGTCATGATCCTGACTGTGTTCTGTCTGAGCGTGTTTGCTCTCATTGGGCTGCAGCTGTTCATGGGCAACCTGAGGAATAAATGTTTGCAGTGGCCCCCAAGCGATTCTGCTTTTGAAACCAACACCACTTCCTACTTTAATGGCACAATGGATTCAAATAGAACATTTGTTAATGTAACAATGAGCACATTTAACTGGAAGGATTACATTGGAGATGACAGTAAGAAGTATTGCCACATTATATTAACCTTAGTGTTGCTGAATGAGTTTTCAACTATAAATAGTTGAGACTGTGGGTGTACAGCCACCTTTAGTCTGAGATAGTCAAACTCTGATGTATTCCTAATGTGAATAGGATTAATATGAAATAAAATGTTTTTGGTTTTGTGTTAACAGGTCACTTTTATGTTTTGGATGGACAAAAAGACCCTTTACTCTGTGGAAATGGCTCAGATGCAGGGTAAGAAACGTAATATAGTTTTTAAGATACAGAACTGTTTGCGAAAAAAAAAAAGTAAGTAGGAAAACATCTACATGGTTATATGTGTAGCCTTACCATGTATATGATAAAGAGTGGTGCTGCCCACCTAGGAAGTGCCTTGTCTGCCTTACTGGATTGCCACTGGTCCAAACTCACAGCCATTAAAAGTCGCCCCTTTGTGAAGACTTTTCCCCAGAATTTCACAGTTAAGATGCTCTTAAACTGATGCTGCAATGTGTGAAGGCCCAGAGTCTGTCTTTGCTGTGCATCCATCAGAGCTGTTACGAAACACAGGAAGGAACACAAGATGGGTCCCTTTTTATTGGTGTACATATGTATCAATGGGATGAGTTTTGTTGTGACTGGAAAAGATCCAGACTATAATGTGGTCTTCAGGGTGCAAGCACACTTGGGGAAGTGCTTTGAAATATTTAGTATTCTTGAAAGAGCATAAATTTCTGTATACGAAGAAGCCAAGGGTGCATGTGTGCCAAAGGCATGTCCAAGTTTGAGTAGACATAATGAATAGTTATTTTAGGCCACATTTTACAATAAGAGATGTTGTAATATCTTAGTCATGCTGTTAGTCTCTACCCCTTAAATATTTTCCTAAGAGTATTGTAAGTTAATTTTAAATCAAAATAGGGAATTTTTTAAGAGCCGAGAGATAGCAATACTAAGTGACTCTTAGGACATGGAACTTAAATATATTTTGAGTCATCCTTTAAAAATGGAAACTGGTGTAGCCATAAAAATCTAAGAGAGTTAATGAAAATATATACAAGTCATATAAATAGAGCTTTGGGGAATATTTTTTTCTTGGCAGTTTTACTAACCTTTATTATGTGAATGTAGTGGGTAAGAGCATAGGTTCTACAGTTCATGTATACCTGGGTTCAAATCCTAACTCCACCATTTGTAAGCTCTTTGACCTTGGAAAAGTGCCCTAAGCACTCTGTACCTTAGTTATTCATTGATAAAATGGAGAGAGTAATATTCTGTCCCTTTAACAGTTGTGATGATTATTATGCAATACACATAAAGTATTTGAACTAGCACATAGCCAATTGTAAGAATTTATTGCATGTACCAGCCTAAGCAACAAAGCAAGACCCTACCTCTACAAAAAAAAAAAAAAAAAAAAAGAAAGAAAGAAAGAAAAGAAGAAGAAAAGAAAAACCTAGCCAGGCATTGTCATGCACACGTGTAGTCCTAACTTCTCAGGGGGCTAAAGGAGGAGGATTGCTTGAGCCCAGGAATTCCAAGCCATTATGAGCTAAGATCACGCCACTGCACTCCAGCCTAGGTGACAGGCTGTCTCTGAAAAACGGCCGGGAGTGGTGGCTCACACCTGTAATCCCAGCACTTTGCGAGGCAGAGGCAGGGGGATTACTTGAGGCCAGGAGATCTAGACCAGCCTGGCCAACATGGCAAAACCCTGTCTCTCCTACAAAACACAAAAATTAGCTGGCTGTGGTGGTGCACACCTGTAATCTCAGCTACTTTGGAGGATGAGGCAAAATAATCTCTTAAACATGAAAGATGGAGGTAGCAGTGAGCTGAGATGGCACCACTGCACTCCAGCTTGGATGACAAAGTGAGACCCTGTCTCAAAAAAAAATTTTTTTAATAAATAAAAACAAAATAACACACTCTCTCTCTAAAAAAAAAAAGAATTTATTGCCTATTGACTATTATTTATGATGATGATGATTAACATAAAAGCCCAGATAAAATTTTGGATAAATTTGGTTAATGCATACTTTATTCCTATTAAACCATAATAATCTATTCCCTTTAATGAATACCTATTATGGCTTAAGTAATTCACATCAGCAGTCCCCAGCCTTTTTGGCACCAGGGACTATTTTGTGGAAGACAATTTTTCCACGGACCAAGGGTGGTGGTGGGGAACGATTTCAGGATGATTCAAGCATGTTACATTTATTGTGTACTTTATTTCTATTATTAGTATATTGTAATATATAATGAAATAATTCTACAACTCACCATAATGTAGAATCAGTGGGAGCCTGATCTCAAATGATTCACCTGCCTCGGCCTCCCGAAGTGCTGGGATGATAGGCATGAGCCACTGCGCCTGGCCATTGGTGATGAGTTTTAAATACAAAATCATTTTGTATTTAAGTGGCACATTCCATTAAAGAAATAAATGATTTGTATTTTATTAAAAGTAAAAGCCTCTGTTCTACAAAGACATTCTTAAGAGAATGAAAAGACAAACCACCAACTGGGAGACAATATTTGCAAAGCATATATCTAATATACAAAAAATGACTGGGGCCAGGTGCAGTAGCTCATGCCTGTAATTCAGCACTTTGGGAAGCTGAGGGGGGAGATCATTTGAGCCCAAGAGTTTGAGACTGGCCTGGGAAGCATAGGGAGTTTCTACAAAAAACAAAAAAATTAGCCAGGCATGGTGTAGTGTACCTGTGGTACCAGCTACTCAGGAGGCTGAAGCAGAAGGATTACTTGAGCCTGGGAGGTCGAGGCTGCAGTGAGCCAGGATCAGACCACTGCACTAGAGCCTAGGCAACAGAATTGTACCCTGTCTCAAAACAAAACAAAACAATGAACCAGTGTCCAGAATATCTAAAGAACTCTTAAAACTCAACAATAAGAAAACAAATGACCCAATTTAAAACTGGCAAAAGATCTGAACAGATACCCTACACGAGTATATAGTACAGGTGGCTATTAAGGAGGTAAAAAGGCGCTCAACATTATTTGTCATTAGAAAATATTGCAAACTAAAACAAAAATGAGTTACCACTGTACATCTGTTAGAATAACTGAAAAATGTATCTGGCGATACCAATGTCTGATGAGGATGCAGAAGAACAGGAACTCTTGCTTATTGCGGATGGGAATGCAAAACTAGACAACCGCCTTGGAAGACAGTTTGGCAGTTTCTTACAAAATAAACATAGTCTTACCATATGATCCAACAGCTGCACTACTAGGTATTTAGCTGACCAATTTGAAAACGTATGTCTTCACAAAAAACCTGCATGTGAATATTTATAGCAGTTGTATTCATAATGACCCCAAACCAGAAGCAACCAAGATGTCCTTCAAGAGTTGTATAGATAGATAAATAGTTATACCCATACAATAAAATATTATTTAGTAATTAAAAAGAAATGAGCTATCAAGATACAAACAGGTATTAATGAATGTTAAATGCATATTTCTAAGTGAGAAAAAGCCAATCTGAAAAAGCTACATACTGTATGATTTCAATTATCTGACTTTCTAGAAAACACAAAACAATAGAGATGATAAGAAAATAGTGCTTGCCAGGGGTTCATGGTGAGGAATTATCTAGGTAAAGCAAAGGGGATTTTTTTTAGGGTGAGAACCTGTTCTCTAAGATTCTATAATGGTGAATATGAAACATAATGCATTTGTTAAAACTCATAGACCTTTATAACACAAAGAGTGAATCTTAATGTATACAAATTAAAAGAAATCTTTTGTGAAGTTTGGGGATCCCAGGAAGAAATAGAGTATGTGACAAAAATATATAAATGTATTGCAAAATATGAAACAACCTCACTGAAGGTGGTGGGGTAATAACATGCTAACCTAACTAACTTTGGAAATGAGTGGAGTCTGTAAAACTGAAGGTAAAAGGAACAATACTCTAGTTGATAAAGTTGTTTCCAATGGTAGTATAGATTAACAATCCTGAAACCACTGTGCATATTTATCAGTATTGAGCAATTATAAACATATATATCTCCTTGTTCTGTCAGCTGAGACGGCCTAGAAGCAATGACACCCCAGTAGCAACAAACACAGCTAGCACCCAGATCTTGGTTTCTAATACCATTTTCCAATTAAAAAAACAAAAAAAAACAAAAAAAAAAACTAGCGATCCTTGGAGAAATGGTTGATTCTAGCACTGGGGAAGAAATTATAAAAGATGAGCCTGGAGCATCTGAGAGTGCTTAAAAGTAAGAAAGTGTTAAAAGATAAGCAAACAATGCAACCCACAACCATGGGGTATGTCAAACTGTTACAGGTGTCAACTGAAAGAGCTTCCAATGGCCAAAGATGAAGCAATTTGAACAAGTAAATAAATGAAATATCATTGAATTTAATCCAAAATATAAAACGAATCTCCATGACTACATGTTAATTGCAATGATTGAATAATCAAACAAATTATGAATAATGGACAAATATCCTGTGCAGAATAATTTCAAATAATTTTTGTATATACTTAAGATCATAACTGAAGGTTCCTTAAATGTGGTCTGTACACAGTGACTTTATTTCAGAGAGTACATATGGAAAAGGAAGAAAACACTACCTCAAGATAGGTGGTGAAAGTTAACATCAACAGTGATAAGTCATAGTGATAAGTATGTACCCTTGGCATGATGTGATGTGATGATAGTGACGTTTTACCTCTGTAGTCTTCCACCCACAAATCCATAACCTAAATATAATCATGAGACAAACATTAGACAAATCCCAATTGAAGGGCATTCAACAAAGTATCTGACTAGTAATCCTCAAAACTGTTGTGGTCATCAAAAACAAGGGGAGTCTGAGAGATTGTCACAGCCAAGAGGAGCCTTAAAAGACATAACCACTAAATGGAATGTGTATCCTGAATGAGATCCTGGAACGAAAAAAGGACATTAAGAAAAAAACTGAGGGTCGGGCGCGGCGGCTCATGCCTGTAATCCCAGCACTTTGGGAGGCCAAGGCGGTTGGTCACGAGGTCAGGAGATTGAGACCATCCTGGCTAACACTGTGAAACCCCGTCTCTATTAAAAATGCAAAAATTAGCCGCGCATGGTGGCGGGTGCCGGTACTCCCAGCTACTCGGGAGGCTGAGGCAGGAGAATGGCGTGAACCCAGGAGGCGGAGCTTGCAGTGAGCCGAGATCATGCCCCTACACTCCAGCCTGGGTGACAGAGAGAGACTCCGTCTCAAAAAAAAAAAAAAAAAAAAGAAAAGAAAAGAAAAGAAAAAAACTGAGGAAATCTGAATAAAATAGTAACTTTAGGTAATAATAATGTATTAAGGCTGAGTGCAGTGGCTCGCACCTGTAATCCCAGTACTTCAGGAGGCCAAGGTGGGAGACTGCTTGAGCCCAGAAGTTTGAGACCAGCCTGGGCAGCATAGCAAGATCCCATCTCAATTAAATAATAACAATGTATCAATATTGAAAATGGCATGGAATGTATGAGGCCTGTACTATCTTCATACTTTTTCTGTAAATACAAAATTGTTATAAATATTAACTTTATTTTAGAAAATTCTATAAAACCAGCTATTGAAATGGTTAATTGATTCCCCACTCTTTGGCTTTTTTCTGGCTTTTAATTTTTAACTATTGTTTCTTGCCACTTTGTAAAGAGTAGAAATATGGTGATGTCAGAGCCAAAAGTGTGTGGTTGCTAGCTCTCTGCCATTCTGAATGTCTGTAAATATTTCTTTGCATCTAAATTTTCTATTGTTCTTTCTAGTGAATGTCGTCTGGTAAGTTTCATGATGAGCAATCACCTAAAGTGTTCTGGAAATGAAAGCAAGATAATTCGTCACAGATAGCAACTTTGGGTTTTGAAAATTCCTATGAGTCAAATCAATTGAAATTGCTGTAATTTCTATACTGACCCTACCTCCATTTATCTCTCTTATAGCCAGTGTCCAGAAGGATATATCTGCGTGAAGGCTGGTCGAAACCCCAACTATGGCTACACAAGCTTTGACACCTTTAGCTGGGCTTTCCTGTCTCTATTTCGACTCATGACTCAAGACTACTGGGAGAATCTTTACCAGTTGGTAATGTCCAAATGAGCATACATAACATTTACTTTTATAGACATATATGAAATGAAAAGCATAGGCTGGGTGTGGTGGCTCATGCCTGTAATCCCAGCACTTTGGGAGGTAGAGGCAGATGGATCACTTGAGTCCAGGAATTTAAGACCAGCCTGAACAACATGGCAAAACCCCATCTCTACCAAAATACAAAAATTAGCCCGGCATGGTGGTGCGCACCTGTAGTCCCAGCGACATGGGAGGCTGAGGTGGGAAGATCACCCAGGCCCAGGAGGTGGAGGTTGCAATGAGTCGAGATCATATCACTGCACTCCAGCCTGGATGACAGAGTAAGACCCCATCTCAAAAAAAGAAAAGGAAAGGGAAAGGGAAAGGAAAGGGACCTGCTTATAACACCCTGGAATACAGAGAAGGGTCCAGTATAAAGCAAGTGTGCCTGGAATCCTAATTGTTCATTGAGTCAGTACCTATATATGTTTTTTCATGTGAAAGGCATTCTGCTAGGAACTATGGGGATGCAAATAATGTTCATGACTCTGAGGAACTGATAATCCAGTTGTGGGTATATAAACAACATGTTAAAATATTCTTAAAATCAATGATGTTGATGTGAAAATTTCAAATGAAAGCTCTAGCTATTAACTGAGACTAGAAGAGGAGAGGAGCAAAAGTCATCTATCGATAGTATGGAGAACAGACTGCAATGCAAATGGAATCCCAAAGAAAGGATTTAAAGGTTCAGTGCTCTCACTTGTCATATTATTGCTCTGCATATGAACTCTAATAAAAGCATTATAGTGGGGTTCACATATATATCCACTATATATGAATTTAAAATGTATTTATATCAAACGAGACTGCAGTCAAGCCTCAAATAATCTGATTCTTAATTTTGTGTGTTGAGCATATCAATACCAAAAAACTCTTGGTGAAAAGAAACTGGATACTAAAAAGCGAATTAGTCTGCTGACTATCTAACTGTGGTCACCAGATATTTATTTGGGGACATTATACTAAAATACTGATGGAATTATCTCCCATTTCTCCTAGACATTACGTGCTGCTGGGAAAACATACATGATATTTTTTGTCCTCGTCATTTTCTTGGGCTCATTTTATTTGGTGAATTTGATCCTGGCTGTGGTGGCCATGGCGTATGAGGAACAGAATCAGGCCACATTGGAAGAAGCAGAACAAAAAGAGGCTGAATTTCAGCAGATGCTCGAACAGCTTAAAAAGCAACAGGAAGAAGCTCAGGTACTGAGTGATAAAAGCAAAGATTTATCATTATTATTATTATTAGTTTCTAAGTAGAAATAGTGTTATACTCTAGAGGGTAGATTCGTACTGCCTTTTCATTTCATATACAGGCGTTGTCATTAGAAAAAGAAAAATATTCACATATGGACTTGTTTCTGAAGTTAGAGTTGAATAAACTTTTTAGACACTGTATATAAAGAAATCAGCCAGTGGGTAGAAAATACATTAGGGATAAGGTTTACTATGGAATTGTCTCATGGAACCTAAGAGGGGAATTTAATTTTTTATTTAATTTTGAAAAGAAATAAAACTGATATTTCCAATTATTAGTGATTCACCCCTAATTATGACATTTGAGATTTTGTTCTGAAGTTAATTGATTTTAAAGGTTGACAAGAAAACTTTATATATACCTATGATTAACAATTCTTTGGGATTTCTGTAACAAAAAATTTTAAAAAGGTGTTTGCTATAGCCCACATCAGGATATCAGGAAGGTGTCTAAAATTAGATGCCAACTTGAGACTTTTATCAATATTAAAGTCTGTGTGAGCTAGGGGTATAGTGAATGGGGTATTAATGTGTTGAGGAGAAGAGATGGAAACACAGTACTGTATTAAAAGACAGAAAAAAAAATCCATATACTGAAAGGTGAAGACTCTTGCAAAGATATAGTAAAAACCCTATTCATGCCAGTTAGAATTATAATTTCTCAATATTTTTGCCAACATTTGCTATGGCCAGTCTTTGTAATTTTAGCCATTCTAATAAGTATCTCATTGCTGTTTTGATTTTCATTTTCCTAATTACTAATGATAAGCATCTTTTTCTGCTCTTATTTTCCATCTGTATAGCTTCTTTTATGAAGCGGTTGTTCAAATCTTTAATCCCCTCCTTTTTTTAGTTAGGTTGTTTGATTTCATATTGTTGAGTTTTGAGTGTTCTTTGACTCTTTGGGATATAAGTCCTTTCACATATATGCTTCTCAAATATTTAAAGTGCAGTTTATCCAGCATACTATTTCTTAGCTTTTTTGTTTAAATCATTCTTTTGGATCGAAGAAACTTTTGCCAAGTCAACACCACAAGTATTTTCTTCTAAATTTTCTTCTAAAGTTATGTTTATGCTTTAAATTTAGGTCAATAACCCATTTTTTTTTTTTTTTTTTTTTTTTTTTTTTTTTTTTTTTTTTTTGAGACGGAGTCTAGCTCTGTTGCCCAAGCTGGAGTGCAGTGGCCGGATCTCAGCTCACTGCAAGCCCCGCCTCCCGGGTTCACGCCATTCTCCTGCCTCAGCCTCCCGAGTAGCTAATAACCCATTTTAAATTAACTTTTGTATAACATATGGGTGATATGTTGAGATTGACTTTTTTAAAATATGAGTATCTAATTATTCCAACTGCATATAAACAAAGCATTCATTCTCCACTGCATTGCCTTTGAACTTCTGTCAATTATTAGTTGTCCATAGGTGAGTGTGTCTATTTCTGAACTCTATTCTGTTCAGTTGATTTATTTGTCATTTTTATATCAACACCACACTCTCGTAATTACTGTACCTTTTATGATGAGCCTTGAAATAAGATAGTGTAGGTTCCCAACTTTTTGTTCTTTTTTTTTTTTCAAAGCTGTTTTTTGGCTGTTTTATGTCCTTTGTAGTTCTCTATGAGTTTTAAACCCCATTTGTCAATTGCAATTTTAATGATTTCTATTGTTGTCTTCAAGTCAATTATCTTTTCTTTTGCACATTTAATCTGCCGCTAATTTTATCCAGTATATTTGTCATCTGAAACATTGTAGTTTTCATCTCTACAAGCTTGATCTGGGTCTTTTTTATATTTCCATATATCTCTAATTAATATTGCGAGCATACACAATACAGTTACAACAACTGTTGAAGTTTCCTGTCTGCTAATTTGAACATCTGTGTCAGTTCTTGGTCAGTTTTGATTAATTTTTCTCTTTATTATGGGTCATATATTTCTGCAGTTTTCTGTTTCTGACAACCTTCAATTGAATTCCAGACACTGTCAATCTTGGATATAGTTACGTCGTTTATGCACAGTTTGATCCTTTTGTATCTTTAAACCTTTGAAAATAGACAGGACCAGAATACTATTTATTCTCAGACTAATTATTCCTCACTAATGAATCAAGACGCTTCCTAATACTCTACCCAATGCCCATTTAAAACGAAGTGTTTGCCAGTATAGGAACAGACACAGTTCTGGCACAGTGTGATTGCTGGGTGGTGTTCCCTCTAATCCTCGGCCTCAGGTAGTTTTCTAAGACACATGCTTGGTGAATAATCTTCTCAGTACTCAAGGTGAACCTGAGATCCCTAGAATTCTCTCTCTGCTCAACTGTCGCCTCTGTGGTACTCTGTTCTGTGAACTATATAGCCACCCTGACTTTCCTAGATTCAGCTTCATCTCATCCATTCATGGAGTCTGCAGAGATACTTCCTCTCTACATCATAGTCTGGAAGTTCCAGACCATAAGCTAAGAAAAGCATAGAGCTGGCTTGCTTGCTTTTCCGTTTTCCAATATCTTAAAACATTCTGATCTGATGTCCAGTGTCTTCAAAACCACTGTAACATGTATTTTGTCTGTTTTATTGGTTGCTTCAGAAGAGAGTAAATCTGGTCTCTGTTACTCCATTTTGGCCAGAAGCAGAAATCCAATTTTGTTTTCATGCACTGACTTTTTTGAGGATTTTTTTTTTTTTTTCAGATGAATGGCTCCACATATTTGAAGTGTTCTTTGGATGACAGTATATACTAGAAATTGGTATATTCAAAATTTAAGTTTTTAACAATTCTGAGTTACTTTGAAGATACACAACAAATAGCGTTAGGTCCTTTCTCAAGGCATTTTTTTGGTGAAATGGAGATACAGCAATGAATCGTTTAGTGAATTACTGAGCTCAACCATAGACTTAGCTTTGGGTGAACATGCTGGCTTGGCCACTTTCATCTTACCATTGGGTACAAAGTAGTAATGTGGATATACCTTATTGATTTTATATAGAAAACTCTAAACAAATTTGGTGAAACTTGAAAATATTTAAAAATATACTTCATGCTTGCCAGAAAGTTCTACATTTGAATTATTGAAGAGTTTTATTCTATATCACTATAAATAAAACACATTTATAAGATAATAAAATAAAATAGCTATTTACAGGGCAAATACTTTATTTCATGGTTTTAAATAAATGTTATAGGAAATAATATTCATAAATTGCTTATGATTGTATTCTAAAGCACTGGGTTTTTCTATTATCATTAATAAAAGCAGACAAATTAATGTGCTTGAAAATGCTACATAGATAATACAGTACGGAAATGAGTTATTCTAAAATTCAGCCATTTTAGGGTAAAATATGGCATCAATTAAAAGAGTATAGTCTTTTTGAACTTAGAAATAAACATGCGCTATGTCTAGTAGAAGTTTCAAGAACCTATGATTATGATGAGTTCAGCTAAAAAACATCAGTTCTATTAACCCTAGTAGTCAGTTACTGAATTTTAGTGACAAAAACATCACAATTTGATTCAGCTATAGCTTCATACCTACAAAATTTAAATTTATCCAAGGTAAAGTATAGTACTGATTGGAGTAGCACAGTGCCAAATCCATTTTGGTTCCTTATTGACAACACAGGTAATGATGACCAGTAAATTATCAATGTTGAACCCGGGAGGAAATTGTAGGCAAAGAGAGAGAATTAGTGCACCTATGAGATCATTTATGCTGCAGTGTAGCTTAAGTCTCACTAACCACCTATGAGTCTTCAAAACTTACTATCTAGCCAATGACTTCATGAAGGCTAACATCACTTCCATCTTTCTTTATTATTGGTTGAGGGGCACCTAGGGCTAGTCATTGTGTAGGCATGAGAAAATAACGTGGAGAAACACAAACCCTGCAAAGAAATCAATGTTTTGTCCTAGTTCATTCTAACTGTGTTTGGCATTTAAATTGTGATATTTAAGTGTCTAATGTTGCCCAGCTTGGTATATCCCATAGCAGTCTATATATAGGAAAAAATTTGGGAGTAAGCTCTAGAACAAAATTCAAAATAGTAGCTCTTAAGAAATCTAATATAATTGGAGTAGAACAGAAATAGGTATAATGTCTTGTAGCTTTGAATGGGATTTTAACTGGATTACATGTGTAAAATGAATGAAGTATTAGTTATGTGGTTATATTTTTATGGACACACAGATACAGTGAGTCACAGAGCCTATTTTGAATCACACAAAAATGTTATAAGAAAATGTTATTTCCTGAGTAAATACTAAGTGAAATTTCTTATTTGTTAAAAGAGGAATTCAGTAAGTTGGCTGTGAAAGTAACACTATTATTCTAATACGCAGGACATTGGTAGAATCACAGAGTTGGGTATAAACAGGTACACAGACATGAGAGATGACAGGAAACATCTGCCTTTGAGGGAATTGGCAAATCACTGAAGTGGAACAAGTGACAAATTTGAGTTGATGAGTGACACAGAAAATGTGTCAGAGGTTACCTTTGTTGCCTTAGAAATCTGTTTTGGTTTTGAAATATTTGAACTGTTACCCAGAATACACAGGGAAATAACATCTTATGCAAAACAAAGTTTGGGGCCAGGTGCGGTGGCTCACACCTGTAATCCCAGCACTTTGGGAGGCTGAGGTGGGTGGGTCACTTGAGGCCAGGAGTTTGAGATCAGCCTGGCCAACATGGTGAAACCCTGTCTCTACTAAAAATACAAAAATTAGCCAGGCATGGTGGCTCATGCCTGTAATCCTAGCTGTTCAGGAGGCTGTGGCAGGAGAATTGCTTGAACCCGAGAGATGGAGGTTGCAGTGAGCCAAGATTGCGCCATTGCACTTCAGCCTGGGCAACAGAGTGAGACCCCATCTAAAAAATATATATATATATATATATATATGGAAGTGATTTAAATGAATGTAAGTTTTAGGATTATGGTGAGGGACTATGACCACCACTTCTTTTGTTTCCAGGGACAAACAAGTCAATAAATGATTAACACTGCGTGTTGTGTGTTTGTGTCTATATAAAATGGAAAAGAGAATTAAGGACTTTATTTGGATAAGAAGGGGTATGTGTGTATATATATATTCACTGTTTCAGCAAATGGTGTATATTAGGTACATCATATGTATCAATCACTATGTAACTATATTTAACTTGCTACAGATAAGTGATTCATTTATTTACTTTATTTTGCATATATAGTCAGAGTTATAAAATGTACTTAATATTTCTCATTTTATGTCATGAATTATATTAAAAGTGATACTGATGATCAATAATTTGATTAAAAACCTGGCTATGTGACTATATAAAATTTTATAAATATCTAAATTCTGAATTAGTGTTTCATTTAAATGCTGGGCATTATCTTATATCAAGTCTTATATCTGAGTTTCCATTATGAATATAGTGCTTAATATAAATAAATATCTGTTACATTTTGTGTGTTGCTTGGTCAAACACATAAATTTAAAATCATGTTTAGTACTAAGTTTTCCTCCCTGAGATCATTGTAATCCTAGAGAATTTGCAGCATAGTAATTTTAGATTTAAAATCTTTTTTTAAATTTTAGTTAACATAAAGTTTAAAACTGAAAACTACTTAGCAGGGTTTGCTTCTTCTTAAGAAAGATGAAACATAAAGCACAAAGTGATGTCACAGTATTATAAATAGGTTTTATCTCCATTTCTTCTTAAAATATGTTGTTATACAGACTGTTATGCCAGTCTTTTATGATGTCTTGAAAAGTCAAGGCTAAGTATGTCTTGTTCTTCCCCCACCCCCACACCAGTGTCTGAGAAAATTGATAGCAAAATACATTTTTAAATCTTTATTCACCAATTATTTACTGAGCCCTATTTATGTCAGGTGACATACCAGTCGCTGAGCATACAGTGATACAATTTCTATCCAGCTTATAGTTGGTGGGAAAGATAAACAATATAGTAGATAAGTTAGAGTTGTTTGTATTTAGTGATGACATATGTAAAAAGCTTAACTGATATTGTCATAATTTAATAGTTTCCACTTCTGTGGTTACATTTTCAAATAGTTATATGCTTAATGAGAACTCAGCTTTGATGCTCACCATATTGTTTCATATCCTCTGTATGTCACTGTTAGATCATTTCCAGTCTAAAAATACTATTTTCTATGTTTCACCTCAGAGCTGACTGTGTTTCATTAGTAGGTATAGAAATTCAAAGTGCTTAAGAATACTTAGTGCTGCAATATGGAAAGAAAATATTTGAAGCAGTTCTCATAATCCTTTGAATGAATTTGTGTGTTGCTATGTTAATCATTTGTTATTATTTTTAATATTAAACGATTTATTAACATTTAAAAATTTTAAAGTGATACATAATAAATTTTCTGGGAGTAAGATGACCACAGAGATGCGAACTACAGTCCTAAATGTAATTCAAACGAAGGAAGAGGATAAACTAGCTAATACATTCCCCTACTTCCATCTGGAGGTAAAATAGTAGGCACTTTAAATGTTTTGCGTTCACAAAAAAGAAAAGAAACAGTCTTTTGTATTGGATATAGAGGGGAAAAAAATTACTACTCAGTTGCTCACAAGTGCACACAGGAGGAAACATTTTACAGATGGAATCAGAATAGTAGTTAAATGAGCAACCACCACTAAGAAAACATTTGCTTTTTAAAGTATAGAAGATACTATAGAGAGAACAGTTGTCCCCTCCGCCCCCAAAAAAAGACAATCCAGAAGATAGGCAAAACCATATTTTTCTTGCTTTAATACATACACTAGCATATTGCTTTATATGATTTCAAATGTAAGGGTTGTTGTTAAGTAAACTCTTGTGGTGAGACAAAACAAAAGGACTAGAAGAACAGACTTTTCGCTTATAGTTAATGAGTCTTAAACGGCAACATTTTAACCATACTCCACTGTTTTCAAAGCTCTGTGTTCTAAATAGTGCCTGACTTTGTTTTACGACAGGCAGTTGCGGCAGCATCCGCTGCTTCAAGAGATTTCAGTGGAATCGGTGGGTTAGGAGAGTTGTTGGAAAGTTCCTCAGAAGCATCAAAGTTAAGCTCCAAAAGTGCTAAGGAATGGAGGAACCGAAGGAAGAAAAGAAGACAGAGGGAGCACCATGGAGGAAACAATAAAGGAGAGAAAGACAGCTTTCCGAAATCCGAATCTGAAGACAGTGTCAAAAGAAGCAGCTTCCTTTTCTCCATGGACGGAAACAGACTGACCAGTGACAAGAAATTCTGCTCCCCTCATCAGGTAGGATTTTCTACTAAGTGCTCTGGTTTCTTTGTCATTGCGATTGCTTTTTACTTGTTGTATTTTGTTTTAGTACACTTTTGTGCTATCTGACTTCAGTGAGGGATGGGGAACTAACATTTAATATAGTTGTTTAAATTCTTATCATAGACTGTCTTCAAAGGGATTTTTATTAAACCGTTCATAAAATGTTCACCATTTTGGGACTGATATATATAGATATATTGATATCATATATATAATAGATATATTGATATAACCTATATATATCAACCTGTGTGTGTGTATATATACATATATATGTGTGTATGTACACACACAACCTACGCTAACAGACTTTTCAGTGAGAGTTTGGGAATCTCTTGTTTACATTTTCCACTTTGAGACCCCAGATAAACTTATTTTCTTCGAGAATGAGTTTCTGCCTTTGGTATCCAAAGTTGTTATTGTAACACACACATAAATTTTGAAAAGAAATGTTCTTTGGGTTTTATCTTTATCCTTTGATATGAGAACTGGACTATGGTGAGTCTCTATTTTGCTTGCATAGGGTCATGCCATGGTACATTAGAATGAAATTATGACCTAAATGTTCTTGAAGAGAATAGCATCAAAGGTAGTCTATTTTGTGCTCTGATTTAATGCCAACTACCTAGTTCTTCATCATAGTTTTAAGTAAAAGAGTAAAAATTAGTTTCAATTATTTGTTGTTTAGTAAGTTTTATGGATTAGTAAGTTAATATATTGTTTACATATGTCTCGTGTAAAGAATAATTAGTTATAAAATCTGTGATAAGTACAATTATGGCTTTGAACACTATTTGGCACCATTAGAATTTCATGTGCTATGAATTGCAAATGCTTCTAATCATAACAATCTTGAATCAGAATTATACCCTAAAAATAATGCTTCGAGAGATAATATATAAGATTAATTTAATCAAAAACTGCAAATTAACCAAGAGGTATGATATATTTTTCATAAAGAAAGAAACTTCTGGCCGGGCGCGGTGGCTCAAGCCTGTAATCCCAGCACTTTGGGAGGCCGAGACAGGCGGATCACGAGGTCAGGAGATCGAGACCATCCTGGCTAACACGGTGAAACCCCGTCTCTACTAAAAATACAAGAAAATTAGCCGGGCGTGGTGGCGGGCGCCTGTAGTCCCAGCTACTCGGGAGGCTGAGGCAGGAGAATGGCGTGAACCCGGGGGGGCGGAGCTTGCAGTGAGCCGAGATCGGGCCACTGCACTCCAGCCTGGGCGACAGAGCGAGACTCCGTCTCAAAAAAAAAAAAAAAAAAAAAAAGAAAGAAACTTCTAAAAAAACAGAAGTAATAAACACAAAATTCAACATAGTATTTACTTTTGGTTGGGAGAAAAGGTAATATGCAAGTTCTCAGTGAATTTTTATAATCTAAGTTTAATATGTAAACAAATATTTTTAAAGAAAAAAGTAGACTATATCAATAACTTAAAACTTGTATTCTCATATTAGAACAAAATGGACATGAATACACAAAGAGTTTTAAGATAAAAGCCATTTAAGACAATATTAATATCAAGAAATTCAACTATTACTGTCTTGTGTAATACAAATATAAAATATATTATCAAATCAGTATAACACATTTGGAATTAACTTGAAGCTCTGGAGGGCAACTTGGTTTCTCAGATCAGATTTTTTTTTTCTTAAACAGTCACCCTTGATATTTTGGAATTCTTAAAACTATTAGGAGTTATTAGAATTAAGAGTATATGAAACTATAGCATAATGATGCTATAGTGAACACAAATGTTCGTGTTCATATCTCAACGCCAAACTAGTTCTGTGACCTTGGTCAAGTCAGTTGTACTTTGTAAAATTTCTGTAAAATAAAGTAAGAACACCTACATTAAAGAGTTTTACGGGGCTAAGCAATATATCGAAAATCTGTGTGACAAAGAATAAGTCTCTTATTAAGTTAAAATTGATGAATGAATTTCAAATGAGGGAAACAAAACTTTTGAGTAGTTTCAATTACTCACAAATGTATGTACGCAGTTTGATAGCAGTATTATTTCCTTTATCGTTTCATCATTTTGCTCAAATAAAAGTTTGCAGATTAGTTCATTCAGTCCAATCAACAAATATTCATTGATCACCAACTATGTGGCAAGCATAATTCAAGATGCTGAAAATACCTCAAAGAACAAATGAGATTCAATTCACTGACCTCATGGAAATTTATTCCCAAGGAGACGAACAATAAACAACATAAATAAGTTATAGACTGCGTTAGAAGGTAACAAATGTTAAGGAAAAAAAAGTAAGGAGGAAAAAAGGAACACGAGCCATAATTGGAAGAAAAATTTTAAATAGGGTGGTTTACAATGACCTCACTATTTAGACATTTTGGGAAAGATTTGGAGGAGGCAAAGGAAGAAGCTATCTTATGGAACAGCGTTCTAAGCTGATGATAGAGGAAGTGCAAAACCCTGACATGGTAGCATGCCTGGAGTGCTTTAGGAGCAACTGGTAGACTTGGTTTGCCGGAGCTGAGGAAACCCCAGACAGGCAAGAGCAGGGAGGTTAGCTGATGGCCAATGTTTTAATACTAAAAACAGAAACAGTACATACATATGGTAGATGTCGTTCATTTTATATTTGTAAATAGAAGACAGATGGATAGATAGGTAATTTCAAAAGTGAAAGAAATAATCTATTAGTTTTAAATTTGCATCTCCCAGTAAAGACAGGCTAAGAGCATTAACACAACTAACAAGCAGAAATATACCATAAACGGTTTACAGTTTCTGATTCTGTAAACAGAAAAGGAATCTGGTAGAAAGAGAATCAGGGAAGGTGGTGGGGACAGGAAACATAAGATAGACAGTAAATACTGCTCAAATCAAATATATCTTCTGAAAATGTCAAAGCAGAGAGGCCATAAATTGTGGACACCCTGTCTTCTATTCACATAAATTACAAATGTTATTTTGTTTATTACATTATTTTATTTTTAAGCAGATTATATATGTTAGTAGTACAAAATAAAGAAGTATTTAAAAGTATAAAATGAAACCTCAAAATGCTAAGTACTTCCAACAAATACTCACTTTCCTTGTTCCCACTAGAACATCTTAAAATTCCCAGCATCTTTTTCCATCTTGACTTTTCCCAACCCACTTTGAATCCAAAGCCTACCTGCATGCTTGTGTCTTACAGACCTAATTTCTTCTATTTCCCCTTTTGTTACTGAAAATTAAGAAACAGTCTACATTTATCTTCTGGGAACAAGATGAAAAAGATACCTGGGAAATATGTTTTGACATGCCTGAGGCAAAGAAAGATAGCCTTTCACTCCTTAAAACATTAAAGCTGGTTTTCCCTAGAGAAAGTGTTGCCACATCTGTGGGTATTCCCTCCACTCTGCTGCATCTTCCAGTGTGTTATTTTTGGTTTATTTTCTCTGAATGCTATTTCTGTTATCTTCTTTTTCTGTCTCTGTTGCCTTGAAAGCTGCACTTACACCCATTATTATACATTCCGAAGAGTGAATAGAAGTTTCGAATAAACTCAGAGATCTGGAACGCCTTTGAAAATACCTGACATAAAAATATCCAAATTAAAGGCATGTCCCAGATACATAATGGATGCACACACATACCACATACTCCCAACCAATATTGTGTAGGCCAATTTTCAGTTTTCAGAGACAGTTTCAGAACACAGGTGTATTGAGGTGATTACACTCAGCCATCCTAGGGACTAATGTAAGTCCAACTTAGTATTTCTCTGAGTGTAGGATGAGGTCCACCCTGTATTACAGTCACCTGGAATGTGTCAAGAAAATTCAGATTCCAGAGTCCCATCTGCTACTTGCTGAATCCATATTCCAAAAATCTGGGACCTAAAAAAATATATTTTTAACTCTCAGAGTGATTCACATACACGCAAATGTTTCAAAACACTAGTTCTGGGCTGGGTCTGGTGGCTCATGCCTCTAATCTCAGGGCTTTAGAAGGCCAGGGTGGGCAGATCACCTGAGGTCGGGAGTTCGAGGCCAACTTGACCATCATGGTGAAACCCTGTCTCTATTAAAAATACAAAAATTAGCCAGGTGTGGTGGCAGGCACCTCTAGTCCCAACAACTCAGGAGGGTAAGGCAGGAGAATAGCTTGAACCTGAGAGGTGGAGAATGCAGTGAGCCGAGATTACACCACTGCACTTCAGCCTGGGCGACAGAGCGAGACTCTGCCTCAAAACAACGACAACAACAACAATAAAAACACGAGTTCTGGATATAACTGTTATTATATTGATCATTTAAATGGAATCTGAGGAAATGAAAAGCATTAGCATTCTTTATTAATGGGGGGATGAATTGATGTCTTCACATGATCTAATCTCTTGATCACTTTGCTGTAAAATCCCTCTACTGTCTGCCCTTCGGTAGACAAACCTGCTACAGGAATTAAGTATTACATAGACACACCCTCCGATGGACAAGCTGGACAGCCAACAGCTCCTGTGGAGAATCTAACCAAATCCAAAGGAACAGAGCACTTTTTAGTGAATAATATCCTTCCAGAATATCACTGAGACAGAGGACAACAAAGATTATTCTGGTGCTTTGCAGTCTGGGAAAAGCCATAAAAATAAAGCTAAAAATGGGGCCTACGAAAATCAGCATGACCTAATTAGGCAGAGGAACCAAAAATAAGTTTGACAGAGTCTGCCTTTTCTGTTTTTTCCACTAAAATCATTTTATTTGGTTTTACACTAAAGCTTAGAAGAGAGAGAAGATCCAGGAATGTTTGCTGCTGACATATGTATATGTATATGTATGTATGTATATTACCCTGGGTGTGAAGAGAAGTAGGAAAGGGAATGAGAGAGCGAAGAGGAATGCCATTGTTCATGATGAGGGGAGAAAACAAATATTCTGCAGACTGAATAGAGATGTTTTTGAAAACTATCTGCAAGACTAGAATACACACAGAATAATTTGGGGTTGCTAGTTTAAAATCCTTTCAAAATGTGCTAGAGGGAACTTCAAGCTAAATCCTCATTTTCTGGTACTAGGAAACAGTTCGCTTAACTTACTTGGGAATAGCTGTAATAAAAAACGTTTTGAATTGTCTCTTTTCAATACAGTTAAAGTAAAATCAGAAGTATATGCTGTTTTTTACACCACCCGCTGGTGAAGTCATGTTATATGTCTTGCTTTTATAAGCCAGTGTTATATTTTACACAAGAAGAGTAATTTATGTAGCAGTTTAGGAATCCTCTCTGTTGCGTTTGCTATGACATGTAGTCTCTCAAATAAGGTGAATCATTGGTTGCCATTTGGGAAACTGTTAGCAAATTTGGAAGACAACATCGTAGGTAAGTTTTGTGACTTCTATTCCCATGTGGGTAGAGACAAACCATTTCAGACAAAGAGTAAACTAATTTTCTTTCAGAATTCAAAAGAAGGGAATGGAAAAATAGTAGTTTTTTTTTTAAAAAAATAATTATCCTGAAGTGAAATACTGGCTACAATGCAACATTTGAAACAAATATTTTAAATTTGAGCCAACATTCTCACTTGAGCCAAAACTTATTCTCCAGGTTGCATTCCCTTCAGATTACAGCATTAAGAAGTAGAAGCTACTTACTATTTGTTTAACCACCACTCCCATCAAAAGTTATCATTTAGCCTTTTCAGCATCTGGTCCCTAACCTATAGCATTATGATAACCCAATCCACCTGAAGTGAAGACTAAATGAAGTGGTTGCATACTTAGTAAATTGCGAATCAGTATTGTTAGTCAGAAAAACACTCTTTTACTTAAATTTGCTTTAATAAAAGTATTAAAATATATGTGTCCTCTATAAATTTGATAATCCATGTTTAAGAGCAAGACTATACTAACTCAAAAGAAAATAGATCTTTTAATATTAATACTTTTATTTTTATTAAATAATTGTGTTCTCCCCCCACCCCATCCCATTCCTTTTTGCTTTCTCCGCAGTCTCTGTTGAGTATCCGTGGCTCCCTGTTTTCCCCAAGACGCAATAGCAAAACAAGCATTTTCAGTTTTAGAGGTCGGGCAAAGGATGTTGGATCTGAAAATGACTTTGCTGATGACGAACACAGCACATTTGAAGACAGCGAAAGCAGGAGAGACTCACTGTTTGTGCCGCACAGACATGGAGAGCGACGCAACAGTAACGTTAGTCAGGCCAGTATGTCATCCAGGATGGTGCCAGGGCTTCCAGCAAATGGGAAGATGCACAGCACTGTGGATTGCAATGGTGTGGTTTCCTTGGTGGGTGGACCTTCAGCTCTAACGTCACCTACTGGACAACTTCTCCCAGAGGTGATAATAGATGACCTAGCTGCCACTGACATTATTCACTAATTTGAAATAATCAAAGCCTGGACAGTTTAGGCTGTTATACCGTCCTGCTTCCTCAAAATGAAAAGTTGGTAAAAATAATACATGATTAATCAAAGGGAAAACAATAGAATATTGAGAATCAATTGAATTGTACGGGAGCATTAGCTTTTGTTGTATGGGAATTCATTGTAAGGGACCATGGCTTTAGGTTAAAAGGGCCCAGTTTTTAGAGTCTGCTTTGAAACACATATCTGCAAATTTGGTAGACCTACCAAGACAAATAATGGACATTTTCACCATCAAATCTGTAAGATGCATAATCACGAAGAATTGTAAAATTATCTATTCATATTCTGGAAAATTCATATTCTTAAAATTAAATATTATAACCAATTTGTTGATAATGGGCAGTTTCATACAACTGTCAATATTTACAGTGCTATTTTAAAATGACTCTAAAATGTGTTGTTTTTTAATAGGAAGAGATATAGAAATAATTAAAGAAATTTCAGGAAAGCACACACATTTCATTGTACATCTGTGTTTGTGCATGGAAAAAAATTGGCCCACGTATGTCAATATTGTCAATATAGCCTCAAAGAAAATAATTCAGCCTTGAGACTATATAATCATAGTATTTATTGGGGGGGAGATTGATCTGATTATTAATCATTGATAGAAGATAAAAATAATTTTCACCTAAATGAAATAAAATAATAAATGACTTTAGCATGTTTACAACAAATTTCCTTGAAAATTGTGACAGGTTAATTAAAATATTTCTGTAATATAATTGTGTTATACAACTGCATCCACTGGTGAATTCCTCTTAAATAGTACTACCTGCGATAACTTTTTTTTAAAAACAAAACTGTTTATAACTTAACAATAATTCAACATTTTATTCCTTGAAAATTCTTAACTGGAAAAATTGCATGTGGCATGATTTACCAAAGAAATGCTATGTGGTGTTGTATTACTTATTAGAAAGAGTGGTTTGAGCCATCAGTATTTGGTTTGCAGGGCACCACCACTGAAACGGAAATCAGAAAGAGAAGGTTAAGTTCTTACCAGATTTCAATGGAGATGCTGGAGGATTCATCTGGAAGGCAAAGAGCCATGAGCATAGCCAGCATTCTGACCAACACAATGGAAGGTAAGAAGCAGGTCATGGAACAGTCAACTTTCTGTGATTATGTGCTTTGTGAACTATTCCTTCTTTTCATAGAGTTACTGAAGTCTGTTACCCAGATCAAAACTATATACTAGACCTAAGAATGTGATATATGGAGTATATTATCACATTGATTACAAAAACTAATATTGGCCTTATTTCTTTTTGAGTTGGGTCCTTACCTTGCTTGCAGAGTGATATTTCACCACTTGATATTATATCAATGAGGATTTCTTCTTATGTTATGTTACTCATATGCAAATAGAGTAAACTCTTCCCCCTTTCTAAGTCTTGGTATATAGAAGCATAAGGAAACATTTCTTTCAGGCTTCAGTCTGTTCTTCAGGCATGGAGGTGTTGATAGGGTTGTGGGAGCGCTTGAATGAGTTGGACAAATCAAAACCTGTCCTCCACTCCAAGAGAGATCCTACGAAAGGGTCTCTCTTCCATCTTCTACATACACAACAACCATTACATTCCTCCAAAGGACCATGGACAGATATGTTCATTGATTTTGACATACAGGAATGGGCAGCAACTATTTATACACTAAACTTGTTCATACTTCACACAGTCCTCACTCCGTGAAGTCTGGAGAGAGAATATATTAGTACTGCCCTTTTTAGATCAATTGTATGTCAATTCTAACATATGTTCTTTAAAAAACATCAATTACATTTTGTATCACGTCTTCTTGGTGTATTAGATATACAGTCACATAATAATTATTTTGTAACAGGCCTCATCCATTAAAATTTCAAGTAATATTTTAAATACATGATGCTAAAATTCTAAAAGATATGTACCAGCCACAAAAGTAGATTTGAGTCTGAATGTATACTAAAAAGAAAGGCATACTACATTCTCATTGTGTGCAAGATGAATGTTGATATGGAAACTATGAGAGGAGAGAATAGTTCATAAATATTATCACACACATAAGGGATCACAACTTTAGACAATGTTTTTAAAAAGGTACTTTCAGAAGAAACCATAATTATTTAAAATTTTAATAGTTGTGTAATGCTTATTTAAAATTCTGTTTTGACAAAGAGAATACAGCAATTTAATCAATCATAACCTAGTGATTTTAAAGCAAAATATTAAATTCAAAGTGCTTATTTTCTGTATTTAAAAGAAAAAAGTCAATCTATATGACATTTTAATTAGTATTTTCTGAAAATATTTAATGGGATTGTCTTCTTAAGTTTCTTAAGTAATATGAATTTCTATTTTCAAATATAAGCATCAATTTTGTTAAATGATATAAAATCTACTGGCAATAATAACTCATTTTTGTTGTTATTTACTACTCTCCCTCTTTATTGTCCCTCCAGAACTTGAAGAATCTAGACAGAAATGTCCACCATGCTGGTATAGATTTGCCAATGTGTTCTTGATCTGGGACTGCTGTGATGCATGGTTAAAAGTAAAACATCTTGTGAATTTAATTGTTATGGATCCATTTGTTGATCTTGCCATCACTATTTGCATAGTCTTAAATACCCTCTTTATGGCCATGGAGCACTACCCTATGACCGAGCAATTCAGTAGTGTATTGACTGTAGGAAACCTGGTAAGTACATTTGAAGTTTACTTAATTACTTTGGCAGAGGTGGGAGACATAGACCAAAGGGAAAGATCTGTTCGTGCTGTGCTGAACCCAAAAATTGTATCCTCTTTCCTCATAGAAAGAAATATCTAAGGAATATTACAGGGAATCTCAGCAATAGAGCCTAAAACTCAACTGGTATGAATGCTGATTGTTTAGGCCAATGTCTGTGCTGATTGATCGTGGTGTCTTACCAGTTGTAAACATCTCGAAATCTTTACAGTTGTTCTTTCTGGAAATGTGGGTCCAGATAAACCAGAAGATCTAATCCTGGCTCCACAAACATGTGGTTTTAACCCACACAGCCTCTAAAAAAATCATGTCCATTGAAAGGATGACCCAAAGATTGATGTATATTTTAAAAAAGAACATCATTGTTTCAAGTTAACTACCTAATAAAAAGCTTCAGTGATATTCATACAGGAAAATAAATAGTTGCTAAATGTGCATTTGTGATTTAGCCATACCTCTGGTTTAAATTACTGAGCATGCATCTGTGTCTGTGTGTGCTGATCAAAATGAGTGAACACGTAAGAAAAGGGTTTACATATATTATTAATCAAGACCTTGCCCTGTACTAACTCAAACAAACTTGGGGCAAGGGGTAGTGGGAAAACTGGAATGGAGGGAAAAGGTAGACTAACAAACTAAATAAAGGGCAGTATTGCAGTCTGACTTCAGGAACAGTCTTCATCAAGGGCTTAGATATGGCCTGCAAGTTCACTGCATCATTTGTCTTTAGGTCAGCAAATGTTCAGTAAAAGCTCACTGATTTTACATCTTACAACCTCTACACTGGAAAAAGCCTGAATCTCTTTTTGAGTCTCATTCCAAAGACTCCTGATAGAACTTCGGCATAATTTGGGTCAGATGCTCACCTCTGATTTAATCAGCATTGGCAGAGGGTGGAATCGTGTTGAAAGCATAGCAGTCCTGAGGAATCATGGGTGGAGGAGCAATTGCCAACAGAAGGGGGAAAGGAAATGCTAGTGGACAACTGGATAAATGTGTGCCCTAATAAGCGACCTCAAATTCTCTGCATTACGTGACTCAGTAGAATACTCACATATTCTTAAGATTTTCTTCATCTTTGGCAAAGGCCATGTCCCATTTTTCTGTTGCCTCTCTCAGTGTTTACATGGGAGTCACTCAATGAATAACCCACTGGTTGATACCTAGCCAAAAAGGCTGCTACAGGTAGCATGATTTTGCAAAAGAACACAGGCTTTGCAGTGGAGTGGAACTGAGTTTGACCTTAGTTGCCAGTGCTTACTAGTGATATGGCCTCTGGACAAGTCTGATAAACAATCTGAGTCTTTGTTTTCTACTATTGAAATGAGTGTAGTAATCCCCTTCGTGCGGAATTGTTGTGAAGGTCACATGAGGTAATGTGAAAGCACCTAGACTGTGCCTGGCATCTAGCATGTGCTCAATAAACAGTTTCCTTCCTCATATATATGCTATTACCCTTTCAGACCTTTCTTTGAAATAATGATGGAAAATATTTCTGGTGTAGTTCTTGTATTTTTCCCAGGATATTGGACAGTTAGGGAAGTTGAACAGGTGAAGGAAGATTTTGGAAACTTGCCAGAGTGAAACAGTAAATATAGAATTCCAATGTTGGAGCAGTTGAGTATGGAAACACAGGATAAGAGAGGCTGGATTATAAGATGATTGAATGAAAAAGCACATGACAAAAGCATCAAATCTAGGTCCTAGTCAAAGTGGTCATGGTAAATATCTGTGTGGTTTTGAAAAGTCACTTAGATCCTTGAGTCTATTTTCTCAACACACATATAAACAATGAGTGTGTTGGACTAAATGACTTTTTATGTATGTTCCAGTTCTACAATTCTATTACTTGATGGGTAGTAACTGAAATAATGAGGTGGGAAAGTGGAATGGGAGACTGATGCCTGGTAGATTGTTGGTGATAGAACCATCTATAAGTTCAGTTTAGTGCTGGGGAAACAAAACTTGTCAAGATAGAGAGCATAAATTATAGGGAACGGACCTGAGTTATTTATTTCTAACCATAACAATAGGAGAATATGTAAAGTGACTGACTCTATTGGTTGATACCTCCTTACTATAATGATTAACATATCAATAATGCATTGCATAATTTACAAAGCATTTGTTCATAGAATATCTTATTTCCTACCCATAACAACCTTTATCATAAATATTTATACATATGAAAGTAATACATATATTTAATATATAGGCAGAGAGAGAGCATGTGAGAGAGAAAGACAGAATTTCTATCATGGGTGCTTAGCTGACTTAAGACTATATTATAGATCATAGATGATTACACAGCATGTTTTGTGGAGAGCTTATAATTTGCTCATTAACATATATTTAGAATATCTATGGACTAGTTTATTACGGCTCAAATTATTGCATACTGCCTTATATTATACATGAGGACATTGAATTGTGGAATTTTCCATCTTAACTTAGATCAACCTACCCCATTTTGTATTGTTTCTGCAGTACATAAAAATTAATCACTTCCTTGTTGATGAGATTAATCAAATTTGAATATCAAGAGACCTTGGATCTCAATTAAGTTTTGCTAAGGTGCTCTGTATTTTTGTGGAGTATTTTTCTGTTTGTTTTTTAATCATTATAAAATGCTTGCAACCATCATAGGGATTCAATAAGCAAAAAATAGCCTATCAATCGTAGTAGGTTAGACAACATCTTCATCATAACAAACATTTCCAACCTACCTGAAAATGCTGAAACTAGATTAAAATGTACCAAAAACAATCCCATTGATTTTTAGGGCCTTAACTGAAAACATTTACAGAGATATAGCTGTCATTTTGGATTACTAGCTGTAATAAAAATATTATTTTTAATGAAAAGTTTCATGGTGGGATTACATTTTTAGATAAGCGTAAATTTAGGGTATATGTTTTTAAAGGCATGAGATCTAGTCATTTTAGAAGAGCTGAAAATACCACCTTATGATTTTCTATAGAAAGAGATGTTTGTAGATTATTTCCCTGGATGGTTCTAGCTCACTTTAAATAATATATTTCTATCATCAGAGTGCCTATTTCAAATAATAACTGCTTCTAAAAGTTTTATACAAGAAATAAAATTTGTATAGTTAGAACTTACTTTGTATTTACCAGGCAAAATCACTATTTGAAAAAAAGAATCTTTGATGTGTTATTCTGTAAAATGAAAAATATATTTTTCAATGGGCATTTCACCATATACCTGGATTTTCATGTACTAGGCTTGCTTAAAATACATTTTATTTCTATTTGAGTGAATGGATGACTACCGTCAGGCTGTTTTTCTTTCTGTGATGGGTATTTTTCATCTGTGATTGGAAACAATGAAGTGTTAGCTGAATTTATACATCTGTAAGGGTGGATCAATATTTCTTTTAAGTAATACAATGTTTTAGGAAACCAAATAATTGTTATACTGTTATTTTGACAGAATTCCTTCAAGATAAAGGCTGATTTATCTTGGTAAATGCTAAGCTTGACTTTACAGTCATAAATTGTAATTTTTAACTATAGTGAATTAAGAGAATTGCTTTAAAAGATTTTCTGCAAGAGTGATTTCACAATTCTTCATGTCCTGTGTCTCTCAGCCTATCATTTTGAGTTAAAAAATAAATGTGTTTGTTTCATTGTTTTTCTTTCTATTGTCAAATACACATTTAGCTAGCCACTCAAGTGATTTATTAATCTTATTTACATGTATATGCATACTGAGTATTTTCTCCTGCTGGTTTCAGTTAAATCTGCAGTTTGTTACTCTACTAATCCATTAACCTTAATTCTGAGGCATGCATCCAGAGATCATTATTATAAACCATTTACGGCAAACTTACTCTTGTTTCAGGAATGTTTATAAAATTATAGAAATAAGATGGTATCCCTTAAAAAACACAAAATCAAAAACAAAATATGGTTTTTATGAAATCAATTTTTAATAACTTTCAATAATATGTGGATTTGTTCCTGATGCAATACTACCCAGAAATGAATTTGGTTGTGATTGTGTTAGACATGTAGTATACCAACAAGGGCAATAATTCAGGAGCTATTATTCAATACCAGATTTAAAATGTAGACCACGAAATGTTTTAAAATTAGTGTTTTTCTTGGAAATCCAGCAGATTCATTAAATAATATCACTCTGCTTAATAAAATACTCTCCTAGAGGGGAAAAAAAAATGCTAGACATGACTGGGTGTGGTGGCTCATGCCTGTAATCCCAGTACTTTGGGAGGCTGAGGCGGGCAGATCACTTGAGGTCAGGAGTTCGAGATTGGCCTGGCCAACATGATGTGAAACCCTGTCTCTACTGAAATTACAAAAATTAGCTGGGCATGGTGGCCCACTCCTGTAATCCCAGCTATTTGGGAGGCTGAGGCAGGGGAATCACTTGAACCTGGGAGGCGGAGGTTGCAGTGAGCCGAGATCGTGCCACTGTACTCCAACCTGGGCAACAGAAGGAGACAATGTCTCAAAAATAAATAAATAAAAATGAAAATGAAAACAAAAAAAAAAACGCTAGACTTGAGTTGATTTGTCACATTTTCTCACTTTAAATTTTAGATATTTTTATTCCTGACTATTAATGTTCTTCTTTATAAATTCATGTAGCATCAGTGTTTTTCAGTGCTCTTGAAGTAGTGCTGATCTCTATTTTTAGGTCTTCACTGGGATTTTCACAGCAGAAATGGTTCTCAAGATCATTGCCATGGATCCTTATTACTACTTCCAAGAGGGCTGGAATATCTTTGATGGAATTATTGTCAGCCTGAGTTTAATGGAGCTTGGTCTATCAAATGTGGAAGGATTGTCTGTACTGCGATCATTCAGACTGGTATCTATTTATATATATTCCTGTCACTCATTGGCACATTTATTTTGAAATTGAATCAATGTATATTTATATAATTATTAATTTTAATTTTAATTTTACATCAATATATAACATTCTAAAAAATTATAAACATCCTCTTTAAGTATAAACAGTTTCTAAGATTGATGAAAGCGTTTGAAATACTTTATAATGATTAGGTCTGTAGGGCACATCTGAAAACCTACGTGTACTTCCTAAAACTGTGTTTTCAGTTTATGAAGTTTTTTTGGCCTTACAGTCTGTAAAGACATGCAAATAAGAATTTTAGGCCCCAATTAATTTTAGCTTTTTATTAACCCTACTTCTATGAATGGGGACTGTTTTAAAGCAACATGCGGGGAAATATTTGATGTTATTAATATCTTAAATAATTGTATAACAAACTTTTTAAATTATAGCACAATTTTATTGAGAAATATATACAATTTTTATTGAAAATTAAGCAAAATGTGTATTCAAATTTTTTCTGTACATTTGTATCATATTATTTAGTTTATTTTACTTTTATTTTATTTGGCCCATAAAAATATATGATTTATACTTTTAATATTTCTTTTTACTCTCTAAAATAGAACCTGAAGATAACATTAGTTTGCTAATTTAAAAATGTCTCTAATCAAAATATCAATTTGTTTACATGGGCATATCTTTTGATGAATCAGAAATGTTTTATTTATTATTTCTGAAATGTTTTATTATTTTTACTTTTGCCCTTAAATGATATTATGACCTGATTTACAATTCTAATATTGTTAACACTGGTTTTTCTGGATTTGAAATTGAATTAGTTCAGCATATTTTGAGTTTTTACATCTACCACATGTGGTTCTATGATACCACATACTAATAAAATAATGTATAAAATTATATTATGATTACTACTAAGAGCATCTTTTCACTTCATTACAGCTTAGAGTTTTCAAGTTGGCAAAATCCTGGCCCACACTAAATATGCTAATTAAGATCATTGGCAATTCAGTGGGGGCTCTAGGAAACCTCACCTTGGTATTGGCCATCATCGTCTTCATTTTTGCTGTGGTCGGCATGCAGCTCTTTGGTAAGAGCTACAAAGAATGTGTCTGCAAGATCAATGATGACTGTACGCTCCCACGGTGGCACATGAACGACTTCTTCCACTCCTTCCTGATTGTGTTCCGCGTGCTGTGTGGAGAGTGGATTGAGACCATGTGGGACTGTATGGAGGTTGCTGGCCAAACCATGTGCCTTATTGTTTTCATGTTGGTCATGGTCATTGGAAACCTTGTGGTACGTATGTATTACAAATGCTCATAAATTAGAACAAGAGCAGACAGTAGCTGGGAAGGTGGCCAGATATGGTAAACATATCTCTGGTTTATAGTAAGTGGCCTAGACTAAAATCCCCCTATTAACACTCTGAGAATGAGCAAGTTATTTAACTTCTCCTGGACTCTGGTTTCCCATTTTTTATGACATTGGGATAACAAAACTGAAATCATATCTTTGATGTAAAGATTAAATCAGGGGTATTTATGAATGCCTGAGGGGCATGACTATTAGATTTTCCTTTCTTCTTCAAAGAAAGTAAATTTTTATCACTAAGACGAATTGTGTCCTAATATTGTTTTGATATGAAAATGACCTCTACTAAATCTAAAAAGACAACTATCTATTCTATAATCAAATTGCTCTTTGCATGTTCATAGTTCAGGTAGTTGGCTTACTCAGAGATATAGGTCATATACTACCAAGTTTTGAAGACACATTTCAGTGAAGTAGACCATTATATTTTAGCTATGCATTGTAATTATCCAAGTAACTTGGAGGAGGACAAAATGTTTCCTTCCCTGAATTTGCATTACTAAAGGAAAACCAATTATTACAGTTTAACTTATTCATATGTATGGACATTGTTCAGACTCAAAGGGCTTAGTTTTAACTGTGACTTAAAATCACTAATATAAAAACATGGTTTATATAGTTAGATGTTTAATGCTTAAATTTCTCAATCATGTGTGGGCAAAGCATTTCTTTATGTCATTACATTAGGCCTTTCCTTTGAGGGGGATACATTTCAGATAAACTTGTTCAAAAGAATGCTACTGGGATACCTACAAACACGCAATTTTTTTCTCCAGAATAGTAAATTAGGGAGCTCTAGATTCTGAAAAAAATCTGATACAGAAATAGGGAAACAAACTGGGGCTTTTGCCTTGCATGTCTTCCTATAGTGTAACATATTCTGAAACTCAATAACTAACTCCATTTCAGGCTAAAAATATTGTTATAAATTTTCTTTTACATCAGAAATAATGAATTATTCCTGCATTAACCATAACTTACCAGTTGGCTGGGTAGCTTTTTCACATATCCTATGATATTCTGAAAGTTAATATTGCCTCATACTTTCTACACACATGCACACACACACAAAGAAAGAAAAAGAAAACTTATGAGTTTAGCCTAAACCCTGGTACACTTTTTGATTTCTCTCCATCTGTTGAGCTATTTGAACACATAAATTTCAAAGTGTATTTGATGGGAAACATGTTAAATCGTATATAATTTGACTTAGAAATTTCTGCTGTTATAAAAGTTTGTGGCCATCGGGCCAAAGGAATTTGTATTTCAAGTGCATCATTTGGTACATATCATCAGGCTATTAAATAAATGAGTTCATTCTTTATATACATGAAGCTAGAAATTCCCTAGGAAAAAAAAATGGTAAGATGAAGTAAGATAAAATGATTAAGATGAAAGTATCTTTTTTTCTCTCTCATTGGCAAAAACCTTGAGGGCAAGATTTTGTCTTTTCCCTGGCAAACCTGAGTAGACACCATTTAAAATCTTAGAAGCTCTGCTTTCCTATTGTCCTTCCCAACAGGAAATAAGGAGAGGTGCTCGTTTCATCGTTTTGCCCTTAGAGCAGGATATCAAGTCCTTTAAAGAGTGTGTGACTTAGACATGGCATCTGAAATATAGTAAGCATTCAATAAACATTTGCTGAAATAATTTTAGCAAAGATCTGAGTTCCCTTTTTAGGCTGTTATTTAAATGCATATTTCAATATTAAAATAGTTTTTTTTGTTTTTTCTTTTAGGTTCTGAACCTCTTTCTGGCCTTATTGTTGAGTTCATTTAGCTCAGACAACCTTGCTGCTACTGATGATGACAATGAAATGAATAATCTGCAGATTGCAGTAGGAAGAATGCAAAAGGGAATCGATTATGTGAAAAATAAGATACGGGAGTGTTTCCGAAAAGCCTTTTTTAGAAAGCCAAAAGTTATAGAAATCCATGAAGGCAATAAGATAGACAGCTGCATGTCCAATAATACTGGAATTGAAATAAGCAAAGAGCTTAATTATCTTAGAGATGGGAATGGAACCACCAGTGGTGTAGGTACCGGAAGCAGTGTTGAAAAATACGTAATCGATGAAAATGATTATATGTCATTCATAAACAACCCCAGCCTCACCGTAACAGTGCCAATTGCTGTTGGAGAGTCTGACTTTGAAAACTTAAATACTGAAGAGTTCAGCAGTGAGTCAGAACTAGAAGAAAGCAAAGAGGTAAGAATGCTTTTAAATTTTTTGTTGCATTTCCTATGATAACCATGTACTACAGTTATTTACTATTTTCATTGTACTTATATGCATTATTAAAAAGTAATATTGAAAGTCATATATATATATATATATATATATATATATATATATATATATATAGTGATGCTGGAAAATCACCAGATACTCTTTATGGGGAAATGCATTTCTAAAAATTCCAACTTTTCACAAGAAATTAAACCATTCTGAGTATTTAGTATATTCATTTTCTTGATCGTTTGAAAATGTGGTTTAAAAATGTGGCCTTTTAGGCTGGGCATGGTGGCTCATGCCTATAATCCCAGCACTTTGGGAGGCCAACAAGGCTGATCATTTGAGTCCAGGAGTTCAAGACCAGTCTGGACAAGATGGCGAAATCTCCTCTCTACAAAAAAATATGAAAATTCACTGGGCATGGTGGCACATGCCTGTAGTCCCAGCTACAAAGGAGGCTGAGGTGAGAGGATTGCTTGAGCCCAGGAGGTAGAGGCTGCAGCGAGCCATGATCACATTACCCTACTCAACCCTGAGTGACAAAGCAAGACCCTATCTCAAAAACAGAAAAGTAAACTTCCAAAAAAGAGATGTTATTTAATACATTACACTCTCAACTACATTATGTTCTTTAAAAAAATAAATGAACTTATTTTCTTGATCTCCTTACTCTCTATATTAGGTTTTGCTTATTTTTATGTGAAAATGTATGTACTTTTGTTAACCTCTGAAAGTCTGATTCACTATGATAGTGTTTCATTTATGAAAGTGTTATACACATTAGGAAAGTGCAAGTAGGACTGATTATATTTTGCCCAGTCAAGGATGAGCAAATCTATAGTCTTCCAGAGTAACTTGAAAATACTAAGAACTACTTTAAAAAGCTTCACTTGAGGGCTATAGTTATTTTGTAGATTAATTAACCTGCTCTTACTGTTGTATTACTAAGGAAGAGAAAAAAGAAGGAAGGGAGGAAGGAAGGAAAGAAGGAAGGAAGGAAGGAAGGAGAGGAGGGAGGGAGGGATGAAAGAAGGAAGGAAAGAAGGAAGGAAGGAAGGAGAAAGAAGAGGGAAAGAGAGGAAGGAAGGAAGGAAGGAAGGAAGGAAGGAAGGAAGGAAGGAAGGAAGGAAGGAGAGGAGGGAGGGATGAAAGAAGGAAGGAAAGAAGGAAGGAAGGAAGGAGAAAGAAGAGAGAAAGAAAGGAAGGAAGGAAGGAAGGAGAGGAGGGAGGGAGGGATGAAAGAAGGAAGGAAGGAAGGAGAAAGAAGAGGGAAAGGAAGGAAAGAAAGAAAGAAAGAAAGAAAGAAAGAGAAAGAAAAGAAAGAAAGAAAGAGAAAGAAAGAAGAAAGAAAGAAAGAAAGAAAGAAAGAAAGAAAGAAAAAGAAAGAAAGAAAGAAAGAAAGAAAGAAAGAAAAAGAAAGGAAGGAAGGAAGGAAGGAAGGAAGGAAGGAAGGAAGGAAGGAAGGAAGGAAGGAAGGAAGGAAGGAAACTAATCATCCTACTGCATGATTAGTATTCTTAAGTTTCTATCATAGTAGTAATGGTATTAATTCTTCAATTCTGTGTTGTGGAAAAGAGGATTAAAATTCTTTACTATTATTTATATATAGACATTTAATATATGAATACAAAGTAAGTCTAGTACAGATGGAGTTATAAAAGACACGTTTTAGCTTGAGGCTATAATGTTGACACAGTGGGAACCAAACCAACAATGTATGATTTTGTGAGCATATTTTGGAACTCTTTTTTGTAAATAAGCGTATCAACAAAATTTGATCTGAAATCCTTAAAATAAGTAACTGACAATCTTACAACTCATAGCTTCCTGAGTTTTTTCAGGTATTTTAGAGTTGCTGAAAGATAGTATGATAATAAATTGGAAAATATTTTGAAAAAGGTAAAATACCTACAAAATTAGGTAGTGATTTTTTTCTCTGAATTCCATTTAAAGTCTGCTTAGTGAGTTCAATTCTAATTTATGTTGCTCATTCTGACAAACTAAGAATTCAACTCTAATTTTATTTCTGATCACTTGGTATGAATTTATGTAAGAAGCAATACCAGTCAATTAACAAGAACTTACTGAGCACTTTTTGTGAATTCAGCAATCTGCTGGATGCTAGGGGTGAAGAAGAGCTCTATAACAAAACTCTCCTTAAAGGAAATCTCAACATGTTTGAGTAAGCTAACATGAACTCATAAATCATTAAAGACCCATTAAAAAGTTTAATCCTGTCAGGTTGCATATGAGGCTATAGATATTGAGGACAGCAAGAGTCATTGCTAAATGGAAGAGATAAAATTGAAATAGGCCTCAAAGTTTGGGTCAATAGAGATTAACAGAAAGCAAAATGCTGAAGCTTACTAAAGGAAAGCTGGAGCTGACAGTGAGCTTGGTATTAAAGAGAGTTTAGGGTTATTATTGCAGATTATCATGCAGTGATAATCTACAGAGGTAAGTATTGGTTGAATATATAGTGGAAAATATGTTTGAATGTGTGAGGTAGTTTCAGATTATAAAGTTTTAAAGTAAGCCACAGAGTTTGGAGTTAATAGGGAGCTATTTTCTGTTCTGAAGTAGGGGAAGGCAATAGGAAAGTGCTGTTTTAAGAACATTAATTTGACATCAAAGAGTAAAACAGTTTAGAGTGAAAGATAAGAAAGATTATCTTGGGGAATGTGGTGATAATCATTCGATAGCAATGAGGTGATAAAATTCTCAGCTAGGGTAATAAGTAATGAGAATTGAGACTCATTGGCAACCTGAGAAACCTACTAAAGAATCTGGGAAAATGGAAAAACAGCAATGCCACTTTCTGAAATGGCCTTTAAAAAGGGCTACCCGGTTTATGTTGGAAAAGGAGTTCAATTGGGATATACTGAATTGGAAGCATCAGTGTTGGGAAACAGTCTGAGTCAGAGGTCAGGGTTTAAAAATAAGGTAAAATGTTTGATAATGCAGATTTTATAATTACCTGATTCCCTGAAAATGAAGGAGCTCATCAAATAAGTAATTATAAAGTGAAAGAAAAAAGAGAAAACTAGAGACAAAGTAGCATAAAAACTTGGGGTCAAAAAGAGGCAGAAAAGCTAAAAGGCAGAAAAACTTTTTCTAGATTAATACCACAGAATTTTTTGACATCAGATTTATGGAAAGTAAATATCTTAATTTCCTCCTACCGAACAGTTGGTTTCCAAACTACTTTAAAAATTTCATAATGACCACAGATATTTCAAATGACTGCTCATTATCATGTCTTTTTAATGGTTTAAACATCATAAATTTAGAATAACAAGATATAAATCTCTCCCTTGTTATGTAATCCTGGAAAACATTTCTTACCTGAACAAAAAGGTCTTCTAGGGTGATTGTGATAACTACTTTATCCTCTTCCAAGCTAAATTTTGAATACATAGAATTCAATTACAAAATGTAAAGAAATTATTTAAAATATATAAATATGTTAGTGGGAAAATCATTAAATAAATATAAAGGTATGTATTTTTATAAAGCTAGAATAAAATTTCAAATTATCTTGCACAGTAATATTAAATTCATCCAACAATAAATTTTATGTGAATGATTTAGTCAAATGAATACTTTAAAAACCCACCAAAAAAGTAACAGGGCAACTCTCATACATGCTCACACACAAGATAAAAAGTAGACAGTTTTTAAAATAAAAAGCCAATACCAGCATGTTCTAATATTATAGAGCAGATTAGATGAATTCTAGCAAAGTGCATTTTTTATTTGAAATTTCCAAAAGCTGCTAGCACACTTCAGGTGCACACTTACATTGGCTGGGTTATTCCTTTTTAATAGGTATCACACACACACGAACACATTTAAAATAACATATCCATAAAGTGACATTTTGGTTCATGTTTCTTAGGTTTTTGACACAAGTAGCAAGAGAACATTGAACTTTACTTTGCAGAGCACAGAATATCCTTCCTCTTTGCTAATAAAGGAAGCACTCATATAAGTTAAACCCACCAGAGTTATACATTTTTCACTAAAAAAATTTCATGAAATGTCTACTTGAAGAGGAGACAGTAAATTAATCATTAATTTAGATGGTATTTGAAAACTCCAGTTACTGTATTTCTTCTGTTCATTTTCCTAATAAAGGATACCTGACTAGTGCAGCTAAAGAGAAATGATCCCTAGAAGATTTTAGAGATAAACATAGGAATTGCTGTTATATATGTGTGTGTATATATCTGTATATATGAATACCACTAACATAAATAGGCTGGTATGGAAGCAAATACAAACTTTTGCATGAAAAAAGGTCAGGAAATTGAAGGCATGGATTTCAAAATAGTGATTTTTTTTTTAATATTGCAAAAACTTGGAATTATACGAATCTTTTTGAGACGCTCTAATGTAGAATTTGTTTTTATTTTTTTAAGTTCTCATAATCACGATTTCTTGAAATATTTCTATAACTATGAATTTTTACAATTTAATTCTTAAAAGATTATTGGTTTGTCTTCCTAAGTGAAAGATATAGAATAAATGCTTTTAACAATCATATTTGAAGTTGAATTCCAAACACAATCTAGCAATATCATACTGTGACCTTCACCGCTTACCATTCTTACTTCTCACAGGAGTAAAATCAAGCTGGAGCCATCAAGAATGCAGCTCTGGTGTTTTTTAACCAGCCAGAGGCTCGTGCCACCACTTTTACCCAGGTTACCCAAGCAAGTTGTACATGTATAATCACGTTCTAAATGAATTTTGACTGGCCTGCATGCTACTCAGCTATGTTCCTTCCCCTGCCATGGCAAGGAAGTGCTAGACTTGCCCAGCTGCTCTCTGCTGAATCGTGTGACACATCACAGCATGGTCAGGCGATATGGGCAATCCCAACATCATATTTAATTCTGCTAATGGGTTTTCTAATTTAGTCTTTAGCCTTTTAAAATCAATTGCATGCTCTATAGGATCTATAATATCTATTTTAAAACATGATAGGAATGTTTATGGTACAATATAGTCAGGGATGTAGGAGGGCATGCATTTTTTTGTTTCTCTGCTTTTATTTCATTAAAATAAGACCACGACTTTTTGTTGTTGATTCAGCCTTTATAAGTAAATTGTATTACCAAAATAAGCCTCATGGGGTTTTTTTTTCTGATAGTACTGCCATTTTCAGATCATTATATTCAGATCTATGAATATAATTTTCAATCTATCCAATTCATGTGCTCCAGATGAAAATGTTTGCTTTCATGTTTTGGGGAAAAGGTTCTGTAAAAAAAGGAAAAAAAGAAAGAAAGAAAAAAGAAAAAAAAGAATAGGGTGATGGGTGATCTTGAGGTTTGGAGATGAAGGGCCATAGTCTGTATGCATTTGGGCAACACATATCTTGGATTTTCATGTAGGTTAAGAACAGTTATGTCTGCAAAACCATAGTGATCATTGTAAAGTAACTTAAAAAAGAAAGCTTCATGATATATGGGATGAAAATTCATTACATCTTGATCATTAAGTAATTGGCCTAGTGTACCCATTTTTTATTTGAAATTTCCATGATCTATGTTAATTTCTCCCTAAATGTTCTACCCAAAACTGACCAGGCAAAAAAGAGACTTGGAAAATTTACTATTTTCAGTTTTTAATTACTAATTTTAGTTTTGTGAGGGGTAAAGGGCATCTCCCAAGATCATTGTAGATTTGTGGTTTACTGAGCTTTCATTTTATTCTATTGACTCAACTTTCTCCATTGCTTACTGGAATCTCAGCCAGAGTGCGGGTTCTGGGAGGGAAATTTTGAAGCAAAAGTAAAGAGTTTGTAAATATTGGGCAGTTTTCAGGGCTTCTGGTGACAAGAAGTATCTAATTAGTTTGGGGTTGTCTCTGGGTTTAATTTATACATACTCTTATTTTCCCTAGGGATAATTGAGAATTAGTTGCAAAATGCAAAAAAAAAAAAAAAAAAAAATCAGACATAAAGTTATCTATGGAAAATAGTAACAAAGATACAGTCCATGGTGATTTATGCAATTTTTATTCAGCACCAAATTTTTAGATTTAGAATAAAACAACATTATTAGTCATTGAAGAAAATCTGATTTCTTTTTCTTTTTTTTCCACAAGCAGAATAGAATTAAATAATACTGGCACATTATTATTTACGCCATGTTTGTAACAGGATTCCCTCTTTTTCAGAGTCTTTATGGAAACTTTGAAAGTAGATGTTTGACTAAGGTCCGGAGCACATGCCCTTCTGGAAAAGGCTTTGTGCTGTTTTTGGAATTTGGAAAGCAATGGAATAATGACTCTAGCTTTCAGTTTCTCTGTTACATGGCCAGTGTCTTCCAAATGTTCTTTGTGAAACTGAATGTGAGGCAGTTCTTTGAGAGGAGCAGATGGGTGTGTGAATAGCCATTTTAAACCCATCTCAACCTTTAAAGATGGTCTTGGAGCTTTAGTGTACTTCTGCTGGAAAAAAAAAAAATAAGGCTCATTCAGATGAATACTTTTGTATCCTTTCTGAAAACAAATGGCCTTTTTCTTTTTCCTTTTTGATGCTCTTTTACCCTACTCTTCAACTACAGCATAATGATTTTCAGTTTCACATACCATGTTCTTATTCAGGCTATTTTAAAAATAAAAGGAGCTCCGGGGATGTTGTACATTTAATATATGTCCAGGCAAACCAGATGGTGGTGGTTCATATTTTTAATGTTTTGATAAGAGATCGCGAAAAAAAAAAAAAAAAAAGAAGAGCTACTGGCCTTGTTCTTCCCACCTAGGATAAGCAACCTAAGGGCTTCACTGTGTGGCTGTCTGTTTTTCATGTGAAATATCATAAGTCCAGATATGGTTATGCATATCCAAAAGATCAGACTAAGGCCCTGATAGTGTGTATGGCCAAAACTTTCCTCTTCTACTAGCAAGACAAAAATCCACAACTTTTTTAGAGAAATGGCTAGATTTTAAAGGCAATCTGTAATGGCTGAATCTTTTATTTTGCCTCTTGAATCATACAGCAGTTTGTGAGAGTCAAATATTTGATAGCTGACTGAAAATAAATGAAATGTGAGCGCATTTCAGTGGAAGTAGGCCAGTTGCTAACATTCTCTTTCATCTCTGAAAGTTAAATTTCATTATTTAATTGGATAAAAATCAAGAGCAATATTTGTCATATGGGGGAATTTCTATATAAGGTCATGCTATTGAGCAGCGGGGAATGGTCTCATGGCCTTTTTCGGGTGTTAACTCTATTGTTTCTTATGTTGAAATAACCCATTCATTCCTGTGAGTGGTATTTGTAGTTAACCTTCTTGAAAACTTCATATTCAGGTACCATGTCTTTGAGGACATGGTTCTTGGATCAGCGTGCGGCTTCCACAGCATTGCGCCAGGCTTCTGCTACAGCCAGGCATGTTTTCTGTGACTGAATTAGGCCTGGAGAATGTTGCATCTTAAAACCTGCTTTCCAGCGTGCATTTGTAGAGCATAAGCCATCATCCCTCTGTAGACCCAGTCGTTTCTACAAGGGATGGAAGAATTTAACCTTTAAGTGCCATAAAATATTGGAGGAGTAGGGAGAAAATAGTACAAGAAAACAAGTTTGAACTTGTACTATGTGGTTTTATATGGAAGCTTTCTATTATTATGCCTATATGCCCAATTATATTTTTCTAACTACTTCAGAACAAGTATGAATTTAGCTATTTAGTATAGTCATCGAGTTCCTTAATATGGTAAATTTAATTTCAGGTTTCTTTGCTTTTTTTATATCATTGTAGTATCACAGCTATGGCAATATAAAGAAAGTAAGTTATTCTTTATATTTATTGGTCACTTGCTTTTCAATCAGTTATATGCTTTTAAACAAATTTGAAGGTCATTTTGGTTATGACTATAATAAGATGTATCACAAACCACCCTTGACTAGAATGTGAATGCCAAAGTGTTGAACTTAATTAGAAAAATGTTTAGATTATTTAGACTACATCAGTGTATAGAATTATGTATATAGTATAGATATGTATTTTATAAATGTATACAATTTAAAATGCTTATATAGTTTTTCAGGGTGTAAATTAATGATTTAAAAATACTGCAGTAAAGTTCTTTATGTATCCAGTGACTAAAGCATATCAGGTAGTAGATCATAATTGGTAAGTTGATGTAATTTAATAAGAATGTGATTCACAATTTAATTTATAAATATAGGTAAATGCATAACTTCAGAAATTTTATATAATTGATGCAATATTTTCATAACTTCATAGAATTAAAACACAGGTACTTTCCTATGATAAATATGTGACCTAGGGCATTAAAAAATAATGTAGTAGCATTTCTGACTAGTAAGATTAAATTGGCGAGGTGCAGTGGCTCATACCTATAATCTCAGTACTTTGGGAGGCCAAGGTGGATGAATCACTTGAGCCCAGGTGTTTGAGACCAGGCTGGGCAATACCGGAAAACCCTATCCCTACAAAAAAATTAAAAATCACCCAGGTCGGCCGGACGCGGTGGCTCATGCCTGTAATCCCAGCACTTTGGGAGGCCGAGGCGGGCGAATCACGGAGTCAGGAGATCAAGATCATCCTGGCTAACATAGTGAAACCCCGTCTCTACTAAAAATACAAAAAATTAGCCCGGCATGATGGCGGGCGCCCGTAGTCCCAGCTACTCGGGAGGCTGAGGCAGGAGAATGTCGTGAACCCGGGAGGCGGAGCTTGCAGTGAGCCCAGATTGCGCCACTACACTCCAGCCTGGGTGACAGAGCGAGTCTCCGTCTCAATAAATAAGTAAATAAAATAAAATAAAAATAAAAATCAGCCAGGCACGGTGGCATGCACCTATAGCCCCAGCTACTTGGGAGGCTGTGATGGGAGAATCCATGGAGTCTGGGAGGTTGAGGGTACAGTGAGCCATGATCATGCCACAGCACTCCAGTCTGGGCCACAGAGTGAGACCCTGTCCCAAGGCGGGGAAAAAAAAAGAGAGAGAGAGAGATTAAATCATGACTGAGTCAGATTCTTCAACTTGGGAAAGCTGACTTTATGTCAACCTTCATAGATAAGGAAGCCTCCCATAAAACACTTTTTAGTGAAATGAAAACTAACTTACCATCTTCTAAGCTTTGGTTCATGAGGGTCCTGGGAGCTTGCAAAAGCTTTGCCAAGATTCCCTCTGAGCATTCCTTGAGGGACTTTCCAGAGCCTGAAAGATTATCTTTATAATCAGAAAATCTCTGGAATAACTGTAAAGCAATTCTCCATGAAATGGGTTCTACTCCTTGGACAATCAATAGTAGAATGGTGGCAGGGTTTTTTCCTTGTCCATTGTCAACAGATATGTTGTGCCTCACAATGCCAGGAGAAGAGAGGTGAACTGTGATCACTGTCCCTCTCTACCTTAAGATGTATAAATGCATAACCTTCAGAGCTATTAGAATAGAGATTATTTATATCCAAACAACTTAACCACATTCACAAATATATGTAATCTAATGACCTTCCCAATAACAAAAAATACACCCGGAGGTCCATATGTGTAAACGATTGATTCCATTGTCATTCAGGTTAGTGGCTATTAGGACTTGTGCTGTAAAGGGTTTGTTTTAAATATGTATATATTTGTATTAAACATAAGACACCTACAGAATACATGGAAGAATTATAATGTGAAAAATTAAACATCTCACAATTATATTAGCAGTGGTAACATGGGAAGTGAAGGGTGAGTATATTTTCTAAAGTTTTCAAATGGAAAAGTACGTGTGTGTGTATACATGTATAATTACTTTTTTATTATTAACATATTATTTTTTATTAAATAATTCCTATTTAGTAAGAAAATGCATTTTCTAATATAATTAGATAGACTCTGTCAGGACCAGACTTGAGTTATGGATCAAAATGGAGAGATAGAATTATCTAAAGACTATAATTCACTCTATAAAGTGACATTAAAAGATATTCAAACGTTTATTGATTCACTCTTCGTGAACCCAACATAACTATTCAGTGTCTGTTCTATACTTGGTGATATACTGGATCTTTTGGTATATATATGTGTGTGTGTATGTAGTTGGTATACATGTGTGTATATACATAGATGTATGTAAATATGTTCATATATTTAGGAGAATATTTGGTCAAAGGAAACAAGTATAGTAGATTAAATGCTCTATAAAATTTAGCATGAAGAAAATCATGCAAGAATGGCTTCATAAGAGGAGGT
Organism: Macaca nemestrina; assembly: GCF_043159975.1. Classification (NCBI taxonomy): domain Eukaryota; kingdom Metazoa; phylum Chordata; class Mammalia; order Primates; family Cercopithecidae; genus Macaca; species Macaca nemestrina. The sequence continues at coordinate 63,034,666 of NC_092135.1, read as the reverse complement.
TGAGCTTTACTATGATGAGGCTCAGAAATCATTAAGTTTGGATTAGACAAGAGGACAAAAAAAATGAAACTTTCTATAACTAACCTCAAATACATTGGTTTCTTATTGTTATTACTTGTAAAGTGGATATTATGGCTGCCACTCATCAAAAGCCATAGTAATTAACCCATAAACTACCAGTGAAATTGGAAGAAAAAGTTAGTGGCTGAGACCAAACAATTATCCAGTATTTTCTCAGAAGCTGCTGCAATTCTACCGAGCAGTAATTTCCTAGGTCTTTCTTAAATGTATAAAAATATCCTGGCTATAAGAAGCAGAAAAATCCTAGGAGAGGAGAAGATGTCTTGGCTTTCCCACCTCTCCATAATGTAGAAGAAATTAATGGTAAAAAAAAAAAAAAAAAGTTTGTGCTATCATGACCCTAATAACTAGCAGCCAGAAGTGATGGCCTAGCTTCTCTATTTACCAGACTCCAGCCTAGGAGGTACTGTACTAAAAAATTGTATTTTTACGTGAAGTAATTTTCATAATATATATATATTTGGACATGGCTAATATCAGGTTAATATCACCTTTAAAGTAACACAACAGAAAGTGTCATCTGGATACCACCCTTTAATTAGTTCACATTGTAAAATATTAAACTACATTTGCATTATGTCTTCATTAAGTCAGGAATTTTGAGCCAAATTTCCCCAACGTGAACTGTGTTTATGGCCTTTTTAAAAATAACACAGTAACTCTTTCAGAAGGCTTTGGCAGAGTGACCCTAACACTCAGCTACCAAAGTTAATGGGGGCTTTGAAACCATTAACATGTCCATGCACTATTCTTTCATCATAAAAGCTTTACATTATCTAGGTTGTGCTGTATGTCATGTCTTTGCATCTGTTTTCATAAAACATTGCACAATCCTGCCTTCCCAAGTGATCTCAGAGTACTTATTATTTATTCTTGTAATATTACAGTGGCTCTTCTAGCCATGTGTCATGTCACAATGATTTAGTTAAAGGAAATATTCACAGCCGGATCACACGTTGAATTCAGAATGTGCTCCTAATGAAAGTCTATAGAGATTCTGGACAGTGCCATTTATGAAGAAATTTCCATTTCATTTAGAATTCTTTGGCAAGTATTGAATTCAGTTATGCAGTTCAAAAAAAGAGAGAGATCCATCATTTTTCTTCTAGTAAAATAAGAAGAAAATTATGTAAGCCAGAGAAAAATAGAGCGCAAAGTTGAAATATAATGACTGTGACTCATGTTAATGTGCTGCTCTTCCTTTCTAAAATTATAGAAACATGGACAATACTTAGAAACAACTGGTAATATTCTTTGCCCTCTGAAAATTTCCATCTGAAGAGGTGGAAATTAAAATTTGATTTGATGTATTTTAGTTAATATAATCATTACTAGATGTCAGCATACCACTTTATCCAACTATTCTTGGCTTGGCCTCAATATTAACATATTAAGTTATGTTCATATAGCATTCATATACAAATGCAGATCATAAAACAAGTTAATCAGTATAATCCATCCATTCCAGACCACCCACACTGAATGTTGTCTAAAATTTTTTTGTCTGATTCAGGTCAGTAGTCATATTATTTTGAATAGTATGTCTTGATTTATGTTAAATTATTAGTACATAATGATCAGTAACGCTAATAGAGTTAAATGCTATCACTACCTTTTTTTTTTTTTCAAAAAATGACACAGTATTTCCCAGTTAGTTAAATAAAAGAGGGGAAAATCACATCTTTGAAATGGGATTTTGTTTCCAGAAATTAAATGCAACCAGCTCATCTGAAGGAAGCACAGTTGATGTTGCTCTACCCCGAGAAGGTGAACAAGCTGAAATTGAACCCGAAGAAGACCTTAAACCAGAAGCTTGTTTTACTGAAGGTAAACAAGCTCTAATGTGATTAAATACAATCTCCCCTTGTTCTTTACAGAGACTGAATATGCCTCATTTTTAAAAAATATATTTATGAAACGAGGTATGGTGGCTCATGCCTGTAACCCCAAAATTTTGGGAGGCTAAGGTAGGAGGATTGCTTGACCCCAGGAGTTTGAGACCACCCTGGGAAATGTAGTAAGGCTTTGCCTCTACAAAAAAAAAATAATAATAATAATAAAGAAAAAATAAATTAGCTGGACATGGTTGTACATGCCTGTGGTCACTGCTACCTCAGCTATAGCTGTATCTCAGAGCTTTTGCAGGGAATCGAGGCTGCAGTGAACCATGATTATGCCACTGCACTTCAGCCTGGGCAACAGAGCAAGACCCTGTCTCAAAATAAATACATAAATTGAATTAAATAAGAACAATATTTAAAAGAAATAGTGAAGGCATGTTTATCTTTATTTTCCTTTTATTTTTTTTCTTGTAAAAAGTTAATCTCTCTAGATATCTGGATTATACTTACAGCAGTGACTATTCCTGGGCAATTAAAATGATCTGATCAGTCTTTTTGTTTTTTCTCTTTCTCCATAACATGAGGAAGCTGACCCTATGAGATAAATGGCATTCTAGAATGTCATGTCATTGATATTGTAATCCCTGTAGAACTCCTTGGCAATGGTGTGATTTGATTTATAGATGCTACAGTAATTACATTCCCTCCCTTATGGTTCCAATGTGGTTAATGTGCTCTGGCTAGAGCTGTTTTGAGATGTAGCTGTGTTGTGGAGTTTGCCAGGGAAAGCAATAGCTGTTCTCACAGAAAGCAGCATAGTGTCTTGCACACAAATCAATGAATATCTATTATTCAGTGTGATTGGACTTAATCTGATGAGTAGTAGCTCAGAATCTTACAGCAGAAGAGTGGATGGGAGTTAGAAATAATGTGAAAGCTAGGAGAGGGAGGACAAAGGGAAAGGAAATACTGACTGATGAGCTGAGTCATAGGTGTGACTAAGAAAAGCACTGAGGCTGAAAAATAAATTAGCTTCGGAAAATTGACAGTGGCTGATGCCTGGGAAGACAGCGAGATTTTCTGTGCATGAAAAGAAGTAAAAACCCAGGATCACATCAAAATATGAATAAACAACTCGAACATGTAGTTTTGCCTCAAACCTGAGAAATGCACCTGGACTATTTTCATCAATGGCCTTGAGGCAAAATAATCCTGACTGGTGGTGAAGAAGGAAATCATTGTTACTTAAGCAAATCTAGATAAAATATTTCCTTAAATTCTAAGTAGGTGGCTTGGCTGAGTATATAAGTCTAAGAATAATTCAATATACAGGAGGGATGCTGAAGATACCTAGGAAATGAAGGAGATGGCTACTCTATGAAATGATTACCTGGAAGTGGAGTGGGGAAGGAACAAGAAAGTTTGTTTTTTCCTATTTAAGATGAAAATATATTTTTAAATAAACTATATTTGATTTTTAGGATGTATTAAAAAGTTTCCATTCTGTCAAGTAAGTACAGAAGAAGGCAAAGGAAAGATCTGGTGGAATCTTCGGAAAACCTGCTACAGCATTGTTGAGCACAACTGGTTTGAGACTTTCATTGTGTTCATGATCCTTCTCAGTAGTGGTGCTTTGGTAAGTGAAACGCATATTGGCAAGAATCAGATTCTGGTGAAATAGTTTATTCTCCAAAATTACCAGATGCGAACACTGAGCTTCAGAATCAAAAGAAAAGGCATATCTGTGTCTTGCAGAGCTTGGCACCCAAGGTTTAACGATGCAAAATTCAGTTCAGAACAAATCAGTACCATGAAACAGCCAGATGGAATTTCTCATCTGGTGTTTATCTAACAGATGTTTTCCTCACTGAGACAACCATTTGCAGAGACATTCTGTAACCATGTTACTTTCCCTGTCAAATACCATCCAGTTTTCCCTAATAATTGTATTAACATTTATGGACTAAAAGTGTATTTTAGGTTTTTTTTCATGTATAATCAACTTATTCTCTCAAAATAAGCCAGATTGTTCAGGAAATTGTAGAAAGTAATGCTTGAATAGGCCAATTCTGTCCCTCATTAACAGAACTTCTAGTTATTTCTGAGTTCATATTACTTCATTAAAAGCATGTCTTCGTAGCAGTAATTGAGATAGAGACTTAGGGGTGAGAAGTAGGAAAGAAAGCACATTCTAAATCACTAAAGGCATGACATTTCCTTGCCAGCATTTTCACACTTAGTTTTAGTCTTTAGATTTTGTCTAATGTGCAATGTTAATGTAAAATATCAATAATCAAATTATTGTTTTGTACTCACTATTATACTAAGCAATTTTTTCAAATATTTAGAATATTTGAAGCAAGCCATTTAAGTAAAATAAAATATTTTTGATTCACAGGCCTTTGAAGATATATACATTGAACAGCGAAAGACTATCAAAACCATGCTAGAATATGCTGACAAAGTCTTTACCTATATATTCATTCTGGAAATGCTTCTCAAATGGGTTGCTTATGGATTTCAAACGTATTTCACTAATGCCTGGTGCTGGCTAGATTTCTTGATCGTTGATGTAAGTATCTTGAATGATTTTTATAAAGCTGTTTTTAAAAGAGGCAAGTTTGACATTTCATATATTTCTGTTATTAAAACTTTCACTAACGATGACATAATTATGCAGTTATTTAAACAAAACTATAATATATGCAATAATGAGGAATATCTCATGGGAAAGAGTAGAGGAGGTCCTAAAAACATAGGCAGTGGTTAAGAGAAAACACAGGGAGAGTTGTTCTATACCACAAACAGACAGCTTTTATTTTTTTGAAAGTTAAGTGCCTCAAGGTAAGTAATAGCTACATAATATGCTGATTGACAGATGTAAGCACTTAGCTTACTAACAGTTCAGTTTAAAAAAACAAAGAAACATCTCCAAGAGGCAAAATCAAAAATGACTGAAGGTCAGAAATTGTGTAAACTGCACTTTAATCCCTTCCTACAGTACACGTGACTAAATACTGTTAAATTAACCCATGTACTGAGTTCATTCAGCCACAGCCACATACCCACAGACACAACAAAATGCATTTCCATTTTTAAATCAGTAGTTAGATCCCCATAACTAATCAGATATTTACCATGCAAAGAGTTAGGTGTAGGTCTGTTCTGAATTTGATTACCCTGGGGTGAGTAGTCACAGGAACATTGCCAATTATGGAATTTATCTGACTTGCAGCCTGTTTTTTTTTTTTATTTCAAATGACGGAGAAGCACTGGGACAACATGACAGTCCTGTGATTCCTTGTAGTCTGTGATATTCCGTTGCACAAGGCTTCACAGCCTCCTAATCTTCACAAATCAAGGTGCTTCAAATACTGTCTCTAGCCATTTCCTAGCAATCACAAAGCACTTTATTTTTAGCTCTAACACTTGCCAATAGGAATCAATGATTGCCATATGTGTGCATTCATTCTTTTTCTCATTTTTGACGAGTCTGGGTCTATCCAAATTCTACTCTTCTTCCTCCCACAAATACATATTCACAATTATATAACCAAAATGTGTTTAACCATTTAAGTTGATAAGAAATCTGCTGCCAAGTCACTTTTAATAGACCAGAAATGACTTTCAATTTCCTTGGCTGGCCTTTCATTAATAATAGAGATGAATTTCAACATAACTCTGAAAAGCTATCCACAAACGGAACCTTAATATTTTCACATTTTGCAGCTAGAGTGGACCTTAAGGAATATCTAGGCTTTATTTAAGACATGAGGAAACTAAAGCCTCAGTTTAAATATTTTTTGGAGATAGCACAGCTTCTTAATAATAAAGTTGATATGTGTCCAGATTTACTAATTCTCAATTCAGTGCTCCTTTCCCCCACAGATTTTCTGCCTAACTGATCCATTATAAATGTATTAGTTGTAATAGGCAGATGTGTGTGTGTGTGTGTGTGTGTGTGTCAGACTGGCATCAGACTGGCTTTGAGATTTAGCATTTAAAATCTCTACCTTCTCTGTGAAAGATGGAACACTAAATACATTCAATGATCCTTTCTGGTCCAAAAAGATTTTATCGTGTATGAATATTGTTAGCATTTTTTTTTTTTTTTTTGAGATGGAGTTTCACTCTTGTTGCCTAGGCTGGAGTGCAATGGTGCGATCTTGGCTCTCTGCAACATTTGTCTCTGGGGTTCAAGCGATTCTCCTGCCTCAGCCTCCCGAGTAGCTGGGATTACAGGTGCCCACACCACACCCGGCTAATTTTTTGTATTTTTAGTGGAGACAGGGTTTCGCCATGTTGGCCAGGCTGGTCTCGAACTCCTGACCTCAGGTGATCCACCCACCTTGGTCTCCCAAAGTGCTGGGATTACAGGCGTAAGCCACTGTGCCTGGCAAGATTATTTTAAAATGCGATAGAAGTTTTCTAGAATATTCTGACTTACATTTACTGAACTACTTCATTGTACTTTGAGTATTTCTGTGTACTTCCCTTATATGGAAAACATGATTACGATGTAAAAATCTCTTGAGGTTGGGGATTTTCCATCATGTTTTTATCCTTGCACACCTAACATAGACATTTAGACATCTATTGAGTAATGTTTCAATGAATGACAAAAGAATAGTGCCCCAAAATTACTTTGCTTTTAGTGAGTCAAAATTAGCAGATTGGAACTGGGTATGGAAAGCCTCCTCCTTTGGGTAAGTTATTGTATCTTAAATGGGTCTCTTTTCTTAGTTTTCCCAAAGCAAGGGTTAAATATATGAATTAATGCAACCTCAGATAACAGCTTGTCCTCAGAGTACTAGGGATTCACTAAGCTAAAGTAAACATAAGGTTAAAACAGTTTTTGAAAGTACAAATAAAATGGACTTAAAGAGTTTAAAGTCCATAGGGTATATCACTGTAACAAAACTAAAGAGTCACAGAAAGGTAAAGAAAGGAAGCAATCAATGAAGCAAGAAAATAAACAGAATAACCAAAAAAACTTCCTTTCAAATGTATCTTTCAAAAAATACATTCACATACTTGAGAAATAGGTCTGTGTAAAAAATGTACCCTCTTCAATTCTCTCTCGAAAAATAAAATTAGATTTATAGTGAGCTATCTTTGTAATATCCTAAAATTCATTCATTTATTCAATAAATATTTTTGAGTACCTTATAAAGGATCATATGCCATTCAAGACAAAGGAGAAATGAACAAAACAGACCTAGCCTTGCTAAAGCTTACACTCTATGGGAGGATAGGAACAGACAGGAAACGTGTAAACAAGTAAAATCTAAAGATAAGATAAAGGCAGATGGTGATCACTGCTATAAAATAAAACAGGGTACTAGGCTGGTAAATGACTGCGTGTTTGGGGAAGTGGAGGGAGGGCAGGAGCAGTGTGTCAGCTAGTGTCCAGGAAGGTGTCTAAGGAGGTGCATGGGGGAGGGTGCCAGTCATTCGGAGACCTGAGTGAAGAGAGGAGTAGAGGCGGAAGCGCCTGAAGTGGGAATGAGCCAAGGAGATTCAAGAGACAGAAAGAAAACTTGTGCACTTGTATGTGATGAAACATGAGTAAGAGTGGTAGAAACTGAACTCAAAAAGTACATTGTGGCCAGGGCAAGAAGTTCATATTTTACTGTAATTTACTATATATCGTATATATTAATATTATGTAATCTATCACATATTAGTTATAATTACCAAGAGAAGCCCCAGCAGCAGGATAAGCAGGGACCTGGTCTCCTGTTATAAAATGATCATATCTGGCTATGGAGAGGGGGAGGCAAAGAGTAAAAGCAGAAAGATCAATTAGGAGGTTGTTTTAATAATGCAGGAAAGTGGAGATTTTAGACTAAGGTGATGAGACTTACTGATGGGTTTGATATGTGGAGTGAAGAAAAAAGAGGAATTAACAAATGGATTTTCTTTCACCGTGAACAAATGGGTAGAGGACAGAACCATTAACTGGGATGGGGAATATCAGAAAAAAGGTTTGGCAGGGTAGGTAGATGATGGGTGGGAGAGAGATGTATTCATTTGATATATATTCATTTGAGATGCTTATTAGACATTCAAAACAAAGTACTGAACTTTATATAGATCTAGAGCTCAGAAGAGAATCCAGAATCTTATGTACATAAATTTAAGGGTCATCAAGATGTATACGGCATTTGAAGCTACAAACCTGTTTTAGCTCACCTAGGCAGAGAGTGCAAATAAACAAGGGAACCCGGAACCAAACTCTGGAGACACTATAACATTTAGAAGTTGGGCAAAGGAGAACCAGCCAGTAAATTAGACTGAGAAGTAGTAATTAATAGGGAAACAAAATATGCATGGTGTCATAGAAACCCAGAGAAGATAGTTGGGTTTTTCCAAAGGAGAGGTGATCAATTTTATCAAAGGCTACAGTGAAAAAAAGTCAAAGATCAAGCAATACTCGTATATAAGATTGACATTTGGATTTGGCAAAATGAAGGTCATTGGTGTTGTGGATGAGAGAAAATAATGAAGATGAAGAAATGGAGACAGCAAGTATGATACTTCAGGATGGAATCAAGGACAACTCATGCCTCTGTCTTCCAGAATACTGCACTAGAAGGACCACTTTTTCAGATTCTGTACAACTCTTTTCTTCTCAGCTGAAGGTCAAAAAGATAATATGTTCATTTTAAAAAACAAAATATACCTTACTATATATTATACATTGTATAACTACACAAACTATACTATAGATGCTGCTATTGACCACACAATGAGCTAAATACATCATTTAATTAATATTTATTTAAAATGTATTGAAAACATCAGATTTCTTGTGGTCCTTATCAATTTTTGCCGTCATCTCTGAGAAAATGCATCTGAGCATCTCTCATAAAAACTTCGTTTGATTCTAAAATATCCTAACATGCTGATGTGTGCAAACAAACTCTAGTAAAAGGTTCAACTATCGTGGAGTATTTATGGCCCACAGGTGATTTTCACTAACAGCACAGGTTAAAAGGAGATGCTTGATATTATGGCTTTGGAATTCTTTTCCTGCTTAATCACAGGCTCCTTAGAATCCCATCAGCTGCTCTGTTGAGGTGAACAAAAGCACCATAGGAACACTTTCTGATCCTAATACGTATTTCCATTTGCCAGCAACCCCTAGGATCTAGTGTTTCCTGCCTTAGTTCTTGACACTTATTATTGACATATTGGCATCCTCAATAATGGAGCTAGATTGTTATTAGTAGTAATAGTAGTAGCAAGATATTACGCCTAGTACCTTGTAAGCACTTATTGTGGGAATGGCACTAATTAAGAGCCTTACATAATAATAGTGAAAATTACTACCCTGATTTAATGCACACTGTGTACAGGTGCCACCGAAAGCACTTTACATGTGTTAACTCATCTAATCTTCAAAATTCTGTGAGTTAGAAACAATTATTCTCAATTTGCAGGTAGGGAAGCTAAGACAAACAGATATTCAGTTACTTTCCCGTGTTAACAGAGCTAATAAGTGGCCAAGCTGGATTTGGTACCCAAGTAATCTAGCTCTAATGACTGTGTTTCTAACCCCTACATTACAAACCTCTTTATAAATATCTCTTTTACTTACAAAGTATTTATTAATCTTTTTTAAAAACTTTTGATTTTTCATATTATTATTTCTATTTTGCTACAGATTTTATCTCTATTTCACAGGTTTAGAAATGTCATACAGCTAGTAGGTGGTAGAGCTACCTTTACCCAACACTGAGTTCTTTGATCCATATTTTACAACAGGGCACAGATCTATTTGGCATATCGCGCTGAACTAGTCAGAGTTCCCACATGACGCTGAAGGTGATTGCGTATAAGTGGTGGTGAATGAAAACAATGAGATGGTGCCTTGCTAATATGCAGACATCTGCCTTGAATTTTATCTAGTGCTCTTGTAGAGAGAATTAGAATAAATAAAAGAGCTTTGGGGTAAAGGAACTAAATAATTATAAATGATTGTCATTTCATATTAATTTCTGATCTGTCTCTAGACATATTTCCATGTAAACAGTCTAGTATGTGATTTAACTTTTTCTATAAATGTCTTCTGATAGAAATGATTCATTTTGCCCATTTCTTGGAAGAATTTAATTCTCCTTTAGCATTATTAGTTAATTAATAAGAAAAAATTCTCACAGGCCAGTTTAAAAAGATAATCCTACTAATGTAGCTATAAATTTCTATAGCCCATTCTTTGAAAGAGTATGGATTTTAACAGAGACTTTTAATCTCTAATTCTGGTCTTTTGTTAAACTCCAACCCACACTTCTAACTGCTTCCTAAATAATACCTGCGAATACACCTACCATCTGTGTGTTCAACATGTTTCCCCTCTAAGTCATGCATTTCTTCCAAATTCCCTACTTAGTCTGAGGGTAATGTTTGTATAAATCCAGGCCAGATGTCATCTTCAGCCTTTCTGCCTTTCACCAATCAATCAGCAAGTTCTTCTCCATTTTACTAATAAATGAGTGGACAGTCTCGCCCCTCCTCCTCAACATATCAACACCACTGCAATCAACTGGGCCAAGCAATAGCTTACTAAATGTTCCTGCCTCCAGTCATGACCTCTGCAAATATGTATTTTAGGAAGACCTACCGGACCCTTTCTCTTCTTAAAGGCCTTCCCGTAGGATGCAATTCATTCGCCAGTATTCTAAATGGTGACAGTAAAGGCAAACAAGCGTTATCATTTGTAATATTAATAACAACCAACCTTAATTGAGCTATAAATTGTCCTTTGTCTTCAATGTTTAATTTGTTTAATCTTCACAACAACTTATGCAGCATCTACTGTTACTTTCCTAGCGTGTAGATGGGAGAATTGAGGCACAGAGTAGTTATCTAGTTAAGTAACTATATAACATACATTCGTTGTGTAAAATGTCAAAAACAATTCATATCTTTCGAAAAAGAAATATTACACCTGAAGATATAGTCATAATTACACACTTCATAAACAGAAATAATTATGCTCACAGTGAATCAAAGTTGCACTTTAAAATTTTTTCTAGTAGTGTGCTTGATTGAAGATGATGCATCTATTAACAAAGATACTTTGATTTGTTCTTTTTCAACATAAACGACATAGTGTTATTTTGATTTAATCATCTTGAAATTGTCAAATTAAGAATTCCAGACAAGGAAATAAACAGAGAGATCACCTGATTCACAGTCTTCATTTTAAAGACCCCTTCCCCACTGCACATAGGGTTTGGAATGTTTAAGTGAAATTCCTGTGAAACTCATGGTTTCTCTGTACCATGTTGTAGTCAACAATGATGAGTGCACCAGATTTTACTCATCCTTTCCCCAGGGATGAACGCTTAGATTGTCTGCTTCCTGCTATTATAAACAATACCACAATGACCAAGGTGTTTGCTTTTATATAGCACGTGAGCATTGTGAATTTTCTAATCATGTATAAAGTTAAAGACCAATAAATAAACCGCAAAGATAAAAGCAGAAGAGAAAGCAAAAAGGTGGCCCTTGAATTATAAACTTACAAACTCCCCTTACATAAAAATAAATTATCCTTTTTTTTTTCTTTAGGAGACAAAGTCTCTCTCTGTCACCCAGGATGGAGTGCAGTGGTGCAATCATAGCTTGCTGTAACCTCAAACTCCTAGGCTCAAGCAACCCTCCTGCTTCAGTCTCCCAAAGTGCTGGGATTACATGCATGAGCCACCTCCCCCAGCCTGGACTCCCATTTCTGACTGAGGTTGCATAGGGACTACACTTCCCACAGCCACTGGAAGGACTTCCCACAGTCTCTGGAAGCCTGCGCTCTATTCCTGCTGTACACCTTACCCACCCCAGCTGGCCAAATCCCTCTGTAACCAGTATCCCCAACCTCTCACCTTCAATAGAGTCCTCTGCTACCATTCCCATGGCACCTTTGTACCTGCCCTTCACCACTACCTGAGCCCTTTTCTAGGAACTACTCAGCAGATAGGAAATAGGGCTCCTTTGTCGTGGAAGCAGGAAGGTGTGCACCTAGCAATCTGAAATTCCAGGTGCCCTTGTCCTAAGAAATATTGAGCTAATCCATATGCTATTTAAGCCCCTCAGTACTATTACTGGGAAAAACTCAACTTCAAGATATACTGAAAGAGAGATCTGTGGTGTTGCAGGGAAACCCAATAACAATGTAGATAACTATTTAAATGTTCTGACCTCTGTAGCAAGTACAGATTTTACTCCAGAAGTTGTGAAGTTGTATTTTATTCTGCTCTCTTGAAGGGTTGGAGAGCGTTGGGTGAAGGGACTCAAGAGTGTCTAGCTTTCCTGTATACAAAATTTTAATCAGTTCTGTTTTCAGCTCCATCCATTGCCCCTCTGTTTTTGAGCAACCAAGGGCCTCCAGGTCCAGAGCCTTCTGAGCATTTGTTGAAACAATTTGTGTTGCTTCTGCAAGGCACCTGCATTTCTGCTGCTCTTTCTCTGATGAGAAAGTAATTATTCCTGTGCTTTCCACAGTCCAGAATGTTTTAAAACTCTTCTTGTTGTCTCTTGTCCTGTTATCTTTGTCTGTATTCCTTTGCTTTTCTTCTAGTTGAACTTCAATGGGGGGTATAAATAAATATGTTGTTCAAACAGATATAGTAAAAGTTTAGAAAGAATCTATGTGCTTTACTATTTGGTTAATGAGCTTTTACTGGATGAGTTGTAGGAGCTCTTTTTATATTAAGGAAATTATTTTGTCACATGTGGTATGAATATTTTCCTAATTTGGGCTTTTGTCTCTTGGATTTTTTGTTATGTATAAATTTTTCATATTGATTTAGTCAAATTGATCAGACTTTTTTTTCTTCTTGATTTTCTCATGTTTATGAAGACCCATTTCAAGACTGTTAAAAATATTCTGGTTTTTTTTTTTTTCCAGTTTTTTTGTTTGAGAATTTTGTTTCTTTCTTTGTCCATTAGTTCATATTTTGTGTTTTAATGTTTGACCAACCGGGAACTTAATTTGGTATAAGGTGTGAGGTAAGGCTCTAGTATTATTTTTTTTCCATGTGGTTTCTCATTTAATGAATAATCAGTTGTTCTATTTCTCCTCTCATTTAAAATTCTCTTCTTATCCATGTGCTAAATCTCAGTATCCACATGCTAATTTGAGCTTTATTTTATTTCATTCCTTCTTTGTCTACTAATATAACAGCTTTAATTACTGTAGATTTATAATTAATATCTCATGAAATTTGTCCTCTCTGCTTTTCTTCTTCCCAAAATTTTAAGTTATTCTTATACTTTTACTTTTTCTGAATTATATTTTTTAAGTTTTTGTAGTTAAAAAAGACTCCTACACAAACTTTTGTAAAAGTTAAGATGAAAAATGCATTTGTCAACCGTCTAAAATAATTAGGTTATTGTTTATAATATTTTTTCACTTGATTCTCTTATGGGATTTTTTAAGATAACGACAATATATAATGATTTCTCCCACTTCTCTAATTCTTATAACTCTTCTTTTTCCAGAAGTGTTAAATAATAATGTTGTTGATGGGCATATTCTTTTATTCTGATTTTCATGAGAATGCTTATGGATCTCATCATCAAAAATTATACAAGCTTTTAGATAGAAATATATCATCAGAATGTATGGAGGTTATATAGAGTTTTTATCTTTTATGTTAGTGTTGAACTTTAAACATTGTCTTTAGCCATTTTCAAGGGAAATAAATTCCTATTGCTTGGTTCCTTAACCAATCACAGGATTTCCAGACTCTTCCTTGGAACCATCAACTCCATCCTGCATTATTCTTTTCTTTCTCAGTCTCAGCTGTCATAAGAATGTGGAAAGGTGTGGATGACAACTGAGCCAACCCCTGACACCTCTATCACAGACATTTCCATTTATTTACTGTGTAGTGTGATATGGTACCTAGAGTCATGTAAATTCATATTAAAAATATAGTTTTTGGAAATGGGTATCTCATACTTTGCACACATTGGCAAGAGTGCCTTTTATGTTTAGCACAGAAGAGATAAGATTAAAACACTATGTATTGAAAGGTTGGGAACAAATTTGCTAAGATGAAAAACACATTAGACATAAAAACAGAAGACCTAAATTCTAGTTATATGTTTACTTGTTGCCGTCTTTCCTTGGATTGGTCATTTCACTATTCTGAGACACAAAGATAACGAGTGAAAGAGATCACTGTGAATTGTAAAGCACCCTGCCAATGTAGTCATTATCTTCAAACTTCATGTATGTTGCAAATGTTTAAAATTCTTGCAAGGAGCTACCTCCACTTATAATAGAGATTTAAAAGATCTTATTTCAAAATAGCTTTTAAAGCATATTTTTTCACATCAGTTAAACCACTAAAATAAGGTTTTGCCTTATTCAAAATGACATTGTACTTAAGTCATGCAAACCGGAAAAAAAAATTATGTATACGATTGATCAGATTGTGATAATCTTATCAGAGTGATTTGCATGGAAAAATCATTTTAAGTTACTTGATTAAACCAATCTGCACTGAGTATTCTCAAAGTCCTAAAAATATTTTAAATTCCCTTTATTTTCCTATATAATTCAAATATTCAACAGATCCCAGCACAGATTTGTCAGAAAATCCAATGTCAGGTAGTTTTTGACGATCTCCCCTTGGGAACTTCCAGAAACTCTAGGACATATGTAGCCTAGAAATATGGTGCTAATTTCCTCTGATTCTCACATATTGTGGCTGCAACTCTGGCACTATGTCCTCTGGGCCATAAGGTCCATTAAAATAAGTGCAGCTTCATTAAACCCAGCTTCTCCAACAACACACAATTCCATGCCATGTAGGGTGGTTAGATGCAGGTGGCGCCTTTCAACCTTTGAACCCATAACTTCTTATCTTTCCAGAACCCACTGTTCTGGATATTACCTTACTATTTTTTTTTTTAAGAGAAAAGAGGCTCTCACTCTATAGCCCTGGCTGGAGTGCAATGGTATGATCACAGTCACTGTAACCTCGAACTCCTGGGCTTAAGCAATCCTCCTGCCTATGCCTCCCAAATAGCTACAGCTACAAGTGCGTGCCACCATCCCTGGCTAATCATTTTTTAGGTTTTTTTTTTTTTTTTTTGAGATAAGGTCTCACTATGTTGCGCAGGCTGGTCTTGAACTCATAGCCTTAAGTGATCCTCCCACCCCCGCCTCCCAAAGCACTGGGATTACTGGCACAGGCCATCACACCCAGTTTTACTTTTCTTTTCAAAGCATGAGCTTCCTTACTTCAAGGTCTTGAGAAATTTGCAGCCACGTCCCTTTAAAATCCCATG
Organism: Macaca nemestrina; assembly: GCF_043159975.1. Lineage (NCBI taxonomy): Eukaryota > Metazoa > Chordata > Mammalia > Primates > Cercopithecidae > Macaca > Macaca nemestrina. Next base: position 63,019,439 of record NC_092135.1, on the reverse strand, counting down.
TCTCAAATAAAGGACTTTGTTGGGAGGTTGAGAAAAATCTTCAGATAGTAACTCTAGAAACATTAAGAAGCTGTTAATGCCTCCTGAGGAAAAGGAGCATAGAACATAAAACCTGTGTGTTCTCTAATAACCTTTCCAATCTTTCCAGTCTTCTATAACAGCAAACGTAAGACAGAAATGAACAGCTCAATCAATTATCTTGCCACTAATCAACTTTAGAAGTCAAGTCATGTATTATTCTGTTCAATTCTTAAAACGTATGCTAAATTAAACAATGAGAGGACAGTGGCTTCATATGCTTTTAAAGCCTAGGTTCTGGTTTTGGTGTCACTCTTTATATCCTGTGTTCTTGGGCACATTATTGATTTCATCCCACTTCACAAGATTGTTAGGAGAATTCACTTAAATCCATTTTCAACAGCCTTTTTTCATGGGAAATTATGCCCTAATGCCCTTAAGCCACTGTGGATATAATGAATTAATTTCTCTCTTATGCATTAAGGAAAGCACTAGTTATGTACCATCTTTGAAAGAACTGAGAAGATGGTCATTCAAATCATTTTCTGTGCTCTATGATTCAGATGAAGAACAAACATTTTTAATGGATGCAAAAGGTTAAGATATGCTTTTGAAGTCAGATCATTTGGGTTCAAATCGCCAATTCTACCTCTTATTAGCTGTGCATCCTTTTTTTGGTGTGGGTGGGGGTGGCACTCAAACTTCCTCACACATAAAGAGGCAATGGTAATGGTAGCTATTTCTTTGGATTTATACATGAAGACATGTTATTATATTGAAAGAAAATTAAAGCAAATAAAGTTCCTCCTCCAAAAAGGACATGTCTTCTTTGATCTTTCATATATTTAAGTAAAATTTAGTATAAATACAGGTTGAGTCTTATCAAAAACCAGAAGTGTTTTGGATTCTGAAATATTCATTCTATGTCAGTTGAGCACTCCTAATCCAAAAGTCCAAATCCAAAATGCTCCAATGGGCATTTCTTTTGATTTTCATGTTAGCATTCAAAGCATTTTAGATTTCAGATTTTTAGATTAGGGATGTTCAGCCTGTGTCAGGAAGCTGTACCATCGCTCTGAATGATGAGGACTATATTCTAAATCTTAAGGCCAGTAGTTTGATAAAAATTTTCCCTGGAATAATTATTTATCCAACATATTTTGACTAAAGTATGTCTGCCCAGACAGTGTTAGACATGTTAAGAGAACTTTCATCCCAGCTGATAAAAAACTTACACGATCTGGAAAGGGAGATAAGCTATGTAATCAGTTAACGCTATTATATGGTAAATGCTTCCAGAATGCATAACCAAGATATTACATAAATTCAAGAGAGAAATGTTATTTCTAATCAATAATATTAAGCACACATCCATAGAGGATCTGGCATTGAACTCAATCCTGATGCACAGGTTGAAAAGGGGCCCATGGTTGTAAAATATCTAACTGGAGGTATTGACGAGTGTTTATAAATATGGGCAAGTATTCTGGTTTCATTGGTTTAAAAAAAAAAAAAAAAAAAGCAATAGTATGAGAGCAGACTGGCAATATAAGATGATCCCACTATGTGGAAGATGAAAGTTGCCAAGGTATGTTCAAATTAGTATTTAGTCCACACTAAATAGATACCACACCCTATACCTTCAGTCAACAGTTTATTTCTTGGTCAACTAATTAACATTTTTTCCTTTTGTAGGTTTCTTTGGTTAGCCTGGTAGCCAATGCTCTTGGTTACTCAGAACTCGGTGCCATCAAATCATTACGGACATTAAGAGCTTTAAGACCTCTAAGAGCCTTATCCCGGTTTGAAGGCATGAGGGTAAGAAGAATAGACACTCTAATTATTCATGTCAAAATTACATGTAGGTAATGATTTGGATAGAGAAGGGTGCCATACTCTTCTGATATTTATTTCATAGAATTACAGAATTAGAGCAAAAATCTTAGAGATCACAAAGCCTAGCCTTCTGAAACTGGAGTTTATTTAAACAGGCTCTCCGAATTTGGGGGGACAGAGCTGAGACTAGCATCCAAGTCTTCTTGTCACAGTTCAAATATGTTTCTACAGCACCCAAAAGCCTTCGACTGCCAGTTATTTCTTTTCATTGCTTACACACCTTGAAATGACTACTAACTACTGACATTCATCCGTGGTAGGGAGTTTCTTTCTCTCAATAGTTTGATTCCTTCAAAATTACTGGTAATGAATGAAAGGTAAAATGGGTTTTGTGTGCTTTGCTTCTTGAATTAATATCCGTATTAAAAAATTATTGCATAAGGAAACAACAGTAAATTTTAGCCTCTACAAATTGCTAAATAACATCCAAAATGAAGGGTTAAGGTAATTAACTAAGCATTTCAGGCTACCCCCCAGAATTTGTTTTATAGATCTTTTTTCTAGTTGAGCATTCTGAATGAGGTTCACTTTTTCTATAGCAGTTGTATCTTCCTCCCCAGCTGTCTTCCTTAATGTGTATATTATGCATCTAAACATAAAATCACACTTATTATAGATACCACCCATTTGCCATGACCCTCAGTAGAATTTAGCACAAAGGTCAGTTTTGTTTCATCTGGCTTGTGAGTGCATGTAGATATTTAATTTCTTCTAGGTCTTAGGGCTTTTATGTTAGGAGATGGTTTGTTTGGGGCAATAAAAATATTTCAACCTGGACTTTAAAGTTCACTCATCAGGGAGAACTAAGCCACTCTCCAGAATCATTGTAATCAAAGAAATATTTGGCTTTTACATTGTAATTTATTTCTTTGCTAATGTTAAAGAAAGTTAGATAAGATAAAATTCACAAAGATTACTATATAATGTCAAATTCTTTTCAAACCAAACTTTTACCATTACTCATATTACTTAAGCTCTCATTTGGTTCCATGGTTTCCTATTAACAGTTCATCTTTGAGGGGAGATAGCAATTGAGCAAAATTTAAAACTTATAAATTTTCTCTAATCTGAAAAATATTCAAAGTTTAGAATTTTTAATTCAGTCATATAGCAGAATTAATATTCCAGATGCAAATTACGAGAATGTATTATGCATTTACTTGAAAACAGGAGAACCTCTGGTGGTGTGTACCAAGCTTGTCCAATCCGCCTTATTTTGTTATTTTGTTGTTCTGTATTGTTTTAGGCTATTAACAGCCTGAAGCCGTGGTTTTTAGTTTCTATCTCTAGTGATAAGCGGAAAAGAGGGATGAGGAAGGGACTTTACTGGCCCAACCAGAAAAAGAAACTAAGAACCCAATGAATGTATCCTCTCCCTGGCAAGTAAAATGCATATGGCTTAACTTCCAAAAGAAACAAAATTCAAGTAGCATTGGAACTGTTTACAATTTTGGATTTCTGGTTTTGATGTCAATTTAAGATTTCTTGGTATTGATTTCTAAAATAACATTTGCAGTATTTTTAAAATAAAGCAATACTTTTATTTAATATAAATGCTTAACAGAATAGTCCAACATGAACTAGATTAAATTTAGATAAAAAAATTACTATCAACTTTCATAAAGATTTCAAAATACATCTTAATATCTTGTGAATGTAATGAGAAGTAAAGTGAATGAATTTCCCTTTCATGAAGTAAGTCATGAAATAGGGTTGATGAAGTAGCATGTGCTCCAAAGTGAACATTTAAGAGACTGTGAAGTAATAATAATGGGAACATATCCAGTACTGTTACGTCCAGATATAAATTCCACCATTCCCCCTAACAATATACCTTTTTATTGAGATTTACTAACAGGGGAAAAAAGGGACCCAGTAAATTCCTAATCCTGTTCTTCATAGTCATAAAAAGTTAACTTGATCTGAGAATATAGATTTAAGGCATTTTTACTACTTTGTTTATTTGTAAAGGGTTTGTTGGTTCGCTTTTTCAAATTATTCATTCATTAACACTCTTGAAAATTAAAATGTATTGCTGAAAGACGATTATTTTTTCTGTTGGCATTTAATGCATCTTTCTATTCTTTTTTCCCCAGCATACACACATTTTCTGACTCCATCTTACTATACCAGGTTTTTTATGATTTCTTTTCATATTGTAGCATATTTTGCTTTCCTTAAAACCTTAGATCTTTAGTTGTGTCATTGTTTTCCCTCAAATATGTGCTAGAAAATATTAGAAGAAATAACTTGTCCACCTAAATTTTTATTTAACTCTTTTCAAGCACATGTTAGTACGAAACAAATACACTGAAGGAATGGTTTCCATTCTAAAGGTTTGTAAGCTACGTTCCCCTCGTTTTCTCTTCTAGGTGGTTGTGAATGCTCTTGTTGGAGCAATTCCCTCTATCATGAACGTGCTGTTGGTCTGTCTCATCTTCTGGCTGATCTTTAGCATTATGGGTGTGAATTTGTTTGCTGGCAAGTTCTACCACTGTGTTAACATGACAACGGGTAACATGTTTGACGTTAGTGATGTCAACAATTTGAGTGACTGTCAGGCTCTTGGCAAGCAAGCTCGGTGGAAAAACGTGAAAGTAAACTTTGATAATGTTGGCGCTGGCTATCTCGCACTGCTTCAAGTGGTAAGTGGCTACTGTGTGAGTTTTGAAAAAATTTTCAAGATGTTTCAAGTAAGATTATTTCCCTGATGTTCTTCATTTGAATGACTAACATTTGACAGTATGAAAAAAAAGTTAATGATAACATCTATAATATCACCTTGAATTGATCATAAAAAAGATGTTATAGTTATTTTATAATACATTTTCCTCAGTGTTAAGCTTTTAGTATGTTTTAATGTGATTTTATATTTCTGCTTCCTTTTTATTATATTTTTGGGTACTGGTATCGTTTTAGTTTTCTGTATCAATTATTGCCAAAGGAGCAACTTTAGGTACTAAAATAACAATATATATTTGTAGTGATGAATTAAATGTATAAATTATTAGCCAAATACTTTATTATACCAATGTCTAGGAAATATGATTCTACTATGTGTGAAAACGCAAATCATAGAGCATATAAGGGAATTGGGACTGAGATGGCAGTTTCATGAATAAAGTCTTTCACTAAATTTTAGTGCAGGAAGAAAATAGAATACTTTCAAGGAAAAAAAAAGGAAACAAGTTCCAGACTTTAAATACAAATGTTTTTCTATTTCGATTTTATTTCAGTATCTTCATATGAAATTTCACAATATTGTACAAAAAGTTATTTGTTATACTGTCAGATTTTCATCTGGTTAAATGTCATTGTTGGGTGAAATTTTTATGAACAATTCAAATATATGTTATTTGCAGGCCACATTTAAAGGCTGGATGGATATTATGTATGCAGCTGTTGATTCACGAGATGTAAGTATCACTCAAATATTATTTATCGGTACTAGACTTCTTATGGCAAATACTGGTGGTAATTTAAACACTGAAACATCCAAAATTTTATATTAGAACATTTAATATTGCATATAAAAAATGAACACTCTGCTTCAATATACATGGTGCTTGATTAATGTGTACCTAATACATAATATGTAGCTAATATGAAAGGATATCTAGCTGCACGGATCCTAAGACATTAGATTGGCCCAGGAAATAAGACTATTCTGAGTGGGCAAGTTGTTCAGTGGGGAAGTAACTTGTCTCTCCCTATCCCTGGAGAGTATGATAAACCAGACTCTGTGAAGTAGCTTCCAAGAATATCATGATACAGAAAAGCAGGCAAGTTTCAGGGACACTCAATTTAGAAAATGAAAATAAAAATAACTCCGCAGAACCTATCTGTGCTGAATTTTCCTCTTAGAAGTTGATGTTCTGCTCTTAAAGCCATATTTCCAAAATTCAGCATTTCCAAAACCAAACTGAAAATATTGCAAAAAAATTAAGACATAATAGGCTCAAAATGTTTCCCTGCTTATATCACCATTATTTATGTTAAAGAATATGTTAAAGGTAATGCACAATGGGAAAACAGAATCAAGAACAATCATAAAACTTGCAAACTTTCATTTTACTAGATCATGCTAGTTTTAAAACATTGCTTTTGCAGAACAATATCTCAGGGTAAGGCAAAAGTAGCACTGTATTAAATAACAGCACTCAATAAATTCCTGATTTAGTGTAAGTATTTATAGTATTTGTAACATTATTGAATATTTTCAATGTCATTTAGGTTACGCTTCAGCCTATGTATGAGGAAAATCTGTACATGTATTTATACTTTGTCATCTTTATCATCTTCGGGTCATTCTTCACTCTGAATCTATTCATTGGTGTCATCATAGATAACTTCAACCAGCAGAAAAAGAAGATAAGTATTCTTCACGTTTTACCTTTCTTCATTCTGAGGTTCTGTCTGTTAATACAACCAAATAACCAGGATACTTGTAGTCATGACAGTCTTAAATCATGTTTATATTATTTTCAGTTTCCCATGTGGTTATAAAAGCTGCAGGGATTCCAGCCTCTAGTCAGTGGCTCTTCTCAAAGTTTATCTATTGGATAGCTTTACAACCCAAAACTGTGTCCGCGCCTTCAGACCCATCCAGTGGGTCTCCAGTGCTTTAGCCTGGCTTACAGAGCCTTTCAGGAATTACCTCCACCCAGTTTTCCATCTTCATCTTTTCCTACACTTCATTCTATACATGTGTATTTCTCTACTACATAGTCACCACCCATACATCTACATGAGTTTTCTGTCCTTTTCTGAACAAGCATTCCCTTGTACCTCCATGGCTTTTTGTGATTTTTTTTTTTTTATCCTGGAATGTTCCTAGAAAACCTGTAATCATCTTTTAAGGCCTAGCTTAAGGGTAAGCTATGTAACAGCTTGTCTCTGAGGCTCTGAACTCATTGTTGCCTCTGCAGTACATTTAATTTTTTTTTTTTTTGTCACATCAACATACACTGTCCACCTATGTTTCAGTTTCCTGCTCCACTTAGAAGCAGAATACTGTATCTTATATATTTATGTAATTCTGATACCCAGCATATTGTCTGGCACACAGAAAGTGTTCAAAAACTGTTGAACGAAGAAGTAAAATTATCGGCAGTGAAATGGACTAAGAAAATGTTTTCTGTTTTACAAAAATATATTTGAGACCCTCGTGCCTACTTTTAAACATAGTATAATCAAATTAGGATCCTGTAGTGATCAAAGTTTTATGTCCGTAAGGATTTTCCATAATATTAAGACAGTCAGAATTTCACATAAATGGGAAAAGCAGGATAAATGTACATGTAGCAGGATAATATCCACTTAAAACTTAGAAAAGATTAAAGGAAAGACAAATATTTTTTGTAAAAGTGCTATTGGAACACATATTAGAATTGTAACCAGTTTTATACTATGTCTTTACTTTGGAGGTCAAGACATCTTTATGACAGAGGAACAGAAAAAATATTACAATGCAATGAAGAAACTTGGATCCAAGAAACCTCAGAAACCCATACCTCGCCCAGCAGTAAGAATTACTTGTCTCCTTTAACGTTCCAAAGCCATGTGTCCATATGGTCAAATTGAACAATGCTCTGGAGCAGAATATATTAGATGATATCACCAATATTGAGCCCTAATTATAAAGTTCATATTTTGTATCATAATTCACAACTTCTGCACTCATTAGGAGTTACCACATTCCAAAAAGGAGGTAATGTTCTTTATAATTTGTGAACTGAAAACTTCTAGCTCAGGGTTCCCAATAAATGCTTCCAAAGCAAGATTCACTTTCCTGCTACCAACAGCACACCTGGTTCCTCCTCCTTTAGCTTTCCCATCCCACTCTCCATGGCTTCCCTCTATACTCTCTGTTCCCTCCATTCTTAAGACTAGAAAATATTCCAAACCTGTTTAGAAAGGGAAAATATGTCATAAAAATTGTTTGTTTCACCAAATACACCAAAACAGAATAAGGCATATTCAGAATGCATACTCTGTAGAGCCTCATGATAATGGAATGATGTAATAATGATAGATTATGTTCACAGAGTGGGACTCTAACTCAGCTATTATCTGAGATAGGTAAAGAATAAGGAAACTGAGGCCCAAAGAACATATGAATCATGCCCCAAGTCACAAATCTTGTAATTGCCAGAACTGGGACTTGACAAGGCCTCATAAATTCTCTAAGTGACTTGACTTTACCGTATTTATAAGAGTAGTTGGAATGTGAGGGAGCAGGGTAAGAGAGGAAAGTATTGAACCAACTTTACTAGAGTTCTTTGGCTGGGCGCTGTGGCTTACGTCTGTAATCCTAGTACTTTGGGAGGCTAAGGTGGGCAGATTACGAGGTCAGGAGATCAAGACCATCCTGGCTAACACGGTGAAACCCCGTCTCTACTAAAAAAAAAAAAAACAAACAAACAATTAGCCGGGCATGGTGGCAGTCACCTGTAGTCCCAGCTACTCAAGAGGCTGAGGCAGGAGAATGGCATGAACCTGGGAGGCGGAGCTTGCAGCAAGCAGAGATAGCACCACTGCACTCTAGCCTGGGTGACAGGGCGAGACTCAGTCTCAAAATAAATAAATAAATAAATAAATAAATAAATAAATAAATAAAACATGGTCAGTTCATGACCTTTGATTTTTGGTAAGCCATGAAGTTTTATTTTAAGTTTTTACTCTAAATGATTAATAATATATTTCTTTAATAAAACTATATTTAATAGCCATATTAATATAAGAATCTTTGAAAGCATGTTGTTCCTGAGATGATTGTTAATAAGACAAAGAAAAAAACATTTAAAGTCATGCATTTTTGTTAAAGCATAGGGCATAGGTAAAGAAGGACAGATGGAAAGAAATACAGATAAATTAACAAACCCATACAGAGATTCACAGAGCTAGAGAAGTAGAATTCAACAGAAATGTGACTGATGTATTTTGGGGGAGGGAAATAAGGTATAAACCAAAATTTCTAAAATATTGATAAATGAACTGGTGTATTCATCTATCTAAATGTCTGTCGATATTAACCTACTTTGTAAATCTTTGTTATTCATTGTCACTATTTTTTAATAAAAATTTTCATATTTATTCAAATCAAGCAAAGACTATACATATTATCAGCCAATTGCCACAAATTTATGTTTGTTTTTGTTTTGTTTTTTAAGAGACAGCACTTCACTCTGTCACCCAGACTGGAGTGCAGTGGCAAGACCATAGTTCACTGCAGGCGCAAACACCTGGGGTCAAGTGATCCACCTCAGCCTCGCTCGTAGCTGGGACTGCAAGCCTGTGCCACCATGCCTGGCTAATTTTTTTTTTTTAATAGAAATGAGGTCTCACTATGTTGCCCAGACTGGTCTGGAACTCTTGGCTTCAAGAAAGCCTTCAATCTCAGCCTTCCAAAGTGCTGGAATTACAGGCATGAGGCGCCACGCCCAGCCCTAATTTATGTCTCATCCAACTTTGTCTTTCCATTGGACCTAAATAAACCAAATATGCTTTGTTTAGCTATATAAATTTTTTTTTCATTTTTTTAACATGAAGAGAAAAAAAGCACACAAAATTGTTTGGGATAATATGAGGAGGGTGCACATTCATCGCCATATGTGGAAGGGCTTTATCTACAATTTTACTGGATTATTCTTTATGAAATATATATAGTAACCTTATCTCTCTTCTCTCACTTTCTAGAACAAATTTCAAGGAATGGTCTTTGATTTTGTAACCAGGCAAGTCTTTGATATCAGCATCATGATCCTCATCTGCCTCAACATGGTCACCATGATGGTGGAAACCGATGACCAGGGCAAATATATGACCCTAGTTTTGTCCCGGATCAACCTAGTGTTCATTGTTCTGTTCACCGGAGAATTTGTGCTGAAGCTGGTCTCCCTCAGACACTACTACTTCACTATAGGCTGGAACATCTTTGATTTTGTGGTGGTGATTCTCTCCATTGTAGGTAAGAACAGCTTAATTACCAAGAGGTACAGTTACAGAGAAACGGTTGCCCCAGGACCTTCCAGCTGATTAACATGGAAATTAGGTCTGAGAATAATAATGCATATAGATCTAAAGTTCAACACTAACATATATGAATAGAAACTCTGAAACCTGGGTTTATTCACAAAGCTAACTGGTTAGAAACCATTTTAGGAATACCAGGTTTGGGAAAGAGGTGAAGAAGACAGGAAATAAACATTATCAGGCGCTCTCCTAATCTTAAACAAAGGTCACAGGCTAAAAGAGCCAGATGGCTTAAAAAACGAATCATTATAATGCAATAAAGTTGGTACTATAAGAAGCACTGAAAAGGAAGTAGCTGTCTCTGCTGGAATGCGTTAACACAGGCTTCCAGAGATAAAGGTAATGCATCCTAGGTGGGTTTTTAAAGAAAAGTTGAGATTAAATAGGAGAAAAAGAGAGATAGGGAATTATAGAACCCCAAATTTAGAAACTTCAACTTTAACCTCATGTCAAATATGGCCCATTTTTCTCTAACTGAAAAATATCATTAAAAAATAGAAAACAATACATTCAGAGATTTCAGAAATAATTTTTGTTTGTAATTGCCACAATTCATGTGTAGGGATAACTATTCATAGAAATTGGGTGTATATAATGTTAAATTGCCATGCTACCATTGGAGATTATTTGGATTTTGCAGAAATTCATATTGGTTTATGACATTACAGAATCATTGAATAAATCTCTGTAATCAATAATTGTTAATATCAGGGAGTGGATCCAAATATTTAGTAAAGACTGATACTCATAACAAGTTTGTTGTTTTCATAGACCTTAAAAAAGATAAAGGCATCAGGTAAGTGAAAGATATTCTCTGTTTAGCTGTGTTCTATGTTTTCCATAGGTATGTTTCTGGCTGAGATGATAGAAAAGTATTTTGTGTCCCCTACCCTGTTCCGAGTGATCCGTCTTGCCAGGATTGGCAGAATCCTACGTCTGATCAAAGGAGCAAAGGGGATCCGCACGCTGCTCTTTGCTTTGATGATGTCCCTTCCTGCGTTGTTTAATATCGGCCTCCTGCTCTTCCTGGTCATGTTCATCTACGCCATCTTTGGGATGTCCAACTTTGCCTATGTTAAAAAGGAAGCTGGAATTGATGACATGTTCAACTTTGAGACCTTTGGCAACAGCATGATCTGCTTGTTCCAAATTACAACCTCTGCTGGCTGGGATGGATTGCTAGCACCTATTCTTAATAGTGCACCACCCGACTGTGACCCTGACACAATTCATCCTGGCAGCTCAGTTAAGGGAGATTGTGGGAACCCATCTGTTGGGATTTTCTTTTTTGTCAGTTACATCATCATATCCTTCCTGGTTGTGGTGAACATGTACATCGCGGTCATCCTGGAAAACTTCAGTGTTGCTACTGAAGAAAGTGCAGAGCCCCTGAGTGAGGATGACTTTGAGATGTTCTATGAGGTTTGGGAAAAGTTTGATCCCGATGCGACCCAGTTTATAGAGTTCTCTAAGCTCTCTGACTTTGCAGCTGCCCTGGATCCTCCTCTTCTCATAGCAAAACCCAACAAAGTCCAGCTTATTGCCATGGATCTGCCCATGGTCAGTGGTGACCGGATCCACTGCCTTGATATTTTATTTGCCTTTACAAAACGTGTTTTGGGTGAGAGTGGAGAGATGGATGCCCTTCGAATACAGATGGAAGACCGGTTTATGTCATCAAACCCCTCCAAAGTCTCTTATGAGCCTATTACAACCACTTTGAAACGTAAACAAGAGGAAGTGTCTGCCGCTATCATTCAGCGTAATTTCAGATGTTATCTTTTAAAGCAAAGGTTAAAAAATATATCAAATAACTATAACAAAGAGGCAATTAAAGGGAGGATTGACTTACCTATAAAACAAGACATGATTATTGACAAATTAAATGGGAACTCCACTCCAGAAAAATCAGATGGGAGTTCCTCTACCACCTCTCCTCCTTCCTATGATAGTGTAACAAAACCAGACAAAGAAAAGTTTGAGAAAGACAAACCAGAAAAAGAAAGCAAAGTAAAAGAGGTCAGAGAAAATCAAAAGTAAAAAGAAACAAAGAATTATCTTTGTGATCAATTGTTTACAGCCTATGAAGGTAAAGTATATGTGTCAACTGGACTTCAAGAGGAGGTCCATGCCAAACTGACTGTTTTAACAAATACTCATAGTCAGTGCCTATACAAGACAGTGACCTCTTTGTCACTGCAACTCTGTGAGACAGGGTATCAACATTGACAAGAGGTTGCTGTTTTTATTACCAGCTGACACTGCTGAGGAGAAACCCAATGGCTACCTAGACTATAGGGATAGTTGTGCAAAGTGATCATTGTAACTACACCAAACACCTTTAGTACAGTCCTTGCATCCATTCTATTTTTAACTTCCATGTCTGCCATATTTTTACAAAATTTGTTCTAGTGCATTTCCATGGTCCCCAATTCATAGTTTATTCATAATACTATGTCACTATTTTTGTAAATGAGGTTTACGTTGAAGAAACAGCATACAGGAACCCTGTGGTCCTACTCTACAAGTCTCTCAAATGATCAGACAAAAGTGTTTTGCCAGAGAGATAAATTTTTTGCTCAAAACCAGAAAAAGAATTTCAATGGCTACAGTTTCAGTTACTTCCATTTTCTAGATGGCTTTAATTTTGAAAGTATTTTAGTCTGTTATGTTGGTTTCTGTCTGAACAGTTATGTGCCTGTAAAGTTTCCTCTAATATTTACAGGATTATTTTTATGCAAAGTGTTCTGTTTCAGCAAGTGCAAATTTTATTCTAAGTTTCAGAGCTCTATATTTAATTTTGGTCAAATGCTTTCCAAAAAGGTAATCTAATAAATCCATTCTAGAAAAATATATCTAAAGTATTGCTTTAGAATAGTTGTTCCACTTTCTGCTGCAGTATTGCTTTGCCATCTTCTGCTCTCAGCAAAGCTGATAGTCTATGTCAATTAAATACCCTATGTTATGTAAATAGTTATTTTATCCTGTGGTGCATGTTTGGGCAAATATATATATAGCCTGATAAACAACTTCTATTAAATCAAATATGTACCACAGTGTATGTGTCTTTTGCGAGCTTCCAACAGGGATGTATCCTGTACCATTCATTAAACATAGTTTAAAGGCTATCACTAGTGCATGTTAATATTGCCTATGCTGCTCTATTTTACTCAATCCATTCTTCACAAGTCTTGGTTAAAGATTGTCACATATTGGTGAAAGAATGAATTCAACCTGCTATCTGTCCATTATGTCAAGCAGAATAATTTGAAGCTATTTACAAAACCTTTACTTTTGCACTTTTAATTCAACATGAGTATCATATGGTATCTCTCTAGATTTCAAGGAAACACACTGGATACTGCCTACTGACAAAACCTATTCTTCATAGTTTGCTAAAAATATGTCTAAAACTTGTTTAAATATAAATAATGTAAAAATATAATCAATTTTATTTGTCAGCATTTTGTACATAAGAAAATTATTTTCAGGTTGATGACATCACAATTTATTTTACTTTATGCTTTTGCTTTTTATTTTTAATCACAATTCCAAACTTTTGAATCCATAAGATTTTTCAATGGATAATTTCCTAAAATAAAAGTTAGATAATGGGTTTTATGGATTTCTTTGTTATAATATATTTTCTACCATTCCAATAGGAGATACATTGGTCAAAAACTCAAACTTAGATCATTTTCTACCAGCTGTGGTTGCCTCAATATAACCTTTTATTCATGGAAGTTTTTTTTTTATTCAACTTTTGTAGTATTTACGTATGCAGACTAGTCTTATTTTTTTAATTCCTGCTGCACTAAAGCTATTACAGATATAACATGGACTTTGTTCTTTTTAGCCATGAACAAAGTGGCAAAGTTGTGCAATTACCTAACATGATATCAGTTTTTGGTTTTTGCACAAACCAAAAGTTTAATGTTAATTCCTTTTACAAAACTATTTACTGTAGTGTATTGATGAACTGCATGCAGGGAATTGCTATTACTAAAAAGAATGGTGAGCTACGTCATTATTGAGCCAAAAGAATAAATTTCATTTTTTATTGCATTTCACTTATTGGCCTCTGGGGTTTTTTGTTTTCGTTTTTTGCTGTTGGCAGTTTAAAATATATATAATTAATAAAACCTCTGCTTGATCTGACATTTGTATACATAAAAGTTTACATGAATTTTACAACAAACTAGTGCATGATTCACCAAGCAGTACTACAGAATAAAGGCAAATTAAAAGCAGCTTTGTGAACTTTTATGTGTGCAAAGGATCAAGTTCACATGTTCCAACTTTCAGGTTTGATAATAATAGTAACCACCTACAATAGCTTTCAATTTCAATTAATTCCCTTGGCTATAAGCATCCAAACTCATCTTCTCTCAATATAATTGATGCTATCTCCTAATTACTTGGTGGCTAATAAATGTTACATTCTTTGTTTCTTAAATGCATTATATAAACTCCTATGTATACATAAGGTATTAATGATATAGTTATTGCGAATTTATATTAACTTTTTTTCAAGAACCCTTGGATTTATGTGAGGTCAAAACCAAACTTTTATTCTCAGTGGAAAACTCCAGTTGTAATGCATATTTTTAAAGACAATTTGGATCTAAATATGTATTTCATAATTCTCCCATAATAAATTATATAAGGTGGCTAATTGGAATTCATTGGCTTCTTTCTGCTCAAGTCAATTTACACATCTCACTGACACCACAGAGATGCCAAATATTGCTTTGCAAAACCTTTATAATCATTACCCAAGTGATCTATAAGCAATATATTAATTGGTATGCATTTTACCTAAATGACCATCTTCCAGAATCATCAGAAGAGACTTTAGTTGAAACGGAGAATACTTTAAAAAATATACCTACCTAGCTAAAGGATATTCTGAAAATACTGTCCAGAAGAGAAAGTTGCTAACATAATTGGACATATCTTTGAAATAACTACTTCCATAATGAGACTTCATTATAAGATTCTATTTTGAAAATGCAGGTAGAATTGGCTGGGTGCAGTGGCTCATGCCTGTAATCCCAGCACTCTGGGAGGCCGAGGCGGGCAGATCACAAGGTTGGGAATTCGAGACCAGCCTGGCCAACATAGTGAAACCCCATCTCTAGTAAAAATGCAAAAAAAAATAGCTGGGCATGGTGGTGCATGCCTGTAATCCCAGCTACTTGGGAGGCTGAGGCAGGAGAATTGCTTGAACCTGGGAGGCCAAGGTTACAGTGAGCTGAGATCGCGCTGCTGCACTCCAGCCATCTCAAAAATAAAAAAAGGTAGAATCAATCAAGTCGGCCATAGAAATAACAATACTATGAAATAAAATTTGAATCCACTGGTAAGTGATACTAAATGGCTGCTTTCTAATAAAGAGAAAACATTTGTATGAAGAGAAAAATGGGTGTTCTGGTTTTCAAATATTATAGCCAAAAGATAATGGCTATATAAATTTATGTATCTTAATAATTTTCAAAAAACTTGTATATGGTAAAATAGCACGACAACCATTTTTGTGTATTTCAAACAACTTAATAATCATACAGAAAGTCAGGTGACCATTTTTGCAGAAATGGAAAAGGTAAAAAGAGCTGGACTAATAGTCCTTACACTTGGTTTTTAGTTTCAATTCTGGCATTAAATTAGCTGTGTAATGTAGGCAAATCAAATTCTAACCCTCAGATTTTTCCATCATTAATAGGAATGTTGAATTTAGAATATTATTTCTGGTATGCCTTTCATTCTAAAATGCTATGTTCAAAATCAAAGTGATCACTCATTTTGCCTATTCAAAGTGAGTAATTTCCTCTATATGGGCAATATTTAATGAAAAAAATTTATATTGTCAATAGACTTTTAGAAACATTACTAAGATAACATTAAACAGAAACACAACATTTGGCTTTGATTTTAGCCTCATTTAAAAAAAAGAAAGAAAACTCTTCTTATCCCCTATAAGTTTTATACCATAAAGTTGAAGGATGCTTTAAATAATTGAAATTATGGCTATTATTTCTTCTTTGTAATGTTACAGATTTCTAAAAGACAATATGTGATCTATAATAGAAGATACTAAAATCAAGAAATCACTAGTCATTTTGTAAAACTGCCTCAAACCACGAGTGTAGTAAGTTCTTTGTCATTAATTACATTTACCACAACACTTCAACATACTGGGCTTCAATCTTACATTCTCTACAGTTAAGTTTGTATTACAAAAGGATAAAATATGCATATCATTCTCTTATAATAACATCTATAACATTTAATTCTGTTGCAGAGAAAATTGATAATTCTTCATCCTTTTCTTCTTCTTCGAGATTGAGCCACTGCACTCCAGCCTGAGTGACGGAGCAAGACTCTGTCTCAAAATAAAAAAAAAATTTTTTTAAAAAGGAAAGAAATTGTTACATGAAAGTAACATAATACTTAAAGGTAAATTTATAGTAAAAACTTATTTTATTAAAAATACATATTGCCAAAATTTAGTGAACTGAGGAATAATTTTAAAAAATGAAATAATCCCTAAGAAACAAGAAGCAGTGAGATGATGAGGAAGAGGATAGATAGATAGGTAGATAGATAGACAGATATAGATAGATAGGTAGTCTATGAAATATAAAAAGTAATAGAATAAATACAGACAAATGTTGGTTCTTAGAAAAAAAACTAATATGTTTTAAACCTCTGGCAAGATTAATCAAAAAGAGTAAACAATAGGAGGAAAGAAAAAGGGAGAAAATTATAGGTAGAATGCTATAAACTTACGTTTCAAAAGCAGTGTGAAATAAACAAAATGAATAAAATCTAATAAAAATAGCACACCAATACTGGAGGAAAAATGACAACTAAAAGTTTTGAAAAATTTATAACCTTTGAAAAATGTGATCAATGGCTAAAATCATGCCCCAACACCAAGAGAGACAAAACAACATATTAGGAAGGGAAGAAACATTTCCAAACCCATCCTAGAAGCTAGAATAAACATTGATACCAAACCTAGGCAAGAAATAATAGAAAGAAAAATTACTGGCAATTTTACTCTTAACATAAATGGAAGAAAAAATTAATGCAATATAAGAAAACCAAACCCAGCAATATATGAAAAATATAAATTAGATAGGTCTTCTAGAATAGCAGAGTTAGAAACTCAGAGGACACTCTTACCAGCAAAACAACAATTTAAGAGGTAAAAATTGGAGCAATGATTTAAGTTCTCTGGAAATTTTCCTAAGGGTGTACAGCAAATGAAGAAACATTCACTCAAGAAAATCGACTGAATATCAGTAAGAAGAGTGAGAGTCTGTGGCATTTAAGCCACAACTCACTCCCCTAATCCCCATCCTCAGTTCCAACTTACAGAACATTTATGCTGGGTACTCTAATAGTGAGGAACTCCTTCTGACCCTAGCATCCAACCTCAGGAGGAAAAGGATAACCTTCACTTCCCTCCATCATCTCTTCCTTCACCAGCCACATATTACAAGAGTTATATTCCACATAGGCACAGCCAAGAGGACTGGTTGTCCCTTGCCCTATCTGTCCCCTATTTGTAGGGTAAAACTGCTACCCCAAGCATGGCAGACGAAGAATCCTGGGGTTCCAATCACCCCACCATGAGACACTCGTAGGACAGAGTTTTCACACCAGCAATGTCTTGCAAATCTACCCCAGGGCTGCCACCCACCATCTAGTGCCTACACTTAAAGAGGGAGTGTCACCGTGGGAAAAGCAAGATCCTGTCCCCAGTACTGTTGTGGCAGTGTCAGAGTACTGCCCAGGGCAGAAGTCAAGCCATAAAGACAAAGAGCTACACAGAAGTTCTTAAGGAGACTGACTTTATTTGAATAGAAAGTGGAGAATTCCATGCCTAAGGCTGTTTTCAAAAACAGTAGAGATCATAATGAACATTAAGTTAGAGGAGGCTGGGAGCTCCATGATACAAGCAAAACTTCAGAGCAGCCAGAAGTTTAATAGAGTGAACCAGGGAAAGAAGCAACTAAAAAGAGCCTTCCTGTGGGTCAGGAAGACAGTATCTATGCAATAGGCTGCATCCACTCAGGAGAAATCAGAAGACATGAAAGCATTCCCCAAGCTGCAAACAAATCCATCAACATAGGATGAAAGGTTCACTTGCACACAGGACTTAAACACAACTTCTGATAAAACACTGACTGAATAACAAACTGTTCTGACCCAGGGGTGACTCCTAGGAGACCAGAATTAAAAATAAATTTAAACTTACCCTTACCAGTCTGAAAGACTGTGTGCTTGTCCAAGGTTGTGCCTCCTCTGGAGCTATCAGAGAGGAAAGTTCCAAGCTACAGTCTGTGAACCCAAAATAGGAAACAAATCTCAACCAATTTAGAAAGTTTATTTTGCCAAGTTTAAGGACGCCACCTCAGGAGGTTTGATGACATATGCCTAAGGAGGTTGCAGCACAACTTGCTTTCATACATTTTTGGGAGACATGAGACACCCATTATTACATGTATGACGTACATTGGTTCAGTCCAACTCGAAGCAGGAGCTTCCGGGTCATAGTTAGATAAGAGACAAAGATTGCCTTCTTTTGAGTACTTTATCAGCCTTTCACTGAGCCTTTTTGTGAATTGTGAATACACAATTTAGTCTGGCTCACTGAATCTGCATTTTTACATAAGTAATAAGGCAGATGAAGCGATTAGATATGCATGTGTCTCAGGTGAGCAGAGGAATGACTTTTTGCCCCATACCTGTGAAGATAAGCTATTAGTTTACATTGCCAGGGTAAAATTCAATAGAATGGTTTCAGGGTAAAGATCTTGAGGCCCACAAGGAATTTCTTCATGGGCCAATTGTGAGGGAGGTATGTAACTTCTTAATCTTTGTACCAATCTTTCTTAGGAATAAAATGGGAGGCAGGTTTGCCTGACATAGTTCCCAGCTTTACTTTCCCCTTGGCTTAGTGATTTTGGGTCCTGAGATTTAACTTTCTTGCACAAGTCTCTAGCTGTACATGAGGCCAAAAACCCAACCTTTCTGATCTGATATGGTGGCCTCCAAGCCACATGCATATTCAATGGTAAAGGGTAAAAACCTGTCTAAAAGGGCTTATGCACATCTTTTGACCAACAAGTGGCTTATGCTGCTCCAAGGGCAACACCAAGGTATTCAAGATAAAAGATACAAACAAGGAAAAGCAATCTGAGCAGGGACATTAGAGGCTCCACACTGTAAGATAAATTAACTTTACGTAATTAGTTCAGTTGAATCACTGAACAACTTTTCCAAAAAAGCAAACAATAACATCCACAATCTTGTGGAGTAGGAGGGTTCAGAAATTCTAGAATTGAAAAGTACAATAACTGAAGTAAAAAGTCTACTAGAAAGTTTCAAATGTGAGACAACAGAAGAAATAATTCACAAACTTGAGGATAGATTAATGTAGATTGTGTGGTCTGAAAAACAGAGAAAAAAAGTTACAAAACAAAAACACAGAGCCTTAGAAAAACATGTGACATCATTAAGCACACCACCATAAGTGTAATGGGAGTGCCAGAAAAAGAGTAGAGAAAGACAAAGAAAAAATATTTAATGAAATAATCACTGAAAACTTCCCAATTTGATTTTAAAAAATCACCTACACATCCAAGAAGTTTAATGAATTCCAAGGAAGATAAATGCAAAGAGATATAAACCCAGACACACCATAATCAAATTGTTGAAAGCCAAAAAACAAAATCTGGAATGCAGTAAAATTAAAAAAACAACCCATCATGTTCAACAGAACCCAAATGGGGTTAACAGTTGCTTTCTTACCTGAAAAAATGGAGGTCAGAAGACAGTAGGATAGCATATTCAAAGTATAGAAAGTAAAAATTGTTAAAACAATGATCTCTCCAGCAAAATCATACTTCAAAAATGAAGGTAATGTAAGGACAGTCTCAGATAAAAACTGAAATTTTTGCAAGCAGAAATGCTTTGAAGAAATACTAAAAGAAGTTCTTTAGAATGAAAGCAAATTATACCAGACAGAAATTCAAATTATTTATATCAATTACTAATTCAATTATTTATTTCTTTTTTTGAGTTTGTTAAGAATAGATATTCTTTTTAAATGTTTTATTTGGTTTTGTTTTAATTAACAAACATATTTATTATTGTGTATTATATGGTGCTTTGAAATAGATATACATTGTGCGATGACTAAACCAAGCTAATCAACGTATGCATTACCATACATAGTTATCATTTTTGTGGTGAATACACTTAAAATCTACTCTCTTAGTATTTTTCAAGAATGTAATATATTGTTATTAACTACATAGTCACCATATTGCACAACAGATCTCCTGAACTTAGCCCTCTTAACTAATGAAAATTTTGTAGCCTTTGACCAACATCTCTCTACCCTCCTCCCACCACCTTCAGTTATGCATGTCTAAAACAAAATTCTAGTTTGCAGAATTGATAATTTTCCTAAGCACTTGAATAAATACATATTAATTTCTTTTCTAAATTAGTTTGACAGAACAGATGAAGTTTATCTTAGTAGACAACGCCAAATGTACATTAAAAAACCCACAAAATGCTTACTTAGCATATAATCAAAATTGTCTAGTCACAAATTTAACAGTAAATTATCATTTGTGCTACATTCACTCAGCAAAGAAAATACCAAATATGTAATACCGTTATATGTATGTATATAATACCATATAACCGTATCTCAGTGATTAGGGACATTACACATACTTATTGCCTCACTATAATTTATATGGAAAAACACATCCAAAAAAATATGCAAATGGTTCTTTCCTAAAATATTTTACAATTTTCATGTTTTAAGTTTAGACACTTGTGCTTCTTTTACAGTTTAAAGAATGAATAAAAGCAAAAAAAAATGAAGATTCAAAAGGACCTAGGCTTGAATTTCCCAGTTGGTTACTGTGTAACCCTAAAGTAGTTACTTCATCTCCCTGAATCTTACTTTTCTCATCAGTAAAATAAGATTACTATTTTAGCAGGCTTTGTAGCAGAATTAGATGAGACAATGTGTTTTTGGCCTACTGTGGTATGTTAGCACATTTGCATTGCTATAAAGTAACATCTGAGGCTGGGTAATTTCTAAAGAAAGCAGGTTTATTTGGCTCACAAATTAGGCTGTACACGCATGGCATCAGCATCTGCTCCTGGGGAGGCCTCAGGAAGCTTCCAGTGACGGCAAAAGGTAAAGAGGGAGCCGGCATATCACATGGGAACAGAGACAGCAAGAAAGAGAGGGAGGAGGTGCCATGCTCTTTTAAACAACCAGATCTCCCATAAACTCATAGTGGAACTCACTCATTATCAGGAAGACAACCAAGCCATTCATGAGAGATCCTGCCCCATGACCCAAATACCTCCCACTAGGTCCATCTCTAACGTAGGTGGTCACATTTCAACATGAGATTTGGAGGGGACAGAACATCCAAACCGTATCAGGTAGGTATTACAAAAAGGCAACTACTTTCATTACTAACATTGTTATTTGTGAAGTAGAAAGAAAGCATGCATATCTAGCATCCAATAGTTTAGAAGTTGTGGCAGACGCCTTGTGATTTCAAAACATTCTCTTTTGTAAAGTGGGTAAATCAAAGAGCAGGCTGCAATAAGCAAAAATCATAAAAAAAGATCTCCTTGATTAAAAATATCTTTTTTCCCCACTATCTCAGTAGATTATCTCTCAGACTATCATCTCAAAAACTTGAGCTTACTTGCAGTAAGGAAACAGTTTAGTGGCCAGGTGAAGACATGGATAATTTTGGAGGGTAGATCATTGTGGAGGAGAGAGAGCTTGGGTGCCACTCCTGGTAAAACCAATTGACAACGTGTTGGGTTAGTTATGGTTGCAGTAAGCAACGTGCAATGTGATGAGAGTATACCTATGTTAACAGTAAGATGCCACCAGCTTTATATCGGTGTTTGTCAACCATTATCTACTTTTAATTGACCAAATTGGAGCAAGGGAGATTCTTCATGTTAGATTTTTCTGTGGTAAACTTTGAGTTCTGTGTTGCCTTTCCACCACACTCCCAACTACACTGCCTGCTGTCTCCCTTGCTGACTATCCAGTGTGTACTAAGGGAATAACAATGCTAAACTTCCCAAAATGCAATTACAAAAATGAATCTGCCTCAGGAGAAGGTACTGACATGCAATGAATTTTGCATTTCGCCCTAATGCTTTTTCATCTTTTATGCATTTCTCCCTTTATATCATTACAAATGCTTTTATTAAAAATGTAACTTTGATCATGGTATATTTGTGTCACTTTGAAACTATTAAAATGCAACTTTGTTTTTTCCCCTGAGATAGAGTCTCTCTATCACCTCAGGATGGAGTGCAGTGATGCAATCTTGGCTCGCTGCAGCCTCAACATCCTGGACTCAAACTATCCTCCCACCACAGCCTGCCAAGTAGCTAGGACTAGTGGTGCACACCACCTCACCCAGCCAATTTTTGTATTTTTTGTAGAGATGGGTTCTCGCTTTGTTGACCAGTCTGGTCTTGACCTCCTGGGCTCAAGCTATCTTCCTTGCCTTGGTCTCCCAAAGTGCTGGGATTACAGGCATGGGCCACCACATCCTGCCAAAAGTAACTATTGATTACTTTTTACTCTTACAACCACTAGTTGATCTTAGAACAAGTAGTTAATATAAGATATATAAACTACATGCACCAGTTATCCTGATCTATGGGGCATAAATGTTCAATGTTCTTATCATGTTTCCTCTATTGTATTTGATTTACAAACATGACCAAATCAACTGAAGATATCAGTCTGATCTAAAGTAATGTAGAAAGTCAAAGTGTTGACAAAATCACGTGTTATTGTGGAATGCAGGTATCTTTATATCTAAGCAGGAAAAAAAATTGTAAACACTTCAGTTTTGGTTTTCAGTGGTGTCAGTCCTAATTTAGGATCAAAACTGAAAGGACTTAAATATACACTGTGCAATTGCCTTAAATTGTTTTGGATTGTCCAGCATTTGTTCCCCTTTATGTGGTAAGGTCACATGGATTTTCTCTTGTGGAAAATTATCATCAATCTATACAGTTCAGCCACAATCACCTTCTTTTCTAGAGATTCATGAATTGGCACAGTAACAAGGCCTGACTTGTCAATATATTCCATTTACCTCACCACAGAGATTGGTTCAATATGGGCACATGGCCCATGGTCAAATTAGGCTGAAACAAAAATACCGTCCAAACTATCAGGGGAAATAAAACAGTCATTTATGTTTGTTTTTCTCCTGCTGGATGTATTATTTGCATTTTTTGTTTTCTATATATTATGATGTTTTGGCACCTTAATAATCTTTCTGGCTCGGGAGAGACTGCATCTCCCAAGACTATTCAATTCCCAGAGAAAACAAATCAGCCATGAGCATGTCTTTGATATGCAAACTAACCAATCCAGAGTCACACCTCCTCTATCTTGCCCATACATGTCCGGAGGGCAATATTCCTCTGCCTCAATCATCCCAGGGCCAGGTACCAGGAAACTAGGAAACACCCCTTTACTTAAAGCCCACCAACATTGTTCAAACTAACCAATCCTAAACTCTTTACTGGGACCTATCTTGCCTCCTGCAGAAACTCCCCTAAAGGCTGTGGCCTGGGCGTCCTCCTATCTCCTGCAAGTTCTGCCTCTGAACCCACCCTGGTGCTTTCCCATGTGGCCCTACATGGTGTGCTGGGCCTCCTGTTTCTAGGACCTGTGATCCTAAGCTTTGTTTTCCTGATCCTCTCTTGTTTCTGCCCTTGTGACTACATCTGACTGTCTCATAAAAGAACATAGTACACTGGTTTGCTGAAACAGTATGTGAAAATTTGGGTGGTCATATTGTCTCCTAGTTCCCAGCCAATAAAGGGAAAAAGACAATTTCTAGAGATGGAGAGGGAGTCTTTAGCTTTTGATCAAGGTGAGCCTGAAGTTTGGTGCCTATATTTGAATCATTGGCTCCAATTAACAGAGCCAATAATTTACTTTTTACTTAGGCCAGTTCGAGTTGAGTGTTTGATGATTTAATTATTAAGATTTATGAGTTGCACAGGTTGATAAAAGAGAAGCTAAATGGAATGAACCAGAGAGCATTTTCAAATTAAAGGTCTTGAAGTTTAAAAAGAGAAGATAATAAAAGAAGAATAGTATAAAAAGAGAAGAAATCATATAATACAATCATGTATAATATGTTGGTGGCAATACAAATCTTAGGAAAAATACTTACCTCTGAAGACTAATATTTTTATTAGAAGGCCATCAGAAAAATCTTTTTCTCTCTGCACATACACAGAAGAAGGGCCATCTGAGGACACAGGAAGCCAGGAAGAAAGGCCTCACAAGAAATCAATCCTGCTGGCACCTTGATCTTGGACGTCTGACCTCCAGAGCTGTGAGAAAATAAATTGTGTTGGTTAATCCACCTAGGCTGTGGTATTTTGTTACGGCAATCTGAGTTGTCTAATAACAACCACCAATGGTAAAATAATAATTTCTACTCATAGAAACATGGGTACCATAATCACATTTCAAAATTGTCATTCCTTTTGCATGTATTTTTACAGCAAAATAAGTAATTTAAATTTATGTAACAGCTCTATAATGTAACAAAGACAGTTATTGAGTAGTTATTAAGGGAAAATATTTTAATAGCTTATAAAAAGTTCATTGACTAGAATTGCTTCAAAATTTTTTTATTCTATTGTTCATAAATATATATTTAGTAAATAGAATTGTATATCTTAATATAGTCCACATTTTCATTTTATTCATATTAACTCTGTTAGTTTTTGATTGATTCATTCATTTATTCTCTCAGCACATACTTATTATAAATACAAGAGATAGTGTGGTGGTGTTATAGTCATTAGAGCTGTTCATTGAGTTTTTCTAGTACTCTGCCTTTCTGGGCACATATATTGACGATATTTCCTGGCCTGCCTTTTGCTTAAGAGAAAACTCACCATACTTGTTCCCTTAAGTAGCCAGTTTTTGTGATATGATCATTTTCTGGCAAGATCCCTGAACTACCTTTCTGAGACCTTCAACAGTTCTATTTTCCTTTTGCCAGACCACTGGCAAAGATTGAAACAGTAGCTGCTCCTTCAGGTTAGTTCCAAAATGAGGAGACACGGAGCATCCCCAACTGACAGTGATGAATGTAAAGCATGAATGAGAAGTCAACATTTGTTATAACTCATTAATACTTGGGGCCTATTCTTTCCAGAGCAAAATTTAAACGACCCTAACTAATCAGCTGAGTGCAGTGGAATACACAGATGGATAAAGTTAACCCCTGCAATTAAGAACTTGTAGTTTGGTGGAATGACTAAAGAGCAACATATACAAAACAAAGTACATTAAATGAAAGTAAAATAGGCCGGTGGTTTCTTTCTCATTTCATTTTAATTGTTCTTACATTTAGCTCTATGACTAATTTGAAATTAATTCTTTGTGTGGTGTGAAATGGGATCTAAATTCCATTTTTTTACTACTAAAAATGTCTAGTTGAACCAGAACCATTTAGAGAGTTCTCCCTTAATGCTTCAAAGTGCTATTTTTTTGTCATGTCAAGCATCCATAAAAAAAGGAATACAATTCTGGACTTTCTTTTCTGTTTATTTTTGTTTGTTCACCAATATTGTACCATATTTATTATTGTAACTTTATACATATTGATACATACAGTTGAGTAACCCCTCTCAATATTGAAACCACCTTTGCAAAAATGTTAACAGTGAGAAAATTTTTTCAGTGAAAAATATCTGACCTAATTGGCTCCATCTTGCCTTTAACCTCCAAGCCGCCCATGTTCATTTCTGGGTGTAGGCTGAATTAACTATAGGAGGAATTTAGTTCATAGTTTAGCTTTGAAACAAAGTTGGAAATGTGTTGGGATCCTTAGGGTGTCACTTTTCCAGTCAGAAACCTCTGTGGATGGTGGCACCTTTGCCTCAGTTTTGCTCAGGCCCACTTGGTTCATTCCACCCACTGGGCCTGGCAGGCTTCACTTGGCTCACACTACTGGTGCCAGATCCCACACCTGCTAAGGGCAAGCCAGGCACAGAGCAATGAGGTGTGTGTGAGCAACCATGGGGTCCACCCCTTCTCACAGCCATATGTGCCAGGTGCAGCAGGGCAGGCAGTTCCAGGCACCAGCATGGGCAGTGGCTTCCTGCAAGGCTGTGACTGGACTAGGCATACTACAAATCACTTCCATTGCAGGCACCAGGGAATGCAGTGGAACCTGGAAGCTTGGAGATACCAGGAACCACAGAGCCCCAAAGAGGGTGTCACAGCCCTGGTTTGAGGAGCCTCTAGGTCTGGACTCCCCAAAGGGCCACAGCTCTTCTCTCCATCTTGTTGCACCCAACATGGAGAGTGGGTGAGGTGGAAGCATTTCAGCCCTGTTTGTGTTACAGCTCTTTCAGTCCCACCGTTCATCAGGTCCTGAGTTCTTGTCCCACATCCAGGAAAAATGAGGTACACCGACAACTAGAGTGTGAGCAAGGCAAAGAGGAGATTTATTGAGCAACAAAACAGCTCTCGGGAGACCCTAAGTGGGTAGCTCCTTTCTCCAGGCAGGTAGTCACAACAAGTGTTCAGCTCTCAGCAGAGAGGAGACCAAGAGTGGGTAGCTCCTTCCCACAGCTGGTAGTCCCCACATCTGTATGAATCTGGCTGGGTCTGGGGTTTTTATGGGTTCAGAAGGGAGGAAGTGTGTGCTGATTGTCCCATGGGCAGTCATGGGCAGGCCCAGAAGAAGCACAAGTTTTCACTCCAGGCAGTGGACTCTGCCCAGAACTGACAGCCCAGCCCTCAGGGTTTAGGCGATCCCTGGCTTGAAGGTGGAGCTTCCCTAGGGACCCACTCATTTCCACACAGGAGCTTGTCTGTCTGCCTCCTGCTGCCATTAACATGTGATTCACAGCATGCAGGCTGTTCATGCCAAGGGGCTCCTGTGAGCCTGTGCCAGGCCACCCTCAATAACCCTTGGCCTCGCTCCCATGCTCATGGTCACCCAAAGTCCAGAGAGGGCTGAAGCAGAAGGAAGTTGGTGTGTCAGCACCGCCTCAAGTGCATGCACATCCGGCCAGGTCACCACAGTGCCCAGGCTCAACCACACTTTGCTTCACCCCAGAGTGGGCACTGGGAGTGGGGAGAGGCCAGACAACAGGAGCAGGGACTTTCAAGCCTGCAGGGACAAGGGGCTTCCTGGGCCCCCAAAAGTGCAGGGATGCCTGGGTCTAGAGCCAGGACTGGGTGGCTGCAGCTGTGCCCAGGAACATGTGACTCCTGCTCCATCAACTCAGTAGGCAGCAGGGTTCCTGCCTGTTCCTGCCCCCAACCAGCTCTCCTGGAATGAACAGCCCCAGGCCCACCTACCCAGCTACTGCCAGTGTCTTCACATCAGTGACTCCAGACCAATCACTGCTGCCATCAATAACAGCCCTTTCCTGAAACAAACCTCTTCCTGCCTGGCCCTCAGACTACCTTTGTAAGACTAACAAATTAACCACAAGATTAGAAATTATGGTTTAGGAGTCATGCAGCCAGAGGACCAAATTTCTTAACCTTCCCAATTGCTCCTAGGAATAACATCACTATTACAAAACCTAAGATGTTGTCTAAGATATTTTTTAGCCCCTGCATTCTGATGGACCAACTGGCACCACCCAGACTGGTTATCAGGCTCAACAAGTTCTGCAATCCTAGCCAGGAAAAGAAGACAGCAGAAAAACTTGCTTCTTGCTTCAACTCCCTGTGATTTAATCTCCAACCCAACCAATCAACACTTCCTACTCCCTAGCCCCATACCTGCCAAATTATCCCAAAAAAACTCCAGTCTCTGAATTATCAGGGAGACTGATTTGAGAAATAAAACTCCAGTCTCCCATTTAGCCCACTGTGAGTGCATTCATCTCTTTCTCTATTGTAATTCCCCTGTCTTAATAGATGGGCTTTTCTGGGCAATGGGCAAGGAAAGCTCATTGGGTGGCTATAATATATTGTTATTTAAGATCATCTTAGCTTTCTTGGTACTTGAACTTCTAAAAACATATTAGAGTTAGCTGTTCCATTAGCAAAATGAAACCAACTGGAGTCTTGATCAGGAGTGCACTGAACCAATACATTGATTTGGTGACAATTGACATTATCAGGTTTCCAATCAATAACATGTCTCTCCATTTACTCAGGTCTTCATTCATCTCTCTTAGTGAGGTTTTATTATATATAGGAGTCTTATATTTCATTAATTAGATTACTAATAATTTGATGTTTTTAATTTTTTATCAATAGTATCTTTGTTCACATTTCATTTTTAATTGTTTGTTGCCTGTATATAAAAGTACATTTGTTTATATTGGCCATGAATCCAGAAACTTGTTTGTCTCTCCCATATATTGTATAAATTTATTTGTAAATCATTTGAGCTTTCTTTGTTTGGATTTTTAATTTTTTTTAATTACAATTTTGTTTTTTCTCTTCTAATCCATGTTAGTTCTGTTTCTACCTTCATTTTACTGACTACCACCTCTAGTATAATGTTGAACAGAAGTGGTGAGGGTCTCATTTCTGAATTCAGATAAAACTTTCAATATTTTACTTTTAATCATAATGTTTACTAGAGTTTTGGCTAGATACTTTTATCAGATTAAAAAACTTAATTTTGTGACAAGTTTGCTAACTTTATAATAAGCAAGAATTATTATAGTATATGCAAGATTTTTTATGTGAATGGAGATTACATTGTAATTTTTTCTTTATCAAAATGACCATAAGATTATTCTCCTTTAAGCTATAATGTGATAAATTTTAGAAATTAATTTTTAAATAAGCCACTTTGCATTTTCTGTTTAAACTCAATTTGATTGTGCTATATTTTTATATAACTCAATATGTTTGCTAATATTTTATTTAAGAATTTACATCTATGTTTTATAATTTCCCTTTTATTTTTGCAATAACCAAATAAAACTTGGGTGCCATTATTACAATAGTCTCAAAAACAAAATGAGAAATATTTTCTCTTTTTATATTTTTTTGAAAAAGTTTTGCAAGATTGATGCTATTGCTTTCATAAATATTCCTTTAAATTCATTAGTACAGCCATCTAAGTCTGGCATTTTGTATGTGGAAATGTGTTAAATTACAGATTCAATGTTTTATATAGTTATAGTACTAGTCAGGTTGTCTATTTATGTATTTAGTTGTGTTTTTCTGAAAATATGTCCACATTATTTAAATTTATAAATTTATTGACATTAGCTTGATCATAATATCTCCTTATCAACTTATTACTCTCTATAGGAAGTGTAATTATCCCACCTTTTTCCCTTCAATATAGTTATTTGTTCCTCATTTTCCTTGTGTTTGATTAGTCTTGAGAGGAGTTTATCAATTTTATATGTGTTTCTTCTCTCAAAAGAATCAACTTTCAGCTTTGTTAGGGGAGTTTCTCTATTGCATGTTTGTTTTTCCAATTCATTACATTTTGCTCTTTTATTTCTTTCTCCTTTCTCTTTAAGTTTGTTGCTTTTTAATGTAATCTCTGAAATAGAAACGTAAATTATGTTTATAGCCTCTAAAGTATGCATTTATGAACATAAATTTCTCTCAGAACACTGTTTTAGCTGCATCCCACAAGTTTTACATGTAGCATTTCATATTATCATTCTTTCCAAGTATTTGACTTAATTGCAATTTCTTCTTCGACTTATGGATGTTTAAAAATGTATATCTTTGTAGACTGGGCCCAGTGGCTCATGCCTATAATCCCAGCACTGTGAGAGGCCGAAGCAGGAGGGAATAATCACAGGATTGCTCGAGGCCAGGAGTTCGAGACCAGCCTGTGCAACGTAGCAATCTGCTGTCTCTACAAGAAAAGTTACTTTTTTTTTAATTGGCCAGGCACATAGTGGCATGCATCTGTAGTACTAGATACTCAGAAGGCTGAGACAGGAGGGCCACTTGAACTCAGGAGTTCAGGGCTGCAATGAGCAATGATTTTCCTACTACATTCCAGCCTGGGCAACAGAGTAAGCCCCTGTTTCAAGAAAAAAAAAAAAAATGTACATCTTTGGTTTTGAGAAATAAAAAATGAAAT
The DNA here is from genome assembly GCF_043159975.1 of Macaca nemestrina. Taxonomy (NCBI): domain Eukaryota; kingdom Metazoa; phylum Chordata; class Mammalia; order Primates; family Cercopithecidae; genus Macaca; species Macaca nemestrina. The sequence continues at coordinate 62,989,332 of NC_092135.1, read as the reverse complement.
TCTAAGCTCCCAAGAGAGAAACCTTGGGACCCGAGAGAAATCTTGAAAACTGAGTTATCAGCCATGGCAGGAAAGGAGGCCAGACATGCCTCATGATACCTCCTCCCTGGACAACCATAATGAGGCTTTCTTCCCAAACGGCTAAACAGAAACCAGCCCTTTCAAAAGACCCCACCATTGTTATCAACCAACTACCTGATGCTTCCCACTCCCTTTTGTGGTTTCAGCATAACTGACCAGGATTTCTTCTTAATATGAGACCACCAACCATGGAGGGGTCGGGCCAGTCTACAGATGATGCACAGGAAGGGTTTTCACATCTTCTCCCTCAACTTGGGTGTCTGAGGGCTAAAATCTCCACTTTGGATGATACCAACACAGCTGTTTTTTGGTATCTGGGATCTATGAAGGAGCATGAAGTTCAATTACACACACCCATGGTTCCCTTCTCAATTGCACATGTTCTCATAGAAGAATCATGGACATGTGCAATTGAGCTTCATGCTCCTTCATGGGTCCCAGGTACTCCTCTCATGACTCTTTCTATAACTTATTAAATATGTATATTTGGCCACTCTGCTTAGCATAAATTCCTGTTCCCTTTGTCCCTCCCTCAAAGTGTCTGTTTTTGGTTCCGGCCGGAGGCTATCCTTTCCAGCTTCTCAGAATAGCCACCCTGCAGGCTCCAGCCCTTTATGAGAAATAAAGCTCTCCTTTCCAAATCTATGAACCTTGTCATTCGTGAATTGCCACTTTCAACTCAAGATCCATAAGGATATTTTAGTAAATTTGTCATTAACTTCTAGTTTAAATCCATTGCAGCATTCCATTGCAGCAAAGAACATACCCTGTTTAATTTCATTTCTTTAAAATCTTGTTGAGACTTACTTTACAGATGGCAGATAGTCTTTTTTAGTAAATGTTCTGTATGTATTTGAAAAGAATGTCTGCTTGGCAATGGTGAGGCACAGTGATCTACATATTTAATGTTTAATCATCTGTTTACTGAGTTTTTGTCTGCTTATTCTAATAATGAGAAAAGTAAGTTAAAATCTCTTATATAAGTGTAGATTTGTCTGTTTCTCCTTTAAATGTAGTCAAGCTTCTCCTGCACCTGCACTTGCCCAGGATTCAGAGACGCCAAAAGAGAAGATCCAGAGCGTGGGTCACCAGCAGAAGCAGCTGAACCCCTGCAGTGTGGTGCTGCACAGTGACCTGGGCCAGGACTCAGAGAAGGTGAAGGAACTAAGAAGTCAAAGGGCTGCACTGCGGTCTCTGCCACAAGAGGAGCAGCAACAGAGGCAATTTAGCATATTGCCTGGGGCCATGGGCCACCCTCGCAAGATAAAAAAATATGGCGGCTGCTTCCATTTAGCCTGCGGATAAGGCCAAGACAAAGCCAGACCAGAAAGCGAATTCTGGGAAATGTAGTTCCACGTTATCTAAGCTCACTCTACACAAAGCCACTGAACTAGGCTAAGGGAGCTCTCAAGACACCTTTGAAATAAATTGATATTCACTTAATTCAAGGTGCTACCTGAAGCCACAAGACTGGAAGAAACTGCCATGAGAGAAATTATAGAGAACAGACCAAAAGTAATTGGGAGTGAAACCACCTTTGCAAAAATTATGACAATGACAGTGAAAAAAATCTGACCTAACCAATTCCATTTTCCATTTTTTCTTTTTTTTGTCTGAGACGAAATCTGGCTCTGTCACCCAGGCTGGAGTACATTGGCACAATCTCGGCTCACTGCAAACTCCGCCTCCTGGGATCAAGCGATTCTCCTGCCTCAGCTTCCTGAGTAGCTGGGACTAGAGGCACCCACCACCACACTCGGCTAATTTTTGTATTTTCAGTAGAGACGGGGTTTCACCATGTTGGCCAGGCTGGCCTCGAACTCCTGACCTCCGGTGATCCACCTGCCTCTGCCTCCCAAAGTGCCGGGATTACAGGCATGAGCCACTGTGTCTGGCCTCCATTTCCCGTCTAACCTCTAAGCTACTTTTGTTCATTCCTGGGCTTAGACTGAACTAAGTTTAGGAGAAATTTAGTTTATAATTTAATTTTGAAACAAAGATGATGACAGTCGCTACCAGAAACAAGCCTTCTCCTTGCTTGGGGACCAAACTGCCTTTGTAAAACTAACAAATTAGCCACAAGATTGTAAATTACGACTCAGGAGTCATGCAACCAGAGGCCATCAGCTTCCCAACCTCCCCAGCTTCTCCTAGGGGTAACATCACTATTGTAAAACTTAAGAGGTTTGAGGTATTTTTCAGACCCTGCATTCCAGCGGATCTGCTGATGCCACCCAGAATGGTAAACTGGCTCATCTGTTCTTGTGCCCCCTGCCCAGGAACCCACTCAGTGCAAGAGGACAGCTTAAACTCTATGATTTCATCTCGGACCCAACCAATAAGCCCTCCCATTCCCTGGCCTCTGCCTGCCAAACTATCCTTAAAAAATCGTAGCCTCAGAATTTGGGGGGAAACTGATTTGAGTAATAATAAAACTCCTGCCTCCCATTTAGCCAGCTCGACTTATAGTAAACCCTTTCTCTATTGCTATTCTCCTGTCTGGAAAACTCAGCTTTATCTCTGCAGCGACCAAAATGAACCCATTGGGTGGCTATAGGAAAAGAGCTTATTTTTCAAAAATATGTATATGTGTAAAATATTGTTAAGAATTTGTGACAATTATAAATCAATTGCTCACCCCCTGGTGAATTAACTTGGTAAATTTAATTTTTTTAATAATATATATGACATATATCTAATGTTGTCTAATGGTAAAACATTTTTTAATGCTACAATTTTAAATTATGCTTGTAAATTTGTTTAAGCAAAAAGCAAAGGAAAAACTGTTTCCTTTCAAATATTTATAATGTATGCTAACAATATTGCCAGGCTAACGGAATGTTTGGTTTTTGAATGTTCGTTAATATTTAAATCATTCCAAGGAACTGAGAACTAGAGACAAAGTTAAAGTTAACAGAAGGGGGGAGGGGTGTGTGATATTATGTGCCAGATGCTAGAAAAATCCCTGTGATGTGGCTTTTGTGTTCATGAAATAAGGTTTGGGGTGTGTGGCTTTTGAGTAACAGTCTTATATAAAAACATAATAAAAGAGACACAATTTAGCAAATAGCGCTGGAAAGAGGAGAAACGAGGTGAGATTTTGCTCAGAAACGGCCCCTCCCCCGCCTCTCAGAAGGTCTTTAGCTCTGAGCAGCTTCCCGGAGGACACACGGTTGTCATGGAGACAGGCAGGGCCTCCTCCTCCTCTCTGCTTGGAGCCGAAACAGCAGGGCTGGTTGGGAGCGAGCACCGAAACACAATAGTGAGCCCTTCTGCTGCAGGCAGTGGACACCAAGCAATGACCTAGTGCACTGAAAGAGAGAAAAGATAAGAATACAAACAGCTCCACCCACGCTCTCCGCCACACACAAACCCCAACATAATGATATTGGGAACAATAAGGAAACTCTTCCGTCACCGATGTACTTAGCTAACATTTAAGTAGATCAAAGAGCTGTTTATAGAAAAACCATTTATTTCTTTCAAGAGACAATAAAAGCAAAGCTACTACTCCTCCAATATAATTCAATCTTTTGACATAACAAATATTAGCAATAAGAATAAACAACATTATAACAAGAATGCTTGTTGAATTCCTTAAGGTAGTTATGTACTGTAGTTACTGGAATCTTTCAGTCATTAGATACCAGTAATGTGTACAGAAAGATAAGTGCCAGCTATCAGATTTCTTAAAATTAAGAATGACTAAGACAAACACAAATAGAAATAGGTAATCTATTGGTGCTTACAGAGAACATTTCCTACTTATAAATATGCTCCATTTATAGTATAAAATAGAACACATTAATTCAATTAGAATTTGGGAAGTAATTAAAAGTGAAAATGTGAGCCAGTTATATTTAACACTATTCTATATATAATATTTTATTTGTCTGGATGAGTATAAATAATATTTCTTCCTTTATTGTGTAGTCTTATTAAATTCAAGGCACACCTACTTTGTCTAGAAAATCTGTGGTGACATTGTCGATTTATGTTGACATCCTGTATCCTTCAGCAAAGAATGAAAATAACAAAAAGAGTATGCAAATGCAAAAAGTTTGTATAATTAACCAAATAGTAAATTTGCATCTAAACTCCTTTTATTATTTAATTATTGCAGGCTACCACCCTCAAAATATTCCAAAAGAAAATTAACATAATCACACTCTAGGATATATTTTTAAGTCCTTGTACAAAAATGCCATTTGAATTTCATTCAGTAAACATAAACTATATACAACACTAAAATTACCAATTTTTTTTAAAAAATAGATGATGGATAAATATAGATGAAATTTTTGACCTTTAAATAACAAAACAGGTATGTAATTCACAGAAGACATTTATTCCCCTAGTCTCTGAGACCACAGTTAAGCATATAAATAAAGGAATTTATAACATAGTGTCATCCCAATTCTTTCTGAAAAAACATGGATTGCAAACCAGAAACGAATAAACGTTACATAAAAATGGATCTTAAACTATGTGAAAAGGCAATATGTACTCTTAGGGAATGTCCATACTTGCCTAACATTCTAAAAATTGATGTTATGATACAATAAGTTATTCATGACTTTGGTAACATAACAATATTGTTAATCCTAGCAATAAAATATCAAAGATAAATAGGAATGATGACAATTTATCATCAGTACATTAGCTGATGTTCTTTTACACTGCTTTCCATCACATTGGACTCTATGATTACTCTTTTTACCTTTAAGCTTTTTATTCTCTCTCTCTCTCTCTCCCTTCCTTTTTCTGTTTTCTCTTGTCTCTCCCTTTTTCTCTCACAAGGAGTGTGTATGTGGGTGTGTATACATATAAGACAAATCATTGTATATATAGACATTAAAGAGAAAATATGAGTGTATGGATACACCCTCCAACACACACACACACACACACACACACACACACAGTAAAAAAAAAAAAAAATTACACAGTAGTGACAGGCAGTATCTCTCTCTCTCTCTCTCTCTCACACACACACACTCTCTCTCTCTCTCTCTCTCTCTCTCTCTCTGTTTTCATAGAGGATATTTCCAACCCAGTTTCCCAGAGAGAACACTATGGAAAGAATCTTTCTCTCTTCATCTTCGTAGTCTTCCCAGGGAAGGGGAAGTGATGTCTCTGGTAGGGGTTTTGCTAAAAGGAACCATGAATACTTGGCTTCCACCTTCCAGGCTCAAATTCTGGGTCCGAGGCCTGCAAAGAGACATTTGGACTTTCTGTGAGGAAAATGCAGTAACCTTTTTGGCCAGATTTGCTCCAGCAAAGGGCTGTAATGGTACAGCTATGTCTGTGACTGAAGGGAATAAATTTGGCCGCCCCCAAATCTCAAATATATATATATATACACACACACACATACACACACACACACACATATATACATATACATGTACATGTATGTGTGTGTGTATATATATATAAATTCCTTGGAGTAAAATTTGAAAATGAGAGAGGGAAATAATTGCACACACACATACATACATGCAAACTTACAGGTGCAATTTCTTACCTCTCTCATTTTCAAATATTACTCCAAGAAATTAATCCAGCTTCAAATATTCAATTATTTCCTAATTTGTAGTTCTCATATGGGGAATAAAATGATAGAACTTAACACTCTCAGATACTATTTTAAGTAATTCTAAATCAGAGAATGCCATGGAAATCTGAACACTGGAATAAGGCTACATTTTTGTGTGTGTGTGTATGCTATGGACAAAATTATTTTTAGCTATAATTCCCTCATTTGCATGGGGATGTAGTGATAGAGTTCAAGAACCAGAATTCAGGGCAATTCTTTTCCAACTCTAGACTCCACTCTGACTAACATAATTTCAATATTGCTTTTTATAAAAATAAAAATGTATTTTAAAAGATTTCATTTTTGACTTAAAACATCGTGCTTTGAAAAGCATATAATAGAAGCAGACATTTCCTATAAAATAAAATGGTGCACTCTGCATTTCAGTTTAAGGTGGCCAACTCTCCTGAATGTAAACGCTACTTTCTACAATTCATTGTGGAACTAAACTTTTTCGTGACCAGCCAATTGAAAGCAGTATACATGCAGAGTTATATTCTCCTGATGCTCTGGTCCAGTTTTCAAATTTCTTCATCTCTGGAAGCTGCAATATGAACTTAGTTTACTGCATGCACTCCTATTTTGTCCAGAATTATAAAGACCCAGAGGCTTTTATGTTATTTAACAAAACCATGTTTTTGTAAGAAAATAAGTCAATAAACATGCAGGCATATTGTACAAATGTAAGGAATCTCCTATTTTATCTTGATGATGACTATAAATTGGTCAGAAAGAAAATAACAGAACAATTATTACAGACCAGTATATTATCTGCCTAGTGTTTATAAAATTTTATCCTATCTATCCCTCATAAAACCTCAATGAGATAGGTTTTCTTTACGCCATTTTAAAATGAAGAAACTGAGGCTCAAAACTACAGAGCTAACAATCAAATTCAGGTCCGGTGAGTGTCAAAATATGCTAAAATTTAAACCCAGTTTAGTATAATGCTCCTTTAAAACTATCAGACACTGCTGGGCATGGTGACTCACACCTGTAATCCCAGCTTTAGAAAGCTGAGGCGAGTGTATTGCTTGATCCCAGGAATTGAGACCAGGCTGGGCAACATGGCAAAACTGCATCTGTACAAGATATACAAAAATTATCTGGGCATGGTGCCACGTGTGTATAGTCCCAGCCTCTCCAGAGGCTGAGGTGGGAGGATTGCTTGAACCCAGGGAGGTAGAGACTGCAATGAGCTGTGATTACACCACTGCCCTCCAGCTTGGGTGACAAAGTGAGACTGTCTCAAATAAATAGTTAAAAAAATCTATCAGACACATTAAGTACTCCACTGGTATCTTTAGTCAATATTTTCTATGAAGTCACATTTTATATTACTTAATATTTATTGAATGTCTTTTTATGTAAAAATTCAAAAAGAGTAAGATAATATAAAAGAAAACTCTATCATCCCTGCCCTTGAGCTTAAAATAATTTAATTTCAGACAATTTATTCACAGTTTAAAGGCCTGATCACATCCAACCATTCCATTCTGGTTTTGGAAAGATTGATGAAATAGACAATGTCTTACCCAATTAGGGTCAGGCAGTGCTGAAGACACACACACACAGAAGAAATAATTAAACACATGCACTAAAAAATAAAGTATACGAATAGAGACAGTGGAGGGGTCAAAGCAAAATGCAGGCAAGATAATCCATAGATTCACAGTTCATACATTTATTGAGCACCAACTGTGCCTGGCATTGTGCTAAATGCTGAAAAAGTACCAACCAAGAATATACACACTCTCTGCTCTCATGGGGAATGAACAGAGAGTACAGAGAAGCAAACAGGCAATGTCAGTGCTGTGTGATGAGGACGTAAAGGTGCAGAGTGCTCAGAGAATAGACTACCTAAGGCTGCAGGGACTAGCACAGAGCCCTGCCAAAGAGTAGGTAATATTTTGTGATTTGCCAAACTGATCAAATGAATGAAGAGAAAGATACTCTTGAATCCAACCAAGGCAAGAATGATAAGCCAGCGTGAGTTTACATTTGAGGACAGCTTGCTAAATGGTTATTTTTCAACTCTCCTTCTGATATTTAAAATCTTAGAATAATTAGCTACCTTTCTCCTACTACTATCAATGTTATACAATGTTAATCTTTTATATATATATGTCATGTTATTTTACAGGATGTTCATAGTATAAATTCCTGGCAGCATGTATTGTTCAGTAAGAAAATACAGCATGTACAACAATATCACTTTATGATAAGTATCTTTACATTATGTTTATATACATAAACACAAATACACATGTATGTGAGGGTATTTATGTGTAGAGCAGGGGCCCCCAACCCTCGGGCCACAGACTGCTACCAGTCTGTGATCTGTTAGGAACCGGGCCACACAGCAGGAGGTGAGTGGCGGGCAAGGAAGCATTACCCCCTGAGCTCCACCTCCTGTCCCATCAGCAGCAGCATTAGATTCTCATAGGATCATGAACACTACTGTGAACTGTGCATGCGAGGGATCTAGGTTGTGTGGTCCTTATGAGAATCTAATGCCTGATGATCTGATGATCCTGGGTAGAACAGTTTCATCCTGAAATTGTCTGGGAAAAACTGTCTTCCACAAAACCAGTCCCGGTTGCCAAAAAGGCTGGGGACTGCTGGGGTAGGGATGTAAAACAAATCGATGCTATTAGCATCACAGGTTCACAATGGTTATTTCGTTATTTTTTCATGTTTATTCTACATTTCTGATTTTCAAAAATTCCTATAATACACACAGAACATGCATTCAAATATGCATGCTAATTTTGATTAATCATTATGCACCACTTGCTGATACAGAAATATATTCAAGGTACTTAGTTTATGGTTTTAGTTAAATTGTATAATAAAATGCCTCCTGTTCTGACAGTGATTATTTTTATAGTACATAAGAAAGGAAAACAATCCCTGACAGTTGTGCTAAGTGGAGAAATTACATTTTCAACCTTAAAATATCTTAGTGTTTTAATTTTTGTTAAGTACAAATAGCAAACATTTATAGGCTTAAAATCCATATACTTGGTGTTTTTTATGAATTATGTCAGCTAATTCTCACAACAACTCTATGAAGGAGGCACTGTTTTTATCTCCACTTCATAGATGTGGAGATTGAGGCTTAGGTTTAGAAAATGGACAGGGGTCACATAACTACTAGCAGGCAGAGCAGGTACTCTATTTTAACTCAGGTGACTCCCAAGCTCACAGTTTTAATCACAGACTACACTGTACCTTTCAGCTTTCTCATAATACCATAAAATTAATTTGAAAAAATACAAAGTGGCCAGGCAAGGTGGCTCACACTTGTAATCCCAGCACTTTGGAAGGCTGAGGTGGGAGGATCATGAGGTCAGGAGTTCAAGACCAGCCTGGCCAATATGGTGAAACCCAATCTCTACTAAAAATATAAAAATTAGCTGGGCATGATGGCACACCCCTATAGTCCCAGCTACTTGGGAGGCTGAGACAGAAGAATCACTTGAACCTGTGAGGTGGAGGTTGCAGTGAGCCGAGATTATGCTACTGCACTCCAGCGTGGGTGACAGAATGAGACTCTGTCTCAAAAAAAAAAAAAAAAAAAAAAGAAAGAAAAGAAAAAATACAAACTAACACAAATTATGCTTTGAAGTGCTACTTTTTATGCCTTCTAAAAGAATGTCCGCCTTTTATATCTACATCTTAATGAATGTACAGTAAGATAATATTAACTATTCAATTTTTGAAGGGAAAAATAAGATTAAATGATCTTTTAAGATTGAGGCTTAAATTTCAATTTAGGTCAATTTGTTTTAATCAGATTCACCCTGCTGTATATGGTGAATACATGAGGTTACTATGCCAATCAAACAAGAATTATTCCCAGGTTGTTTGCAAATACCTAGTCTCAGAAGATGAAGTTATCTATCGTCTGTTATATTTTAAACGGAGACAAAAACCATATTCTTAGAAGACAGAAGAGTCCATCCCAAGCTGCTACAGAAGTATGAGTCCAAACTGCACCACTTTGTAAGCTCTCTGCTATTCTGCAGAGCTTGGTCAAAGTGAAACATTTCACAGGGGTTCGGGCCATGGAGAGACATCCTCCCTAACCACCTGACCACAGCCCGACAAAGGCCCAACTAAAGAAACATCCCTATAATATCTTGCTGGAAAAAGGTCCAAGGAACACCAAGATGAGATCCCGCCGGAACAAGGGTCAAAACCGCCTCATCATGGGAACGTTTTGTCAATATCCTGCTGGGCAACAAGCCATACTGCCCAGACCCCTCCCGCTCATAACCGTAAGTACCCCAAGCCTGCAAGCAACAGGGGCTCTGGTATTAGGCTGGTCCCCCACTTCTGAAGGTTTTATGGTGGACATAAAGCCTGCATTTGCTGTTGACCCACCTTCTTTCTGTGTCTCTGTGTGTGTGTGTGTGTGTGTGTGTGTGTGTGTGTGTGTGTGTCTTTCTTTAACTCTTACCTTCCCTTCAAAACCTAAACGGAAGTAGAACCAATCTTCTTCTTTTTTTTTCTGGATGGAGTTTCACTCTTGTTACCCAGGCTGGAGTGCAATGGCATGACCTCGGCTCACTGCAACTTCTACCTCCTGGGTTCAAGCAATTGTCCTGCCTCAGCCTCCCAAATAGCTGGGGTTAAAGGTGCCAGCCACTACGCCTGGCTATTTTTTGTATTTTTAGTAGAGATGGGGTTTCACCATATTGGCTAGGCTGGTCTCCAACTCCTGACCTCAGGTGATTCACCCACCTGTGCCTTCCAAAGTGCTGGGATTACAGGTGTGAGCCACCACGCCCCGCCCCAATCTTCTAAGAGAACGCTTTCATTTGTTCAAATTCATTACCCCTGTTACCCTAATTAACAACTTCCTGAGTGTGAGTGATCTCTTGGTAAAGGACTTAACCATCCAAGAGTGTGAGATGACAACAGAAGTGGGTTGCATGCTTACAGATGGTTTCTGGCTAATTGTGACTATGATAAGGCTGGCATCTAAATAGAAGATCTATTAGCTACTATTCAAATAGAAGATGATATTATAATGAATGAGACTGTTAAGATTATGTATTCTAAAAACATTTTTACATATTTTTAAAAGGTGACTTTTTTTGAACAACTGTGGTTATCTTTCACTACCTAAATAAAGGCAAATTTGAAAATTACAACTACTGTTACTACTAATATATACAAATGATATTTCTATTAAAATTCTATTTCTTGAAAGGGAATTTTGCAGTAGAGGCTGGTACTTCCTTGCCAGTTGGCAAGAAGTCGAAGAGTTTAGCCTTGGAAGTAAGTGTTGAACAAGCCTAGAAGGATGCCGCTTGCTAACCCAGGCTCATCTCTACCACTTAAAGAAAAAATATATACTGAAGCATACTTTTAAGGGTAGCAGTATACTTTTATTCTACACAGCTTCCTAATTACTTATAACCCAATTGCAAATTTAGTTTTGAACATTTTGTCAGTGACTCTTTAGGAAAGAAAAGACGTACATTTTCTGTACTTAGAGATGAAGTACTCAAATTTACCAACTAAAGTGATTAAAGTGACTTATCTTAGGAGAGTGAAGTTTAAATGGGTTATCTCCTACATTTGTCAGTTTGGGGAAGATATGTCATTATTTCTGCTGTCATTCACGTAGGGAGGACTTTTTTCTTCCACATTTGATGGTGGGGCTTCATAGTGAAATTAAAGAGTAGAAAGGGCTGCTGAGTTGTGCTATGTTACACTGTCAGATGGTACACTAATAAATAAAGTGGTAATTAGGATATTTAAAAATAATGATAAGAGTATTCTTGGGAGGATTGTCCCAGGAGGGCAGAAGCCATCATACACAAGATCTAGTCATCACTGCAAATCTACTAATACATATCAGAGTTTATTATTTGGGAACTGACCCAGGTGTCACATCCAGCTCATTGAGCAATATCTGGATTCAGACCTACTTGCTATTAAATATCAATACAAGGTCACTGACAGTGAAGTATAGCCTGGAAATAAGCCTATTTTCCACTCTTCTATTTCCAGTGGAATAATTGGTATCGAAAACTGATGTGAATATTATAACCAAGCAAAGGAAGAAAAAGTTTAATTCTAATAATCTGAAACCAGTGAAATTCTAAAAGGATAAGCTGAATTAAAACCATAAGAAATGTTGGCTAAGTTTTTGACTACCGTTAAGCAATTGTGTAAAATAATAAAAGTATGAATGAATATATTCAACACAATGAATTCTACTCTTTAGGAGGCACAGTGTTAGGGATTGTATAATTAGGTCTTTAATCTTCATGGAACCCCTATAAAGTAGGATCTATTATTATCCCTACTTTATAAACAAGAAAAATACTCTTTAACATCTGGGGGAGTCCAGATGTCCAAGGAGTAACTTGTCCAACGTCACACTATTTGTGGCAGATTGAAGATGGTCACAAACTCCTTCAACTCTTACTGTTGAGAATTCCTTTGCCTTGAGTCTGGATGAACTCTGGTAACTCTTTTGACCAGTTTATTACAAAAGAAGGGATATTAGGTCAGTTTCTGAACCTGAGCTCTCCTCTCCTTTCCTATCTCTAGGAACACTCTCTCTGAAGAAAGTCAACCTACTAGGCTGTGTGTATAAAAAACAACTCCTGAAAGGCCACCATGTTGTAAGAAAACCCAAGCTAGCCAAGTAAAAAGGCCACGTTGAGAGAAGAGATTCTCAGTCATCCCTCAGCCGTTCCAATCCTACCGCAGCAGGCAGACATGAGAGTGAAAAAGCCATTAAATGACTCTAATTAGAGTGGGCCCTAGCTGCTGACTACACCTGCATTAGAAACCTCAATAAAAGCCTCTCTTCTGAACTGAAAGCCACTCAGAATTATGAGAGGTAATAATATTGTTTAAACCACTAAGGTTTTCATGTACTTGGTTTTTTAGTAAAAACATAATAATACAAATTTTAAAAATAAAAAAAATTTTTTTGGCATCCAACTTTGGGTCATATTAAAAATGTAAAAAATAAATAAACCACTAATTTTTTTCTTTCAACTTTTATGTTATGTTCAGGGGTCCATGTCCAGGATGTGCAGGTTTGTTATATAGGTAAACATGTGCCATGACAAACCACATTTTTTATGTGGTTTGTTACTCACCAATAGATAACCCAAAACTGTTTACTGAGTGGCAGAGCTAGGATCTGGGTAGTAGCAGATAAAAACTTTGATCCATTTATTGCAGCTGTGGTGACATGAATAAAGCAGCAGTTCTCAAATTTTGGTCCACAGATTCCTGGGGACTTATGAGACCTCTCCATGGGGTCTACAAGGTCAAAACAATTTCATAATGACACGAAGGTATTATTTCTCTTTATCACTATGTTGACACTGGCACTAATGGTGCAGAAGCATTGGTGGGGAAAACTGCCAACGCCTTAGCCTGAATCAAGGCAGTGACACCAACCTGTGTAGAGTAGGCATCCTATTCTGATGGCCACACATTTACATTTTTAACCATTTTCCTTTTATTTAAAAATACGCTAGATGAAGTAGTAAACATTGTTAATTTTATAAAATCTTGACTCTTGAGTCCACATATTTTGAATTGAGTGATGAAATGCAAAGTAGACAAAAAAAATCCTCCTTTTTATACCTACCATCTGAGGAAAAGCAATTGGAGATTGAACTGTGAGATAAACTATCTGCACTTCACACAGAACAGCATTTTTCCTTAAAAGAAAAACTGACAGACAAGCTATGCTTATTCAGACTTGGGTATTTGACAGGCATTCTCTTGAAAATAAGCAAAATAAGCCTGTCACTTCAAGGAAAACAATCGACGCTACTTTTGCCAGTGACAAAATTTGAGCTTTCAAGCAAAAATAAACATTTTAGAAAGTTGTATCTTTCACCATGAGTCTGATAGCTCCCCAATACCTAAAAACTTTTCTGGCTGGGCACCATCGCTCATGCTTGTAATTCTGACACCTTGAGAGGCTGAGGCAGGAGGATCACCTGAGTCCGGGAGTTCGAGACCAGCCTGGGCAACATTGCAAAACCCCGTCTCTAGAAAAAAATACAAAAATCAGTCGGGTGTAGTTCCAGCTACTCGGGAAGCTGAGGTGGGAGGATCACTTGAGCCTGGGGAAGTCGAGACTGCAGTGAGCCATGATTGTGCCACTGCACTCCAGTGTGGGTGACAGAGTGGTAGAGCTTCTGTCTCAAAGAAAACAAAACAAAGCAAACCATTCTGGTGAATTTAGTAATGATATTAACAAATAAATTTTTGGATGTTGCATAATGTAACGTACTAGCATTTGGAAGGTCTGCATAAATCAGTGAAGCAATATTTCCCAACTGACTAATCCATGATGGTAAAAAATTACTTACAAGTTAAGATCCATTCAAAGTGCAAAATAAAGCAACAGAATTTATATGCAACACAGTATCCGAAATTTATTGGTATGGTTCAGATTCCACATTGCAGCTTTTAAAAACTCCTACCTTTTGAGTTTTACCATAATATCTAAGAGCAGTATCCACAACTATAAAAAAGCTGTTAAAATACTCCTCATTTTTCCAACTACATAGTTTTGTGAGGTCACATTTTCTTCATACTCTTCAACCAAAACAACATATTACTATAGATTGAATGTAGAAGTAGACATGGGACTCCAATTGTCTTTTATTAAGCCAGGCATTAAAGAGATCTGCAAAAATGTAAACAGTGCCATCCTTCTCGCCAAATTTTGTTTTGGAAAATAGGGGGTGTTTACACACACACACAAGTGTGTTATTTATGTTATGATGTAATTGTTTCACTGTTATTTTAAAGTAATTTAATACATACATATTTAAAATATTATTCGTTATAATTTCTAATACAATAAATACCAATAAATATAACCCACATAAAAACACACTGGATTTCTCAATAACATTTAAGAGTCTAGAGGAGTCCTGATACTAAAATGTTTGAGAGCCACTGCTCTAAAATAAAACATCAGTTCACATGCCACATACACAAACATTGCCTGTTTGCACATTCATTATGAGATGAGATCATATGGCCCAGGCAGCAAAGAAGTAGGCCAAGAATCGGAAATGTGTAATTGCCCAACGGGTTCTTCCTGCCCACTGCACAGACAAAATCAATCCACTGAGATGGCAGCATTGCAGTAGAGAGAGTTTAATTGATGTGAGGCTGGCCCATGAAGGAGAACTGGCATTGTCACTCAAATCAGTCTCTCCGAAGGCTTGAAGCTCAGGGTTTTTATGGACAATTTGGTGGGCAGGGGCTAGGGAATGGGTGCTGTAAATTGGTTGGGGATGAAATCATAGGAGTGTGGAAAATGATCCTCGTGCACTGAGTATGTCTCTGGATGGGGCCACAGGACCAGCTGACTCACGGGTCATGGGTCCAAGTGGGGTCAATCTGAAGCATATCTCAAAAACACCCAGTCTTACATTCTTCAATAGTGATGTTATCTGTAGGAGCAATTGGGAAGATCATAAATCTTGTGACCTCTGGTCACATTACTCTCAAGCAGTAAGGAATTATAGAAACTACACATATCTTGTGACTTGTCATTAGTCTTATAAAGCTGGTTTCAGCCTTAAACAGGGAGGGGATTCATCTGAAGGAGGGACTATTATCATTCTTGCTTCAAAGTTAAATGATACACTAAATTCCTCCCAAAGTTAGCTTGGCCTATGCCCAGAAGTGACCAAGGACAGCTTGGGGGTCAGAAGCAAATGGGGTCAACTATGTCAGATTTCTCTTAGTGTCAAAATTTTTCAAGGGCAATTTCAATTAGTCCTGTCAAAAATCATCTGCAGATGGCATCATAAGAGAAATTATAGAATGAGTGTACTCAATGTAGAATGGTCTGATGGTCATATATCAGAGACACACCTGTAGTAGTTCTTTTTGTTGTTGCATTTAACACTACTACTTAGAAATGACAACCTCTTTATACTAATTATACAGACTTCACAATTTATATTTGCACACAGAAACACACAGAGTGTTATGTCATAAAGTTGTTAACAGTTGTTAACACGGAACTTTTACCTTTAACTGTGTTCTATTTTCACTAAGCAAGAAAGCTAAATAATAAACCCCTGCTTCACATTTACAGCAATGTCCTTCCTGGGTTGACAGCATGTCTGCTAAAAGTGTCATTGTTAGTTCCTACTGGAGAGTGGATTTTATTCCCTAGGTTCAGACACTTACTGCTCTGTAGCAATATCCTTAGGCAATTTTTGCAATCTTATTATTACATGAGGGGGAAGAATAAGTCCAAAAGTGGCAGACTGTAAGGGGGGAAAAAAACCTTAAGTAATTAGGGAAAGATATTAGAAAAGGTGCATGTCTGTGTTATGCTTGAATTCTTCTTTAGAAAAATTTCAAACACAAATTTTTATCTGAAGCTTTTCTGGAGCAGGGCCTTAATGAGAATGCTGTTGCTAACTCTGCAATTTATTTTTAGTCTGAATTGCTGATAACCCATTGTTCTGTTTACAACCCACACACTCATGAAACATTCCCTCTCTTCCTAACACAAGAATCAGTTGCTGCAGTGCTCTGGGACGACAGTCATATTGTCACTACCAGAAGTATGACTCATTTTGATAAGGAGCCCGCATTTCATCAAGATAGTGTTGCCATGGCAAATAGATACAGTATTGAGTTCTGTGTGAATCCATGGGAATATCATTAACACTACAAATGCATATGCAGTAATATTAATCTAAGTGCATATACGTATACTGCTGATTCAAAAGCTACTGGAGTTATGTCTTACTTCTCTAAGTATTTCAGGTTGCATAAAGAGTAGCAACTTGTTACCAGAAAAATTCAAGGTTTTTTGAAATTAATAAATTTTCTTTTATTTAAGCAGTTTTAGGTTCAGAAAAAATTGAGCAGAAAGTACAGAGAGATCTCTTATAACCACTGCCACCGCTGCCCCGCAACCCCACCACACAACCTCCCTCACTATGAATTTCCCACCAGAGTGGTATATTTGTTGCTATCGCTGAATCCACATTGACATATCATTATCACGCAGAGTCTACAGTTAACATCAGAATTCATTCTTGGTATTGTAAGTTTTACGCATTTTAACAAATATATAATGACACATACCCACATTTGTAGTATAGTACAGAATAGTTTCACTGCCCTAAAAATCCTCTGCACTTTGCCTATTCATGCTTCCCATTCCCCTGACCCTTGACAAGCACTGATCTTTTTGCTGTCTTCGTAGTTTTGTCGTCTCCAGAATGTCATATGGATCTAAGCACAGAGTATGCAGCCTTTTCAGGTTGGCTTCTTTCACTTAGTAATATGCATTTATGGTTTCTTCGTGCCTTTTCATGGCTTGATTATTCATTTCTTTCTAGCATTGAATATTATTATTTTGTCTGTATGTACCACAGCTCACTTACTCATGCACCTACAGAAGGACATCTTGATTGTTTCTACATTTTGGCAAACATGAATAAAGCTGCTATAAACATTTGTTTTCAGGATTTTGTGTGAGCGTAAGTTTTCAATTCACTTGGGTAAACACCAAGAAGCAAGATTACTGGATCACACAGTAAGAATATGTTTAGTTTTACAAGAAAGCGCCAAACCATCTTCTATAGTTGTACCATTTTGCATTCCCACCAGCCATAAATGATGATTCCGGTTGCTTTACATAATCACCAGCATTTGGTATTGTCAGTGTTTTGGATTTTGGTAATTCTAATAGGTGCATAGTGGTATCTCATTGTTACTTTAATATGCAATTCCCAAAGGATATATGATGTTGAACATCATGTCATATGCTTACTCACCATCTATATATCTTCTTTAGTAAGATTTCTGTTCAGATCTTTTGCCCATTTTTTATATTGGGTTGTTCATTTTCTTATTGTTTAGTTTTAAGAGTTATTGGTATATTTAGGATAATAGTCCTTTATCAGATGTGTGTTTTGCAAATATTTTCTCCTAGTCTATGGCTTGTCTTCTCAGTCTTTTGATACTGTCTTATACAAAGCAGAAGTTTTAAATTTTAATAAAGTCCAGCTTATTAATAATTTGTTCCATGAATCATGCCTTTCTTGTTGTATCTAAATAGAGTTATTACTATACCCAAGGTCATCTAGGTCTTGTTTGTTATATTCTAGGAGTTTCATAGTTTTGCATTTTACATTTAGGTCCATAAACCATTTTGAGTTAATTTTCCTGAAGGGTGTAAGGTCTGTGTGTAAATTCTTTTTTTTTTTTTTTTTTTTTTTTTTTTTTACATATGGATGTCCTGTTCTTCCAGCAGCATTTGTTTAAAAGACTATCTTTGTTCCATTGCATTTCTTTCACCCTTTTTTCAAAGATCAGTTGACTATATTCATGTAGGGCTATTTCTGGGCTCTCTTTTTCTGTTCCGTTGATCTATTTGTCTATTATTTTTCTAATACCATGCTATCTTAATTACTATAGCTTTAAAGCAAGCTTATTCAACCCATGGCCCACAGGCCACATATGGCCTAGGACGGCTTTGATTGAGGTCCAACACAAATTCGTAAACATTCTTAAAACATTATAAGATCTTTTTGCAATTTTTTAAAGCTCATCAGCTATCATTAGTATTAGTGTATTTCATGTGTGGCCCAAGACAATACTTCCTCTTCCAATGTGGCCCAAGGAAGCCAAAAGATTGAACATCCCTGCTTTAGAGTAAGTCTTGAAGTCAGATAGTGGCAGTCCTCTGGTTTTGTTCTTCTACTTCAATATTCTGCTGACTATTCGGGGTATTTTGCCTCTCCATATAAACTTCAGAATTAGTTTGTCTGTACCCACAAAATAACTCACTGGGATTTTGATTAAGATTGTGTTGAATCTAAAGATCAAGCTGAGAAGAACTGAAATCTTGACACTATTGAGTCTTCCTGTCCATAACCATGGAATATCTATCCAATTATTTAATTCTTTTTTTATATCTTTCACCAAAGTTTAACTCATATAGATTTTATAAATATATTGTTACATTTATACCTAAGTATTTCATCTTAGGGGGGTGTTAATGTAAGGTAACACATTTTAAATTTCAAAATTCACTTTTTCATTGCTGGTATAAAGGAAACTAATTGACTTTTGCGTATTTACCTTTTATCCTTCAACCTTGATATAGTTACTTAATTCAAGGATAACTTTTTTGTTCATTCTTTTAGATTTTCTGCATTGGCAGTTATGTCATCTGCAAACAAAGACAGTTTTATTTCTTCTTTCCCAATCTGTATATCTTTTATTTTCTTCTCTCCTTGCCTAATTGCATTAGCCAGAATTTCCAGTATGATGTTGCAAACCGGTGGTGAGATGGGGACTTTTTGCCTTGTTCTTGATCTTTTGGGGAAAACATTGAGGTTCTCAACATTAAGTATGATGTTAGCTGTAGGGTTTGTTTATTTGTTGTTGTTTTTTAAGGTGTTCTTTATAAAGTTGAGGAAGCATCTCCCTTTTTCTAGTCTACTAAGAGTAACATGAATGGATATTATATTTTGTCAAATGCTTTTCTGCATCTATTGATATGATTGTGTGATATTTCTTCTTTTGCCTGACATGATAAGATACATTAATTGAGATATGATAAGATACATTAATTGATTTTTAAATGTTCAACTAGCCTTGCATACCTGGGATAAATCCCACTTGATCATGGTGTATACTTTTTTTTCTCGATTGTTGGATTCAATATGCTAACATTTTGCTCAGGATTTTTGCATTTACGTTCATGAGAGATATTTGTCTATAGGGTTTTTTTTTCTGTAATGTTTTTGTCTTGTTTTAGTATTACAATAATGCTGGCCTCTTGGAATAAGTTAGAAAGTATTCCTTTCTGCTTCTACCTTCTGGAAGATAATGTAGAAAATTAGTGTAATATCTTTCTTAAATGTTTGGTAGAATTCATTAGTAAACCCATCTGGACCTGGTTCTCTCTATTTTGAAAGGTTATTAATTATTTATTCAATTTATTTAATAGGTATAAGTCTATTTAGATTGTTTATTTCTTCTTATTTGAGTTTTAATGGATTGTGCTTTTCAAAGAACTGGCCCATTTCATCTAGGTTATTATTTTTGTGGGCATAGCGTTTTTCATAATGTTCCTTTATTGTCCTTTTAATATCCATGGAATTTGTGGTAATGCCCCCTCTTTTATTCGATATTAGTAATTTGTGTTCTCTCTCTCTCTTTTTCCTTAGCCTGGCTGGAGGCATATTAGTTTGATTGATCATTTCAGAGAAAAAGCTTTTGGTTCCGTTGATTTTCTCTATTGATTTCTTGTTTTAAATTTCATTGATCTCTGATTTTTTAAATTATCTTTTCTCATCTACTTACTTTCGATTTAATTTGCTCTTCTGTTGCTAGTTTCCTAAAGTAGAAACTAAGATTCTTAATTTAAAATCGTTCTTATTTTTTAATATATGCATTGAATGCTACAAAATTTCCTCTAAGCACTACTTTCACTGCTGCATCCCCAAAATTTTGTTGTGCTTTTATTTTTATTTACATTTTTTTAACTTCTCTTGAAATTTCTCCTTTGATCCACATGTTACTTAGAGATGTTTTGCTTAATCTGTAAGTATTTGGGGATTTTTCCAGTTATCTTTTTGTTATTGATTTCTAGTTTAATTCCAGTGTGTTCTGGGAGCAAACTTTGTATGATTTCTGTTCTTTTAAATTTATTAAAATAGGTCTTATAGCCCAAAATGTGGCTTTTCTTGGTGAATATTCCACGTGAGCTAGAGAAGAATGTGTTTTCTGCTATTGTTAGATGAAGCAGACTATAGATGTCAATTATATCCAGTTGATTAATAGTGTTGTTGATTTCAACTACATTCTTACTGATTTTCTGTCTGTTGAATCTGTTCATTTCTGATAGAGAAGTGTTGATGCCTCCAACTACATAGTGGATTCATTTAGTTTTTCTTGCAGTTCTATCTGTTTTTGCCTCACTTGTTTTGATGCTCCTTTTTTAGGCACATGCAAGTTAAGGATTGTTATGCCTTCATGGGGAATTTACCCCTTATCATTATGCAATGCCTATTTTTATCCAATAAAGTTACTTGCTCTGAAGTCTATTCTGTCTGAAATTAATATAGGTATTACTGCTTTCCTTTGATTAATGCTAGCATGGTATGGTTTTTCTATTTCTTTACCTTAAATGTATATGTGTCTTTATATTTAATGTGAGTTTCTTGTAGACAACATAAAGTTGGAGCTTATTTTCCCATCCACTCTAACAATTTATGACTTTTGATAGTTATATTTGGAAAATGGACATTTAAAGTAATAAATGATATAGTTGAATTAATATCTACCATGTTTGTTACCATTTTCTATTTGTTGCCTTTGTTCTTCATTCCCTTTTTGTCTTTCATATTTTTTCTGCCTCTTTGCAGTTTTAATTGAGCCTTTGATATGATTCCATTTTCTCTCCTTTCTTAGCATACCAATTATACTTTATTTTTTACTTTTTTTTAGTGGTTGCCTTGGTGTTTGAATTATACATTTACAATTAATCCAAATCTACTTTCAAATGCCACTGTATAACTTCACAGGTGGTGCAACCATCTTATAGTAACAGAATAATCTCAATTCCTTTCTTCCATCCCTTGTATCATTATTGACATTCATTTCACTCATATATAAGTATATATAAGCATATCTAGATAGATAGTTGGATATAAGCATACACAGTGGAAATAATTGTTGCTATTATTATTTTGAACAAATTGTTATCTGTAAGGTCAATTAAAAATAAGAAAAATAGAAGTTTTTACTTTACCTTAACTTTTGCCTCCTCTGATGTTCTTTCTTCTTTTGTGTAGAACTAAGTATCTGACCTAGATTATTTTCCGGCTTTCTAAAAAATGTCTTTTAACATTTCTTGCAAGGCAAGACTACTGGCAACACATTTTCTCAGTTTTTGTTTGTCTATTATTTTGCCTTCACTTTTGAAGGAAAATTTTATAAGGTACAGAAATCTAGGTTGGTGTTTTCTTTCTTTTAACACTTGAATTTATTTCACTCTACTGTCTTCTTGCTTGCATGGTTTCTGAGCAGATGTTCGATGTAATCCTTATCTTTGGTCTTTTATAGGTAAGATGTTCTTTTCTTCTGGCTCTGTCAAGATTTTTAATTTACCCTTGAATGTTTTTCTAGTTTGAATATGATATGCCTGTGTTCTCTGAGTTTCCTGGATCTGTGGCTTGGCATATGACATTAATTTAGGGAAATTTGCAACCACTTTAGGAGGCCATGGATGGAGAATTGTTTGAGGCCAGGAAAGACCAACCTGAGCAACATAGTGAGACTCCGTCTCTACAATTTTTTTTTTTTTTTAATTAACTGGGCATGGTGGTAAGTGCTTGAAGTCCCAGTTACTCAGGCAACTAAGGTGGGAGGATCGCTCAAGCCCGAGAGTTCAAGGCTGCCATGAGCTATGATTGAACTACTGCAATCCAGCATGAGAGACAGAATGAGACCCTGTCTCAGAAAATAATAAAATAATTTTAATGTAAATAAAATTGGCAGCTTTTAAAATTGAAGTTTTTCTGAAACTACAAAAGTAATAGCTCTTGATTTGCTGGTGAATAGGTGATAAAGGGTGGTGTAGGAAGGTATGGACAATATTTAGTCAAAGCAAAAATAAAAATAGATTTAATGGAAGTGTCTTTCGTTAAAATGATACACTTCAGAATGTTTTTACTGCTCTATAAACATCGGACCAAAAAGTAAAAATAACATGGTAGTTTGGAATACTCAATATCACAAAAATTCCTTCTAAAAATGGCCAAAAGTTTATCTGTTAAAAGCATTCACTATTCCTCACATTTTAGTTGTTTTTAAAATATTGAGTGGTTCTTCTTTATCACAGACAAATTATATTTTTCCATTACCTTTCTCCAGAGCCTAATTCCTCCACCCTTACTCTGCAGTGTTTGTATCCACTATAGCTTTACCTCTCATTCACCTTCACCATACAATCCAAAGCCGCCTCAGAAAGGATACTGGCAGAGGATGGGAACTACTCAGGTGCTACTAATTTGACTGGACAGGGTATAACAAGTCCACGTTGCAGTAGACATAATATGGCATCTGTATTATAACTATTCTGTAGTTTCAAGTAATAGATACATCTTAATTTATTGGTGATTTTGGTTGATTAATTTTAAATTATGTGTTCCCAGATAATTGGGAGTTAAACCCAACATAGTGCATAGTGCATAGTTCATTCATTTCTCCTTTCATTCATTCAACATTTATTGAGGGCCCATTACATACTACTCATTGACATCAGTGCATTCATAGGTAAATAAGGGATTCATACAAGCAAATCAATTATTTTAGACAATGTTATTTGAATAGCATATTTACAGGTCTTTTGGTTGCAGGTAATAGAAACTAAATTAAAATAACTTAAGCAAAAAAGAGAAAATGACTAGAAGCAAAATGAAATAGCTCATAAAAATCTGTGTTAAACAAACAAGCTCCAGAAAGCAGAAAAACCAAAACATCTTAGGGATCACTTCAAGATAAATTTGTAGACCTTCCTCTGAGTGGGTTGCCTCTGTCACTCAAAGTTCAAGATATACTATTTTTAGAAAGGAGGTGCTGATTATTCTTATTTGAGTGAGCAGAGTCAAGTTGTACAAGCACGGTTGTTGGAGGCTCACCTACTGGACCTGGATGTATCAGCATGACACCTGGATCTGAAGTAGCCACTTCAAGATCATCAAGCTAGCCCTAGGATAAAAATCAATACACGTAGAAAAGATAAAAACAACTCAGCCTGGAAGTAGGGGTTGCAGGGAGAGAAAGTGGTTAGTAAAAGTACTGAATTTAGAAATACCACTGGCTGAGTAGTAGTTAAATGATTTAAAATACAGAAAAAGGGCCCTGAGAAAATGAAAAACTACAGCATGTTTGGAAAAACTTGGTTCATTCTGTAGGGATGACTATTTACTGAATAAGATGGGGGAATCATTAAAAGTTGGGATTCGGAATGTTATGAAGGGAGTCTAAATTTTATTTGTACATTCTAGTTGTATTCTCCTGGGACATATTCGAAAGATCCTCTTTACTGCATCGTCTTGACAAATTCAAGATGATCTTTGAAGACTCAACTCAAAGCCCTCAAACAGTATAACGTCTTCACAGAAAAACAAACATACTATCCACATGTGTTAGTCATACCTTTTGTTGTACTTAGCATATTATATTGATATAATTTGGTTTATGTGTCTAGGGCTATAAGAACAGCCCAGAATGTAATTTAATATCTGACATACGGAAGCACTCACCTAAAGTTTCCTGTAATTGAACTGAAGGTAAAGGGGAAATTAAAGAATTTTGAGGTGGGTCTGATATATTAAGATTTGTGGGATGGTTTCATAGTCATATATTGCGCCAAGACAAGACTGAAGACCAGAGAAGAGATTGGTGGACTAATCCACATAAAAATGCTGAGAGCCTCAATGAATGCAATGACACTGGGATTGAAAGAGAGGACAGGATTGATTTCTAATACATAGGATTAGAAATTAGGAGATAAAGAAATGGAGGCTTGAAGATAACTTTCAGCTGTCAGATTTGGTGACTGGATGATTTCAGTACCAATGTTTAAGGTGGCAAATTCAGGTAAGGGGCATGTTAGCGATCACCAGCAATAGGTTTGGTTTAAGAAATGCTGCATTTGGTATATAATTGGGGTGTCCTGGTAGATTCAACTCCAGATCAACTAGTTCAAGAAGGCAAGATATTCATCCTATATTGTCTCAAACCCCCTAGGGCTGCTGTGAGGATTAAATGTGCTAATGGTTGTAAAAGGTTTAGCATAGGGTCAAGGAAGGGCTCACTGAAACATCTGTCATTGTTCTTATGAGTGGAAAGCTAAAAGTCTTCACTAATAATATGGAGATTGCATTTCCACTGCTCTAAGCTAATTTTTGATAACTTTGTTCAACAAAATGTATAATGGGTTTTCTTAATCTGGCCCTAGAATACAGTTCAATGCTTTCTCTTCTGCCTTAAGGTATCTGTACCAGTCAGACCACTTTTAAGGACCATGATAGTATCTCAGTAGGTGTGGCCACAAAAAAAACCTAGAAATAACAAAGTTAGTTTTACAGAACTTTACCTTACATGATATTCCCATTATTTCCTACAAAGAAGAGTACCAGGGAAACATAAACATTTAAACATAAGCTCTAGGAAAGTGGATCTTAAATTTTCAAACATTTACAATCATGGGGTTCTACTGAGTTCACATTTCACATTTATAAAATAAAATTACAAAAACTAAAATTAACAGTTCAATCTTTTCTTGGAATCAAGGCTCATGTGTTACTTACATAGGTAATTCCAGTTGTGACACATAGCTGTCAGATAGCAGTTGCTCAATAAAGTATTTCTGTAAAAATAATTATAGGAAACAGGACCAACTTGCAGCTCTCACTTGGACAGACAGAACAGGGTATACAGACTCATACTGTGAACTTCTGCTCCAAGAACTACTGCAGGGACACACCAGGAAAAGCGAAAGAATTCACATACCCTTTGAAAGAAGCAGTTTGCCACTGCAAACTCCATGAGACGGCCAAAAAAATTCTCAAAGTGTGAGAGAGGACGTCAGTCTCTGAACATACATCCTCACTGGGAACCTGAAAATCCAGATCGCGGGGGAAGGATCTAACCTTACCTAGAGCTGAAATATAAATATATAAATTTATGTAAATAAAAATTTAGAGAGCTGAGTGAAATAGACTAGTAGAAGAAGCCCGGAAGAGCCCCGTAGGCACTCCCTGCCATCAAAGAAGGCCAGGGAAGCCATTTCTGACTTTCTCTCACAGGGGTCCTTGGGGAGGGTTGCCAGTGGAATTGGGGAAAGACCACAGGAGAAGGAAACTTCTGGCTGAACACTGTAATAAATTTACGTGCATGCAAATTTACTTGGACAGAATCTGGGTAGCGGGGAAGGGGATGAATGGGAAATGCAGATATCAGCACAGAATCCACCGCAGGCTGGGAGGGGTGAAGCCTGAAAGCCCTGTTTGCTTCCTCAGTGGGGAAGTTTATAGCCTAGGGCAAGTTCTCAGCCATGCTCACTGGCTGCCTAGATGTAAACCTGGTGCTGTTGGGGGAGTATAAAGGAGTGAAACTGACCTTTCTGTCTGCATGGGAACTGGGTGAGGCCTGTCATTGCTGGTTTTTCCCCACTTCCCTGGCGACCTGTATGATGCAGCAGAGGCAGCCATAATCCCCCTGAGAACATGACTCCATTGGCCTGAGAACCACACCCCCATCCCCTACAGCTGCAACAGCAAGCCCTGACCAAGGAAAGTCTGAACTGAGACATGCTTAACCCTGCCCCCACCTCATGGTCTTTCTCTACCCACCCCAGTAGCCAAAGACAAAAGACATAATCTCTTGGGAGCTCTATGGCCCTGTTCACCACCTGAGAAACCCAAATACTTACCCAAGTGACCCTAGGGCAAACTTGTATCCTCCCTATACTACTGCAAGTGATGCTGTTTTGAAAGCAACACTTCCTGGCTGGAGGTCAACCAATTTAAACCATCACAGTAACTCAGAACAACTCTGTCCCAAGAAAGGAGAAACCAGCAGCTAACTCTACCTCCTGTAATATCCTGGCTAACCAGAGGTCCAGAGTCTGTTCACATGACAACTTTACTGCCAGCACAACCAACATTTGAGAAAACCAGTGCACTAAACAAAACTACAACCAAGGTTCCCACACAGAGACCACTTCACTCCCTTGCTACCTCCATGGGAGCAGATGCTGGTATCTATAGTTGAGAGACCTGAAGACGTATCACATCAAAAGAGTCTTTGCAGACATTTCAAAGTACCAGCCGTCTTTGCAGACACTCCAAAGTACCAGCCGAGAGCCCGGTAGCTCTGCTGGTTGGCTAGACCCAGAAGATAAATAGCAATCATTGCAGTTCACCTCTCAGGAAGCCTCATCCCTAGGGAAAGGAGGAGAGAATTATTACATCAGAAGATCACTGCATGGGACAAAAGAATCTGAACAGCAGCCCTTGAACCCCAAATCTTTCCTTTGATATAGTCTATCCTAATGAGAAGGAACCAGTAAATCAATTCTGGTAATGTGACAAAACAAAGGTTCTTTATTACCCCCGAAAGATCACACTAGTTCACCAGCAAAGGATCTAAACCAGAATAAATCTCTGATTTGCCAGGAAAAGAATTCAGAAGGTCAATTATTAAGCTACGCAACGAGACACCAGAGAAAGGTATACACAAACTTAAAGAAATTTTTTAAATGATACAGGATACAGATGGAAAAATCTCAATAGAAATGGATAGCATAAATACAAAAACAATCACAACTTCTGGAAATGAAGGACACACTTAACGAAATGCAAAATACACTGGAAAGTTTCAATAACAGAATAGAACAAGTAGAAGAAAGAACTCCAGAGTTCAAAGACAAGGTTTCTGAATTTCCCAGTCTGACAAAGACAAAGAAGAAAGAATGAAAAAAAAATGAACAAAGCCTCCAAGAAGTTTCGCATTATATTAAATGACCAAAACTAAGAATAACTGATATTCCCAAAAAAGAAGAGAAATCTAAAAGTTTGGAAAACATATTTGAGAGAATAATCAATGAAAACTTCCTGATCTTGCTAGAGATCTAGACATCCAAATACAAGAAGCTCAATGAACACCCAGGAAAGTCATTACAAAAAGATCATCGTTTAGGCACATAGTTATCAAGTTATCTAATGTCAAGACAAAGGAAAGAACCTAAAGAGCTGTGAGGGAAAAACATAAGGTAACCTATAAAGGAAAACCTATCAAATTAACAGCAGATTTTTCAGCAGAAACACCACAAGCTAGGAGGAATTGGCGTCCTATCATTTGCCTTCTTAAACAAAACAATTATTAGCCAAGAATTTTGTATCTAGTGAAATTAAACTTAATAAATGAAGGAAAAATAGGCTTTTTCAGGTAAACAAGTGCTGAGAAAACTCACCACTACCAAGCCAGCACTATAAAAAATGCTAAAAGGAGCTCTAAATCTTGAAACAAAACCCCAAAATATACCAAAATAGAACGTCCTTAAAGCATAAACCTCACAGGATAGCACAATGAAAAAACAACAACAACAATGAGGTATTCAGGCAATGACTAGCAAAATGTATAGAATAGTACCTCGCATCTCAAAACTAATGTTGAATGTAAATTGCCTAAATGTTGCACTTAAAAGGTACAGAATGACAGAACGGATAAGAATTCACTAATGAAGTATGTGCTGTCTTCTATAGATTCACTTAACACATAAGGACTCACATAAACTTAAGGTAAATGAGTGGAAAAAGATATTCCATGCAAATGGACACCAAAAGTGAGCAGGAGTAGCTATTCTTATATCAGACAAAACAGACTTTAAAGCAACAACAGTTAAAAAAGACAAAGAGGGACATTATGTAATGATAAAAGGATTAGTCCAACAGGAAACTATCACAATCCTAAATATATATGCACCTAACAGTGGAGCTCCCAAATTTATAAAACAATTACTCCTAGACCTAAGAAATGAGATAGACAGCAACACAGTAATAGTGGGGGATTTCAATACTCCACTGACAGCACTATACAGGTCATGAAGACAGAAAGTCAAAAAAGAAACAATGGATTTAAACTATACCCCAGAACAAAAGGACTTCACAGATACTTACAGAACAGTCTACCCAACAACTGCAGAATGTACAATCTATTCATCAGCACATGGAACATTCTCCAAGATAGACTATATGACACACCATAAAACAAGTCTCAATAAATTTAAGAAAATTGAAATTATATTAAGTACTCTCTCAGACCACAGTGAAATAAAACTGGAAATCAACTCCAAAAGGAAGCTTCAAAACCGTGAAAATACATGTAAATTAAATAACCTGTACCTGAATGATTGTTGGGCCAACAATGAAATCAATATGGAAATTAAAAAATTATTTGAATTGAATGATAACAGTGACACAGCATATCAAAACCTCTGAATATAGCAAAAGTTGTGCTAAGAGGAAAGTTCATAGCATTAAAAGCCTACATCAAAAAGTCTGAAAGAGCACAAAGAGACAACGTAAGGTCATACTTCAAGGAAGCAGAGGAATAAGAACAAACCAAACCCAAACTCAGCAGAAGAAAAGGAGTAACAGATCAGAGCAGAACTAAATTAAATTGAAACAGCAAAACATACACAAGATAAATGAAACAAAAATCTGGTTCTTTGAAAAGAAAAACAAAATTGATAGATGATAAGTGAGATTAACCAAGAAGATAAAAGACCCAAATAAGCTCAATTAGGAATAAAATGGGAGATATTACAACCAATACCACAGAAAGATCATTCAAAGCTACTATGGATGCCTTTATGCACATAAAGTAGAAAATCTAGAGGAGATGGATAGATTTCTGGAAATATACAACCCTCCTAGATTAAATCAAAAGGAAGTGGAAACTCTGAAAAGACCCATAACAAGCCACAAGATTGAAATGGTAATTTAAAATTTGCCAACAAAAAATGTCTAGGACCACATGGATTCACAGCTGATTTCTATCAGACATTCACAGAAGAATTGGTACCAATCTTTTTGAAACGATTCCAAAAGAAAGAATAAAAAGGAATCTTCCCTCAATCATTCTGTGAAGTCAGTATCACCCTAATACCAAAACCAGGAAAGCACATAACAAAAAAAGAAAACTACAGACCAATATTGGTGATGAACATAGACACAAAAATCCTTAACAAAATACTAGCTAACTGAATCCAACAGCATATCAAAAAGATAATCCACCAGGATCAAGTGGGTTTAATATCAGCGATGCAGGGGTGGTTTAACATACGCAAACTCAATAAATGTGACACACCACAAAGCAACAACAACAAAAATCACATTATCATCTCAATAGGAATAGAAAAAGCCTTTGACAAAATCCAGCATCTTTTTATGATTAAAACCCTCAGCAAAATCAGCATAGAAAGGACATTCCTTAAGGCAATGAAAGCCATCTATGACAAACCCACAGCCAACATTATAGTGAATGGGGAAAAGTTGAAAACATTCCCCCTGAGATCTGGAACAAGATAAGGATGCCCTCTTTCACCACTTTTATTCAACATAGTACTGGAAGTCCTAGCCAGAGCAACCAGACAAGGGAAATAAAGGTCATCCAAATTGGTAAAGAGGAAATCAAACAGTTCTTGTTCACCAATGATATGATGGTATACCTAGAAAACCCTAAAGAGTCATCCAAAAAGCTCCTAGAACTGATAAATGAGTTCAGTAAAGTTTCAGAGTAAAAAATCAATGTATACAAATCAGTAACACTGCTATACACTAACAGCAACTAAGCTGAGAATAAAATCAAGAATTCAACCCCTTTTACAATAGCTGCAAAAAAAAAAAAAACAACAACAACAACAATAAAAACAACTTTAGGAATATGCCTAACCATAGAGTTGAAAGACCTCTACAAGGAAAACTACAAAGCACTGCTGAAAGAAATCATAGATGATACAAACAAATGGAAACACATCCCATGCTCATGGATGGATAGAATTGATACTGTGAAAATGACCATGCTGCCAAAAGCAATCTACAGATTCAATGCAATTCCCATCAAAATACCACCATCATTCTTCACAGAACTTGAAAAAGCAATCTTAAAATTCATATGGAACCAAACAGAGCTCGCATAGCCAAAGCAAGACTAAGAAAAAAGAACAAATCTGGAGGCATCACATTACTCAACTTCAAACTGTTCTATAAGGCTATACTCACCAAAACAGCATGGTACTGTTATACAGTATACATTATACAGAACACAGAAATAAAGCCAAATACTGACAGCCAACTGACCTTTGACAAAGCAAACAAAAACATAAAGTGGAGAAGGACACCCTATTCAACAAATGGTGCTGGGATAATTGGCAAGCCACATGTGGCAGAATGAAGCTGGATCTTCATCTCTCACCTTATACAAAAATCAACTCAAGATGAATCAAATACTTAAATCTAAGCCTGAAACCACAAAAATTCTAGAAGATAACATTGGAAAAAACCATTCTAGACATTGCCTTAGGCAAAAACTTCATGACCCAAGAACCCAAAAGTAAATGCAACAAAAACAAAGATAAACAGATGAGACTTAATTAAACTAAAAAGCTTCTGCACAGCAAAATAAATTATCAGCAGAGTAAACAGACAACCCAGAGAATGGGAGAAAATATTCACAAACTCTGCATCTGACAAAGGACAGATATCCAGAATCTATAAGGAGCTCAAACAAATCAGCAAGAAAAAAACAAATAATCTCATCAAAAAGTGAGCTAAGGACATGAATAGACAGCTCTCAAAAGAAGATATATAAATGGCCAACAAATATATAAAAATGCTCAATATCGCTAATTATCAGGAAAATGCAAATTAAAACCACAATAAGATACCACATTACTCCTGAAAAAAATAGATGTTGTCATGGATGTGGTGAAAAAGGTACATTTTTACAATGTTGGTGGGAATGTAAACTAGCACAACCACTATGGTAAACCATCTGAAGATTCCTTAAAAAATTAAAAGTAGAACTACCTTTTGATCCAGTAATCTCACTACTAGTTATCTACCCAGAGGAAAAGAAGTCATTTTATGAAAAAGACACTTGCACACGTATGTTTATAGCAGCACAATTCACAATTGCAAAAATATGGAACCAGTCCAAATGCCCATCAATCAATGAGTAGATAAAGAAAATGTGATTTATATACCCATGGAATACTACTCAGCCATTAAAAGGAAGGAAATAATGGCATTTGCAGCAACCTGGATGGAATTGGATACCATTATTCTAAGTGAAGTAACTCAGGAATGGAAAACTAAATGTCATATGTTCTCACTTAAGTGGGAGCTAAGCTATAAGGAGGTAAAAGCATAAGAACTATACAATGGACTCTGAGGATTTGGGGGGAAGGGTGGCATGGGGTAAAGTATAAAAAACTACACACTGGGTACAGTGTACACTGCCCAAGTGATGGGTGTGTCAGAATCTCGGAAATCACCGTTAAAGAATTTATCCATGTAATTCAAGCACCACCTGTTCCCCTAAGACCTACTGAAATTAAAAAAAAGAAAAGAAAAAATCTATAATGAAAAAATTATTTTTATATTAAATTACTCTTATACAATAGAAAGGTTTTTAAAAATCCTTTAAAAAATGTATTTAGCAATGTATTGTGCCCTGCTTACTGAAGTTCTCTCAAAAAAGAAATATAAAAATTCAAATAATGTAAACAAGTAATAAATAACATTACAAAATTATTATTTTTAGCTACATGCTAAAAATATTGACCAGTAAACAGGGAACTCTGGAAAATTCACACCCTCTGTCTTTGCTGCGACACTCACATGAGACTACATAAGAAAATGGAAAAAAAAATTGAAAACAAATAAGTAATTAAAAATAGACTATGTTCAGTTTGATTTAATATAGATCAGAGAAAAAGAAACTTTGATTTTTTTCCCTTTTTACTCCATAGATATTTATATTTTTTAAAAATGGTAGTCAATCAAATTGGGTTGACTTGATATAAAGCCAGAAGGTGGAAACTTTAGCCTTCCACAGGGTAATAGGAAGGAAATGAGTCCAAAACCTACATTTTCAATTAATAGCTCTAGCAATTATTAATGAATCATGCTTTTTAAACCAGATCTGCACACAAGTAGGCACCAAAAATAAATAATCCACAGAATGTGATGAATAAGACTAATCCATCTTCTTACCTGGCAAAGTAACCCTCTGAAATATCTTTACTGACATGCCAAACAATAAAAAACTCATTTAAATCATTTTTTGTAAGCCATTGCTGTATAGTTCTAGAGATAAAATCTGTGCACTGATATAATGACCTAGATTCTAATATCTTCAAATCTTGGCTCCAAGCTTCTGGGTTTCTTCAAAATGCAATTAAAATTTTAACAAACTTGTGGGAATAAGCCCTTTTGCTTTTCAGTTTCTGCAAAAGACTGTGGTATGAACAGTCTAATATTCAACATGCATTCATTTTACAACCTATAATAGCTAAATGCAATTAACTCTAGTAAGCTTGGTGAAGTGTTCTCCCATGAGAAACAAATCTCATCCTACAGATCAGGGGATGTAAAATGAACACTAACACAGAAATGTGCTGATTCGTTTTTTTAAAAGTTTAATGGCATTTTATTACAATACTAATCTTTACTTCTTTTATAGCCTTTAAATATTTAACTGTCTCCCGTCATCATCTTTCCAAGTTCACTGAGCTTGGCCTCAGCACAGGTGGCCCACTCTGTTAGCTCCCAGTTGAATAACTAATGAATAAAGACCATGGGAACAATGATCTGAGGAGTATGTTGAGTTGCTGAATAACCAAAGTGCAATCAGGAACCAGTCTCAGCCTCTCTAAGTGCCTGTTTCACTCCTGATTCTTTCTGAGCTATTATATAAGGAAGAAATGTGCATTTAGAACACTGTTCAGAGCAATCCAGGCCAGGCCACTGTCTTCAAAACTCTGCACATCATAGCTAGCTGTCTGCTATGGTCTATCAATCATTATGTTATCTATCTATCCGTCTAACATAGCTACCGCCAGGGTTTCAATATTTCACACATTTTGCTAGAATGCCTATTATATGACAGGCATTGGAGATACTGAGGTAAATAAAATAGTCTCTGCCATACATGCCCACAGTGTAATGTGGAAAATCTATGTAAAAAATACTATGATACAATACGATATAGTATGTATTTAGAAGACATAAATATAAATAGTCTTTATTGTCTAGAAAGTATCTTTCTTCTCATCCTAAAAAAAACACATCATCTATGAAGTCGTCTTTATAAAATAAAAAAGAAAATTTCTCTCATCTAATGACCCATTCACCTCTCAACAAGATTTTAATCACTAAACTAAATACATTTATATTCATGGCTTTATTAATTCTGTTCCTGGTTGTTTCATTCTATGTGTATTTGAATTATCCAGGTTTTTAAAAAATTATCTAGGATTTTTGTTTTATTTGGTAGTCTCTTACTATGTATATGTAAAGTATAGGCCGGGCACAGTGGCTCAAGCCTGTAATCCCAGCACTTTGGGAGGCCGAGGCGGGCAAATCACGAGGTCAGCAGATCGAGACCATCCTGGCTAACCCGGTGAAACCCTGTCTCTACTAAAAAACACAAAAAACTAGCTGGACGAGGTGGCGGGCGCCTGTAGTCCCAGCTACGCGGGAGGCTGAGGCAGGAGAATGACGTAAACCCGGGAGGCGGAGCTTGCAGTGAGCTGAGATCCTGCCACTGCACTCCAGCCTGGGCGACAGAGCGAGAGTCCGTCTCAAAAAAAAAAAAAAAGAAAAAAGTATAATATGACAGTTAAGAACTGAGTCTTGAAGCCATATTATCTGGTTTGGATCCCAGCTTGACCACTTACTCCTTCTGTTATTTTGGGGAAGTTTTGTAGCCTTTCTCTGACTCCATGCTCATGTTAAAGTTTGAAGAATAATAATTCCTAGCTCATGAGGGTGGGTATTAATCATGTTTTTAAATTTTTCTGTACTTGATGATGCTTTGATGTCCTCAGCCTTGTGTACCTGAGGAGGGACTGCCTCTCCCAGACTTGGCTAATTTTTAGGGATGGCAAACAACCTGCCTGTGAGTACATCCTTGATATGCAAACCAACTAATCTGAGTCCATACCCCCACCCACTTCCTTTTATCAGACTCCTGCAGTGCTGGACACTCCTCCCTTGCCCTAAGTCACCCAGGGCCAGGTACCAAACAACTAGGGACCACCACTATAGGCCAGAGCCCACGGAAATTATTCAAACTATCCAATTCTAAAAATGCTCAGCTGCCTTGCCCCACCTTGCCCATTTATTCCCATGAAGACCATAATAAAAGCTGTTTCTTTTGTCTCTTCTTCCTCCTGACTGACCTTGGTGCTTTCCCCTGCATCCTTGAATAGTGTACCTAGCATACGTCCTCCTCTTGGAACTGGGAGTAACACACTAACTTTTTAGTGGCAGTCATCTCCTGGTCTACTGGCCTCACTATACTTGCATAGTAATAAAATCAACATTTTCAAATGGGTTGTTGTGAATATTCAATTAGATTTTTGTGGGTTTTTTGTTTTTTGTTTTTCTCTGAGACAGAGTCTCACTCTGTCAACCCGGCTGGAGTGCAGTGGCGTGATCTCAGCTCACCGCAACCTCTGCCTCCCAGATTCAAGCGATTCTCTTGCCTCAGCCTCCTGAGTAGCTGGGAATACAGGCACACACCACCACGCCTGGCTAATTTGTTTGTTTGTTTTAGTGGAGATGGGGTTTCTCCATGTGAGCTAAGCTGGTCTCAAACTCCTGACCTCAGGTGATCCGCCCACCTCAGCCTCCCAAACCAAAGTGAGCCACTGTGCCCGGCCTATATTCAATGAGTTTTACGTACAAATATCTTAGAAGAGTGCCTCACATTAAAAACACTCAAATATCATCTATCTTGTTTGATATTATTTCTATAGAAGTACATGCATATGGGGACTAAATAACCAACACTTTCATTCATTTATTCAACTTATATTAATTGAACAGTCCCTATTGCCAAGCCCTGTGTCAGGCATTGGGACAGTACTGATGAACACACAACAAACGCCCTTACCTGCATGCTTATAATCTTGTTGATAACTGTAACAATGTAACCCAGCTTCCTCTTGTTTCATAGTAGTGACACAAACTTTTGGATTAATATTCCATGTATACTAACTATTTTTAAATCAAAGAGGGATTACATCTTTTCTCAATATTCTTCTCTTTGGACTCTCTGGGTTATTCTGTTACATTTACTTTTCAAAATATTAATATCTGTTATTCACCGTTACATCAATTATTATCTCTTCTACCACTTGAAGATGAAGAAGCCTAGAAGATATATATTAGGGTGAATGATGACTATTAGAAATGGTTACATAATATCTTCTTATTAACATACTCTAGTCACTGAAATTTCAAATGGCAGCATTATCATGTTGACTCACAAGGACTCAATGAGTATACTCCAAACAATCTGGGGCCTATATTTGTTCCTGATCAGTCATTCTCCCTTGCTATGGTTTGCTTTTCATTCTTAAATGCCCTCTACACATCTATCTATGAATTTCTTATCTCTGCTTATCTGGTTATTAACATGTTAAGTATACTTTGAGGAATCTGTCACGTCCATGCCCACTGTCACTAAATCTGTTAATGTCCACAGTTCTTGCTGAATGATCATCACACCCAATATTGCTGACACCTTTAGCCTCAAATAAAAAAAATATGATGACCAAATGGTGACCAAACCAATCAGAACCTTTCTCTTCTCTCTCCCTCTCTCTCTTTTCCATCTCACAGATGTAACAACTGCAGCTAATTGGTGCTGGGCAATAATGCTGTGTAGCTATCACACTGGTAGGTATGTTCATTTATTCAAAAATATTTACTGAGCACATAAAGCAATAAGCAACACACAGATAATCCAAATCTTTTCTGGTGAGGGAGAGTGGCAACAAGCAAACAATTGCATGAGTATCTATTTCAAAAGTCTAGGCTAGGCTTTTTTTTTTTTTTAAATCACCTCATAGCAAAGGAAGACTGTGAAGTAACATGAAAAGACTGGGGATAGTATATACTTATGCATGCATGAGTGTTTTGAGGAAAGAAAACATAGAGAAGGAATCCTTCAAGGAAGTAAAACTAACCTGCAACTTAATAAATAATTAGTTGGCCATGCAACAGGGGAGGAAATAAGTAGTTCAGACAGGAGACCCAGTTCAAACAGGAGACCCTACCTCCCTGAGGCAGAGAGGAGTTTGTAACATAGGTGTAAAGGAAGGAGAAACAGCATGCTGGAGCTTGGGGGTGATTGGAAAGAGTGAGGCTGGTCCCTGCTCAAATGGCAGGCAGGGGGCAGATCTGCCCTGTAAGCTCTGTTAAGGAATTGGGATGATGTATAGGTAAAGAGAACCAGTAGGAAAAGAAAATTAAAAAGTGAAGCAAATATAAGAGATCACGGGACCATGAACAATGCCTTGTTCCTTAAATCTTTCAACTCCAGTTCCCTGCTATCTGTGAGTTCTTTCCTCTACAAACTACCCTCCATGTTACCACTAGTATTAGCTTTGTAAATAAAGATCTCACTATATACTACTTCCTTGTTTAAAAAATTGTGATGACTATCCATGTCTTAAGGATACAGTCCTAGCACACAACATACTTTTCTAGGGCCATTCTCTCACACCCTGTCCCTTACACACTGTACTTCAGTCATACCAGGCTATTATTTTCCCGGAAAATGACACATTGTACCATGTCTCCTTGCTTTTGCTTGTGCCCCTTCTCTGTTATGTCTTGTCCTCCTTGGGAATTCTCTACAGACCTCAAAACTCACCTCATCCATGAGGTCTTCCTAAACTATATTATCTGTACTCCAATGGCCCATTGTCCATGTTATTTATATAAAATATATCATTTTTAGTTGTATTTATATATTTATACCATCCAAATTAGGAGCATTTTGTGAGCATTCCATGCTCAATTCTTAACTGTGCCTAGTTCATACCATAGGTTTTCAAAAATGTTTAGTGAATGAAAAAACCTTATAACCTCTTGGCTAAAATCAAAACATTTGAAAATGCTCCCAAAATTGATTAAGTTTTACATATAATTATGATTAATGTTTGTTTTTTTTTCCACTGAATCATCCAGCCACTAGACTTTAAGATGCAATAGAATAAAGAGAGGGCTAAATTATGTATGACAAATAGGAAACTTTTATTAGTTATGGATTTTTCTTACCAAAAATATGACTGCTTAAATTCTTTGTATATCAAAAAATTAAGGTAATATATGAAATATGTTAATGGATTTCCTCCCAAAAAAGGGGGTTCCAGGAAAGGAGTTAAGTGGAAGAACAGCAAAAGATAAAGAACACAATTATTCCCCTTTTACATTTATGTAATAGAAGCAACAGAAAATCATAGGGCTTTTTAAAGATGATGAAAAGATACCTGCCCAAAATAATTTTAGGAAAGTTCTACCCATAGGAAATAAAATGAAATAAACAGCTTCTCCTGGGTCCAGAAGGCCTCTGATGTTCAGATTCTGATCCCTGTTAGAATTGAGAGGCCTTACCTCTGGACACACTTCTGATCCACACGAAACTCTCAGACCTTGAATTTCGCCCGTCTTCCTTGGATTGTTTGTCTATTTGTTAAATTATGGGATTAAATTAGCAAAATCACTTATATTTCTTATAGTCTGTAATTATTCATTTCAAATATTATCTTTTTATAAGATCCAAATATAACCTTCTCCCACTGAAATGTTGATAAAACTGACTTTAGAATATTTTGATACTGTCTTTGATATAACTATGATATTGTATTAGTCCATTCTCACACTGCTATAAAAAACTTCCTGAAGCTGGGTAATTTATAAAGGAAGGAGGTTTAATTGATCACAGTTCTACATGACTGGGGAGGCCTCAGGAAACTTACAATCGTGGCAGAAGGGGAAGC
The DNA here is from genome assembly GCF_043159975.1 of Macaca nemestrina. Taxonomy (NCBI): domain Eukaryota; kingdom Metazoa; phylum Chordata; class Mammalia; order Primates; family Cercopithecidae; genus Macaca; species Macaca nemestrina. Next base: position 62,951,002 of record NC_092135.1, on the reverse strand, counting down.
AAGCATGGCCCATCTTATGTGGCAGCAGGCAAGAGAGAGAGAGTATGTGTGTGTGTGTGCAAACATAAGAGAAACTACCATTTATAAAACCATCAGATCTCATGAGAATTCTCTCACTATCACAAGAACAGCATGTGGGAAACCACCCCCATAACTCAATCACCTCCCACCAGGTCTTTCCCTCAACACCCAATTCAAGATGAGATTTGGGTGGGGAAACAAAGCCTAACTGTGTCAGATATTTTAAGAGATTTCCACTTTTTAACATTGATCTTCTTTGTCATCATCATTCCACACTCTGCTAGTGTCTACTGGCTACAACACAAACAGATACACTATCACCTACAGTATGCTCGAGCAAGCTGCTTCCTTAAGGTTGGCACCTGTGAGCCTATGGGCCAGAATTCTACATCTTTTTTGAGAATTCCGACAGCAACATTTCCTTTAGGCTTAGCATCTGACTGACCCTGTTTTTCTCAATGCTGTTTACTGCTCCAGACAGTCTGCTGAAATAATGATTTCTGTTTCATCTTTGTGAAGTTTACTGTTAATGAGAGGTTGGGATGTGCCTATGTGCCCCCACTTCCGACAGCCCTTGCTGATATCTTTAGATGATTTTTCACAGAGAATTCCACCAGACCTCACAGTTCTTAGCAGAGCCTTCTTACAACTGCTAATAATCAATTATGGTTGGCATTTGTGATGTAACTTTCCACCCTTTGCCAGATGGTCTGACTCCTTTACTTTTAGTTAAAACAATCAAAAATAATCAGAGAATAGATTTTTTGGATCATCATATAACAATGATTTTCACTGAACATGTCCAGAAATAATATGTTGGGAAAACTAAATCTAGTTTGAACTAGTTCTCCTGGTTTCATTCAGTGGGCATAATTGGAGGCTATGGGATATTAAGAAAGAAACAAAGAAAAAGGCTATCTTCTTTTTGTTTTCTAACCAGGACTCAGTACTAGAGGAAGACAAGACCCAATTGCCTGCATTATTTAATTTTGTTATTATTGACTATATAATCTATGTGGAGCCCATAAACCAAAGTGTCTAATATTTCACAATGGCTTAGAAAAAGTTTTACAAGTCACTGATATCCATTAAGATCACAAAGCAAATAACTCTATGACCTACTCATAATCTTCCAGGGTATCAGCAACTGATAGAAATATTTGGAAGCATTAAACTTTAGCTACCAGAGTTTTGTATTTCATATTGTGTTTAATAATATCTTGGGCAAACATTCTTTTCAGACAAGACAAAGAGTGATCAGAAATTCAAAGTAGCTCTCTAGCACAGGAGAATGTGAATATAGGCTAAGTTTCAACCATTTAAAAATAAATGAGCAATAAAATGGCATAAGCCATAGGCTTTCCTACCACTATGCATTTTGTCCTGATTTCCCTCAGGAAAGTGGTTGAATAAAACTTTACACACATACAAGTTTTTAATTAATGTAGACAATTCCGAATATGAGATAAAGTAACAGCTCTTTATTTCATCGTCTAACTGCAATATTTTACTTGACAAAAGAATTTATAAATTTGGAAATTGTGAGCGAGTGAAAATAATCCTCATCTTCTTAGAAAAGAGAAAATAACAATTCTGGGGCAGTACCCTTCTCTTCTTCAACTTATTCCAGCATCTCTCTAGAACTGTGCTGTCCAACATGGTACCCACTAGCCATATGTGGCCATTGAGTACTTGTAAGTGGTTAGTCTAAACTGATATGTGCTGTAAGTTTAAGAAAAATACTGGATTTTGAAGACTTGTTCCTTTAAAAAAGAAATGACATAACATTTATTAAACACTTATGTTTTCAGGTCACATGCTAAGCACTTGTGAGATTTTAACAATCCTGTAAGAGAGTGACCAATGGTCCCAGTTTGTCTGGAGCTGAGAACATAGGAGTTTCAGTGTAAAAACTGAAAATGTCCAGAACAAACCAGGACCTGGTGGTCACTCTATCTGTACATTAAATATTTTTCCCCATTTCACAAATGAAAACAGTTGAGGTTCAGAGATATTCAGTAACTTATCCAAATACACACTACAAAAAAGTGACAGAGAATGGATTCATGCTGTGTCTGGTTGTTCCTTAAACAGTATACTATATTCTCTTTCCATTAAAATCAACAAGAAGATTCGCTGTTTTGTAAATTCATTTCTCTAATTTACACACATAGAAATATATAATAATATGAGTGTTATTTTAAAATCTGGAAATAAGAATAGCTGACATCAATGTGTCTTGACTTATTTAATTTTTATGATTCCTTAAAACAGATACTAATGTTATGCCCATTTTACATATAAAGAAACTAATGCACAGATAGGTTAAGCGTCTTTCCCTCGGAAACAAATTTTCAGCACCCAGATTTAACTAAGACAGTCTAGCCTCAGAACCGGTGTTGCTAAGAAAGCCCTTTTGAACTAGATGTTGATGAATCCTGCAAATTTCATGGAACTACTGAATTTGGACTTCACAAAACATAAAGGGAGATGTCTAAATACTTTTTTATATGCCATTGTCATTTTCGAAGTCTTAATTTTGATTTGTCTTTGGTTTGCTGATATATATTTTCTTGTTACATTTCAAAATATATGGATGATATATTTTCTGATTTTTGCTACCTTTATTCAGATAGAATACCTTGGTTTTATGTAAAATCCTTGGGCTACGATCTTTCCCCCCCATATTTTATAGAAAATTAATACAAGTTGATGGTTCATTACCTTCCTGCATATATAGCAGGGGAGTCATCAGGTATCATCATGATTTTTTTTCTGTTGCAAATAAGCTGCTTTAATGACCTCAATGCTTTTGAAATATAATGCTACACTACAGGAATTTTTTAAATTGCCAACATGTCCCTAGCTATAGGATTTTTAGTACTATTTCTTGCCTGGAACACAGCAAACTCTTTCAACCAGCATTGTAAACCCAGGAAATTTTTCATCAATTATATCTTCGGTGCTTCTGATCCAATCAGTCTAGTCTGTTCCTCAGAGCATGTGTAATTTTGAGATTGGATTTCCATTTTTGGCAGCTCATATCTATGATCTTCCTCCATATCTTTTTTATTATTGTGCTTTTTTCTCTACATTCTGAGAGAACTAATCATTGTTCACATTACCAGTTCAATTTTCTGCAGTGTCAAATCTGTCTTTTACTGTCCTCAATGTGAATTTTAATCTAGATATTGAATTTTTAGCTCTTTTTAATTACTTTTTACTTCAGGAATCTCACTTTTTATCTTATCCTTTCATCTCAGCTCCTAACAAAAATGTCATTGGGATCATATGAGGGATGTTAATCATTTTTCTAAAATTTAATTCTTAGGACTACTTTTTGAGTCCAGGTCTTTCTTTCCCAGGTAATTTCCTATAGTGTCCATGGTGATTTTTTTTTGTTTGTTTTCAGTTCCTCAGCATTGAGTAAGTCATCCCTATCTAAACTCTCAACGTTTATTATAGTAAACAGTTAGTGACAGCAAAGAGTAAATTAAACTTTTCCCACCTTAATATGGTTTGGCTCTGTGTTCCCACCCAAATCTCACCTTGAATTGTAATAATCCCGACATATCAAGGATGGGACCTGGTGGAGATAATTGAATTATAGGGCCAGTTTCCCCCATGCTGTTCTCGTGATAGTGAGTTCTCACGAGATCTGATGGTTTTTTAAGGGGCTTCCCCCTTCACTCTGCACTCATTTTCTCTCCTGCCGCTCTGTGAAGAGGTGCCTTCTGCCATGATTGTAAGTTTCCTGAGGCCTCCCCAGCCATGTGGATCTGTGAGTCAATGAAACTTCTTTTCTTATAAATTACCCAGTCCCAGGTATTTCTTCACAGCAGAGTGAGAACAGACTAACACACACCTCATCCTGACACACCCTGTCTTCCTCCATGATCTACAATGTTATGACAAGTAAATAAACACATTTTTTGCGGCCGGGTGCGGTGGTTCATGCCTATAATCCCAGCACTTTGGGAGGCCGAGGCAGGTAGATCACGAGGTTAGAAAATTGAGACCATCCTGGCTAACACGCGAAACCCCGTCTTTACTAAAAATACAGAAAAGTAGCTGGGCATGGTGGCACGCACCTGTACTCCCAGCTACCTGGGAGGCAGAGGCAGGGGAATGGCATGAACCCGGGAGGTGGAGCTTGCAGTGAGCCGAGATCGAGCCACTGCACTCCAGCCTGGGCAATGGAGCGAGACTCCATCTCAATAAATAAATAAATAAATAAATAAATAAATAAATAAATAAATAAAATACATTTTTCACCCCACTGTCAATATACTAGCATCTTTTCAATCTAGTGAGCTTCCTTTCTTCTGAAGTGAGACTTCTATTGCCTCTCACTCACTGACTCTCTAATAGTCTCCACAGTGCAGTCAGGAACACAAGTCACAGAAAGAACTGATGCCATGACTCTAGGCATCTCTTCCAGGCACTTGACTTGTGCTGACCACGTTTTCAAAGATCTAACATGCTACTGCCAGTATATACACCACTACCCTTCTTCTGCCTAATACCCCTTCAACCTCCTTTACAGTGGGTATGTGGGCTGGGGAGTAGGGGTGGATGGTGAAATAGGGGGATCAAGGCTGGGGGGATTGAGGAAGAGACACCAAAATCAAAATTTAGTCTTGTCTCCGGTTTTTTTTTTTGGCTCAATCTCTATTAACTGTGTGTGTCTGGTGGGAAAGGGTGACAAGGAGATCTGAAAGATAAAAACAATCATTTTTCTACTCCTTTGAAGTACACAAAATCAAAATAAAAAAGTCATAAGATTAGGAGTCTATTTCCTGCACTTTAAAATCCCTTTTCATAGTTCTTGCAGTTACTGAAAATTCCTCCCAGATTTTGGCAATGGGTTAAATGTCAGTTTCATATTGCAACTGCACTGTGAGAATTCCTCTTGATCTGTATCTTCATGGGTACTGAAAAGTCATGAGGGGCTGCAGTGAAAACTAGCTAAAGACATTTTAAACCCACTAGAATGTCTTCAGTTCAACCAGGATTGTATGCCTTATATTTTTAAAGGATTTCTTGTATTAAATATAAAATACTTTTCACTTAACTTTCTTCATGATTTATTATTAGTCTTTGAAGTTGAATAGACTAACAGCTGACATTGCTTTTGATCTTTGGTGTTGCTGCACAGTGACTCTTTGAACATGCTGGGCTAGATAATTTACATATCAACCTAAATAGCATCAAAGATTCATAAAGCACTTTGAGTGTTATACAGAGAGTTTATCAGACATAGCAGGATTGCTTTTGGTTTTGACACCTCTACTGAGTCTCTCATATGTAATTGGGTTATCCAAAAATCATAATAACGAAATTTGACTCTAATGCTATTCTTAATAGGACAGTCAAATCAAAGTAACTTCTACATTAAAATAGACTTTTCTCAGTACTATTACATTTGATGCAGCAATGTTAAACCAGTATGAACAAAGTCATTATAAGCAGACTTCAGGAGTCTGTTTTGCATTGGCAGGAGATGACCTAACATGACATTTCCATCTCTGTCATTACAAATAAAATATTTGCATTAACAATATTATACATTCAGATTTGAAACAAATTCAGTTTAAAAATTCGTCATAATTGGAGGTATTGTGCTGTGAACGCCTGTGATTTCCTTGACATTCTCTACAATTCAGCCTAAATGTACTTCTAAAATAGTGTGCCTTTTTCTAAGTCAACTGCATCTACAACACTGCCATTCTTATGATCGTCTGATAAAATCTCACCTTCTTGGGAATCACATTCAAACATCTAATTTTGAATATCATGAATATCATGATACATGATTAAAAGATCCTAACTTCTTAATAGCAGTCTTAGATGATTCTCTCCCTGGTGAGACTGGACAACATTTTCTCTAACTTTCCATTTCATGAACACGAAGTTTCTATTAACTGAGTTCCCAGTACCTCAACTAAGAACATAACATAAATTGTGTCTATGATAATGGATTTAATTCTCTTTTCCATACATTAAATTGATTGGCATATAGGTAAATTCTTTTAAAGAACATGGCGAAAGGCACAAAAATTAATTGTGGTCAGAAGGGCTATATCTTTCTAACAAATAAATGAAATGAAAATTCAAACAGTTTTTGTAATACACTTAGTGGTGCATATCTGTTGCCAGTAAAAATATTATGAGCATTATAAATTCAGAATTTTTCTAGCTACACTTTAGAAAATTGAAAATTTTTATATGCATACTACAACACTAAACAGCCTAGGAGACTGAATAAATGAATTTTAAGCAGCATATTCAACGCAAATGTCTGGGTTTAGTTCAAAGAACTATTTGTTCGCAACGTTTCTCTGACTACATCTCTAGTTGATATGTGGCATGTGTGTACTATTTAGAAAATCTGAGGAATAAAAAAATCACAAAATGAAAAATAAAATCATTGCAGAAGTTAATTACGGGACATAGTTAAGCGAAGAATTAGAAAAGGTAAGACTATATATATAGACACAATTCCCATTACAATAATACCTTTGTATTATTAACTTACTTTAGATGGATATTGATGGATCTGCAGAAAATTTTACATCTTCTAATTTTTTTGCAATGTTTTAAAATTCTTCATATGGTGAAGTAATAATTGGTGTGGAGATGAAATGAAAGACTCCTGTGCATTTGTAAGTTTCAGACAAGCTTCCCCCTCTTACCCAATATGCTTTTTGCTTATTTACCTCTGCTGCCCAGCTATTGGGTACTCAGGAAATAAAAGTTAATTTGAAAACTTACCTAAGCAAAACATATTGGAAAAAAGACCAGCAAAATCATAAAGTGTGTCCAAAGTGTTTTAGAATTATCTGCTACTATTTTGAACTATGTATTTAAATATTTCTCAGAATAGGTATTGTTTCTACCATAAGACAATGGACAGCTTATCAAGATTTCAAACACTAATTCCATGTAATGTTTTGTGTTTTAGTGGCTCATTTTATCAGCAAATCAGGACTATTTTCACCATTAGACAATAGAAAAGAAGATATTTTATGATTTGTAGAGTTTTTAACATTGCTTTATAAACACATTTTTATTAAGGTTTTATTCATACTTTCTTTCCAACCTCTGTCATCTAAAACATGACTGAGTTCTAACGTTTTGCCTTCATTCCACTTGGAAAATTCAGTAATTTATATGTTAAAATGTTAAATATAGTAAAAGAGTATTACTTTTTACATTAATCATGGCTTTTTGTTTTCTGTATTTATGATGCTTTCACATTGTGAAGCCTTGCTGACACTGGAAGAGACTGTGCCTGGAGATAGCAAACAACTTGCCAGGGACATGCCTTTCTTTCTTTTTTTGAGATGGAGTTTCTCTCTTGTTCCCCAGGCTGGAGTGCAATGGTACGATCTCAGCTTACCACAACCTCTGCCTCTCAGGTTCAAGAGATTCTCCTCCCTCAGCCTCCCAAGTAGCTGGGATTACAGGCATGCACCACCATGCCCAGCTAACTTTGTATTTTTAGTAGAGACAGGGTTTCTGCATGTTGGTCAGGCTGGTCTCAAACTCCGGACCTCAGGTGATCTGCCTGCCTCGGCCTCGCAAAATGCTGGGATTACAGGGGTGAGCCACCGCACCCGGCCAGGACATGCCTTTCGTATGCAACCAATCCAGAGTTCACACTCTCAGCCACTTCATTATTGGTCTCTCACTGCCTGGGCCACTACCCCCTGTCTGGATCATCCCAGGGCTAGGCAACAGACAACTAGAGACAGTCTCTGCACTTCAGAGCCCACTGAAGTTATTCAAACTAGCCAATCCTGAACCTGCTTACCCTGCCCTACCTGTTCCTTTCTACAGAAACTACAATATTGGCTCTTGCTTTCATTTTTCCCTCATTCCCTCTGCCTCCAGACCAATGCTGGTGATTCCCTGCATGGTCCTGCATGGCATATGCCCCCTCTCTGGAACTGTGCATAACAAACTATCTTTTTAATGTCAATTGTCTTCGAATGTGTTGTCCTCACCACACTTGAGTTACAATAAGACATACATTTTAAAACACATTTCATTCCCGTGCAAGAAGTACTTTTTTAAATAAAAATTCTCTAGTTTTTGAGAGAAGCATAATGTAAAATCTCGAAAGATCTTTTAGGGGTCATTCTCCAACTTAATTCACTGCCATTAAAAACATTAGCATTGTTAGTAGTCCCTGTCAAAACAAGTGATTCTTATTCTGTGGAAAGACATATCATGTCCCCACTCTAATTCAGTTCTCTAACCTAGAATTTCTCAACGAGTGTGCAGCAAATGGTTATAGCCTGAGGAGGCAGGATATATTCTTCAACCCTCATGGCAAAAGATGGGACCTAGAGTGGCCAGGACTCCTGTGCTGGGAACCTCTGGCTACAAACATCCTCCTCAGGTAGTCTCTGCTTGCTATGTAAATATTATTTGTTATATGCAGAGCATCTGGAAAAGATTGAAAGCACTACTTTAAGCCAATAATTCTCACAGTGTTTAGACCGTGGGGTTACCACTTTCAGGTGGCTCCCCAGGCAGGTATAAAATACAAGGAACACCAGAGACTCCCATGCATTTCCTATTTTCATTTTAAATATTGATCCACAGTAATGTTTACTTACCAACAGAAATGCTCACCCAGATTTTTTACGTACAACTTAAAATCTCTCAAGACTCCTTGAAACTCTTTATCATGGCCAAAGAGCCCTCATGATATGGCTCCTGATTATCTTTGCAGCTGTCTTCTGGCAAGTCCCAGCATTTACTCTTCACTTGACCTATGTTAAACCTCTAACATTTCATAAACCATGTTATTTTTGTCTTTGCTGTCCCATTTACCCAAATGAACTGCTTCCTTTGTTGACCTCGCATAATCCTACATATTATTGAAGATTCACTGTAAAATCATTATCAAAGCAAACATGTTATTGATAACACCATTCCCATACCCCATTATATACATTCCTGTCACTTCTCATCTCCATGTGTGGTGGGTCATATTAGGTGTCAACTTGACTAGATCAAGGAATGCCTAGCTGGCTGACGAAGCATTGTTTCTGGGTGTGTCTGCAAGGGTGTTGACAGAGGGGATTATCATTTGAGTTGGTGGGCTGGAACAGAAAGACCCAGCCTCAATGTGAATGGGCACCATCCAGTTGGCTGCCAGTACAGCTAGAACAAAACAGGTGGAAGAAGGGGGATACGTAGCTTGCTTGCTGTGTCTGCTCCCTCTCTCTTCCCATGCTGGGCAGAACTCTTGGCTTCCTCTCCTACTGCCCTTGGATATCAGACTCTATGTTTTGGGGCCTTTGGACTCTGGGGCTTGTACTAGCAACCTTCCAGGGGCTCAAAGGTCTTCAACCTCAGACTAAGGGCTGCACTGACAGCTTCCTATACTCCTTGCAGTCAATACCACTGCCCTTCTTGTTCCCCTGCTCTTCCCTTTTGAACATGTGAAACTGCCATTTCTTTCCTTTCTCTGCTTTCATGGCCACAGGATTTAGTATTTCAGTAGGTATGTGACTCAAGATTACCTTCTGGGTCCTTTTCTGTAATATAAATACTGGTAAATTATATGTCTTTCCTGTCTTTTTAACTAGGAAGATATGATCCAGGAAGCTGCTAGAAATTCTGGGTATGGACACAGAGATAAAGATAGTTTCAGAGGATGAAGCATAATGGGAGAAGTACAAATGAGAGAGTAAGACAAAGTGAGTAAGACAAAGTGTCCTGGTGGCTTTCCAGGCCCTGGTTTGGGGTGTTCAGCTCTACCATGGGCAATCCCTTTTTTGCTTAAGCTGATTCAAGTTAAGAGTTCTATCGTTACCAAAATGGGCTAACTAATAGAGATGGAAATCCACAAATGTAAGTTGAATGACAGAAGAAAGGAAGGAAGGAAGGAAGGAAGGAAGGAAGGAAGGAAGGAAGGAAGGAAGGAAGGAAGGAAGGAAGGAAGGAAGGAAGGAAGGAAAGGTGAGGAGAGGGGAGGGGAAGAAGGGGAAGAAAGGGAGGAAGGGGAGGAAGGGAAGGAAGGAAGGTTAAAACTTAAGTGTATCAGGAAATTCCTTCAACCTCCCTAAACTCATTCAAGATTCAAAGTTTGTGGACTTTTTTTTTTTGAGATGGAGTCTCACTCTGTTGCCCAGGCTGGAGTGCAGTGGCACGATCTTGGTTCACTGCAAGCTCTGCCTCCCAGGTTCATGCCATTCTCCTGCCTCAGCCTCCTGAGTAGCCTAGTAGCGCCTGCCACCATTTTTTTTTTTTTTTTTTTTTTTTTTGAGACAGAGTCTCGCTCTGTCGCCCAGGCTGGAGTTCAGTGGCATGATCTTGGCTCACTACAGATGTGATCCTCCTGGGCTCAAATAATCCTTTCACCTCAGCCTCCCAAAGTGCTGGGATTATAGGCATGAGCCACTGCACCTGGCCTATTTTGGATATTTGTCCCCTCAAAATCTCATGTTGAAATGCAATCTCCAATGTTGGAGGTGAGGCCTAGTGAGAGGTGTTTGGATCCTGAGGGTGGAACCCTCATAAATGGTGTGGTGCCCTGCCCACAGTAATGAGTGAATTCTCCTCTATTACTTCACACAAGAGCTAGCCATTTAAAAGTGTGGCACTCCTCTTCTCTCTCTCTTGCTCCCTCTCCTGCCATGTGACATGCCTGCTCCACTTCCCCTTCCACCATGACTGGAACTTCCCAAGACCTTATCAGAAGCAGATGCTGGTGCCATGCTTCTTGGACAGTCTGAAGAGCCATGAGCCATAATAAAGCTCTTTGATTTATAAGTTACTCAGCCTCAGATATTCCTTTATAGCAACACAACATGGACTAGTAGAAGTGGCAATCATGTGTCAGACCTTCTCCAGGATTAAATTTGAAAAACAAACACATTGTTATAAATTCAAGGATCTACTATGTAAATCATACAATAATAATTAGAAGAGAATTTTTAAGCTCCCTAGTAAGATATCTGTACATTTCTCAAGTTATTGATACATTCAGGGCTTTCGGAATTTTTTTAAAAAGAGACTGATACATGGCTACATTAATTTAGTCACTAGCTTCCAAAAATCTGTTACATTATTACAAGATGAGAAAATAAAATGAATTGCCAATATTGCTGTCTAAACTGACCAACAATTTAAAAGGTTAAAAGATTAAATACACAAAGCTCTTAGTGTCTAAAGGACATTTTGCAGTTCTGAGAAAGATAATTATTCTATATTGGTTTTTGAAAGCTTAGAGTCTAGCAAACTATGTTTAAAAAAATCTATATTCATTAAATATTGGTCCTTCTTACTGACCACCCATTATATTTTATCATTATATAAAATGCAGTAAGAGCAATACACTAGGTGCTGGCCAGAGCTGCAGATCCAAAGTAATTTTTTAAATGGAAATTAATTCATCAGTCTAGAGAAATACTATCACAAACAGTGTCCTGGTGAATCTCATTAAATCCATTTGGAAAGACATATAGTTGGAAAGGTAAAAATAAATCAATAAGATTAAAAAGGAAGTCTATGCTTTACAGAAAAGAGAGAGAAAGAGAGGAGTCATATTATCTGGTTGTTAAGTGACAGGATTGAAGTAGGACTGATTTGTCTCCCTTATAGGGAAAAGCAGTTTTGAGGACTAGAGCAAAATACCATTTGCACATGGCCCAGTTTGTACAAACTGCATTTTCCTCGGCAAGATTTCACTCCACCTTTAAAGATGGAGATGAGCTTTCACCAGAGGAGCTATTGCCTAGCAACAAGATGCTAAGAAGGAGAAGGCGAGCTGAGTCCTCTCTATAAAGAGCTCCCTCTCTCTCTCCACTGCACTGCAATGATTTCCAGCACAGACTGATGCCCTTGAGGGAGTCACCTTAACAAACAGAAGACCATGGGAAAAGAATTTTGCTAAGATCACGAAAAAGTCTAAGCTTCTTTTGTTTTTCAGCAGACATTCGGCGCTCACTCCTCTGTGCTTAGCCCTACACAAAGCATTTTCACAAACGTGTGTTTATTTCCTTTAAGCCCCTAGCTGTCACCAGTATTGAGTCATATGGCTGACTAGCTGACTAGCTATAGACCTAAGGTCTGTCTGGTCTTACCTGAGACTGTCAAATGTTTGCTGAGAAGCACTGATCTCCATCATCTTTGCTATTGCCTCAAATGTTAAACTCCTACCCCTACGCTAAAATAGGCAGGGTGGCAAATCCTCTTTTAAACTCTTTTTCACAGTTTGAATAGTTCTCTGTTCCTCCTATTCCCCATCCCCACCATCTTGATAAAGATTCTAAGTCTTTATTGTCTGTTTTTTAACGGGCTTCTACTAAGTACATAGTACTAGGTACTAGAGACAAAATTAGGAACAAGACTTAATTCCCATAGGAGCCTATAGAGGACCATAGGAGTAAACAGAAGAAGCACAGAATGGCCGGGAAAATCAAGAAGCAGTGGAGAAGGCTGCCCGGAGATGGCACCTCTACCCTGACACCTGCAGTACCCACAGAAGTCAGTCTTGCAAAAGGATGGGCGTGGCTGGAAAGTGGCCTGGGATGATGGCGGGGAAAATAACATTCTGGGAAGAGAGAACAAAGGCAGTGCTAAGTGACAGGGAGCCTGAAGCCTGAGGAATATGTTACTTTCTATGCTATAATTCAATAGTAATAATTTTTTCACTATATCCAAATTGACTCACTACCTTTTTATTGCCACCTGGGATACAGCCAAAGACGGTTCACAAATATGATACAAAAGCTATTGTTATTTCATCAATGTTTTATTCAAACTGCATTTAATCAAAATGTGCTTCCATATGTATCAAAATGGCATCAGGGCCCGGACTATGCTCAAAACAATAATTCTTAAGTATATAAGACAATATAATGGCGTGATTACTAAACAAATCTGTTGTCAAATTGTAACTATACAAGAAAAATTAGAAAATGTATTCTGGGCAAACCAGATACAACTCTTGCAAAAGTCTGTATTCACATGTTCTTACCTATTCTTAGATACAGGTTTGATTCTTTTTTTAAAAGAACAGAGTAGGCAAATCAATAGACTAGGATTGTTTAAAGAGATACAACATGTGATTTAATTTTTGAAGAGGTGTTCTGAAAACACTACGCCCAAAATTTGAGCTTCGGGCTCTTCTGATTTGCTATTCAGGGGCTTCTACGCTGCCTCTCTGCTGCCCTCACGTGAAATGACAGAGTATAGCAGCACAGAAAATTCCTTAAAAAAAACCTCACAACAACCTCAACGTAGAACTACAAAAAGGGAGAGATGACGTGATGAGCACTTTCTCACAGATTCCAGGAATCTGGATTTGTTGTGACTCAATCACTGTGCAGATGGGTTTCCACTGAATAATATTTTCAGGCCTTGTTTCAAAGACAGCAGAGTTTTTTCAACATCAGAAGAGAGCTCAAAATGTATATTTAGAAAGAGGAAGGGTAGAGAAGCAGGATTTAATTGGCTAATTAAGTCTCCAAACTGTACAATTACAGAACCATTATTGCTCAGCCAAAACTAAACCTTGCTACATTTTTTTTCACCTTAGAAGTGTTACACCATTCTCTTACTAGTGGAATGATGCACATCAGGGACTTCATCTAACCTTCCTTGTTTACTGAAGCTAAATATACCGACTTCCTTTAAAAGTAAGCTTAAAACCAACTTGTATTTCATACAAAATATAAAAGAAAATTTCCATTTTTGAGCTAACTTTTCTAGACTGTCCTTCAAATCTGCCAATCCTTTCTTTTTTAAAAAAATTTCTTCTATGCTTTTGAGATTGTAGTCACTAAGTAGTCTCACAGCTTCATACTTACACTTCTATAGACAATTTGCAAATGGCTTCCCAGCCTCTTATACATTCAACAAACTTTGAATGTCTCTTCACAGTTTGAAAATAAAAGGATATTTCCTCCTGTCCTGAAACGTGCTTCCATCCTGATTTTCCTATATTCGCTATAGTCTCATCATTTTTCCAGACTTACCACTCAAAAGTTATTTTCTAATCTCTTTTTCCCTTCCTTCCGTATTCGTTTTCCAGCTAGTCAATGCTGGGAACTTTGCCATGAATTTACAATACATTGGAGGTTCCTGGAAAAGTAGAGGCTTGATACAGATTTACAGCGTGTGTGACTTGATGGATGAATGGAAAGGAACAGAGAGATACATTACATAAGTAATCATAATTTTGAACAAAGGCTAAGAGGTAAGTATGCTGTAACAGGGAAATGGAATCTAATTCAGGGCAAGAGTACAAAAAGGATAGGCATGATGACATGATTTTAGACCAATGTCTATAAGACAAGAAATTGATAACTAATAAAAAGGAGGAGGAATGCATTCCAGGCAGAGGGAATGGTTGGTTCTTAAATGCTGAGGTAAGAAGGAACTTGACATTATCATAAAACTGCCACACGGACAGGGAGCTGAGGGGGCATAAAGAATTGGCCAGAGTGGACTGCTAGCCAAAGTTTTTCTTTCCCTTGTTAAAATATTTATAATTTGTTCTGTTTCATTTTTAATTGAATCTGAATGTCTTTTAACAGGAAATACAAATACCACGGGCCTCATCATATTCTATAGTTTTATGAGCAGGTGGATCATTCGTTCATGCAAACTACCTGTTTCCATAAGTATTAGAGGTTAAAATTATGTCTTAGGGTCCATGTGATGAGATTTTATCCTAACAGCAAAGAAAGCCATGGAAGAGTTTTAACAGGGAAGTGACATGTGACACATTCTGATTTGAGTTTATAAAATACAGTAAAATTCTTTCAGAACGCAGTAGGTGTAGTCCAGAATTTTTCACTACCATTAAATGTGGTGTTTTGTTACGGTGAGGTTAACGAAGTGACCTGGATGAGCCTACAAGAACAACAGGTTGTGAGTTATGGGAGTCCAGAAGAGCTGTCCAAATTCCTCCAAGTCAGGTCTGCGCCCTGGCTTCAGTCTGGCACCACCTAGTGGCAACTGTTCACTCCAGGTTAAATATTGGTAGATTGGTAGGGATGATTCTGGACTCTGTGGCTCATATTTCCAAGATCACAGCAGCAATATTGGGGATTTCTTGTTTTGTTGGTACTATGTAGGGAAACTGGACTGGAAGAATACTGGTGGAGCAGAACTTCCTCATCTATTTCTCAAGACAGAAATTTCTGAAATTTCCTCAATGGGGCTTGCCTTCCTCTCTTTCCACCTCTACCCCCAATCTCCCAGCAAAGGATAAGAACTTTAGCTCACTCCTATTTGGAAATGGGAAAAGGATGGGAAGTAGCAACCAGTCACAAATCAAATTATATCCAAGTTATCTTAATTACTGGTGGTGTTATGGTCTTTTAAGGTAACAGTGCAGCTGTCATGAGGAACATGGATTGTAGGCCAAAGAGAGGCTGTTTAGTTAGCAAAGCATTAGGAAGCAATTGCAATAGCTCAAATGAGAAATGGAAGTTTTTTTAGACTAAGGTGGCAGCAGCAGAAATGAATTTAAGAGACAGTTTAAAGATATTTAGGAAGCAAACCCAGCTTCATTCTGTGATTGATTGGAAATTGGGGAATAGAGAAGGAAGTGTTGAGAAAGATCCATGATTGCCCAGGTTTCTAACATGAAAAAATAGGCAGATGGTGGCTTTGTTTATTGAAATGCTTGAGAGGAAGAAACTTTGAGGAAAAGAATCAGGAGTTCGGTTGTTTTGAGCATGTTGCATTTGAAGTCCTATAAGATGTTATATATTCATTGGTTAAGCAAATGGATATGCATATCTAGAGCTGAAACACAGTGATGTGACTGGAGATGCAAATTTGTTACCTGTGGCTATAGAGATGGTAGCTCAAGTAATTATAAAGAAGATGGATTTGGGGGGAAATAGGGTAGATTATGAAAAAAAAGCATGACTAGGACTCAAGAATGAGGAAAATGAAGAGAATATGGTATTACAGAAGTCAGAAGAGAAAGTTTCTAAATAGAATGGGTAGTAAACTGTACTGAAAGCTATTCAAAGGTCAGGCAAGTCAGGGTAGAACCATCTGACTTATTGATCTGGACAGCATTGGTGACCTTAGCAGGCATAGTTGTGTGGAGGAAGTGAAAGTAAAAAACTAGCCGGGCGCGGTGGCTCAAGCCTGTAATCCCAGCACTTTGGGAGGCCGAGGCGGGTGGATGGGAGATCGAGACTATCCTGGCTAACATGGTGAAACCCCGTCTCTACTAAAAATACAAAAAACTAGCCGGGCGTGGTGGCGGGCGCCTGTAGTCTCAGCTACTTGGGAGGCTGAGGCGGGAGAATGGCGTGAACCCGGGAGGCGGAGCTTGCAGTGAGCCGAGATCACGCCACTGCACTCCAGCCTGGGAGACACAGCGAGACTCCGTCTCAAAAAAAAAAAAAAAAAAAAAAAAAAAAAAAAAAAAAAAAGAAAGTAAAAAACTAGAACAGAGTAATTTTCTGATTTATTTTTAAAACCATCCTTCTCAGCAAACTAACACAGGAACAGAAAACCAAACACCGCATGTTCTCACTCATAAGTAGGAGCTGAACAATGAGAACACATGGACACAGGAAGGAGAACATCACACACCAGGCCCTGTAGGGGGGTGGGAGGTAGGGGAGGGATAGCATTAGGAGAAACTCCTAATGTAGATGACGGGTTGATGGGTGCAGCAAACCACCATGGCACGTGTATACCTATGTAACAAACCTGCACATTCTGCACATGTATCCCAGAACCTAAAGTATAATTTTTAAAAAGGTAAAAAAAAATCATGAAATGCAAAATGTTTGATTGTATGTAATTGAAGAGCTATAAGCAGCAAGCCCAGATACTGCCTTCAAAAAGCTTAACTTTTGTTTTTAAGATGGCAGAGATTTGAGAATATTTAAAGTAAAGGGTCCACAGCAAGGGAGGAAGTCAGTATAGAGGATAGAGAAAAGATTCAAAGTGTAATATTCTTGAGAAAGTGAGAAAGGATGACATTGAGAACACAGGAGAGATAAGTCTTTGACTGGAGGAGGAAGAGTCTACTATTGCAATCAGAGGAAAAAAGGGGTGCAGATGACCGAAGTCTCAGAGATGCTGTGCTTGGCAGTTCAGAGCATTCCTGTGTGAAGGCTTCTACTGATTCTTTGCAATGTCTTCATTCCCACTGCCCTCAATATTTTAGGTTTAGACTATTTTCTTCACCTCTTATCTGCTCACCGTGCATCTGGACTCTCTTCCAGATCAAATCAAATCCACAACATTCAGCACAGTTTGATAAATAAAACATCATCAAGAACTAATTTAATAATGTCGCACCTCCACTTAAACATCTTCAGTGACTACAGAGAAGGATATTGAAGAAGAAGCACTGAATAATAAGCGTCAGAAACACGCCAAAATGGAATATGTGGCCTTAGCTGAGGTTTGGAGTCTTCTAAATTCCTTCATCTTCTGTTCCTGTTTAGGCAAACGTTTTTTAGTTTATACATCCTTACTTCGCTGAGCTGATGATGCTTAACATCATGACATATCATCAGTCTTCAAGGTTCACTTATTTTCTTATTTCTTTCATACGTTACACTGATGACTCCTCATACATAGGGAAATCCTGAATCACCTATTTGGTTCATTTCATGTATTAATTTATATTGGAATTGAATTTCCCATGGCTTTGCCCAAAACCTTCAAAGACAGTCACCACATTTCTATTGTTTGTTATATATAAGAGAAACTAGAAGAGTACCTTTTGTATTATACATGCATAAGAATACATGTAATATTTTGCATTAGTCGCAAAGATAGGAAAACAGTTAACAAAACAAGAAGTCTTCAAGAAATTACTTCTGCAGCAGCATTGTTTTAAACTTCACAGCCATGTTTCTATAGGAATGTTCAATGCATATTTCCTAATTCACTCCATACATCTTTCTTTTGTGTACATTTCCTCTTTGAGAGTCAAAAGAATTAAATTGAGTTTAGTTGTAGTTTAGTCCTAGTTAATTGTTTGACCTTAGGCAAGTCACTTCCCCTCTGGGCCCCAGTGTTTTCACTTACATTAGAAGGAGACTTGTCTAGGAAATTCTCATTTTTCCTCTAGTTTCTGATTCTATATTTTTAATGATTCTGGTTGAATAGGCATTTTATATTGTTGAGATGGTTCCCATAGGGTAATAGTCCTAGAATTTATCATTTTTTTCTTTGCATTGACTATAAAAGTAAAAAAAAAAAAAAAAAAAAAAAATGCTGAGTGATGCTTTCATTTTTGCCCTGAGCCATTTTGTCCTTATTGGGGAAATCCTATTTCCACCTTTAGACTATTGGGCATGACGTGGTGAAACCACAATACTCTCAACTCCTTGCTAAGAAGTGATGTTTGATAGCGATTATACAGTTAGTCCCACAATATTACCTAACAGGAAAGAAATCTGCTTTTAGATTAGGCTCTAAGGAAAAAGCAGTTCTCCCCACACAATCATAATAATGATAATGATAATATCCCTATCATTGGATAGCAAATCATGACTAAAAATGAAATCAATTATGTCACTCCTCCAACATGTAATAATTTATATTTGTATAAGATAATCAGCTAACATTTTATACAATGTTTTGAAAACAGCACCACTTTCAATAAAATAAATTGATAAGACTCAGTTTAATCATTGAATGAATGAATGAACTAATGGAGAATTAGAAAGAACTAAGCCCTATTCATCAATAAATACTGAAGCAAAGACCAGGATTTGTAATCCTTTTTTTTTTTTTTTTTTTTGAGACGGAGTCTCGCTCTGTCGCCCAGGCTGGAGTGCAGTGGTCGGATCTCAGCTCACTGCAAGCTCCGCCTCCCGGGTTTATGCCATTCTCCTGCCTCAGCCTCCCGAGTAGCTGGGACTACAGGCACCCGCCACCTCGCCCGGCTAGTTTTTTGTATTTTTTTTAGTAGAGACCGGGTTTCACCGTGTTAGCCAGGATGGTCTCAATCTCCTGACCTCGTGATTGGCCCGTCTCCGCCTCCCAAAGTGCTGAGATTACAGGCTTGAGCCACGGAGCCCGGCCCAGGATTTGCAATTCTATGGTCAGAAATTAAAGCCCTCAACCACAGCAGCAACGTCCCAGCTGAGAGTGAGTGACACACAGAGCAGCTCAGAAGCGCCTGAAGGAAGAAAGTTAGTCTCAGAGTGACAAACATAACAATGGCCCTCTCAAAGATGTCCACAGCCTAATTCCTGGAAACTGAGACTGTGTTACCTTACATGACAAAAGAAACTCTACAAACGTAACTGAATTAAGGATGTTGATGGAGAGATTATCCTGCATTATCCTGTGGGCCCAACATTATCACAAGGGCCCTTGCAGGAATGAGGCAGGAGGTCCAGAGTCAGAGAAGGAGAGGGGATGAAAGAATCAGATGTCAGTGATGTGAGTTCACAAGACAATCACACTGTTGACTACAAACTGTTGTATTCTTCTTTGATGTCAATTTACACACAGCCTAAAAATAGTTAGGATACAAATGCTGAATTGTGTGAATGTATTTGTCTGACACTTTAGATGACTCTGATGTCCTTTCATGTCTTGTTAGGGTTTCTTTTTAGCTAAATGTATTTGTTTCATATTGCTGCTGTAAAAATTACAGACTTAATGAATTATACACACTGATAAAGATTTTCATGCAAGAATTAGTGGGATGTGTGTGTGTGTGTGTGTGTGTGTGTCTACATTAACTGCATGGTAAATACCCAAAATGTTCACTTCTCAGTGGGGGTTCAGTCCACCCCAACAAATTCTGTTATCAATTTTATAATATTTTGAATTAAAGACCTCCTCTAGACATTTTTAAATATAGCAACATGGGCTGTTCATATCCATTTATTATCAATAAATTAGATGTGATTTTTTTTTCTGAATAGAAATAACTTGCAGCTATCAATATGAGGTGGGAAACTATATTGTAGTTGGTACTGTGCTCAGCCCTAGGAATTCAGAGACAAAAAGGATGTGGTTGCTAGTGTGAAGGAAATCAGGTAACCCTAGAAAGGAAGACTTCAATTATTTCACAACCTTGTATCGGGCTAATGGTTCTGAGTAATTTTTCAAGTCTTTTCTATCCAACAACTGGGAGTATTTTATCTACCTCAAAATATTCTGGCTGGGTGAGGTGGCTCACGCCTGTAATCCTAGCACTTTGGGAGGCCGACGTGGGCCTATCACCTGAGGTCAGGAGTTCAAGACCAGCTTGGCCAACATGGTGAAACCCTGTCTCTACTAAAAACACAAAAATTAACTGGTCAGGGTGGTGCACGCCAGTAATCTCAGCTACTGGGAGGTTGAGGCATGAGAATCGCTTAAACCTGGGAGGCACAGTGAGCCGAGATTGCGCCATCGCACCCCAATCTGGGCAACAGAGCAAGACTCCATCTAAAAACAAACAAATAAAAATTCTATGTGCCATTATTTCAATAATACATATCCACCTAGAAAACATTATTTGGAGATATATTATGTCTTTCAATAAAAGATTATAGCTCCTAATAAAGATATGCATTAATAAAGCATTAATTTTCAAAATGCTTCCTAACACGGCATGGCTTACTTGTACAACTAAACATGGAACTCATGAGGAAGCCTCTTTTGGTCTCCAAATACAGTGGACAACATTTATTCTACCTTTCCTTCTTCACCACCAATTAAGCATTGTTAAATGTTGCTGCTAAGAGATTCCATTTAACATATCACCTAAAAACATGAGTCCTCTCTCAGGTTCATGAAACAAAGGATCTTATTCTGGAATCCATGAATTAGCAGCAAAAGGACTTCAAGGAATCTGTTAATCGCTTGAAAGTGTGTTTGTATGTGTGTGTGTGCGTGCACGTGCATGCCTATGCTCACACATGTGTATATTCTTTTAGATATAAGGTCAATAAATGTCATCAGTGCTCAAAGAGGTAAAGAGAACTACTGCCCTTCTGTAGGCTAATTACAGTAAGCAGAGGGTTAGGTATTTGGAGGGAGTTTCCATTCTTATCCGAATTACACCATCCCACTTATACCATGATCACGTCTATTCACCTTTTACTGCTTCAGATTTTTACTCTCTGAAACAGGGCTAATGATTATTTGCTTATGCCCCATATTATTTAGAAGACAGAATAAAAACATAGACCTCATTCACTTCCCTCTCTCTGAGTACATGCCAGTGCTCCCCATCAGCTAAACCTAACTGTAAGCTGACATGCAAGGTTCCCTGTTGATGTAGTCCATACAACCCATCTCGTATGGCAGAAAAAAAGAGTGGAGAAGGATGGAAGATGAAGAATGGATCCCAGGGGCTTAGGGGTAGTGGGTAAAAGGAATTTATCTGGCACACGCCTTCAAGTAGGAAGTTCTTTAGCTAAATGTGTTAAAACGTGGTCTTTATACTTGCTCTTCCACCTGCCTAGCTCACTTTTTCACCTCCTTCAAGTCCTTTGGGTCACCTCTTCGGTAAACCTTCTCTTATCACCCTATTTGAAATAGCATCCTGCTTTACTCCTGCCCCTGACTCTCTATCCATCCCGTCCCCTACTTTGAGTCAGATGGTAGCACTATCACCATTAGAAAAGCCTGTACACTTCACTTACTTGTTTTACTTGCCTCTCTTCCATATTCCATATGCTCTAAGAGAACAGGAAATAGTTTTTCTCTTCTGGAACTTTACCGTATCTTCATTGCCTGTATTAACAATATCTAATATTTCCTTCATTCATCAATAAGCCTATATTGAGCATCCCCAGATGGGGAAACTGATGCAACTGTCAACGTTGGGAAGAAAATGCCTGTATTAACTGTGTTTTTAAAATGGAAACTAGCTTATGCATGACAAAACTGTAGTGATATATATATATATATATATATATATATATATATATATATATTTTTTTTTTTTTGAGACAGTCTTGCTCTGCCGCCGAGGCAGCAGCATGATCTGGGCTCACTGCAACTTCCACCTCTCGGTTTCAAGCTATTTTTTTTTCCCCTTTCAAATTTCTCTTGGTAGTTTTCACTACCTGAATGTTATCTCCTAAATCTCTCCCTTTCCAAATGTCACTTTTAGGCTCAAATATCCTTTTCTATTAGGTTTCTCCTGTTTTGTCCAATGTAACTGCTCTCTCTGACCAATATCATGTTATTGGTACCACTAGGAGTACTGAACGCCTCCCATACATGTCAGTTATTTGTGTACAATCTTAACAGCAAAAGTGAAACCCATGTTCTTTGAAAAAGAGGTATGCGATTTATGCTATTTTCATGCTTTACAGCATTGAGCACAGTTCCTTGCTTGTCATGTGTTGAGAGCATCAGGACTGGAGTCAGAATCCCTGCCTTCAACTCCTGCCTCCACAGTCACTTGCTGTGAGACACTAGCAGGTCATTTAAGGTCTCTAAGCTACTTCATTAGTTTGCTGTAAGGGTTAAATAAGATGATATATTTAAATCATTAGCTAATATATACTCAATAAAATGATTCGTGATTGATATAGTATGTGTTCAGTGTTTGTTAAACAAATGAGTTTATAGTAAGTTTTGGAAGAATGAAACAGTGCACAATGAAACCATTCAGTGTTCTTGCTTAATAATGTATGATGTGAACCAGAAAACGACTCAGTGTTAAGAGAACAGCCTCTTGAGTCAGACTTCTAGAGATCAAATCCATCCCTTACTCCCTGTGTGAGCTTAACCAAGTATTGAACCTTTCTAGTCCTGAGTTTTCTCATCTACTTAACTTACAGAGAACAGAGGCTGGGCATAGTAAGTGATCAGTAAACTAATTATAGACACTAAAAACCAAGCTGAAAAGAAAATTAATCTGACAGGCTGCCAGACATTCACAAATTTTAAGAATTTAGTTTGCACACAAATAAAGAGATATAATTAATCTTTTCAAAGATTCTTATTGCCAGGTTCTTTTCTTTTCAAGATAGGACTAAACCATAGACATTTAGGAAAAAAAAATTTCAAAACAAGCAACATTCCAAAAAGAAAAAACACAACTTTAAAATTCCTTTTATGTGTTTGTTAAAAGTCTCAAAGCAGCTGTTACTAAAACTTTCAACTTTCTGTCATCCAACAATGTTATTTCACAATCATTAATAATTAATCATAGGTCTCTGATTCATTCTTGTATGCTCTAAAAATAGGACACCATGAATAGGCTTAGATCCTTAGCAACAGAATATTGAATATTCCACTAGCTTAACCTGGGTACCTAGTCACATTTTGCAAACAGATTTGTCTCAGGATTGCTAAGTTGGAAGATATTTAATGGCAAAGTCAGATATGCTTTTTCTATTTGCAGTAAGTCAGGCTAATCTCAGTAAAGGTCTCACCATTTCTTCTCTCTCTTTGCCTAGTGGTGGAAAGCAAAAAGGCTTTTGCAACCATCTTGAGCCCTGGAGATGAAGGCTATCAGGCATAAAGCCTACTAAACCACCAGAAACCTGCTTGGTTACTTGATGGATGCTTGTTTGTTTGTTTGACAGAATCTTGCTCTGTCACCCAGGCTGGAGTGCAGTGCCATGATCTCAGCTCCTCCGCCTTCTGGGTTCAAGTGATTCTCCCGAGTAGCTGGAGTTATAGGTGTGCACCACCACGCCCAGCTAATTTTTTTGTACTTTTAGTAGAGACAGGGTTCACTATGTTTGCCAAGCTGGTCTTGAACTCCTGGACTCAAGTGATCCACTCGCCTTAGCCTCCCTAAGTGCTGCGATTACAGGCGTAAGCCACCGCACCAGGCCTGATGGGTGTTTTTGATGTCCACCATGTGACAGATATTTGCACATGTTCTGATGAATGAGGAAATGGCATAGATAAAGGTAGCATCCAATCTCTTTAAAAATTTTTGAGGTTAATGTGTTCAATAAACAGTGCAAGGCACTGTTATATACCATTTACAAGCATGAGTTCACTTAATCTTCACTGTAGCACCATGGAGTAACTGATGCAAGTGTTAAGTATCTATCCAAGAATTACACACCCAATAAGGGGAGGCTCCAGTACCCAAACCCAGGAAGTCTGTGTCCTATATCCTAGCCTAAGCCCTAGGCAACCCAGCAGATCAGTAAACCACAGATGTGGTTAACAAGTCTGTATATACCTCCTGGATTAACAGCAGGACACATATGAGGATGGACAAATGTGGATTTAGTATGAATGTGTATATGCATGTGTTCCCTAGCTTACCATTCAAAATATTCAATTCGCCAAGTAATATCCTATCTATGGGTTTCAGTAATATGAAGTAATAATCAGGAGATAGTAGAGATGCACATAAATGTGTATACTGGAGCCTAATACAAAACAGCAGAGGCAACGAGAAGGTCTTTGACACTTTGTACAAGTAGTCCTGGACTTACCCAAGAGTAAGAAAGCACATTCCCCTTTTCTCCCCCCATCAAAAACCAGTCCCTCTCTTCCTTTCTCAGATGGATAGAAGGATAATAGATGGATATTGATAGATAGCTCCACTTCCTCATTCCCCTTAAATTCCTCTTTTATTCTTTGTCTCTCACCCAAACTAGACAACTTCAAGCCAGAACCCACGAATGTCTCTCTGGACACTTGCAGTGTCCAATACAATAGCCATGGACTACATGTGGCCACTTAATTTAAATATAAACTAATTAAAATAAGCAAGTTTAAAATGTAGTTCCTCAGTCCATTCTCCACATATGGCTGGTGGCTAATACTGGACGGCCCGGATATGGAACATGCCCATCATCACAGAAAGTTCTGCTCTGAAGAGTGATAGGGGTCACTGCTGGTTCTGTCCCCCTGAAAGTGGCACTGATTCCTCTTTTCTGAGTTCCTCTGTTTTTGTGTCATCACAGAACTACACAATTAAGTTTAAGAAAACCATCTACTATAAACATAGAAGTTATTTGGCAACATTTACTTTATCACACACTTCCCTCAGTCTGCCAACAATCTTTGATCAAAGTCATTGGCAAGTTTCCATGCATTTTTCAAGATTTTTTCTTTCATGACATCCTTCCAAGTAGCTAAAAGAAGACAGCTTAATATATGTGAACTTTTTTAATCAAAGAAATACAACTACCTAGCTTATTCCATTCTTTACCTAAAATTTTTTATCTCACCTCATGAATTATTAAGAGACAATCATCTTTACTACATTGTTTTCTATCCTGATATGGGCTCACCTCACTTTATCCTCTCAGAATTGTATCCAAGTGAATTAAAAATTTTCTGTATTCAGTTTCTGTAATATTATACCAGTGATAGACTATCAGCAATTAAGCCATTGAGTCAGCAACTAAGGAAGTTTAGACAAGGAAAACATGATAATAATGATTTTGTTCTAAATATTAGAATAGCTCCTCCATAATCTCTCTTGCTAAAGCAAGGTGAATTATAATATCCATTAATTCATTTAGCCATTAGATATTGAGTTATAATTTACTACAAGCCTGATATTGTAATAGAGGTAGCCCCAGACACTAAAGTTCTTACAATATAAAGTTCTTACAATATAATGGGCTCAAACTACTAAAATAAAAAAGTGGTGTTCGTTTCCCTTCAACATCCCACAAGGTGATGGTGACTACCTAAATTTAAATCTCTGTTCACATTACCAAAACAAACCCACACTGATCCAAAAACAGAGCAAATAAAACCACCTATAATCCATGTCTCCAGTGTACTTGGGAAATAGTGTGACACACTTCAGTTTACATGTGAGGAGAGACTCAGCAAAGTTGTGGGGCCACTCCAGGGTCCATGAGGAGAAGGCGGTGGGACTCAGCAGCAGCAGAACATGGAAAAACAAAAAGTCACCCCCGAAAGGAGGAAATTCTCCCTGGAGTGGAGAAATACCGAAAACAGGGATGCAACCTAGTGAATCAGAACCCTGGCTCCTGCAGAAGTGAAAGGAAGGGACAAAAACATGTGCAGTGCCAGAGGTGGCAGTCTTAGGAAGATATGGCCTGGGAGGGACAGGGAGGTGGAGCCCTTGGAGACTTAGTGGTGAAGAGAAAGTAGAAGGAAGTGTTAGAAATGAAGGAAGATGAAGAAGAAACCAGAGAATCAGAACCGGAAGATATACATCAACTTTCCTCTGCAAAATGTCCCATCTATCATGGAAACTGTACTTCACTGTACAGTAGGATAAGGCATTCTCAAACCAAGAATCCCAGTAAACCACCCAAGTCTCTCACTCCTAAACATAGAGAGTCAAGGTGATAGAAGAAAAATTTAAATATGCAACAACCCAAGAATACAGTCCTCGTGAGAGTCCTTCTTTAGGAATCTGCTAGAGGGAGAGTTTCATCCTATCAGTTACGAATGGGGAAACCAGCAAAAAGAAAGCCATCTGGTGTCACTGAATATATTTAATAAATATATTAAATTGTAGATCTAAGACTAGAAGAAAGTGAGAAAAGAGGTAAAAGAATAATATGTAATATATATATTCTGACAAAGTAAAAAAACACACAACTACAAAATGGGAGCATAAAAGAGAAAGAAAGGAAAAGTGAAATATACATACTGAATACCATATAGTGATAAAAGAAAATCATTTTAAACTTACAAACCAAACAGTAGAAGCCTAAATAAGGCATAAAGAGACTAATGGCAATATAAAAGGTATTAGTAGAAAAGTAACCACTAGAAAAATACAAACTTTCCTAAGTATCAAATTAAATAGTGCTCCCTCCCCATCTCAAAAAAGAAAAAAAAAAGGGAAACAAACCACACAGAGAAACATAGTAACTATAACATATATTGTAAATATAAAAAATAATATGACACATTGAGACCAAACATATTACTCATATTAATATATGTTTATGAGCTTAACTTACCTATTAAAGAGATTTTCAGATTGAGTCACAAAGTAAAACCCAACTCTCTACTACATACTATAGACACACTTAAAGAGATTCAAGAAAAATAAGTGGATGGACAAGTTATACTAAGCAAATGTAGGCAGTAAAACGGCAGGTTTGATGATCTTGATATTGAACAAGGTATAAATCAGGTCCAGAAGTATTAAATGAGACAAAGGGGGACATGTTAAAATGATAAAGATCATATTGCTCATAAAGAAAATTGAGTTTTTTAAATAGCCATGAATACAACCACCACCTTTATAAAGCAGAAACCACAGGAAATTCCAAGAGAAATGGTCAAAAACAAACCAATAATATGAAACTTGAATGTATCATTCCCTGTCCAAGAAAAACAAGTGGACAAAAAACAAGGAAGGGTATAAAACACTTACCACATAACAAATAAGGTAGATTTTATGAATTTTTAAAAATTCTATTACAATAATGTTTTACACACCTCCTTCTCAAGATCATATGGAATACTTACATAAATTGACCATATACAATGCCACATAGAAATCTTCAATAATTTCCATGAAGTAGAAATAATTCAAACCACATTTTCTGATCAGAGTACAATATAAACAGAAATTAATAAGAAAAACCAACATAAAACAAATAGCTTTTCCAGCTGAAAAATGTAAAAACTCTTTACTAAAAAACCCCTTGGTAAAAAGGGAAATGCTAAATGAAATTGCAGATTTCTTTATATAACAATGATAAAAAGATTATGTATCAGAATATATGGGTTATAATCAAAGCCATGATCACAGGGAAATTTATAGTCTTAACACATATCGATAAAAATAACTGAATTAAAATTTCAGCCCTAAATCCTAGGAAAAACAAACAATGTAAACCATAAGAAAGTGCAAGAAAAAAATGGTAATAATGAAGACAGAAATTAATTATTAGGAAAAAATAGAATTAAACTAAAATGTTGTTTCTTTCAGGGGTAAATCATTTGGTAAATTATGTGGGGATAAAAAGGAGAGAAACCTAAATACACACAATAGAAAATAAACACAGGAAATTAAAAGAGAGAATATCAAAATGTTTTAAGAAACTATTTTGCACCACTATATGAAAATAATATAGCGATAAAATAGAAATTTCCCAGTAAACACAATTGATCAAAGCTGATCCCATTAAATATAGGTAGCTTAAGTAGACTAATTTTCTTAGGAAAAAGTCTGAAAAAAAGTCACTTCCCTACAAGGTCAACAGGCCCAGATAGCTTCACATGGGAATTCTACCAAACCCTCAAATACCAGATAATTCTAATTCTGCTGAGGTTGTTCCAAAACATAGAAAAAGAAAGAACACTTCGAAACGTTAAGTATAACGTTGCTAATTAAACCTAATGAAGATAATACCAGAGAACCACAGATGGTTTCGGGATGAAACTCTTCCACCTCAGATCATCAGGCGTTAGTTCGATTCTCGTAAGGAGGGCGCAACCTAGATCCCTGACATGCGCAGTTCACAATAGGGTGCGTGCTCCTATGAGAATCTAACGCCAAGGCTGATTTGACAGGAGGCATCTGACAGGAGGCGGAGCTCAGGCGGTAAGCTAGCTGGACCCGGCTCACCTCCTGCTGCGCCGCCCGATTCCTAACAGGCCACGGACCAGTACCGGTACGCAGCCAGAGGTTGGAGACCCCTGTTATTGAAAGATCAATCTAGTGATAAATAATAACATAGGTGGCTATTTCAATATCCTAGAGACCCCTGCTACTCAAAGTATGGGCAGCAGAACAACAGCATCAGCATTACCTGAGACCTTGTTAAAACACCATCTCTCGGCCAGGTGCGGTGACTCACTCCTGTAATCCCAACACTTTGGGAGGCCAAACCCCGTCCTCCCGCACGTCACTTGAGGTCAGGAGTTCAAGGTCAGCCTGGCCAACGTGGTGAAAACCCGTCTCTACTAAAAATACAAAAATTAGCTGGGTATGGTGGCACGCACCTGTAATCCCAGCTACTCGGGAAGCTGAGGCAGGAGAATCCCTTGAACCCGGGAGGCAGAGACTTCAGTGAGCAGAAATAGCGCCACTGCACTCCAGCCTGGGTGACAGAGTGAGACTCTGTCTCAAAAAAAAACCAAAAACAAAACCTAGCATCTCTCAGGCCCCACCTCAGACCCATGGGATCAGAATCTCCACTACAACATGATCTTCAGGGGATTCGTGTGCACATTAAAATATGAGAAGCAATAGCCTAGGCATCATAAGATAGCATCTGAAAAATAAAAAGATAGATGCAAGAGAAATTGTGCTTCCAAAAGTGATAAAGATCAGAGAAGACAATAAGGTTTCAAGATCCCATTACTGAGGGTATGTGAAAACTGGCCCCCCAGAAAAACAGATTCATAATGAGTTTGACTATAGTTACTGGCTTACAGCTACCTTGCTGCTTATTTTCAAAATAATTGAAATTGTTAAATCATAGTAATATTTCAATTTGGAAAAAAAAAATCAATAGAAATCCTGCTTTTATTCCTTGAACTCTCAAAAATTTTAGATGGCTTATGTTTTTAATGAAGCCGTCCATCTGATTTTCCATTTTCCTTCTTACAATGTGGTAGATTTAGAGTCTTTTCCCAAAGTTCCCTTTGTCACTAACCTGGGCATTTCTCCAAGCACAAAAAGAGTAGTGAAAATTAGAGGCTCTTCCTACATACTTTTCTTTTCTAAGCAACTGGATCTGGTTTCCACATTAGCAAACCTCAACCTTTCCCTGTTTGCAGGTTTTCTTGTGTGTGTGTGTGTGTGTTTTTTTTTTTTTTTTTTTTTTAAGAAAACGCAATCGCCTCCACATCCTGATCAAAACAGAAAGCTTTCAGAAGTTAAACTCATTAATGTGCGATTGAAGGTGTTTTTTTAAATAGTTTATTAATTCCTTACCAAATATGCTTGGAGTTTTATAAATATCATGCTGGAAGTACAGAGATATGAAAGCATCTTAAACACATCTTAAAAATGCCAGCAATCACTAATGTGGTATTGTCAATCTGGTTAATAATACAGAAATAATGTCAAGAATACATAATGAATTAAATAGAAATAGAAACTATATTCATGTTGAAGTGAACTCCTCTGTGTAACACAAATGCACCAACATTACTCTGAGAATGCATTACCTTCATAAGAAAGTTAAAACTAAGAATATTTAGTTGATTTTAGTAATATTCCAGTTCACCCCCAATAACAACAAAAAATTGATATCTAATATCTAATAATTAAATATCTAATTGAAAATGAATGGTAAACAAAAATCAGTGTTTAGAAGTAGCTAAGCATTTTTAAATGCCTCTCAGAAGAAGAAAAATACACAGCCTAATAATTTTTTAATCGACATTTCAATAATTACATAGTCTCTCCCTTTGAGCTCTTAATCTCATGGTTAAAATTTCTCGTCTTTCTCTGAAGCTTGCCTATTGCTTCCACACTCATCTCAAGCCTCCCACGTCTCTGTTCTTTTCTAATTCTATGTTCATGATCCACAGAAATATATCTTCATGTGTATCTCTAATTGAAAACTTAATTTCCAAATTTTCTAGTTTTAAAACCTCAAATAAAAATAAGAGTGTATAAAATAAAAATCCCTGAGTGCATAGAGAGCATTCAGGGCTTTTTCTGGTCTTTGTGATTTTTCTACATAATTTTATTACATATCTGAATAAAATAGGACACATGCTCTTTTCTCCCTGATGAGTTGAAATGCACAGAATCTTTCTTCATCCCATGTTCATACATTTTTCTCAAAAGTGTATCTGTGCACATTCCTTCAGGATATATTGGTTCAGAGCAATTATGAAGACTACACGGAATATCTCATTTTCCCTTATGCTGATTGTTCAGATTTTAAATTGGTTTTTGAACTATGTTAATGTCTTTGCTTCACAAGAATCTTTGTGGTATGATCTTAGAGATGGAAACTAACAGTTCAAACATCTGTATTAGACCTGCAGTCTTCTTACAGAATGACAGAGACTATTCAGAAAATAGTTTTAAAATCACAGACAATTGTTACCAGAATAGACTTTGGTTCCAAATTATGCAAAATAATTAACTACACAATATAAAAATCTCAGTGGATTTCAGAAGTTATAATCGGTCAGGGCAAAGAAAAAAATAAATGAGGCAATATTTCCTGGATAGGAGTCTGGGACTTGCCTGTAGGATAATTAATTTTCAATTAAACAGAAGGCAAAGAAGTGCTATTGAAATGAAACTAGGTGAATAAGGAAAGATTTCCAAGCTAAAATAGTTTATGGTCTTGAAGAATGGGTCAATTATGAAAGGGTCATTTTGTATGGTCCAAGATGCAGATATTTCATAAATAAATAATTTTTTATCAGTCTCCATGGAATGGATCTATATAGAAGTCATTTTCACCCTCTCCTCTTGTATCAAATGACATATTAATCTCTATAACTCTGTGCTTACAATGAAATAGGCGTGGTTTTACTCCCATATCAGAACAACATAAAACTTACCTAGTAGGTTTAATTTCCTTGGTTCCCCCACTTTAAAGATTCTGTTTCAGCAAATTATGGTGATATAAATTCCTCGTTTGGGTTGTTCTTATTTATTTTTCCTACAAAATTGTTTTGTGGAAATTGTCTGGTGTAGAGAGACTTTCAGCATGCGTCCTTAGTGGAAATAAGCATTGCCCTTTTCAATTCTGCCATACATGCTTTTTACGGCAGAAATGAACTTTGAACAAATTTCATTTCTAGCAAATGTAATATCCCTCAAAATACATTTTAGCACACCAAAAGAGTTATATTCAAATAAATGGCATTTTAAAATCTTGAAGATCAGATAATCTGCCTACTACTTAAACTATTCCATACAACAGAAGAAGAAAATTCTCTAATTATTTCATAAAGTTATGACAGTCCAAATTTTAAAATCCTGACAAAATAGTTTCTAAATTTATAGATAAAATTATCTTATGAATACAAATGCAAAAATTATAAATGATGCAGTAACAAGTCAATTCAGCAGTTATGTTGAAATAATAATATGATAACAAAATAGAATTTTCATTAGGAATAAAAATATTGTTCATTACTGGAATATACAATATACATATAACATAAATATAAGCAAAAAGTCATATGATTCTATAATTACACATCCAAAAGTCCATTGAAAACAATCCAACAGTTAGCCCTGTGTAAGAAATTCTAAGCAAAACATGACTAGAAGGAAAACAAGTATGCTAAAGAATATCTAACATAAACAAACTGGCAGGCCGTAGTGGCTGTAATCCCAGCTACTCGGTAGGCTGACATGGGAGTATCTCTTGAGGTCACGAGTTCAAGATCAAATTGTGCAAAATAACAAGACCCCTATCTCTAACATGACATTTTTTTAAAAATTAGCTGAGTGTGGTGGCATATACCTGTTGTCTAAGTTAATCAGGCTGAGGCAGAATGATGGCTCGAGCCCAGAAGCTTGAGGCTGCAGTGAGCTATGTTTATGCCACTGCACTCCAGTCTGGGCAACAAAGCAAGACCCCTTCTCTAAAAAATAAAAAGTAGCAGAGGCAGAAAGGTAAAATACTGATATGGTTTGACTGTGTCCCCACCCAAATCTCATCTTGAATTGTAACTCCCACAATTCTCAGGTGTCATGGGAGGAACTCAGTGGGAGGTGATTGAATTAGGGGGGCGGGTCTTTGCTGGGCTGTTTTCCTGATAGTGAATGAGTCTCACAAGATCTGATGGTTTTAAAAAGAGGAGTTTCTCTGCACAAACTATTTTTGTGCCTGCTGCCAATCATGTAAGAGGTGACTTGTTCCTCCTTATCTTCCATCATGATTATGAGGCCTCCCCAGTCATGTGGAACTGTAAGTCCATTAAACCTCTTTCTTTTATAAATTGCCCAGTCTCGAGTATGTCTTCATCAGCAGCATGAAAACGGACTAATACAAATATTGAAGCCATTTTTGTTCAAATCCAGAACAATGTAGGAATACCCACTCAGACTATGGTTATTCAACATTCTTTTGGAGTTTCTAGTAATTGCAATACTATAAAAAATAAAATATTTGCTATGAATGTTGAAAAAGAAGAAACAAAATCATCTGTATTTGCAGATATAATTATAATGTTACTAGAAAACTGAAGAGACTCTACTGAAAAACTCTTAGAATTAATAAGAAATTTTAATAAGGGCTGCCTATGAGTTAAATTACCAAAATCAGTAGGTTAACTTTTCATCAATACAGTTAGAAATGGAAATGAAATCAAAACATTCGTATAACAATAAAAGGTTGACATTCCTGGAACATGCAGGGGCTATACAAAGAAAACAATAATATATTATTAAATGGAGAGGCACGAAATGATACTGAAATGGAAGACACCATACTATATTCATATCTTAATCATTCCAAATTAATATATATATTTAATATAATTCCACAGCCGTTAAAACTTGCTATGAAGCTGTCAGAATAGTATAGCACTGGCACATGAATAAGAAAATCTAGAGAAGAGAGCGGGGAATCTAGAATTACATCCAAGTACACATGAGAGCTTTATATAAGACAAAATGTACGTCTCCTTTAAAAACCCCATGTAAAAATGCAAATGTAGACTATTACTTTATACATTTTTTTTAAGTCCAGGTGAATTCAATATTTTTAAATAAACCTATAAAAATTCCAGAAGGAAGCCCTTGGTGAAGATCTTCTCACTTAAGCAAGACAGAAAACAAACCACCTATTTTATAAACAAGAGAAGTATATCTGGCTATGTAATCCATAAGCAGAAAGACAAACTAAAGACTGGAAAAAATATTTACAGTATATATAATATCCAAAAGTTGATCATTTTAAAATGGACATATGCAAAGGCTACGAATTGCCAATTCATAGTAGATGGCATGCAGACCCATCATTTGAAAAGATGCAAGTAGAATTCCTTTTTCTTGTTCCAACAAAATCTAGATATTCAAATTAAACAAAAATGGCTTCATTTTTAGCCTTCAGATGAGCAGCAACAGAAAACAAAATATTAACTCAGTGCTGGCAAGAATACAGGGAAATTTGCACTCTTATCATTCTAAATCACCATAAATATTTTATAAATAAATTAGCAATTACCTATTAAAATTAAAACTGCATATACCTTTGACCCAGAAATCCTATTTTCAAAAATGTATCTGACAGAAAAAAAACAAAAGCATCAGCATATAGTGATATTTCTACAATGTTGTTTACTGAAATACTATTTATAGTGACAAAAATAAAAACTGAAGACATTCAGATGTCTATTAGCAAGGAAACGCTATGAATAATGTATATTTCATTTTACTTTTTTCAGGCAAGAAAACTTACATATGTTTATTTTTGTTTATATATGTTTGTGTGTGCCAGAAAGGATGATAGAAGGGTGTTTGGTGCATATTAAATTGGTTACTCAGGAGGGTTGAGGGGGTAAGGGGATGCTACTAGTTTTTCTTATATTTATCCTGGTAATATCTCACTTGTTAAAAGGAACATATACTGTGGAATCATGAAAATTCATGCCTAGAATAGACTTTAAAGATATCTTGTCCACTCATCTCATTTTGCAAACCAGTAAACTAAGCCAATATTAAGATACCCAAGGTTATGCATCCATGGCTCAAAATTAAGAGTTTTTGACTCTCAGATCAGCCTTCTTCCAATTCAAAATACAAAATCAAATTCTGAAAATAAGTAGCAGCTAACTCTAGAGTGAACTCCTACTTGGGCCTAGTAATTTATGTACTGAATGCTTTTCTTTCAGTCTGTGTGGTTTACATGCACAAATATACATATTCTTTCCCTAAAAGTTTTGTCTAGCATATGATGTGTTTAAATTCAAATGAATTAATTTTTAAAATCAGTACCCCTTTAGGTAAATGAAGCTATCTCCATTGTCAAAAGATCAAAGACAAACTACATATTTAAACATTATATATTCAAATTATTTAACAACTGTTATGATACAGGCACCAAACAACCAGCCCTCAGGCACTGGCCCAATCAAAATAGGCAACAGCCATTCTGGTGTAAACATCTGTGGGAAACAAAAATGTCAGCCCAGGCCGGGCGCACTGGCTCACGCCTGTAATCCCAGCACTTTGGGAGTCTGAGACGGGCAGATCACCTGAGATCACGAGTTCGAGACCAGCCTGACCAACATGCAGAAACCCCATTACTAAAAATACAAAATTAGCTGGGCATGGTGCCGCATGCCTGTAATCCCAGCTATTTGGGAGGCTGAGTCAGAAGAATTGATTGATCCCGGGAGGCAGAGGTTGCGGAGAGCCAAGATCCTACCATTGCACTCCAGCCTGGGCAACAAGAGTGAAACTCTGTCTCAAAAAAAAAAAAAGAAAAAAAGTCACCTTGCCCAAAGCTTAAATATGCTGTCATATCTTCAAAAAGATTAGAATATCTTACCTGAAAATCTCATACTACACTAAACTCAATTTCCTACTAATGAACTGTTTGAAAAATACATTTTCATTTTTACTATGGCCTCATTGTTAATGAATATGACATTATAATATTAATCTGACATAATACTGATATCAGAGTTTAACTGATTTGTATAATAAATGGTTTTTTCACATATAGAACAAGAAATATATACATTCACTCCACAAGTATTTACTGAATGCCTTCTACTTCAGGTATTTCCCTAAATGCTGGGTGTGCTTCAAAACAGATTTGATTCTTGCTTTCATGGAGTTCACAATCTGTGAGTGAGATAGACATTAATCAAGTAAACAGGTGATAATACAATTATAAATTGTGAACAGAACAAGGTTCTGTAAAGTAGAATCACAGGATGAGGGGTGTTCAGTCTATAAATTAGATGGTCAGAAATGGCCTTTCTGGTGAACATGATATTTTCATTTGATCGGATTAAGAAGTCAACCTTGTGAAAGTAGCGAACAAGTTCTCCAGCCAGAGCAAGCTGTTTCTTATTAATGCGACTGGCTTGTTTAATCAAAATGAATCACAATGTTTAATTAGTACTTCATCAGTACTCAATACATATTTACTTATTGAATCTAATGATTAGATTCTGCATGCTATTCCATCTCTCTTATGAAAGGGCTTCGTGTTGGACTATGGTACAATTGGGCACTTTAAGAAACAGCAGAATATTTTGAAAGTAAGTTCCACATATTTATTTGCCACTAACACACTGAATGTAAAAGATATGAAGCATATATACAAAAATTACATAGCCAAATATATATGCAATCAACCTTTTTTATAGCTGTGTCTTTGTGGTTTCCATCTTTTCTCCCCCCACCTCTGAAAATGTTTATGATTTGTAATCTCCCTCTCAGGACTGCCTGTAATGATATGGAATGATATCCATCAGGAAGGGGAGGTTGTAAGGGGTCACAGAGGTTTGCATTAGAAGGAGTAAAGTTTGAAAACCTTCCCCCGACGTTCAGTTACACCCTCTTCTAGGGCATATCCTTCGCCTCTTCATTTAGGAATTATTCTGGTCTTTTTAGATGTCATACTTCCATAAATCTGCAGACTATATATTCTATTCATTCATCTCCACTAGCGAAAAGTTCCACAGTTTATATTAATATATATATATTTTTTTTAGAGATAGGGTCTTGTTTTGTCACCTAGTCTGGAGTGCAGTGGTACAGTCACAGCTCACTGTAACCTCAAATTCCTGGGGCCAAAAATGATCCTCCCACCTTAGCCTCCCGAGGAGTTGGGACTACAGGTGCACACTACCATGCTCGCCTAATTTGCTAACTTTTTATAGAGACAGGGTCTTCCTATGTTGCCCAGGCTGGTCTCAAACTTCTCCCCTCGAGGGATCCTCCCACCTTGGCCTCACAAAGCGCTGGGATTACAGGTGTGAGCCACCACACCCAGCTTACATTAATTTCTTCAAATAAAAACATATTTTCATAGGAAAAAATTATCAATGGGTTTTATTGATATAGGAGTTACGAAGAAATTAGTTAAGCAGATAGTGAGGGTAGAGGAGTCCTAGGTAAGGTTTTCCTTTTAATTAAAAGCAGCCCTCAAATCATTTTTTTTCCTAACAAAGAGCAGACTGTAAAATGAAGTTGCAGACATAGGCAAGCAAGGTGGAAGCATGCACAGGCAAATGCCTGAAGTTATGCCAATAGGAAAATACTATCTGGAATTACATGTTCAAAATGAGAGCTCTATCTTCCCTTCTCTTTGCCAGCCGCGTGTACAGTAAGGAGTACACAAGATGGCGCTGAGCAAGTGGAAAGCCCATTTGCGTAAGATTAGGGTGGGGCAACCAGCGTTCCCCACACCGTGTAAACTTCACACCTGATCAAACCAATCTGTGGCCCCCACGTAAATCAGACACCAACTCCTCAAGCCTGCCTCCCTGCTGCTGCCGCCTTCTCCCTTTTGGTCTCTCTCTGTCTCTCTTTGTCTCTGACTCTGTCTCTGTGTCTCTCTCCCCTCCCCCCTCACCTCTCTCTTCTGTCTCTCTCTCCTCTCTCTTCTCTCTCTCTCCTCTCTCTCACAAGAGAGAGATTGCAATATCATCCAATGCCGTTCAAGAAGCAGACCGTTTATTGTGTACCTTTTACAAGTTCAGCACTGTGCTAGCCTCTGTGGGGATTCCCAAAGCAGAAAGTAGAGGGGTGCCATAGGATGCGCAGAAGGAAGCGCTGGTGTAGGTGTGATCCACAGATAACGGGGAAGGGAAACGGAGCTTGCAATGGTGTCATTACCAACAGGTTTGTGATATGTATACATTTCTGGATGCAGTATGGTTAAATAGGGGCATTTAAAAGAGCCCCCACCCCAGAGGATGAAAATATAGCCAAAAAAAAAAAAAAAAGTTAATTAAAAAGCAAATTTTCACTAGTGGCTCTGTAGCTTTGAATTTAAATTTTAAATTTCCTGATAACTTCTCAACCATGAAGACTAAGAGCTTGGCCAAATTATTTGGTTCTCTGCCCAAAGATTGGTAATAGAGTCACGTAGAATGATTTTTTCTCCTCTTTAACGATGAATCAGAGGATGCTGGGTTTTACTGAACGTTTCTGAAGATTTTCCACACCACAAAGCCCTCCAGGCACACACAGCTCAGCATTTTGTAGACCAGCATTAAATCTTAAAAGAGGTAAAATGCTGCCCTCTCGTGGCCCATGTACAAAACTGATGAAAACAGTATTGTTCTTCCTGTTACTGAAAAGCAGCCAAGTCCAAAGAAGAGAGCAGTATTTAGATTTTAAATGAGTTTGCAAATAAAAAGACTAGAGTACCTTAATATGACGTGAGTAAACCTTTCAGGAAGTAAAATTTTGAATCAGATCAGATTAAAGTGTTCCAAAATGGGGCTTAATATTGTAATTACCACCATGACTCTGCATATATGCAGATTTTCCCCAAGGAGTTCAAACTTTGACTCAAAATCCAGTAATCTTGAATCCTGGTCTAATCCTTACCATCTAAAGAAAGCACACTTATTTAGAGTAATTGTTCAAGAGAAAATTCATCAGGTCCTTCCTCATCCTGCCCCCAGCCAGATGTGTTCTCTTCCTGCTCTGAATTCCCATAAGACATCATGCTACATGTATATGGGTCTCTGTTTCTGCTGGCAAGTAATAGTTTTAGAACCTTTGTGACCTCTAAGATGGGCATGACACATGGTGCATGCTTAAGAAATGTCTGAATAAATGAATGATAAATAAATGGGAGTTAAATGATGAATAAATGTATATCTATGATAAATATTCCCTATTTCCCTTATTTAAGAAAAAAAAAAAACTATTTGTTGTGCAAACACCAATGCCTGCAAGTCTTGTTGCACTGGCTCAGAGGTCATGCAATATATCTTTGAAAACAGTCGGGAAGGCAAGAGTGGCTCCAAATCAAGCCTGGGTGCATTGCTATACTTTGTGGAAATCAGGAATGGGTACTCTGGCTCTGCCTACTCCTGGATAGGCCCTACAAGGATTTTACAGGTTCTGACACGTAAAAGCAGGGAAGTAGAATACCTGAGAAGCAGATTAAGACAGGGTTCCTCACCCCACTGCCCACAGGAAATTCTCTTCAGTGGGCCACAGAGCTAAATGTACAAGCCAAATGCTTCCTGAAAGGTTGGTGCAGATGAAGTAAATAATAGCCTATGTAAGCACCACTGAACCACACCAGTCTAGAAGTTTCTGTTTCTGATTCAGGCACTGTTCCCAGGTCAGGTGCTCCATGAGT
Organism: Macaca nemestrina; assembly: GCF_043159975.1. Taxonomy (NCBI): domain Eukaryota; kingdom Metazoa; phylum Chordata; class Mammalia; order Primates; family Cercopithecidae; genus Macaca; species Macaca nemestrina. The sequence continues at coordinate 62,911,871 of NC_092135.1, read as the reverse complement.
GCTAACTGGGAGTGATGATGGTGGTGGTTGAGATGTAACAACACGTAACAATATCAGATGCCTATTAGGTTCAGGCTCTAAATGACTCCTGCTTGCCCTTGGACAAGCAAGCTGGGAATGTGTGAATGTCAGCAGTGGGTATTTATACTTGGCTCCAAACTTCTCCAGACAAGTTCTTACTTGTTCCCCTCCACCGGTGGTTGTTTGAGCCTTTCTGCTGTTTAGCCTCATTCCTTTATAAGCTGTGAACCCAGACTCCTATTTTGGGTCCTTTTGTGGGTAACTTGATTCAGTCACAATGCAACAGACTCCAGGACAACTTTTTTTGTCTCTATCTCTGGCTCCCAGCACCACAGCATACATTTAAAAAAAAGAAAGAAAAAGAAAAAAAAGACTCCCTGCTGCGTGCTTCTTGGGCACTGTGACAGCTGAAGGACAAGCCTGCCTTTCAGCCAGGATTCCACTTCCCTAGAGAATATTAGGTATTGGACGAGATATGAGATGAGAGGTAAAAATGATCAGTGGCGCGCGCGCACACACACACACACACACACACACACACACACACACACACACACACAGGATTGTAATTGCCAAACTTCGCTAAAGGATACTTGAGACCTGTCCCACTTTCTTTAGCATTTACTAATTCCTTGACTTCCTCTGACCACAATACCCAGGCCTCTCTCTTGTGGAGCTCTAGCGGCCCCCTTGCTGCACATCATGGTCTTCTCTCAGCTCTTATTCTCTTTGACATCTTGCCAACATCTGACTTTTCTGACATCCTCAATTGCCTATTCCTGGAATAGTCTTCTAATCTTCCTCCCAAGACTAATCACAAGTTAGTAAGAATCCAAGCAACTTTTATTTCTTTTATTTATGTATTTATTTATGTATTTATTTATTTATTTATTGAGACAGAGTCTTGCTCTGTTGCTCAGGTTGCAGTGCAGTGGTGTGATCATGACTCACTACAGCCTCAAACTCCTGGGCTCCAGCAATCCTCCCATCTCAGCCTTCCAAGTAGCTGGGACTATGGGCATGTGCCACCAAACCCAACTTTTTTTTTGTAGAAACAGGGTCTTAATATGTTGCCTAGCCTGTTCTCAAACTCCTGGGCTCAATCAGTCCTCCCACCTCAGCCTCCCAAAGCACTGGGATTACAGGTGTGACCACTACACCCAGCCCATTTCTTTTAAAACATCCCAACATTTCAGTGTGTTTTAAATATTTATTGCTTCTAAATTAAAAGTTTAATACATATTCACAAAATATAGAGACATGATTTCATTTAGAGATCCAAATGTGAAGCCTAAGTGAAGGCCCACTATGATGGGGCCATTGTAATAGGTTTCTCTTACCTCTCTACCTGGCTTTCATATCTCCTTCAATAACTCTCTTCCTCTTCTTGCGGCAAGACTGGGTCCTCAATCCCAATCCCAATCTCTCTCCATTTACTTCCCCTTTGCCTACCAATCCTGCCTTCTAGCTCCAGTTGCCGTTTTTGTTTTTTTTCTTTTTTTGGGGGGGATGGAGTTTCACAATTTTGTCCAGGCTGGAATGAAGTGGTGTGATCTTGGCTCACTGCAACCTCCCCCCGCCGAATTCAAGCAATTCTCCTGCCTCAGTCCCCCGATTAGCTGGGATTACAGACACCCACTACGACACCCATCTAATTTTTTGTATTTTTAGTAGAGATGGGGTTTCATCATATTGGCCAGGCTGGTCTCGAACTCCTGACCTCAAGTGATCCACCCGCCTTGACCTCCCAAAGTGCTAGGATTACAAGCATAAGCCACTGCACCTGGCCCAGTTGTCATTTTTATACTAATGACTGCTCAATTGGTGTACCAAACCAAACCTCTCATCCAAGCCTGGATTCCAATACCACTAGTTGTCTGCAGAACATCTAAATCTTACTGTTTGGAAACTGAACACATCATCCTCCCTCTGGTTGGCAAACTAGCTTTTCTCTTTCTCCTATCTCAAATCTTATCTCAGCAGAAGCCAAGGGATCCATATAAGGCTATCTGTAGAGAAGAGGGTGCTCATCCTATTTCAGCTTTCAGAATTATGATGGGCACGGTGGTCTGAGACAGAGAAATTAATTTAAACCAATTTGAAGGAGTTTGACAGAATATTACAGCTAGTTATAATGGGATGGATAGTAAGCTGTTAGACCTTTCCAGAAAAGAAGTTCTCAAAGTAAAAGGCAGAGTTCTGACCTTTTATACAGAAACTGGTGCAATGGTTATGGGTGGAGGGGCAGCTGTTAAGGATGCCCAGTTTAGACATCTCTTAGCAAACTGGGAAGCTATCTCCTTCATGCCTATACCCAAGACCCATTTGTTAATTACATGTACGTTGCCTTAGGCCCTTTGTGCTCCTATAACAAAATACCACAGACTCTTTTATAAAGAAAAAATTTACTTTCTCACAGTTTCAGTGACTGGAAAGTACAAGGTCAAAGCTCTAGGCATTTGATTTAGTGAGGGCCTTCTTGCTGCATCCTCACATGGCATAAGGTGGAAGGGCAACTAGCCAAGCACTGCGTGATGCCTCTTTTATAAGGGCCTTTTAACTCCATTAGCCAGGACGAGACTGTAAGGCCTAATCACTTCTTAAAGACCATCTTAATGCCTATCTTAATCACTTCTTAATACCATCACATTGGCAACAACTGAACTTTGGAGGTGACACATTCAAATCATAACGTATGTTGTAATAAGCTGCAAAATATAAGTTTTAATAGAATAAACTTTTTTTACCTCTATGATTTGTTCACTCTATGAGGTTTTTTTTGTAGTAAATTTTTACCCCAATATTATAATGATCTCTCAGGAAATCTCTTTATGGTCTGAGATCATCTGACAGCACCATGTGCAATCTGTCCTTCTCATAAAAGATGAAATCAACCAGTGGTATTGATGGTTATCTTTTCTTAAGCCGGTTATTGCAGGCATCTGTCTGACTGTTTGTGGAAGACTCCATGCACATTACCACAGGAAGGAGATCTTGTGATGTAGGCAACTTCCTGGTTAAAGCTCTTGTCGGTTTAAACATCATTACTTACTTTCTGACGTTTGCACTAAGTAGAAAAATATGCTCCTTAGAGTCCTAATGAGTATCAACTTTAACCTACTCCAAATGAGGTAAGATCATTGGATATCAGAATTGGAACACAATTTATGTCCTGAAGAAAATAATGAGAAAGATCGAATAAGAGTCATGTAATCTTACTGCAAAAACCTAGCTGTAGGAAATAGACACCCTCTATCATCTGCCCCAAAAGATGGAGTGGTCTAAGCCACTAATCCAATTCTAGGGCTCCAGATGATTCAGGTAATTCGTGAATCCCATCTTCAGACAGAAGGCAAGAGCAGTGCATGACATATCTCAGGATAGCACAATATTCCATTTTATAGGACCTAAGGGAAAACTGAAACTCTGTGTAGATCTCTGTCTCTTAGTGTACTGAAATTTCTCTTTCACTGTAATAAAAAAAGATCTGGCCCAAAGGAAAAAAAATTGTCACTTTTTTTTGGTATTTCTCAAGGCCCCTGAACAAATATACTAGAGCCAGCTAGGGTTATATTGTCACCACTAGTTGTGTAATTAAAACAAAAAAAAAAAACCTTTAAAATTAAGTATCAGCAAGATATAATTAAGAAGAAGAATGTCCTTTTATGTATGACAAATCAGTATGTAAATACTTAAAGACTATAGCTAAGTTATTTTTAAACTATTTATTTTTAAACGATTTGTACAAACATTCCTCTAGGATATGACATTTAAAAATAAAATGTGATTCTATTTATAAAGTCTGTATTAAACAGAATACTGTATTAAATAAATATATCTAATATGAATGGAATTGGAACTAAATTTTAGTTTTGGACAATAGATATTTGTCCAAAAAACTTAAGATTAGAGAAAAGGCTATAATGGCTGATTTCCTTTGGCAAATGGTGGCATACTGCAAGAACATTTTATCAGAAAATTTTTGTTTTGTCCTTATTTTAACCTGAGAAAACTTGTAATTCAATTCCCCTTACAGATATAATAAAGATTAGGCGAATTTACCTTGTAAGAGGAAACTTGGAAAAGAGGAAATAACTCAATATCATGTAATTTATAACAACATTTGCAAGGAAAATTCTACAATGAATATATGCCAAATATATTTAGTGAAACCAGAGTTTATTGTTTACCATGAAGCTAAAAGTCCTAATACATCTTTCTTTGCTTTTTTGCTATTTTTAATATTAATATAATCTATTCCTAAAAACTGCCCAAGTCTTCACCAGCCAACTTAAGTTGGTTTCGTGACACCCCATTAAATTGCCACTTATCCTCATTGATCTCATCACCTGCAAACTTTTCAAAGATACTGATACTCTACCTGTCCTTCCTGAATTACCATAGTCCCCTTCATCCCAGTTTCTACTACTACAAGTCGTTTGAAACTTACTTAGGAAGATTGTTACTAATAACCTAATCCCCAAATTGAACCACCTTTCTCTCTCTCTTTATCTCAGTCAAGTTAATTTGGCCCTATTAATGTTCCTCTTTTTCCTTGAAATTTATTCTTTAGGTGTTTTATTCTAGCTTATCCCTTACATTTCTTCTTGACAGCTCATTTTCAATCTCTACCTCTTCTACACTAAGGGCTTTTCTTCGGTTCTGACTTTTCCTCTTATCCACAGTTGACAGTTCACATGACCTCGTTCTGTATTTCCCTTCTCTCATTTTCCGGGCTTAAGCACTTGGAGACATTTTCTCTTACCACTCCCCTAAAAATGTGAGTTTATCTAACGGAGATTTGATAAAGCAAATGCTCTCTCCACAAAGAGATATCGTTGGACCTCCAAAAATTCAACACTGCTCTCAACTAAATTTTCTCCATTTGTATTATTAAGGGAGACTAACTAAACCCCGAATTCTCCATAATGACAACTGGCCTTACAGATTTGCTTTAAAAAAGTGGTCCATATATTTGCTAAAATCTAGGGGATATTTAATAATACAAATATGAGTGCAACTCTTTTCTCCTTTAGGGTATGGACAGGAACTGTCATTCAAAGTCAAGGCAGATGCCTAAAACATTGCAGTAAGACAATCTTCTCATTGTCTGTAGTAGATGCAGACACTGCTGACTTTTTCCCAAAATTCACTCATATGATACTGAACTAATGCTATGTTAAAGCAGAAATATGCAAGAATGTACTCTTAATAAATAAGGTCCCTGCTTAGTTGTAGTGGTATAACGTGAAGGGAAACTCAGGCAGTAAACAGGATCAGAGAGAAAAAGGAGGCAAGGCAATCATAGTTGACAATAGATCTGTTCTTAGTTTCAGTTCTGTCACCAATATCTCAGAAACCCAAAAGCAAAGGATGTGTGGCTAATTCTACCTGAGAACTTCAGTGTAGCTCCATTTTGATGCAATCAAAACTTGAACTCATCTTCCAAGATTGGAAGCAATAGTCCCCCTACATACTACATACGGCTGTCATTGTCAGTGTCATTTCCCCTTAAAATCATTTCATCCCCCATTTTATGTTCTATTTGTGAAGACCTTGCTCGGTCCATGAATCTGCCTTCACTCTCGATATTCTTCTTCAGACCTAGACAGTAGGCTCTTAAGAAGTGAGTAACTTCATTCAGGATATGGCCACTACTATGAATGACTTTTGGACAAAGGAATGGTTTTAGGAATCCTGAAAGTTTCCAGCAGACTTTACCAGTCTTCTTTCTGCAAGTCATGATTACCACACATTGTGTAGCTAAACAATTACTGTTCCTACACTGTAAGATCATCATCTTGGTAAGTGACATTTTCATCAGTATGGGTTATTCTTTCCATTCCGTGATATCCTATGACCCAGGATTTTATTAATAGACTAGGCCTTCAAGTTCTGGTTCACCCTTAGATATTTATGTTTTATGTTCTCCTTTGATGGTTAATTTATCTTGAGCATGTCTCAGTCCCAAAAAAATGCTCCAATTTTTAAAATATTTTTAAATGACTGTCACAGCAGCATTATTCAGAATAGCTAAAATGTAGATGCAACCCAAGTATCCATCAGTGAATTAGGAATAAAAAATTCTGCAGGCAACCAAACTTTTATTCAAGTGAGAGGAAATCAGAAAATGCAAGGATCCATTTACCATTCATGGGGGAAACAATTCTTTGATACTTGACAAAATACCACAGCTGACTAAAAGAATAAATAAAACTATTAAATCTCAAGAGGTAATAGGCTATTAAAAATTGATTATGTGTACTGCACCCATTAAAATTCACATTAATAAATAATTACTAGTTTTAAACATAAATATGTTATATAATTCTTGTATCAAATACATTCCTTGGAAAAGAAAATACACAAAATTAAAACATAATATTTGTAATACCAAGAATTTGGCCTAAAAAACTAATTAACTAATACCTATCGAGCAGGAGTAGAGAGGAGGCAGGTAAGAGTGTGATAAGTCTGTTATAAAGGAGAACCAGTAACAGTCGTCTATTCTTATAATTGGTTGAAAATTACATATATATGTTAATCTGTGTGTATATGGTGTGTATGTATATTTTATATACATATAATATGCATATGTGAATATATGTATATATAACTGTAGAACAAAAATGTGTATTCTACAAATGTGAATATAGAATAAAATTTGTAGAAAAAATAAGTAATAGGAAAAAAGAAGAGCTATAATGACATATAATGTATAGGGAAGAAGAAAACAGTAAGTATAAACCACAAAGAGTAAAATAAAATGGCAAAATAGACCATACCTGACTTAGCATAGTGAATATAAATGACTTAAAAGGTAACAATAAAAGGCAAATACAATCAGATTATATCAAAAGGTAAAAATCTAAATTTACTAATTATAAGAAGCACATATATAAACAAGTTCACAAAGAAACGTTGAAAATAAAGGGGTTCAAAAGTTTCCCTAGTCAAAAGTTAGAGGAATAGAGGGGTAGAAATATTAGAATCAGACATAGCATCATGTATCATGGCAAAAAATATGAAACGGATAATGATTATTATATACCTGTAAAAGTTACAATGCACAATGCAAACATAAGCATCACAAATAATCCATACACTGAGGAAATACATAAAATAAAAACTGTTAGCAAGGAAAGGAAACTTTACATAAAACTTAAACATAACTGTAACAGATACATCGAGGAGATATAACAGAATTTCAAGAATGACAAAATATCTTTAATAGGCATAGCTAAGCTTTATGCTATACAGAGAATATGCCTTTTTCTGTAACATTCACAGAACAAACAGTAAAATTCACTATAATGGTTCTTTTAAAATTTGTTTTATGTTTTATTTATATATTTTTATTATACTTTAAGTTCTAGGGTACATGTGCACAACGTGCAGGTTTGTTACATATGTACACTTGTGCCATGTTGGTGTGCTGCACCCATCAACTTGTCAGCAACCATCAACTCGTCATTTATATCAGGTATAACTCCCAATGGCATTCCTCCCCAATCCCCCATCCTAATAATAGGCCCTGGTGTGTGATGTTCCCCTTCCAGAGTCCAAGTGATCTCATTGATCAGTTCCCACCTATGAGTGAGAACATGCAGTGTTTGGTTTTCTGTTCTTGTGATAGTTTGCTGAGAATGATGGTTTCCAGCTGCATCCATGTCCCTACAAAGGACATGAACTCATCCTTTTTCATGGCTGCATAGTATTCCATGGTGTATAGGTGCCACATTTTCTTAATCCAGTCTGTCACTGATGGACATTTGGGTTGATTACAAGTCTTTGCTATTGTGAATAGTGCTGCAATAAACAGACATGTGCATGTGTCTTTATAGCAGCATGATTTATAATCCTTTGGGTGTATACCCAGTAATGGGATGGCTGGGTCAAATGGTATTTCTAGTTCTAGATCCTTGAGGAATCGCCATACTGTTTTCCACAGTGGTTGAACCAGTTTACAGTCCCACCAACAGTGTAAAATTGTTCCTATTTCTCCACATCCTCTCAGCACCTGTTGTTTCCTGACTTTGTAATGATTGCCATTCTAACTGGTGTGAGATGGTATCTCATTGTGGTTTTGATTTGCATTTATCTGACGGCCAGTGATGATGAGCATTTTTTCATGTATCTGTTGGCTGTATACACGTCTTCTTTTGAGAAATGTCTGTTCATATCCTTTGCCCACTTTTTGATGGGGTTGTTTGTTTTTTTCTTGTAAATTTGTTTGAGTTCTTTGTAGGTTCTGGATATTAGCCCTTTGTCAGATGAGTAGATTGCAGAAAGTTTCTCCCATTCTGTAGGTTGCCTGTTCACCCTGATGGTAGTTTCTTTTGCTGTGCAGAAGCTCTTTAGTTTAATTAGATCCCATTTGTCAATTTTGGCTTTTGTTGCTGTTGCTTTTGGTGTTTTAGACATGAAGTCCTTGCCCATGCCTATGTCCTGAATGCTATTACCTAAGTTTTCTTCTAGGGTTTTTATGGTTTTAGGTCTAACACTTAAGTCTCTAATCCATCTTGAATTAATTTTTGTATAAGGAGTAAGGAAAGGATCCAGTTTCAGCTTTCTACTTATGGCTAGCCAATTTTCCCAGCACCATTTATTAAATAAGGAATCCTTTCCCCATTTCTTGTTTTTCTCAGGTTTGTCAAAGATCAGATGGCTGTAGATGTGTGATATTATTTCTGAGGGCTCTGTTCTGTTCCATTGGTCTATATCTCTGTTTTGGTACCAGTACCATGCTGTTTTGGTTACTGTAGCCTTGTAGTATAGTTTGAAGTCAGGTAGCATGATGCCTCCAGCTTTGTTCTTTTGACTTAGGATTGTCTTGGCAATGCAGGCTCTTTTTTGGTTCCATGTGAACTTTAAAGCAGTTTTTTCCAATTCTGTGAAGAAAGTCATTGGTACCTTGATGGGAATGGCATTGAATCTATAAATAACCTTGGGCAGTATGGCCATTTTCACGATATTGATTCTTCCTATCCATGAGCATGGTATGTTCTTCCATTTGTTTATGTCCTTTTTTATTTCACAGAGCAGTGGTTTATAGTTCTCCTTGAAGAGGTCCTTTACATCCCTTGTAAGTTGGATTCCTAGGTATTTTATTCTCTTTGAAGCAATTGTGAATGGAAGTTCATTCATGATTTGGCCCTCTGTCTATTATTGGTATATAGGAATGCCTCAGATTATTGCACATTGATTTTGTATCCTGAGACTGCTGAAGTTGCTTATCAGCTTAAGGAGATTTTGGGCTGAGATGATGGGGTTTTCTAAATATACAATCATGTCATCTGCAAACACGGACAATTTGACTTCTTCTTTTCCTAACTGAATACCCTTGATTTCTTTCTCTTGCCTAATTGCCCTAGCCAGAACTTCCAACACTATGTTGAATAGGAGTGGTGAGAGAGGGCATCCCTATCTTGTGCCAGTTTTCAAAGGGAATGCTTCCAGTTTTTGCCCATTCAGTATGATATTGGCTGTGGGTTTGTCATAAATAGCTCTTATGATTTTGAGATACGGTCCATCAATACCGAATTTATTGAGAGTTTTTAGCATGAAGGGCTGTTGAATTTTGTCAAAGGCCTTTTCTGCATCTATTGAGATGATCATGTGGTTTTTGTCTTTGGTTCTGTTTGTATGCTGGATTACATTTATTGATTTCTGTATGTTGAACCAGCCTTGCATCCCAGGGATGAAGCCCACTTGATCATGGTGGATAAGCTTTTTGATGTGCTGCTGGATTTGGTTTGCCAGTATTTTATTGAGGATTTTTGCATCGATGTTCATCAGGGATATTGGTCTAAAATTCTCTTTTTTTGTTGTGTCTCTGCCAGGCTTTGGTATCAGGATGATGTTGGCCTCATAAAATGAGTTAGGGAGGATTCCCTCTTTTACTGTTGATTGGAATAGTTTCAGAAGGAATGGCACCAGCTCCTCCTTGTACCTCTGGTAGAATTTGGCTGTGAATCCGTCTGGTCCTGGACTTTTTTTGGTTGGTAGGCTATTAATTATTACCTCAATTTCAGAGCCTGCTATTGGTCTATTCAGGGATTCAACTTCTTCCTGGTTTAGTCTTGGGAGAGTGTAAGTTTCCAGGAAATTATCCATTTCTTCTAGGTTTTCTAGTTTATTTGCGTAGAGTTGTTTATAGTATTCTCTGATAGTAGTTGTATTTCTGTGGGGTTGGTGGTGATATCCCTTTTATCATTTTTTATTGTGTCTATTTGATTCTTCTCTCTTTTCTTCTTTATTAGTCTTGCTAGCAGTCTATCACTTTTGTTGATCTTTTAGAAAAAGCAGCTCCTGGATTCATTGATTTTTTGGAGGGTTTTTTGTGTCTCTATCTCCTTCAGTTCTGCTCTGATCTTAGTTATTTCTTGCCTTCTGCTAGCTTTTGAATGTGTTTGCTCTTGCTTCTCTAGTTCTTTTAATTGTGATGTTACGGTGTCAATTTTAGATCTTTCCTGCTTTCTCTTGTGGGCATTTAGTGCTATAAATTTCCCTCTACATACTGCTTTAAATGTGTCCCAGAGATTCTGGTATGTTGTATCTTTGTTCTCATTGGTTTCAAAGAACATCTTTATTTCTGCCTTCATTTCGTTATGTACCCAGTAGTCATTCAGGAGCAGGTTGTTCAGTTTCCATGTAGTTGAGCAGTTTTGATTGAATTTCTTAGTCCTGAGTTCTAGTTTGATTGCACTGTGGTCTGAGAGACAGTTTGTTATAATTTCTGTTCTTGTACATTTGCTGAGGAGTGCTTTACTTCCAATTATGTGGTCAATTTTGGAATAAGTGCGATGTGGTGCTGAGAAGAATGTATATTCTGTTGATTTGGGGTGGAGAGTTCTGTAGATGTCTATTAGGTCCGCTTGGTGCAGAGTTGAGTTCAATTCCTGGATGTCCTTGTTAACTTTCTGTCTCGTTGATCTGTCTAACATTGACAGTGGGGTGTTGAAGTCTCCCATTATTATTGTGTGGGAGTCTAAGGCTCTTTGTAAGTCTCTAAGGACTTGCTTTATGAATCTGGGTGCTCCTGTATTGTGCACATATATATTTAGGATAGTTAGCTTTTCCTGTTGAATTGATCCATTTACCATTATGTAATGGTCTTCTTTGTCTCTTTTGATCTTTGATGGTTTAAAGTCTGTTTTATCAGAGACGAGGATTGCAACCCCTGCTTTTTTTAATTCTCCATTTGCTTGGTAGATCTTCCTCCATCCCTTTATTTTGAGCCTATGTGTATCTCTGCATGTGAGATAGGTCTCCTGAATACAGCAAACTGATGGGTCTTGACTCTTTATCCAATTTGCCAGTCTGTGTCTTTTAACTGGACCATTTAGTCCATTTACATTTAAGGTTAATATTGTTATGTGTGAACTTGATCCTGTCATCGTGATATTAGCTGATTATTTTGCTCGTTAGTTGATGCAGTTTCTTCCTAGCATCGATGGTCTTTACACTTTCAGATGTTTTTGCAATGGCTGGTACCAGTTGTTCCTTTCCATGTTTAGTGCTTCCTTCAGGATCTCTTGTAGGTCAGGCCTGGTGGTGGCAAAATCTCTAAGCATTTCCTCGTCTGTAAAGGATTTTATTTCTCCTTCACTGATGAAACTTAGTTTGGCTGGATATGAAATTCTGGGTTTAAAATTCTTTTCTTTAAGAATGTTGAATATTGGCCCCCACTCTCTTCTGACTTGTAGAGTTTCTGCCGAGAGATCTGCTGTTAGTCTGATGGGCTTCCCTTTGTGGGTAACCCGACCTTTCTCTCTGGCTGCTCTTAACATTTTTTCCTTCATTTCAACTTTGGTGAATCTGACAATTATGTGTCTTGGAGTTGCTCTTCTCGAGGAGTATCTTTGTGGCGTTCTTTGTATTTCCTGAATTTGAATGTTGGCCTGCCTTACTAGGTTGGGGAAGTTCTCCTGGATGATATCCTGCAGAGTGTTTTCCAACTTGGTTCCATTTTCCCCCTCACTTTCAGGCACACCAATCAGATGTTGGTTTGGTCTTTTCACATAATCCCATATTTCTTGGAGGCTTTGTTCATTTCTTTTTCCTTTTTTTTCTCTAGACTTCTCTTCTCGCTTCATTTCATTCATTTGATCTTCAATCGTTGATACTCTTTCTTCTAGTTGATCAAGTCAGTTACTGAAGCTTGTGCATTTGTCACGTATTTCTCGTGTCATGGTTTTTATCTCTGTCAGTTTGTTTATGGCCTTCTCTGCATTGATTATTCTAGTTATCCATTCTTCCATTCTTTTTTCAAGATTTTTAGTTTCTTTGCGCTGGGTACATAGTTCCTCCTTTAACTCTGAGAAATTTGATCGACTGAAGCCTTCTCCTCTCAACTAGTCAAAGTCATTCTCCGTCCAGCTTTGATCCGTTGCTGGTGATGAGCTGCGTTCCTTTGGAGGGGGAGATGCGCTCTGATTTTTTGAATTTCCAGCTTTTCTGCCCTGCTTTTTCCCCATCTTTGTGGTTTTATCTGCCTTTGGTCTTTGATGCTGGTGACGTACTGATGGAGTTTTGGTGTAGGTGTCCTTTCTGTTTGTTAGTTTTCCTTCTAACAATCAGGACCCTCAGCTGTAGGTCTGTTGGAGATTGCTTGAGGTCCACTCCAGACCCTGTTTGCCTGGGTATCAGCAGCAGAGGCTGCAGAAGGTAGAATATTGCTGAATAGCAAGTGCTGCTGTCTGATTCTTGTTCTGGAAGCTTCATCTCAGGGGTGTACCCTGCCATGTGAGGTGTGAGGTGTCGGTCTGCACCTAGTGGGGGATGTCTCCCAGTTAGGCTACTCAGGGGTCAGGGACCCACTTGAGCAGGCAGTCTGTCTGTCCATTCTCAGATCTCAACCTCCGTGCTGGGAAATCCACTGCTGTCTTCAAAGCTGTCAGACAGCTGTCAGACTCCACTCAGAGGTGGAGTCTACAGAGACAGGCAGGCCTCCTTGAGCTGCGGTGGGCCCCACCCAGTTCGAGCTTCCCAGAGGCTTTGTTTACCTACTTAAGCCTCAGCAATGGCGGGTGCCCCTCCCCCAGTCTCACTGCCACCTTGCAGTTAGATCTCAGACTGCTGTGCTAGCAATGAGGGAGGCTCCGTGGGCGTGGGACCCTCCGGGCCAGGTGTGGGATATAATCTCCTGGTGTGCCGTTTGCTAAGACCCTTGGCAAAGTGTAGTATTAGGGTGGGAGTTACCCGATTTTCCAGGTGTTGTGTGTCTCAGTTTCCCTTGGCTAGGAAAAGGGATTCCATTCCCCCTGGTGCTTCCCAGGTGAGGCAATGCCTCGCCCTGCTTCAGCTCTCGCTGGTTGGGCTGCACCAGCTGACCAGCACCGATTGTCCAGCACTCCCCAGTGAGATGAACCTGGTACCTCAGTTGAAAATGCAGAAATCGCCCATCTTCTGTGTCACTTGCACTGGGAGCTGGAGGCTGGAGCTGTTCCTATTCGGCCATCTTGCTCCAGACCGCCCACTATAACAGTTTTAATAAAGTGTGAGCATTTTGTCTCATCCACCTCAAAAGGGCATATTCTTTCCACACTCATTGTATAGCCCAGGATGTTAGGAATTAACCAATATTCTTCAGTCCTTGAAAGATCTTAACCTTGAAGACACTCAGAGACAGCATATAAATAAAACTCACACCAGTCTCTCTATGTGCTTTATCTGACTGTAGTAGGCTGAATAAAGGCCTCCAAAGATGTCCCCATTCTAAGCCCTGGAACCTGTCAATGTTACTTTATGTAGGAAAAGGGACTATGCAGATGGCAGATGTAACTAAGAGTCTTGAGCTAGGGAGATTATCCTGGGGATTATCCAGGTGGGCCCTAAATGCAATTTCAAGTGTCCTTATGAGAGGGATTGAGAAGGTAACTTCACCACAGAACAGGAAAAAATCAATGTGACCATGGAAGCAGAGATTGAAGCGATGTGGTCACAAGGCAAGGAATGCTGGCAGCCACCAGACACCCGAAGAGGTGAGGACCAGATTCCCCACTGGAACTGCCAGAGGGGAGATAGCCCTGCTGCCACCTTGATTTTAGTCCAGTGATGTTGATTTCAGATTCTGGCCTCCAAAACTGTGAGTAAATAAATGTGTGTTGTTTTAATCCATTAAATGTGTGTTTTAAGCCGCCTACCACAGGAAACTAATACTCTAACCTCCAGCTAGTTTCTCTCTCTGGGACTCTCCTTGTATCAGCAATGGTACCATTACTTTCCTTGTCACCCAATCACCATGAACTTCTTCCCCTCTCACACCCATACCCAAAGTAAGGGGTGGTGGCAATAGGGTGGATTTTCATCCCACCTCTTTTTTTAATGAATAAGTTAAATAGAAGAGCATCTATCTCCACAAGTTTGCCTACCTATCATTTTAAAGTAAAACCACTTTAGTTTGATTGTTGACCTCTCTGGTGAAATTGCTAGAAGTGAAGAAAGTATCTTACCAACCTAAAGGAAATGGAGATAAAAGAGTTGGAGAAGAAGCATGATGCCTAAGTCAAGTCTTTAAAAAAGAGTTTTTTACATATCTTTCTCTTACCAAACTATAGGTTGCTAATACATTTATCACTGTAATTTTATTTTTAATTAATATTCCTGGAGAAAAAATAACACATTTGATAGATTCAAGACTGTAATAAAGTCATCTATCCTAAGAACCAAGAAGTACACACAGTGATGTAGTTTACTAAAGATTTCCCCCACCTCGATTTACATGGGCCTTAACTTTCAAGAGAATCAACATGGCAGCTTTAATAATAATAATAATAATAATAATAATAATGATAGTAATAAAAGAGGATCTTGTGTGTTCTTCAATAGTTGACTGAATGTATTGCAGGCCAGGTCTCACTAACAGCTGAACAGGCAGGCCTCCCTGACAACTGTTTGAGCACTGACTGAGTGGTGAAGTTAAATATTAAACACTGATGGGACCAGTGTCCTCATACAAAGACTGGAATGTAACAAAGCCCACCAAGATTTTGCCTAGGTCTTTCCTGGGCCTTGAAGCATGGCAAGATAATGAAGGAATTCTTAACAGGATCCATTTGGGATTAAACAAGTTTTATTAGGGGTCTAAAGGAACTCCATAGACCTCCACAAACAAGTTTTATTGGGGACTAAAGGAACTCCCCAAACCTCCATGATTTAGCAGGAGACAAGATAAGGTAATACCCCCAGCACCTGGACCCATTTAGATTAAGAAAATTTACTGAGGCTCCAGAGGAAGGTCTTCAGTACTCAGATCTTAGTTATAGATTAGAAGTTGATTACTTGGCTGAACGCAGTGGCTCATGCCTGTAATCCCAACACTGGGAGGCCAAGGCAAGTGGATCCCCTGAGGTCGAGAGTTTGAGATCAGCCTGACCAACATGGAGAAACCCCATCTCTACTGAAAATACAAAATTAGCCTGGCATGGTGGTGCACACCTGTAATCCCAGCTAGTTGGAAGGCTGAGGCAAGAGGATCTCTTGAACCCAGGAGGCAGAGGTTGCAGTGAGCCGAGATCGCACCATTGCACTCCAGCCTGGGCAACAAGAGCAAAACTCCGTCTCAAAAAAAAAAAAAAAGAAAGTTGATTACTTATGTCTTTAGATGAATGCACATTTACACATAGACATATAGCTTAGAAGGTATATAAGCTCTGGAAAACTTTGTAATTTTGAGTTGGTCTGGCAACATTTCCCAGCCTTCTCTCTGTACCTAGTTATAGAAATAAGCTCTCTTCTATCCCAGTTCATCTGCATCTCATTATTGGGCCGTGAGAATAAGCATAAAACAAACCTTCCTTTGATACTGGTATCTAAGCACCAAACAATAGATGCCAGCATCAAAAGAAGGTTTGCATACAACCTTCTTTCATTTTGTTTGGACATAACGAACTAGTTTGGGTCTGCTCAGTTAATGTATCTATGCTCATATTTTCCTTCCTCAATTATAGAATAAATGAGAGGTGAACACTGTAGTTAGCCATAGAGTAACCAAGACAGCAGAAATCATCTCAAATGTTCACAGTAGAAGGAATGGAAAGCAGAGGTGGGTCCATGAAGAGTGGAGAGGTTGAGAATTAAACAGTGGGCTCTAAAATAATCCTGGGAGATTGATGATAGCAGGAAGTCTTTATCATTCTTGGGCTGGAGAGACAAAAGGAAAACTTGCAATTACTGGTACCAAGAGGACCACTCTGGGAGACTGGCTCTCTGGTGGCCTTGATACAATGGGGGCTGGAGTCACAGAGAAGATGAAGCCACTGGAGAGGCCACCTTAGGTTGAAAACAGGAGGGAGTGTCTTGATGTCTTCCTATCTTAAAAACCACTCCTCACCCTGCCCTCTAATTTCCCATGGTTGATATAATCCTGCTGACCATTGACTCAATCCTACCAGAAATTCTCTGGAGCCTGAAAAAGTCACCCTGCCAAGGATCAACTCCTTCCCCCCAGAACAAAGCAGAACAGAAGGATGGGTCTGAGTGCAAACAGGTCCAGGACCAGCACACTGTATGTTACAGTGTTTTCATGGTGTTATATAATAGAATATATCATTTAATTCAACTATTTCATTTTACAGAGAGGAGCTAGGGTCCAGGGAGATTAAACTGTTTACCTAAATGCACACACAGAGCAAGCTTTTAGGTCTGAACACACAGCATGCTTTTATTACGATTGTGTTAGTTATGACACTGCTTAAGCCCTATTATAAAGTGCTTGGGAGCTGAGTCATTTCATAGTCATCCCTAGTACCTGCTACAGCATCTGGTGCTTAGAAAACCCTCAATAAAACATTTATTGAATTCATACAGATTGAAAGAGAAAGCATAGCCTATCAACTGATCTAAGGTAGCTTTAGAAAATTTCCAGTCATACAAGAGTTATTAAGCCAGTTAAACAAAGACTGCCAAAATTATGTCTCTTAAAAGTTTTAAAAGGAATCATACATTCTCACTGGCCTGTGACGGTTTAAGTTTTATACGATTCAAAACAAGAACAAAGATATATTCCTTTTAACTATCATACTAAACTATCATTTGAAATAATAAAAAGGATGTCAGCAATGCAAAGCTGTACAAGTTGTACAGAACAGATTGATACAAATAAAAAACTAATAAATATTTATGTGGCCACATGTGGGAGGTGTTGCCTGGAGTGTTTCCTCCACAGCCCTGACTACGGAATGAAAAAGGAAACTTAGGAAAAAATATACCCAAAGAGGGAGATTTAAATAGCACAGTGGGCAGTGGGGGAAGTGATGACTAATATTGCTGTTAGTAGTGGTTTAGGAACAAAAGAGACAAGTCAGCTGGAAACCTTCTGGTGTCTTCTGCTAAGGCTCCTTGCTAGAGCTGATGCTGGAAAGGAGGAAGGAAGGAAAGAAGGAAGGAAAAGAGAGAGAGAGGGAGTGAGGAAAGAAGGAAGGGAAGTCATTAGAATGTAAGCTGAACACTCATTTCGTGCTTTCGGCCAAACAATAATACACATGTTTAAAAGGTCATTTTGGGCCGGCGCGGTGGCTCAAGCCTGTAATCCCAGCACTTTGGGAGGCCGAGACGGGCGGATCACGAGGTCAGGAGATTGAGACCATCCTGGCTAACACGGTGAAACCCCGTCCACTAAAAAAATACAAAAAACTAGCCGGGTGAGGTGGCGGGCGCCTGTAGTCCCAGCTACTCAGGAGGCTGAGGCAGGAGAATGGCGTAGACCTGGGAGGCGGAGCTTGCAGTGAGCTGAGATCCGGCCACTGCACTCCAGCCTGGGCGACAGAGCAAGACTCCGTCTCAAAAAAAAAAAAGTTCATTTTGGTGGGAACCCAATTTAAGTAGAATTAATGAAATTCCTACAGAACTTGAAATTCACTACCTAAAATTATTCTTTAAAAATGTAACATGCATTGAATTAATTTAGCAGCACCTGAAGGAAGTCAAAGAAACTCCAGTTTGAATTTTGGGAGAAAAGAAAGTATCATTTAATCTGAAATAAATGAAGAGAACCTAAAAGAGCGAATGGCTAAATAAGTAGAAGAGGTTTTTGCAACCTGTAATTACTGGGGGATTTTTTTCAGGAAGCTTCAGGAAAGAAGCTCTGACACTCAGATTAGTCATTCGTCACCCAATCACTGGCTGCTAAATTAGAGATCAAACATATGCAAGAAGAAAGAGATCAAAAAGAGGAAAAAAAGATCAAACATGTGCAAGAAGAGATCAAAACATGTGCAAGAAGAAAGAAGAAGAAGGAAGAGGAGGAGAAGGAGGAGGTGGGGGAGAAGGAAGAGGAAGGGAAGGAAAGAGGAGCAGCTGTCGCTTTTTTGTTTCAGCGAAACCATACAGGGCAAAATCCCATTAGAGCTTTCTGAGAAGTTATGTCTGGGACAGATCTGATGGTAGGCTTCAAACTTCTGACAGAGTCCAAGAAAAATCCTTTTTTTTTTTTTTTTTTTGGTTTTATAGAATTTAGAACTATTTTTCTAGTGGCGGAAATAAAATAAAATTTTAAGTAGTTGAAATGTTAAGTAAATTGTTTTCAACAATTTGCAGATTTATGTCAGAATATGTATTATGGGATTAAGCAGATAAAATAATAATATTAAACATCAAAGTAAGAATAGTGTGAGAGGTGAATAATTTAAGGCAATTTCAGTTGCATCAGGGTTTTTTCTTTTTCTTATGAATAAGAATGCTTTATTACTCTGTAGAGAGGTAAGTAAACTAGGAGAAATTCAAGAGGAGAAATGCAAAGCATAATAAAATGGAATACATTGGATTTTAAAAGAATGTCTCTATTTCATTTGAGTACTGGCCAAAATATAATGACATTTCTTGGATGAAAAGCAGTTATCAGAATTTAAAATTTCAAAAACCTGTATTAGGAAGACACATCATCACGTATGTAGTAGGTAGTATTCTTGTCACCAATATTTTGTCTAAATCTAATCATGATGAAACAATCAGAAAAATCCAAATTGAGAACAATCTGTAAAAGGAATGGTCTTTGTTTGGTTACATATATACATATGTTATACGTGTAAATATATATCCCCAAAGCTGACCTTGAGAAGGAAATTCACTGAGCCATTCCTTACGAGTGTTCCCAGGAGAAACAGGAAAGGGAGAAGTCAAGTCAGTCTAAGAAGAATAAAGAGGCCAAGCCCAGTTGCATATCAGCAATCTCACAGAGAGAGCTGCCTCAGTCCCTCAAGGCAAGTAGATGACCTCAGAGTTGTCCCATCAGTTGGTGCTTGGGAGCCACACTTTCAGCTCATCCTTGTACTTCATGCAATCTGTGAGCCCCACAGGCAGAGCAGGTCCTGGCTGCCTGAAGTTATTCCCTAGGAGAGAAGCAGATCTAGGTTCCCACAGCAGAGTCTCTGCTGTAACTAAATAGAAGGCTTCATTCATGATTGGATTAAGGATGGGGGAAGGGCAGGTGGCTATAAAGGTTATTACTCGGACAACAAGGACAATTTTTAAATGAGCTGTACATTAAATATTTAATTTCATTGTTGTTAAATTTTGAATGTGATAATTATGTCATGTTTATGTAGAAGAATATCCATGTACTTATAGGATACATACTGAAGTATCTAGAACAAAAATGCCATGTCTAAACTTATTCTCAAATAGTTTCACAAAAAAAGTAATATTAATGTGTATGTGTGAGTGTATGAATATATATACAAACATACATGTATACATACATTTAGTATGTATATGTATACATTTATGTAGACAGATTAAAATAGAGGAAAAAATGTAAACAAATGGTGACTCTAAGTAAAAAGATATATAGATATTTGTTATACTATTATTTTAACCTATATGTTTAAAATTTTTCAAAACAAATAGTAGGAGAAAAAAGTTAGCACTTGTCATGGTAACTGTTTTTCAAGAAAAGTTGTGTTTAAGATCAAACCAGGTGCGGTGGTTCATGCCTGTAATCCCAGTGCTTTGGGAGGCCAAGACAGGAGGATCACTTGACCCCAGGAATATGAGCCCAGCCCTGATAACGTAGTGAAACCTGTCGCTACAGAAAATTTAAAAATCAGCTTGGCATGGTAACCTGTAGTCCCAGCTACACAGGAGGCTGAGGTGGGAGGGTCGCTTGAGCCTCTGTGGGCGAGGCTGCAGTGAGCCATGGTCATGCCACTGTACTCCAGCCTCAGTGCTTTTATAAGTGTTCTTATATAAGAAATAAATTTCTTACATAAACTCTTATATAGCTATTTATTTATTTTTTTGAGATAGGGTAGGCAATACTCTGGTAACAAACCATCCACAAATCTCAGTGAATAAAAACTTAAAATCATTGCATTATTGCACTGAAAACCCAATAAGGAATGTGGTGTAAATAAAATGAAATAAAAACGGGAAAAATGAAGTCCTTAAGATCATTATATTAGGAAAGATCGTCTACTGACTTCTTGACAACAACAGGACTTATTTATTTATTTATTCATTTTACTTACTTACTTATTTATTTATTTATTTATTGAGATAGTGTCTCTCTCTGCAGTCCAAGCTGGAGTGCGCTGGTGCGATCTTGGCTCACTGCAGCCTTGACCTCCGGAGCTCAAGTGATCCTCCCATTTCAGCCTCCCAAGTGGCTGGGACCACAGGGGCGCCACCTGATTAATTTTTGCATTTTGTGTAGAGACAGGGTTTTGCCAGGTTGCCCAATCTAGTCTCAAACTCCTGGGCTCAAGCCACCCATCCACCTGGGCCTTACAAAGTGCTGGGATTATAGGTGTGAGCCACTGCATCCAGCCAGGACTTCTGATTTCTTTACTGTTTGTTAGAGGGTGGACCCTATTCCCTCCAATCATACCTCACTTTTTAAAGCAGTGATTCTCAGCCTTTTTGGTTTCAAATTTTTGGTAGCCTATTTAAAGAAGAGGTTTAAGATACCCAAAATATCGCCAATCAAGTCTTGTACCATTACAGTGCTCATACTTCCACCATATAATTCTGTCCCAGAGTATCTGAAAAGTATCCAAACAACTGGTCAGCTCTATGTAACTAACTGCTTCAGTGGAAATCATTATTGTCTTGACCTCATTCCTTTATACTTAAAAAGACAAATTGCTCATATGTTCCAGAAAATATGCCATCTTTATTTGGTACCATGCAGCTCATCTCTTACTTGTAGCAAGTTGTACCCAGTCTACATAATTTCTGTAACCTACTACTTCATCCAGCAGTTATTTTGACCAGCATTGCTGCAGTAATATATATATACTTGTTTAAGCAGAAGTTAATCTTACACATTGGTTTTGACAATACCACTGTTTCATAGGTATTTCCTGTTCTGTCTCCTTACATCCATATGGTAAGATTGTACATGCTCGTCCCCTTGTGGTGGGGTTAGGTGACCAGTTCTAGCACTTGTCACCCATAAGTGATGAGTAGAAGTGACAAACCACTTCTGGGCCAGAGTATTTAAATGTTGAGGGCAAACCCACCACATTTCTCTCTTTTGCTTCCAGCACAGTGACCCATGATTTTCAAGGTGGCGGCTGATTTGTCAGATGAATTCCTGAGCGACCATAAGCAGAGATCTCCTAACGACCCATGATGGGTAGTGTGAGCAAGTATGAGCCATCTAGTGGAGCAAGATCATCACACACCGGGTCCTATTGTGGGGAGGAGTCGGGGGGAGGGATAGCATTAGGAGATATACCTAATGTAAATGACGAGTTAATGGGTGCAGCACACCAACATGGCGCATATATACATATGTAACAAACCTGCACGTTGTGCACATGTACCCTAGAACTTAAAGTATAATTTTAAAAAAAAAGAGAAATAGTGCCTATATAGCACTGAGATTTGAGGATGGTTTGTTACCAGAGAATTGCCTACCTTATCCTGACTGATAAATTAATCAGATTTAATAATATACCTCTGACTGGTGTTGGCTCCATCATACACCAGGGAAACAGCCATTGTCTGGTACTTATATTGCTTAAACATGTAACTCAAAACCCCTGGTTTAAGTGGACTCATAAGTGCATTATGCATAATAATTGTATAATTGGCTTTTGTAAACAAGACATTGCTATAGTTCTTTACAGAATTATGTTAATATTAGATAGATTATTCTTCATTTATCTATTCTGAGCAACTGGAAGATGAAAGATTTGCTATGAGAACACGTAAATATAGTATCATGAAAGGAAAAGAAAAAGCTCTGTTCTGTGGAAGGCATTAGTCCCCTTTGTTAGTCAAATGAAGAGAGACTGTTCATTATACTTTAATCTTAAGGAATCCAAGATTGCTAAACTAATGGATAACATGTGACTAAGGAATGAATTAGTTGAACTTTATTCTGTGAGTTGCCACCATGAACTGTGTAATTATAGCCAGGTCCTTTAAATGCCTTGAATGTTTTTCATGTGTGGATAAGATTACTTCAGACCCACCAGGCCTTGAAGAAGGATCAAACTCTTACCAGTCCTTTGCCTAAAATTGAAAATATCATGTTACTCGGATTATTTATTTATCCCTGCACCTTGTTTCAAAAAGGATTTTAAGTAGATGGCATATTATTATTTTATTAACACATTTAAAAAAAACCCATAAGAGGATTATAGAGTTTTTCCCTATCCTACTTCTCAGAGTGTTTTAAGCATACTGTAGAATTTATTCACTCATGAATTTGATACAAATTAAAGTGAAAATCTCTTCTGTAGAACCTCATAATGCTTAGAAAGCATCGTAACACGTTCAGAGAAAGAGGAAGATCAAATTTAAAGGAAGCTCTTGAGTTTCCGCCACAATGAGTTTCCCATTCTAGATATTAAAATAGTAGTATGTACCCCAGATAACATACTCAAGTTTCTGTGGATTGTGACTTGATTATATGCATTTTAGATTTAGAGCATGCATAAAAAAAGATATCCTTTTTCACCTAGTAGAAAAAAATTCAAAATAATGTTATGATTTTACTCTTCCATGGTATGTATGTAATCTAAAATTTCAAAACATCACTGACTTTGCATTATAATTTAAAAGGTGACTGACTTGAGCCAAATTGGAAAAAAAAAATTGAGACAAGGTCTCACTCTGTCACCCAAGGTGGTTAGCAGTAGTGCAAACACAGCTTGCTGCAGCATTGACCTCGTGGGCTCAAACTCTCCTCCCCTCTCAGCCTCTCAGCCTCCCAGGTAGCTGAGATCACAGATACACACCACCACACCCAGATCATTTTTTTTTTTAGTAGGGACAAAATCTCACTATGTTGTCCAGTTTCCAAATAAATTTTAACTGCCTAATTTTAACTATTCAAAAACTAAGCAAATACCTGAAATTTATTTCTTCTGAAAAACACGTACTGAATAAAAATCTACTATATTTACGGATTTTCAGAGGTCTTCGTAAATATTAACTCATAAATTCTTGTGGCTTTCCCAATTGTCACATGTCTCCTTTCATGAAATATGGTGTAAATATGGTGTAAATATGGTGTAAATTTTGTAGTAAACAATACTACAAAACTGTAGTATTGACATAGTAAACAGAACATGAACCTCAGAATTGCCCAAATCTGAGTTCACTGACTTAATCAAGCACATACTATTAATATATAACCTTGGATAATTTTTCAATTTAAACTGAAGAGCTTCATCTTCAACATTTCTAAATTATGGGTGTTATAAACAATAAATCAGGTTATTCCATTACATTTAATAACTAGCAACCCACACTGTGATAAGTGTCAGTAATGCAACACAACAGTAATATATAGGCAAAGCACCAACCAGAAATTAAGTATCTGTTGAATTTCTCTACTTTCCTTTTCCCCCAACCAATTCCTGAATAATTGTAGGGAGAAACAGGAACGTTTTAAGAAATCTTCTTCAACTAATATGAAATAGGATATCTGAAGACTCACCCTTCTATCTTCCTAGTCTACAGTTTGTTCCACAGCTATTTTTGTGACTAAGGATACCAAAATTAGACATTACTTTTACCTCTACATTTCAAGGCAGTTGTTAAGAACTATGATTAAACTACCAAAATAAAGAAACGTAGGGAATAATGAACATTGACTACAAACTAAACTGATTGTCACATATTCTATCTGGTGATTTGAGAGCTCCTTCTCATACACTATAATTCAATGAAAAAATAGCGTATACAAATGATTACTTAGTAAGAAAAATTCAAACTTAAAACGAGTTGTCAATGTGATGTGCCATGATAGAAATGAAAAATAAAATGTGTGCCAAGGGCTAGTGATGCATTTTTCCCTTTTTTTCTCTTTTAAAAAGTACCACAAAAGAGCAGTTTTTTTGGTTAAAAAATTAATCAAAATTGCTAAATCAGTGATGCTTTCAGAAGTTTCCTGTTTTTGACATCAGAGTCATATTATAATGCTCTATTTCCTGTTTCCTCGCCTAAATAGAATTTTGCTTCGGGCAATATTTTATCTGAACTTCTGTTTGTAGAAACCAGAGACATTTATTGAATTGTTTCTTGCTGGCTATTTGATCTTAACAAAGCATTTAAATGGTACTGATGCCCTGGCTTGAGCAACGGAGCATCCCAGACTTTCAGTTAATTGCACACAGCACACATACAACTCATTTGAGTTACAGCTAAATGCAATTACAGGCCTCAGAGCTGATACATAGATCACTTCTTATTTAAAGCAATTCACCTTTGAATTGGTTAATTTTTAATTGTTTATAAAATAATAAGATGGGAAACAAAGTTGCTACCTAATATGTTAATTTCCCCAAATAAACACTTATTTAAAGGTTCATTTGTTAATCAAGTATCTGGAACTTGAAATACATTTTTATGAAAGGAAATAAATTTTAGGTGATTAGGTTTTTATCAAGAGCTGAAGTTTTTAATAATGAACAGGGAGAGATACTGTGGCAAAACAGTAATTGAATAAAACATAAATTCAATAAAATGATATGAAAAATCAATGTTTCACATTTATCCTGAGTCAAATATAAAGAGAATTAAATTGAGGATGACGAAATGTGGTTTCTAATCATTGTTCCACCACTATTTGACCTTGAGCAAATTGCCTGGGGGCCATATTTGGTAGACAGATGAGGCTGTACACTTTCTTTTAAATACTTGAGAATTAGCTTAAGTGCTCTCATTTGGTAACTTGCTCAGTATTTCATAAATGCCAGGAAATTAACTCAAATCCTTCGATGAGCTGCATTTTCTGTATTTATTTGTATAAGTTCAACAAATATTTATTGAGGGTCTTCCATATGCTGGGTATGTGTCTTAGCAAAATAGTTTTAAAGTACATTATGAAAGATCTGATGCTCAATAGTATATCATCAGTGAATTGCAAATTAAAATCTAAATGAGATATCACTATATATCCACTGGATTGTCTAATATTTTAAAGTTGTCAGTATTAAATATTGAGAAAAATGTGGAGCAGCTGGAACATTCATACATTGCTAGTGGGAGATTAAGATGGTGCAGCACTTTGTAAAGCTAAACATATATTTACTATATTACCCAACAATACCACTAAGTATTTACCAAGAGAAAACAATTGTCTACACAAAGACTTGTAAACGAATGTTCACAGCAGCTTTATTCATCATAGCTAAAAACTGGAAACAACTCAAAAACATATAAGTAAATTGATGAGCAAATTGTGGTACATCAATTTAGTGGGATACCATCCAACAATGAAATAAATCAATGAATGGTAACACTGATTGACATGAATAATCTCAAAATCATTATCCTACATTAATGAAGCCAGACACAAATGAATATTTAGTATATTATTTTATTTGCATAAAAATTTATCACAGGAAAATCTAATCTATAATGGCAAAAAGTAGATTCATGGTTGTCTGAGCTAAGGGGTAGAGGAAGATTGAGGGACTGCAAAGTGCAAAAGGGAACTCCTTGGGCGTGATGGAAATAGTCTATATCCTGATTAGCAAGATGGTTACATGCATGTATACCTTTTTCAAAACTCATAGAACATACACTTAAAATGTGCAGTGCTGGCTGGATGCGGTGGCTCACACCTGTAATCCCAGCACTATGGGAGGCCGAGGCGGGTGGATCACCTGAGGTCAGGAGTTCAAGACCAGCTTGGCCAACATGGTGAAATCCCATCTCTACAAAAATACAAAACTTAGCCAGGCGTTCTGGCAGGTGCCTGTAATCCCAGCTACTCAGCAGGCTGAGGCGGGAGAATCACTTGAACCCAGGAGGTGGAGGTTGCAGTGAGCAGAGATCGTGCCATTGCACTCAAGCCTGAGCAACAGAGAGAGACTCCGTCTCAAAAATAAATAAACAAACAAATAAATAAATAAAATGTGCAGTGCTTCGGTTTTCTGAAGATTTCCAGGAGCTTCGGAGGGATTAAACAACCTTTGAGGTAATGACAGGAATTTGAGTTGAGAAACCACCAGGGATGTCAAAGGAATTTTCGGAACCCATGAAATCAATTCACAAGAGAAAGGGAACACTTTCATCTTTTAAGAAGTCTGCTTATAGTAATACCAGTCATGTATGAACTTGAAAGAAAGGCTTTTCCCAGACTTTCAAATGCCAGAGCTGCCAAAATCTGAGTTGGGCAAAAATGAGGAGGACAGGGGGTCAAGAAAGAGATGCGAAGCCAACCAGCCTTCCCACTGCCCTCTCAGAGCACAGGTTCCCACCTGCTTCTCTGCAAAGCCTTAATTACTAAATTGAGACCCTCTGACTCTATTGCATAGTGGTTATGGGGCCTGTTGGAAATGTCATTCAGTAGCAGGAAAACGTTTCTCCATTGAATACATTTTAAAGGGAAAAGTAAGAGAGAAAAATAAAGTAGTGTCTTAATTACACTATGTTTGCTATGCTAGTACCACTTCCAGACAAACAAGTAACACCACCAATCACCCTCACTCTCCTCCTCTCTGGTTCCAATCGGATTGCCTAAAAAAAAAAAAAAACCTTGACGCTTCCACAGTCAATCAATTTCATAAAACTGCAGATGCTGGTGCTTCTTGCTTTGAAGGATGTATGTGGGGAGGGGGAGATGTTACAAATTAAAATGGTGAGGAAGGAGTTTTCAGAAGAGAAAATAGAAACTGTGCACATGTGAATACATAAGTAGCGGTTAATAGTGTTGAGAAGCATCAGCCTTTCCTTGTTCCACTGAGCACAGTGATAAGGATCTAAATCTCCTGACGTGAAATAGTAAAGACTCAATACCACTCCATCCAAAATGGAATCCTGTCTCTGGGAAGAAAGAAGAAGAAAGGATAGATTGAGGAAATTGATAGATGGAAGGGGTGAAAAAGGAAGCTAGCAAAGAAAGAAAAATTAATTCCTAGATTTCCATCTCAGATAGATTATATTTGGGCTAGCTGGTTACATGATGAAAAAGTTTTTAAATGTTTGCACCATTTTCTGGACCCCAAATGCCACTCTCCAGAGATACTGTGTAGCCCAATTGACTAACCCAGAAGATCTGAGCTCTTCACAATATTGATCCGGGAACCCGGACTTCCTGTTTCGTGAAGGACCAGAACATGGTATCATGCATATGTATTATTAACCCTTTAATTACTAAAGACCTTGTTTCTTGTGCATATTTTTATTATCACTGAAATCACTGAAGGAGTTGGCTCCTTTGAATCTTATCAGCTGACACATCCCACAAAAAAATGTCAGTAACTTACCAGAAAGGTAACTAGAGATAATTTGAACAAAGACAGAACCTATAACAAATGAATAATGGAACAGTAATAATTCCAGAGTTTGTTGTGGAATAGAAAATCATTTCAAAAGAAATTTCTAAGAGGAAAATATTTCTTCTAACTAGGGCATAGAAAAATATACAAATGAAAAGTTTTTTCCCTCTAACTGAATCTAAAAGGAGTTATGGTGCCTTGATAGCTGCTGGCTATTTAAGCTAAAGGGAACAGTGTACATGGTTTATTTTCACTCTCCTTCAGCATTTAAATTCTGTGTGAGTGTGTGTATGTGCACATATGCGTGTATGCGTTAGATTCCTCTTATTTTCCCCAAAAGGCACCAAGTGGTAAAATATACAGGCTTTTCAGTAGGACACGCCACCTGATTCTTACAACACACACACACACACACACACACGCTCCACACTGTCTTCTTATGGTTTAGTTTGGATTTTGCTACTTTTAAACATGTCCAATCTTTCAGTCTGTAGCTTCTTTCCTTTAGATAATTTACATTTTATTTGCAATATGTTTTACATTATTTAATCACCATTTTTTAAGTCATTGTAGTAGGGACATTTAAGGCCAGGTCAACCTCATGCATAAAAAGATCCAGAAAGGGATTTGCTGTCCTGTGCTTCCCACCACATCTGGGTCAGGCCCCTGTGAAGCAAGGTCATGGGAAGCAAGTTCATGGGAATGTGGCTGCCGTCTGAGCTGTTCCTTTTCTAGCCCTTAGGGACATGAAGGTCCTTTTGGACATTGAGTTGAAGAAGGTAGTAGTATTTATAACATATCTAAATGGATTCATATCATTCTTACCCACACTATTTTAAAACTTCTTTTAAAAGTCAGGCTGAGTTCCTATGGCAAGTGGTCACTCTGTTCATACTGACATTTTTTAGAAAATACATTAGGGTCTCATGTTAGTAAGAAATAGATTGCAAGAACTTTGAGAAAGGAAGACAGCTAAGGAAGGGGTAAAAGAAAGATGAACTGAAATAAAAAACAAACATTTTCTGTAAATTTTTTTAAAAGATAGAGATACCAAGAAATCAAGGGGGAAACATGCCTTGTTGCATTCTTGCTTTCACTTCATTTTCTCACATGGCCGATATAGAGAAACTAACCACCAATAAGAAGGAAGCCACTTACTATGACATATTATTTTTAACTCATGAAACATTCATAGTGCTTCATATCTCAAAAATATATTTTACATCTTTGCAAATTGAGCACCTTTGCTACTGTTTGTCTAGCAATAGGCCCATGGCACCCCCAAAGTTAACAGAAGGAAAGTATGTAATAAAAGACAATATTATAAACTAAAAAGTAATGAGAAATGATAATAAAACTGATCAGAATCTACCTTTATTTGGTTCCAAACACTCCTTTCTCCTTACTATTTTATGATACATGTTTCTTATTCTCCATATCAGGAATCGACATATTCTTCCTGAAATGGTTAGGCTTTGTGTCCCCAACAAAATCTCATCTTGAATTGTAATCCTCATAATCCTCACGTGTCATGGGAGGGACCTGGTGGGAAGTGATTGAATAAGGGGGTGGTTTCCCCCATGCTGTTCTCATGATAGTGAGTGAGTTCTTACGAGATCTGATAGTTTTATAAGTGTCTGGCATTTCCTCTGCTGGCACTCATTCTCTCTCCTGCTGCCCTGTAAAGAGGTGCCTTCTGCCATGACTGTAAGTTTCCTGAGGCCTCCCCACCCATGTGGAACTGTGAGTCAATTAAATCTCTTTTTTTAATAAATTACCCAGTCTTGGGTAATTTCATAGCAGCATGAGAATGGACTAATACAGTCCCCTTATCTCATTTTTAATGATAAGGTCGAATTCTAATCCTACTAGTGAGAGACAGGACTAGCTGGATTTCCTAGGCTGACTAAGAATTCCTAAGCCTAGCTGGGGAAGGTGACCATACCCACCTTCAAACATGGGGCTTATAACTCAGCTCACACCTGACCCATCAGGTAGTAAAGAGAGCTCACTAAAATATCAGTTAGGCCAAAAGCAGGAGGTAAGGAAATAGTCAAATCATCTATCACCTAAGAGCACAGGGGGAGGGACATGGTCGGGATATAAACCCAGGCATTTGAGCTGGATCAGGCAACCCCCTTTGGATCCCCTCCCATTGTATGGGAGCTCTGTTTTCACTCTATTAAATCTTGCAACTGCACAATCTTCTGCTCTGTGTTTGTTCTGGCTGGAGCTCAGCTTTCACTCGCCATCCACCACTGCTGATCGCCGCTGTTGCAGACCTGCTGCTGACTTCCACCCCTCCGGATCCGGCAGGGTATCTGCTGCACTTCTGATCCAGAGAGGTGCCCAGTGCCACTCCTGATCAGGCTAGAGGCTTGCCATTGTTCCTGCATGGCTAAGTGCCCTGGTTCATCCTAGTCGCCGAATACTAGTCGCTGGGTTCCACGGTTCTCTTCCGTGACCCATGGCTTCTCATAGAGCTTTAGCACTCACCGCATGGCCCAAGGTTCCATTCTTTGGAATCTGTGAGGCCAAGAACCCCAGGTCAGAGAACAAAAAGCTTGCTGCCATGTTGGGAGCAGCTGCCACCATCTTGGGAGATCTGAAAACAAAGACCCACCAATACCACTAGCATCATGGAATTGAGGAATTACAAGTGGTAGAGGAATTTTAATGCCATCTAGTATTTCCATGTATATGAACCACACTGCAGGCCACTGCTCAAACCCACCTTCAGCTCAAGCTGTTTTCTTCATTCCACTCCCCTTGCTTTGCAGGGAAGTCACTGTAGCTGGCACAATGGCCAATTGACTGGATGAGAGATTGGTAACTAGCCCAAGAAGAGCTCATCCCTAAGCTGTGTGAAAATAATTAATTGGGAAACCATCAAACTGAGGTGACTCTAGCCCCCTGAGTTCATCACATATGAACTCAAACCCAGCTCAGAGGGAATGGTCATAGCCTAGGAAAATGGAACTTAATCTTAACCAATCAGAAACTGCCAACTAACCTCTAACTAGGGACTTTAAGGCTACTTTACAATCAAATATTTTCTTTGTCTTGCTTCCGAGAACACCTGATAAAACTTTTTCCCTTATTCCCCTTCAGTGGAGCCCAACCTGGTTGTGCTTTGGCACTGTCAATTCATGAATCACTGTCTGCTCAAATAAACTCTTTAAAATGTTAATGTGCTTAAGTTTATCTTTTAACAGCTGGCAGCCTCCTAGGAGGAGGTGTGGTTCAACAAGCTGTGCTCAATGGAGGCAAAGGTATGTAGCTAAGCCTGTCAGACTCACTTGCTCTGGAATTTTCCCCAGAGAACTCAGTGACTAACCAGTCAGTTGCAAGAGAATAATGAAGTAGACCTACAGAAAAAAAGCTAAGATTCCATGAGAAAAAGATCATGCTGGCCATGATAGACAGAGAAAAGAAAAATCTAGGGATACCTGGAATCTTGACAAATTTTCTAGTCCTGGATTCATTACAAAAATTGTTCTAATCACCACTTTCCCCACTCCTAAAGAAGCGCAAGTAGGTTTCTGTTTACTCACAAGCAAAGAAGAACACCTAGCACCCTTTCTATCCTTCATCATCCCCTACAACGTCCTTGCCCAGTGGTCATGCTCAGGTTTAAATACCTCTAGTAACAATTTACCACTCAATTTATCCCAGGACAACTCTAAGTAATTAGGTTATAAAGCCATTGGTAATATTGAGTGAGCCTCTCACCCTCTGAATCTTTATTCTCTGGCTAGTTAAAGCACTGTGAGACTCAGTATCCTCTCATTATTCTGATCCCTCTCAATTGTAAATGTCCCAGTTTATCTGTAACTTTCCTCAAATTGTGGTTTCCAGAGCTGAAAACAATAATCCATGTGTGGTGTGACCAATACAGATGGTCTGGATTATCATTATTCTTGTTCTGTGTAATTATTACAAGTACTTTACCTGACTGTGTTAGACTTTTTTCTCAGCCCCATTAAATTGTTGCATTATTTAAACGTCTTGTTAATTAAAAACAGTATTACAAATGAGTTGGAGATAACCCACACGTTCTTACCTTGCACCTATACAGTTGGTTGTTCAGATTCAAGATCAGGATGCTATATTTGTAAGTTAAATTTCATTTTTGCTAGGCTAAATTTTATGTTTCCAGCCTTCCATCAAGTACTACTGACCACCCACACCTCACCCTCCTATAATTATCACTTCCTCTAAATTGCTCCAATAAATATATCTATTTCACTCATTTGGGACATCTCTTATACTACCTAATCAAGTTAGTCATCTTGTGATGAAGGTTGGTTCCAAACTATAGAGCATACATACCTTGTTTTCAGAACCTATAGAATGCCACACACACAATCTTTATTGGTAATTAGTAATGATCAAAAGTGGGAAACGTAGACATATTCAATAGATCCTACATTGTTTTTCTAATCAGAGCGTGTGAGCTTTCAGATATGTTACTGGGGCAATGTCAGCACTGAGGCTGATTTGTGGAACCTAGTACATCCTTTCCTCTCCTTATAGAGGATGAGTAGATAATCCTTTTGAAATGTGAGTGGATAACGTGCAACTTCAGTTGCTAGTCTTTTGGGTGTCCTTAGTATCTTTTTAATACATTTCTACTAAACACTTCTAAGACAGACAGTGTCTGTCACAGGCAGTTGAGAAGGGCCATTTGGTTTGAGCTTTCAATGTTTGAAAAGCTTCAGATTTATGATGTTATACCTATGAAACCACTTTTGCAAAAACTGTATCAGTAAGAAAATACTGGCAGTGGGGAAGATCCGATCTAGCCACCCAGTTTTGCCTTTACCCTTCAAGCTGTCCTTAATTATTCCTGGACTTGGGTGAAGCTAACTTTGGGAAACATTTAGTTTACAGTTTAAGTGATAGTAGTCCTTCCCATAAACTCAACTGCCTTTGTAAAGCAAAGGAAAGACCACCAGACTAAGAGAACAGAGGAGCCTGAATTCTGCTAAGGTGCACACATAAAGGATTGCCAGCCATTATTCTGGAGATTACAAAATATGCAACTTCCCCAATTACTCCTGCAGATAGCATCACTATTTTAGAACCTATGATTGGCCTTTTGAGATATCTTTTAAGGGTTTTTTCATGTTTCATAACCAAAGGCCCCACCTAAACCCACCAAACACTAGCTTCTGTGGCCCCACCCAGAAGCAAGTCAAGTGCACAGGAAGACCATTTCCACACCCCTATGATTGCACCCTCAGCCAATCAGCAGCAAGCACCCATTGCCTCGCGACCCCCACCCTTTCCCCAAAACTACCTTTGAAAAACTCCAGCCATAAAATTCTTGAAGAGATTGATTTGAATAATAACTCCATCTCCCACATAGCAATGGCTGGCCTCATGTCAATTAAACTCTTTCTTTGCTGAAATGCCATGGTCTCTGAATTGATTTTGTTTGTATAGCAGGCAGGAAGAACCCACTGGGCAGTTACACCTAGGGCAGCATAGATACACTAAAATTAAAACATGTCACTCTTAATCTTAAACTTATGACACATTATAACACCACCCCATTTTAAGTATTATAAATAAATATATTTTAACACATCCTTTCATTATTGTATGAATAACAGTAATATTACACTACGTTTGGGTTTAAAAACAAAGTGTTAATTTGTCAAATGGTTAGAAATGTATCACAATTTGGTGTCACTCTTTTCTAAAATGTATTTTTCAAAATATTCTGCTTGCATTAGTAAGTGGAGATGAGCCAGGCTTTTCTCAGTCTCTTAGAAGCCCTAGAGGCAAATGAACATCATAATTTCATTACTTAAATATTCTCCTGATGGTCCTTATTGCTGTCCACATGAAATTTACTGACACTTAACAACAAGGCTTTTTAGTTGCTAATTCCTGTTTGGATTGTTTCTTCCATTTGGAACATTTTTAATGAGCAGCAGTGACTGTGTGAATCACTATGCTAGGTTCAGTGGGAAAAAAAATCTTCATCAACAGCAACATAAATGTGATCCTTTCCCACAATAAGCTTACCATTCCCACAGATATGACCATACTTAGCTACAGCATGCAATAAAGGATTGAGTGCTGTATTTTAGAAGTAAACAAAATTACCCAAGATCAGAAAGAAAGAGACTTAAGTCAGATTCAGAGATTTGGGGAAAGTTTGCCAACCTCATATTTCTACACTATGGGCAATATTGGCTCTGGCCACAAAGTCTTTTTGGTCCCTTTGCTCCCACTTCCTGATTTTAGCACCACTGCCCTTCTTTGTGGTGAAGAGTATTTCCGGCAAACATCATGTATAAGGCACTGCTGTAGCTGGGAGAGGATACACAGTCACAGTCATCCCTAATACTTCTACTGCCAAGGTTCCACCCCACTCTGTGCCCCAGGTTGCATGTTCTTTAGTTGTCACTATCAAGTGTACTATCTTGCCAGAATCTGGTCTTCCCGGCCAACCTATCCAAAGGGTATACAATATCCTTTCTCCAGGCCAGATTGAACTGATACAGGGATGACATAATGCAAATGGAACTTCAATAAAACAAAAGAAGAAAAAAGATCAAAATCGGTAAATGAGCTCTTACTTATTCTAGTGTAACCTTCATAGATCACATTGATTAAAAGATACTAAACGATACCCAGCCCCCAATTTTGGTTCTTCTACCTTGTCACTTTGGGTGCGTTTTGGGCATATTTATTAGTGAGTGATAAAAGCTGATACTATTTGAAGATAATCACAGTTTGCTTACCTACTGTCTTGTATCATGTTATTCATATTATAGCTGGCATGAAGATGTTACAGAAAAGCAGTACCAATCCAGACCCCAAGAGTTATTGGATCTTGTGCAAGAAAGAATTCAGGGTGAGCCCATAGAGTAAAGAGAAAGCAAGTTGATTAAGAAAGTAAAGGAGTAAAAGAATGGCTACTCCTTAGAGCAGCCCTGAGGGCTGCTAATTGCCCATTTTTATGGTTATTTTTTGATGATATGCTAAACAATGTATGGATTATTCATGCCTCCCCTTTTTAGACCATATAGGGTAACTTCCCAATGTTGCCATGGTATCTGTAAACTGTCAGGGCGCTGGTGGGAGTGTAGCAGTGAGGACAACCAGAGGTCACTCTCATGGCCATCTTGGTTTTAGTGGGTTTTGGCTGGCTTCTTTAATGCAACCTGTTTTATCAGTGAGGTTGTTATGATCTGTATCTTGTGCCAACCTCCTATTTCATCCTGTGACTTAGAATGCCTTCACTCTCTGGGAATGCAGCCCAGTAGGTCTCAGCCTCATTTTGCTCAGCCCCTATTAAAGATGGAGTTACTCTGGTTCAAACGCCTCTGACAAAATGACTAATCTGTAACAGTCACCTCCTCCAGCTTGTGGAGCCAGGAAATGGTACATGATCTCACAAAGAAAATATTCTGAGCTGAAAAAAAGAAGGATCAAATTTCAGTTTGGATTTCCAGTAGAAATACTTTTTTCCACACAGACTTTAAAATTATATTCTCTATCACATATGCAGAGAATACAGGCAGTAAAGTGAAAGATGCTGAGAGTACACTCAAGTCAGTCAGAGCTTCAGTTTTGCTGGGTCAGTCCTCAAGTTAATGATCAAAGACTAAGAATTCTCTGTAGGTCCCAAAGTAAACCTTTGACGGTTAAGGTTATATGGATGAGACACTTAAGGATATATGGATGAGACCAACAACAGAGGATACAGAGAAGGATCCATACCACATTGGAGAGAGAGAGTATTATTCTAGATATGTTATCCAAGGTTTCTTAGCAGTTCATTAATGAGACTAAACTAAAAAAACCAGAATCCAATGATTTATAGCTTATTATATTTGCATGTAATTGTAAACCATATATACTTACCAATACAACATTTAATGAAGCACAAGGAACTCTCCTATTATTTCCATAAGAAATTCAGCTAAAGAACTTCTTTAGGTCCTGTTCTAGAGAAACATCTAGACGGAATGAAACCTTTTTGACTATTAGATCAGTCTTGGTACCCAGCGGAGGTGTATTAATCCAGGTCAGATTTGTCCGTAAATGACAGAATGCCCCAAGTAACAGCTATTTAGGCAAAACTGAAGTTTACTGCTTTCTCATATCACCATGAACACCCAGATCTGGAATATCTACCAGGGACCCAGACTCCCTCTGTCGTATTACTCAGGCATCTTCGACATGAAGTTTCCAACAGGTGGTTGCTTCAGAGAAAAACTCCAGCTTCAGCCATCTTCATTCATTCTGGCCAGTGAGAAGGAGCAAAAGAAAGGTAAGGCATTATTTTCCTTCTCATTAAGGACTTACAGTCCACCTGCATCTTCTTGGTCAAACTTAGCTGTATGACCACAACCAGTTACAAGTAAGGATGTACATTTCAGTTCTCTTTCCAGGTAGCCACAGTCAAGACCAAAATCAGAGTCTCTCTCAGGGTGGAGGAAGGAAAAATAAATGTTTAAAGCCAAATAGCAGTTTCTCTTGCAGTGACCAAAATTCCCTCTATCTTATATGATTTTGGCCTAACAAAGTGTTTTTCTGTTTGGATATATCAGCAGAAAACATCAATGAGAGCTTATTATGGGCCAAGCAAATAACTAAATACTTTAAAAATAGTATTATGGATTAAATTGTGTCTCCCTGAAAAGGTATGTTGAAGTCCTAACCCCTACTACCTCAGAATGTGACCTTCTATGGAAACAGAGGTAGGTGCAGGTGTAGTCAAGTTAAGGTGAGGCCATTAGGGTAGGCCCTAATATGATAGGTATCCTAATTAAAAAAATGGAGAGGATAATTTGAACTCAGATGCAGACAAGACATGCACAGAGGGAACAGTGTGCAGAGACACAGGGAAAATGCCATGTGAAGATGGAGGATTGTAGTGTTGCATCTGCAAGCCAACCACAAGAAGCTAGCAAGGATTCTCCCCTGTAGGTTTCAGAGGGAGCATGGCTCTGCTGATGCCTTGATTTGGGACTCCTAGCCTTCAGAACTGTGAGACAATAAATTTCAGTTGTTTTAAGTCACCCAGTTTATGATACTTTATTACAGCAGCTTTAGGAAACTAACAGAAGTCTAGGTCATCTCCAAAATTACTAGGTAGAAGAAATAAGTTCTACTGTTCTATCATGCTGTGGGGTGGCTATAGGTAACAATTTATTATCTATGTTCAAAAAGATAGAAGGGAGGATTTTGAATGCTCATAACACAAATAAATGATAAATGAGGTGATGGATATCCTAATTATCCTGATGTGATCATTAAACATTGTATACATGTATCAAATATCACTCTGCCCCTCATAAATATGTACAATTATTATGAATAATTTAAAAAATAGGTTATCTCATTTAATTCCTACAACTACTGCTTTGAGAGAGGTGCTCTTAGTTTTCCCTTTTTACAAATAAGTACATTAAGGCTCAAAGAATACAGCAACTTGCCAAGATCTCTTGAACTTTGATTCAGACCCAGTTTTTTTTCTGATTCCAGAGCCTGAGCTCCCAATACACTATACTAACTAAATAACTCAAAGCACATGTCTTTAAAATCTGCATCCTTTCTCAACTTGAATACCACAAGAGATAAATGTGAAGTGTTAAGTACATATTAGGTGAGATTAGTACCCCATAGTTCCCACATCCTACCCCATAGGTCCCCCCATCCTACCCCATAGGTAGCATGATATTGTAACCTATCATCCAAACAGGGACACTTCTGAGAATGACAAAGATGCTTGATATAGTTTGGATGTATGTCCCCACCCAAATTTCATATTGAAATGTAATCCCCGTGTTGCAGGTGGTGCCTGGTGGGAGGTGATTGGATCATGGGGGCAGATATCTCATGAATGGTTTAGCACCATTCCCCATGGTACTGTCCCAGCCACAGTGAGTTCTCTTGAGGTCTGGTTGTTTAAAAGTGTATAGCAATTCTCTAGCTCTCTTGCTCCTGCTTTGCCTTCTGCCATGACCTTAAGCTTCCAGAGTCCTCCCCAGAAGCAGATACCAGTGTTATGCTTCCTGTACCTCCTGCAGAACCATGAGCCAATTAACCTCTTTTCTTTATAAATTACCCAGTCTTAGGTATTTCTTTATAGCAATGCAAGAATGGATTAATACAATGCTACTTATGATTACATTGGGACAGGAAGCCTAAATGAAAACTATCTTGGGCAAACCAGGGCTTACTCACACAGTAATACTTACCTTATTGCTCAGTGCCCCATCCACACTGACTCCTAACCAGAAATGTCACTGTAGCAGACTTGCAGAATTCTAATAATTACAGTTAGAAAACATGAAAATACCTTAATTAAGCAATAATAATAATATGGTACCACACAAATAAGGTATTATTTCATGAGTAATATATAGAACACATAAATTACAAAAATGATGTTTAAGGTGATTAATCCTAAAAAAGATATATTTTGATTATTTAGCTGAACATATTGGAGAAGACTTTCCGACAAAGATTGAGAACTCCTACCTGTGGAAAATTTAAAAAGACAGAAGGTAAGGTCTATCTTGTTTGAAACGCTACATATTGGTGCTCTGTTTGTTACAGCAATGAAGCCAATAACCCAATACTGTAAGAATGTCAAGCATCCGGTTTTTCACAGAAGAACAAAAGCACTCCTCTTACAGACTCATTTCTAGGGTTGAGGAAAAAGTCACTCTTTCCTAGAGATATGGATTGAAAGTCATTGTCTCTAGTCTCATCCAAATTTGGACTTTAATAATATCAGAAAGGAGTCAGATTAGACATCAGGAAGAGCTTTCTAAACTCGAACGTCTGCCAAGCTAGAGCCTTCTTTTATTATTTCTAAGAGAGCTAGGTACCCTTGGAAGTCACTTCGCCTGGACTGTAACCAAATAATAATAAAACATAATAATTCTACAAAGGCTTAGTATATGATCTACATAATTGTATAATCTGATAAAAAGCTCAAATTAGGACTCTCTATATTTGTGAAAGTCCAGTTCCCACAGCCTCTGTCTGGGGCTAAGACAGACTCAATAAAACTATTTTTGTGCATGTGAATATGCACTTCAACAAACTAAATACTGTATAATCTGACTAAACTGTAGGGTTCTAAAATGTTAACTCTGCTTACCTCTGCATGGGAGGATTGCCAGTGATTTTATGTGTCTGTCTCTTTCTTTGTTGAGTTTTCTCATTGAGAATATAATATTTTGAAATTATATTAAATATTTATGAAATTAAGAAAAATTTCTTTTAAAAAGATCATCAAAAATATGTATAGAATGAGCCTATATCAGTTATCTATTGGTGTATAACAAACAATGCCAAAACCTAGTGGCCTAAAAAAACAAATTATCTCACATTTTTGTTGGCCCCGTCTTTGGAAGCAGTTTGGTTAAGGGGTCCTTGCTAGGGTCTTTTTTGTTTTGCGACAGAGTCTCACTCTGTCACCCAGGGTGGAGTACAGTGGCACGATCTCGGCTCACTGCAACCTCTGCCTCTGGGTTCAGGTGATTCTCCTGTCTCAGCCTCCCAAGTAGCTGGGACTACAGGCATATGCCACCACACTCAGCTAATTTTTGTATTTTCAGTAGAGATGGGTATCACCATGTTGGCCAGGCTAATCTTGAACTCCTGACCTCAGCTGACCCGCCCGCCTCAGCCTCTCGAAGTGCTGGGATTACAGGCATAAGCCACCACACCTGGCTATTGCTAAGGTCTTTTATGAGGTTGCAGTTAGGATGCTGGCAGGGGCTGCAGTCATATGAAAACTTGATTGGGGCTGGAGGATCCCCTTTTAGTATATCTCACTCGCTTGGTATTGGCAAGAGGCTTTACTTCCTCACCATGTGAGCCTCACTCCATAGGTGGTTTGAATTTCCCCATGACATAGCTGTTGGTTTCTCCCAGAGTGGTCTGAATGAGAACAAGGCAGAATTCACAATGACTTTCATGACTTAGTAACAGAATGTACACACATCACTTCTGTCATATGCTATTCATTAGAAGCAAGTCAGTAAGTCATACCTGCACTCAAAGGAAAGGGAATTAAGCTCCACTTCTTGAAGAGAGGATGTCAGAGAATTTGTGGATATATTTTAAGACCACCACGGAGCCTATCATCTACAAAAAGAAAAAAAGAACAACACATACATACAGAGACCCATATAATATTAGGCTGGTGCAAAATATTAGGTTTTGTCATTACTGTAATGGCAAAAACTGCAATTATTTTGTACCAACCTGATATATTGAAAAAAATCTTTAAAATAAAGTTATCACTGGGAGTGGAAATAACTGAACATTTAAAATTTATCCTTTTCATTTTATTTCTACTTTTTAAAGAACAAAGATTTTTCTTTTGTAACTAAACAGAAAGGAAAGGTTTTGACAGAGATTTGTGGTCAATGTAGTGGTGAAAATAATTGTATTAATCAATAGATCAACTTGGTCAGATTTGATATCTTTAGAATATTTATTTTTTCTGATTCATGAATAAGGTGTATCTCTCAATTTATTTAGGCCTTCTGTAATGTACCTTGATTGTTATCTTTTTTTTTGAAGAGACTGTGTACATTTTTCTCTTTGGTTGGATTTATTTCTTAGTATTAGATATTCTCTGACACTATTATATACTTTTTAATTACAATATCTAGTTGTTTGCTGTTGCTGTAGAGAAATTAATATATTTTTAGTCTAATCTTATGCTAATAAGCTCTCTATATTCTCTATTTCTAATTTTTTTCTCTTAGATTATTTTGGATTTTTCTATACAAACAATTTTATCATGTAAAAATGATGACAGTTTTAATTTTAACTTTCCAATTCTCATACCTCTGATTTCTCTTTTATTTCTTACTACTTTAGACTAGGAACTCCAACATCAAGTTAAATAAAAGTCACAAACATTGATTTTTTTCACTTCTGATTAAATAGGAATGCTTCCAAAATTTCCTTGTAATGAAAATATTTTCCTATAGTTTATCACTATCAGGAAGTTGTATTATATTTTTGATTTACAAAGTTTTTTAAAATCAATAATTCAACATTATCAAGTGTTTTTCCTGAATATAGTGAAATAATAACATGGTTTTTTCTTACCTGTTAATGTTGGAAATTATATTTATGAACTTTTTTGTTAATTAAGCCATCCTTTCATAGTTGGGCTATATTCAACTTTTTTATGATATTGTTAACTTTTTGTGAACAGATAGGTTCAACTTGCTAATAGTTTGCTTGGAATTTCTGCATCTATTCTTTTGAGTAAAATAGGGTTATAATTTTTGCTTCTCAATGCACTTGTATCAGGATTAAGATTACTAATATTAAAACTGTAACTTCACAGAATTAGAAAAAAATTTAAAAGAGAGAAGCTGGGAAAAGATACGTATAAAACATATAAATGACACAGGGTTGCCACCCCAAATATATAAATTATGCTTACAAATCAATAGAAAAAATTTACAACCAAAACCAAATGGGAAAAAAAAAAAAAGAAATTCACAAAAAGAACAATGGAAATATTTAACTAGTATGTAAAATATCTTCCATCTCAATGTAAATTAGGATAATACAAATTTATACAATAATTATACACCACTTAAAAATCCAGCAGAACAATGAAACTTAAAAAATAGATTAAGTAAATCCTGGTGTTGCAGACAATGTAGAAAAACAAGAATTTCAACTCTGTTGGTAGAAGTGAAATTCATGTTATCAATTTGCAAAGCAATTTAAAAATATTTAATGAAGGCCAGGCACAGTGGCTCACACCTGTAATCTCAACACTTTGGGAGGCTGAGGAGGGTGGATCACCTGAGATCAGGAGTTCAAGACCAGCCTGGCTAACATGGTGAAACCCCATCTCTACTAAAAATACAAAAACTTAGCTGAGCGTGGTGTGGGCACCTATATTCCCAGCTACTCCTGAGGCTGAAGCAAGATAATCACTTGAACCCGGGAGGCGGAGGTTGCAGTGACCAGAGGTCACACCATTACTCTCCAGCCTGGGCAACAAAACTGAAACTCCGTCTGAAAAAGAAAAAAAAAAAACTAACGAAGATGAAAGTGCGCATGACCTACTATATAACACTTCTACATCTAGAGAAACTGTCACTTTTATGCTCCATAAGAGTGTAAAATGAGAAACAACCTTACTATCTTTCAGTAGGGGGAAGGCTGACTTAACTGTTAGATATAATGAAAAAAAAAAGCGTATCTGCATATATCTACATCATACATGCTGAAAATAAAAATGCCAGTGGAAAAAAAAACATGTACAATATGGTACCATCTTCGTAAATGTTGAAAACACAAAAGCCAATGTTATATATTGTTTATGGCTATAAATGAACAGATTAAAATAGAAAGCATGAATAGCAAAGATAACACTAACTTGATGAACCGATGACTCCAGGGCTGAAGGTCTAGGGAAAGGAATGGAGAAGGTCAAGGAGGTTCCTATTGTGACATTATTTTTACTTTTACAATTTGAAGAAAATATGACAGCATGTTAACATTTGTTAATTTGATGGCAGAGTGTATATAAAGTTTATAAGTCTTTCGTTTTCCCACGGTTTTAATTTTTTTCATAATTATAAGTAAATATGTATGAAACAGAACCTCTTTAATTAGGTACAGTTGGCCTCCACATCCCCAGTTCTGCATCCATGCCTTAAACCAATCCCAGATCAAAAATGTAGTTAGCGCTAGGATGGGTGTGTCTATACTGAACACATAGGGACTTTTTTTTCTTATTTCCTAGACAATACAGTATAACAACTAGTTAAATGGCATTTACATTGTATTAGGTATCATAAATAATCTAGAGATGATTTAAAGTATGCTGGAGAATGTGCCTGGGTTACATGTAAATACTATGCCGTTTAGTATCAAGGACCTGAGCATTCCTGGATTTTCGTATCTGCAGGAGTCCCAGAACCAATCCCCTGTGGATATCAAGGGAAGGCAGAATTTGGTAAGTATGATGGCATATCACCCCTCTTACTGCCCCTGAAACTGTTGTCTTATGCATTCTGTCTCTGATATTGAATACTCTCTGGACTTGTTGCTTCATCTGTAATGTATAGGTGGTCACTGAAGATTCCTTCTAGCTCAGACACTGTAGGTGCCATCCCTTTTCCAAACCCTTGTACTCCTCTTTCCCTCTTCAAGGTTCATTACCTGAATCCATTAACAATCCACCTTCATTTTCTCTATGGCTCCTTTTTCTAAAAAGTTACCAGAAAGCGTTTGACCAAAGCATGCTCAGTAGTCAAGTTTGCTAAAACCCTAGGAAAGTTTTTTGTTTTGCTATTCATTTTCTTATGAGTCTTTCCATTTCCATTTACAATAAAAGTCCCAAATTTTCACCCGTCGTCTCTGCCGTTGAAAAGGTGTAGCGAGGAGGAGATGCTAATAGGGAAGATGTCCCACGGGCCCAAGGGTGCTTCTGCGCTCTTACCTGGGTTTCGGACCCAGCAAAGGCGCAGCTAATTTAGGAACGAGCTGCAACGAGGCGGTCATAACTCTGTGCAATCTAGGCAGGGCAGCGTGGGTGGAACCAGTTGTCCTCTGCAGCTTCGGGGAAGAGTAGCTCTCCCTGTTCTCTGAGGAAGGCGGGGGTGTGGAGGCGGGAGGCGGGGAGACAGGGCAGCCCGGATCAGAAACATCCTGCAGCATCTCCGCATCCGGAGGAAAACTATATTTGGGCGAACTCCGGTGGAAAAGTGCCCCAAGCTGTCACAGCCTAGAGATCTTGGGGCTGCAGCCCTCGCGGCCTGCCGACGGGGCAGAGGGCGCCGGTGGAACTGGCTCCCTGCAGCTCTGCGGCGGCGCGCGGACCTCGGCTGTGTGCGAGGTGGCGGAGGAGGCTGGCGGGATGCGAGCCGGACCTCGGCGCCAGCATCTTCTACCTCCTCAGGACAACCGCGCAGCCATGGGCTACCAGAGGCAGGACCCTGTCATCCCACCGCAGGTAAAACTAGCGACTGGGCGTTCTGAAGCCAGTTTTCCGGAAATTTCATTCACCTTGCAGCAGGTCAGGTCACCTACCTTCACCCGGGCTCTTGGTTTAGCACCGCGAAAAGTTCTCTGGGAGAAAAAGTTTTGCCTTAATCTGACTTTGTTTTTTTTTCCTTAGCAGGCAATTTAATTTCACACAATCACATCACCGAATTCCTAACAGATCCTGTACTTAGCAGCTGGGGCAGCTGTAATCTGGAAATTTTAGGGTGGAGTTAGCTTACCAAGCTCTGTTGAATTACTAGCCATTATTGTTATTCTTTATTACTGTTATCCTGGCATTATTTTATTTTCATTAGTGACATTACTTATTATTACTAGAAATATCGTGCTAGTATCCTGCATTACATATTTGTTACTTTTCTAATTTTCTGAGCTAGTATTTGCTTATAATTGCTATTTTATCTATTAAAATAGAGAGATCTAGATGACAGAGAAACCCTTGTTTCTGAACATGAGTATAAAGAGAAAACCTGTCAGTCTGCTGCTCTTTTTAATGTTGTCAACTCGATTATAGGATCTGGTATAATAGGTAAGTGTATGTTGTTTTGGTTTCAATTTTAAGTGAAAGGGCAAAATTTAAGACTCGCTATGCTGCTAGTGTTCATTAATTATTTTTAAAGAAAAAAAGACTTAAATAAGAAAATTGGAAATTTTCTTCCATAAAAGCCTTCCTTTTTTTCTAGTGTAACTGTATGTGTGCGTGCCTTTTATGCTGAAGATGGGGCTGTCA
This sequence comes from Macaca nemestrina, assembly GCF_043159975.1. Classification (NCBI taxonomy): domain Eukaryota; kingdom Metazoa; phylum Chordata; class Mammalia; order Primates; family Cercopithecidae; genus Macaca; species Macaca nemestrina. The sequence continues at coordinate 62,867,405 of NC_092135.1, read as the reverse complement.
TTCACACTGCTTCCACAGTTAAGAGCATCTTCCACATGTAGTAGATTAAGGTGAAACTGCATATGGGCGGTGCTGAATCTTTTTTCTGTAGGCTGTGTGGTTGATTGTTAATGTTACCTAATGTATTTTTTTCCACTTACTGAAGGGTCCATCATTATTTGAATCATCTTTCTTTAACCTTATAGAAGTATAAAACTTCCAGATATTTGTAAATGTTAGAGGTGAAAAGTTTAATATGAAAACATACCAATCTTATGAAAAATTAAATTCATACATTCTTTACCTATCTATACAATGTTAAATTTTAAAGTACAAAATTATTACAATATATTAATTTTAAATATCATTTAGTCAACAATGCAAATTTGTTCATTGAAAATGCATATAATTTTCCTAGCAAAGGAGCCATAAAATCAGAATTAAAAGAAATAAATAGCTCAGATTTTCCCATTGTATTAGAAGCAAGGGAAATTGTCTGAAAAAAGTTAAAAGTGTATTGCATTATAGTAATAAAAGCAGCTATATTTTCAGTGGTTATTATTCTTTTTGGTACCTGAAAACATTCTATCTCAGAAAAGACAAGAAGAAAACAAAATCCTGCAAAATGCAATACTTTTTTGAGAATACAAGGTTTTATAAAGTTGTGACATTTTTGTCTCTGTCATCATCTTCTGAAAATTAAATATTTATCTGGATTGAGCTACTTTTCTTACTCTTGAGTTACTTTTACTTTTCACAAGTTAATATGGTTCCTGATTTTACATTTTTCTATGGATAGTCTTTTTTTTTTCTCCAAATGATACATAAAATGGCATTACCTGAGATAAAGTAGAAGGAAACAGGGACAAAGGTTTGTTTACAATTCCACCTCCATGTGCAATGAAGGTATGGGCAGCTGTACTTAGAAGAATTCTAGAGCTAATTCCTGATGTGAACATGCTAAGCTAAGACATGTCAGCAATGCTAAACAGTACCACTGAATCCTGCTCAGCGGCTTGTTTTCTTTTCTTTAAGGGAAAACTTTTCAGAGAATAAAAATCTTGGCTGCAAATATTTTAACTGTGTTTGTTTTAGATATTTTATTGTCCATAATCTAAAGTTGCCCATTTTCCCCAAAATTACAAGAAATAATTATACGTACCCTTGTCAGCATTATAAAAAAGACTTTCGCCTTCTCATTTTTCTCTCATTTTTTTCCTACATAGTAGCCCCATTTTGACTCCAGAGTCTGTCTGTCTTAATATTCCATAACCCTTCTGTGCTCTTTATTATCCACTCTGCTTTCTTGGCTAGCAGGTAGGAAAGGATTTGAGGTAATGATTTTCCACATATTCCAGGGCTGTGTCACTCTTACCCTGAAGTAAACGTTATTTGTGTGAACTGGCATTTGTTTTTCATTTGCTGCTTTCTAATTCTTATCCCATCACCTCATAAACTTGCTCTCTTGACTTGTCCCTAAGCTAATAACATTTTATTCTGAAATAAGTATTAATGCCTAACATTTAATGTTAATACTGTCCTATGTGCAACTTACAAGTATGTCATATAAGTTTATAAATTGACTTTACCTATTATATGCAGAAATTGAAGGGGGGAGTTTCTGTATTTCTAGCTTTCTTGTTAATGTGAGGGGTGGGGCATTTTATGTTTTTTCAGGATTGCCTTATTCAATGAAGCAAGCTGGGTTTCCTTTGGGAATATTGCTTTTATTCTGGGTTTCATATGTTACAGGTAAAATACTATATAATTTCTTATATCTGCAACTTTAATTGTGCAGTAACTACACACACACACACACACACACACACACACACACACATGCTGCAGCTGAATTTCCTAGTTAATTAGAAAGTGCATCAAAGAATCCTAAAGAATTTAAGCATTTATGCCTGAGGAGATTTACTTTTCCTACTAATCCTTTAAACAGATTAGAAAAAGTAGAAGAGCATTATATATTACCAAGCCTAAATCCTTTTCATGTGCCTTTTTCACTTAATGCAGAAAGTAGTAGATGGGGAAGTCATTTTAAAGCTTCATTAAGGCTAAGAGAGGACTGTGCTCTGAAAGTGCAGACAGCAGGACTTCGTGGGCAGGTGCATGTGAATGAACAACCTTATTCAGCTGTTGCTTGTAGAGGTAGAACTGAAGTTCTGGTGATCAACCAGCAGGGCTCATCAAGCCTCTCCACCTGGCTTATGCCTGCCCACACTCGCTGCCCGCTACTATCTTTAAATGCAGCAATAAGTTGCTTCTATATCACATCTTCTGTTCTGCTTCCGCTTCTTCATGTAAATAGTTCATTCACACCCACCTTTTGTCACTCTCCCATTTAAATGCAGGGTTTACAACTCATAATCATCTCCTCTTTTTGCTGTCCTCGTCCCCGCCCTGTCATCCCACCATCTCACCTTATGACAAACACAGCGTCTTTCCTCTGTCTTGGGATCACTGTGAAAGAGGTGGCAATGATCGAAAACAAGCACCACTCACAGGAGTTGCTGCTGTGGTGGATTAGATGCCCTTTTACCAGCTAGTGAGTGTTGCCCTGAGCCTCATGGGGGTCTCCTTGCCTCCATGAGGGACCAATGTGCGGTACGGTTGGAGCTCCAGTGCTCCACCACGGCAGTACTTGCTGAGCTCTTTCCCCTGCCCTGTCCTCTCATTCCCCTTCTTCTGGAGTACTTCATCCACAGACCCCTTGCCCGGCAATGTCTGTCTCAGCTCTGCTTCTAGAGATCCTGCCAAGATGCCATCCCTCGTAAAACCTCAGGCTTCCAAGACCTGCCCAACGCTCAGCTATTTTTTCTCAGGCTGACGAAGAGACAGTAAAGCATGAAATCGTTTTCAAATTCAAAGCTAGACAGGCATTGAACTCCCTGCCTTCTTCCTACCCCCCACCCTCAAGACCTAAACTGCTTCTAGTTATTACAGCTCTTTATTTATAACGTAAGCACCTATAATTCTGTGCTTATTAAGAGTTGCTGGTGTTTAAAAATTGCAGTCTACTTATTGGGGCATTTATTACACTAAAAAAAAAAAATCTGATTCAAGGATTTGTCCCTGTCATTCTTAAATTTCCTGTTTCCCATCAGCACTGACAAATAATCAATTTCCACCATAATCACCATCGTTTATTTAAATGCATTGTAAACATTTACACACATTGTAAACAGGTAGGCAGAAAAAATTTAAAAATATGCATCATCCACGAGTTCAGGACTTGAAGAGAATGAACAGTATGCTAAAGCCAATCATATTATACATGAATAAATCATAATGTGAATAACTTTTTCAACTAATGCCATATATAAACCTATAACAATAACTGTGAGAAGTCCTTTGCAAATTCATATGTTGCAAATTTACTTATTAATGAAAATTACCAACTCTTAAATTTACTTGCATGATCCAAATTCTTAAATAACTGATAAAGGATGACCACACAAAATTGAAAAAAATATATAGGCTGATTCATTTTTTTTTCTTAATTAGGCTTTTAAGAGCAAAATCTACATGTAGGGTATAATGTTGAATTTTTCTTTAGATTGGAGCTATAATTAATCAGTGGTTTGCCTCTAGAATTATTATTTTGCCTTTTAAGGCCACTAATGAGGTATGTTCAGTAAAACAAGTTTTTCTAAGTTCTGTTTTCATGTTTGTGAAATGCTGGGGAACAAAAAGAATTATGAAAATTTACAACAAATAATTCTAGTTTGCTTTAAGATTTTCAAATTTGTTGATTAATGTAAAATAATTTTTATTGTCTGAGCATACAAAATGATTTAAAAGAAAATTCCTCTGTTAAGTAACATAGATTAATTCATGAAGTTTTTAAAAAGTTGCATATAATATATTTAAAGGGAGATCAAAATATTATAGTAATTAATACTTAAGATACCTAAAACTGTTAAGGGAATGTATTTGTAGCCTGTATTTTATAAGCAGATGAAAGCATTTACATTTATTATTGACTAAATTCTTAACACATTCTTACCTTTAAGTGATCATTTTGAACTTTTATTAAATGCTCAGCGTTCTCATCCCAACCATACCCTTCTTCAGCAAGCCTTCATACCATCTTTGAAATTGGCTGCCTCCTCTCTGTGACATAAGTATATAAATTGTATATAGATTACATAAGAATCAATGAGAATCAAGGAGGAGAATCAATGCCAACTCTGTTGCCAGTAACTTCAGACCTTGGCTAAGCCATTGTAACCAACTGAAGTCTCAATTTTCTCCTCCAAAAAAGTAAAACATGAACATCTACCTCAAAAAGATTTCACATTATGGCTGCATTATTCTCAGCATCTAGCTCATTGATTCTCCTTCTTGGCCAGTGAGCTACTGCTCAGTTTTCCTGCCTCCAGCATCTGTCTACTTTCTGATCAGTCCTCCATACTGCTGCAGATTATTTTTATAAAACCTCAGGCTGAACTCTGTAAACTCCCCTGATCAAAACATTCTGAGACTCTGTAAGGACAACAACAACAAAATATTGCATGTAAATTCCTTCATAGTTTGGCCATAGTCTGCATTTTTAGTCTCATTCCAATTATATTAACTGCCCTCTCACTCTGTGACCAACAGTCACATGCAGACATTCTCAGCCATTCCAGAGAATTCTGTTACCCAGGGAGAGAATAAGCTTTCACACCATCTTCCCATTGATAGTCCTCCTGCCTGACATTCCTTTTCTTCTCTACCTGGTGAAACCTTGTTCTTCCTTCAAGGCATTATTCAACTTTTTTGTGAAGCAGTTTCTAATTTTAAGCAAAGGAAGTAGAATTTATTGATATGTCCTTTGTGTTTGCAGGATATTTTAAAATCTATTAATACTTCTTAGGGCTGGGCACGGTGGCTCACCCCTGTAATCCCAGCACTTTGAGAGGCCGAGGCACGTGGATCACTTGAGGTCAGAAATTCGAGACCAGCCTGGCCAATATGGTGAAACCCCATCTCTACTAAAAATACAAAAATTAACTGGCCGTAGTGGCTCACATCTGTAGTCTCAGCTACTCAGGAAGCTGAGGCGGCTGAGGCAGGAGAATCGCTTGAACCCGGGAGGCAGAGGTTGCAGTGAGCTGAGATTGCGCCACTGCACTCCAGCCTGGGCAACAGAGTGAGACTCAGTCTCAACAATAAATAAATAAATAAATAAATAAATAAATAAATAAATAAATAAAATTAAATAAATAAAAATTTATTTATTAGGTCATTTATCACATTAAATTGGAATCCAATGGGTAGACATATAGCAATCCTACTATATTGATCATTGATTCATTCAACAAATGTATACTGATCACCGGTGTGCCAGATATAGCAATGAGAAACATTATCCCCGCCTTTTTGAAGCTCACAATATAGTCAAGCAGAAAAAAAACAAAACAAAACATAATTATAGTACTTCATAAAAAATACTATAATAAAAATATGTACGTGACAGAGACTGGCATTTAACCTAGCCTCAAAAGAGCAGGAATGTTCTAGGGAGGAGGAGACACTTCCTCTGCGTATTTATCAAAAAAAAAAAAAAAAAAAGTGAGTTAGCAGAGAAAATGGAAGCAGATGGAAAAGTGGGAATGCAAAATGCAACTGAACAAATGATTTAGTCTGGCCAAAGTGCAGGGTTGGTGTTTGCAAATGGAGAGAGGGGAAGTTGGAGAGGTTTGCAAAGGCAGATGGAAAGCCTTTCATGTAATGATAAGCATTACCACTTCCTGAGCTAGATGCTGAGCACAATGCAGCCATAATGTGAAATCTTTCTGAGGTAAGTGTTCATGTTTTATATAATGTGAAATCTTTCTAAGATAGGTGTTCATGTTTTACTTTGTTGGAGGAGAAAATTGAGACTTCGGTAGGTTAAAATGACTTAGCCAAGGTCTGAAGTTACTGGTAACAGAGTTGAGATTTTAATTAAGTGCATGGATTCTGAGGCCAGACTACTAGGGCCTAAGTCCCGATTCTTCTTTTACTACTTCTGTAGAGATCAATTTACTTAACCTTCATGCCCCACTTTTCTCATCTGTTAAATGGTCATGATAGTAGCACCTACCTCTGGTTGTTGTGAAGATTAATTAGTATTTGTAAAGTATTTGGAAAAAGACCTACCAAACAGAAAAGCATTGTGTAAGCATTTGCTAGTAGTTTATGGTTGTTATCATTATTATCTGACTCCAAATACAATAACTTTTCCCACCGTCACATGCAGCTTGTCAAAAATAAGTAGAAATAGCGTAAGTTCCCACTCAGCTTCTAGAAGACAGTAGGCATTGTGGTGGATATTTAAACACCATAATCCTCACACCACTCTTCAAGGGTGCCATATTGCCTTACTTTACAGATGAACTCAAATCTTTCATCCGAGGTCACACAGCTATAAATAATTTTTATCCAAAGACATTAATGGGTCTCCCTGAAATATTTTAAGCAGAAGACACAATTAGTTTTATAGTAATCTATGGCCAGATCCACCTGGTGGAGGGAGAATGCTCAGAATGTCTTGGTAGGGAGGAGAAATCAAAGGTATCTTGGTTGGGGGCCAGATTGGTGGGTAAAAGAACTATTAGTGGGTTATTTCAGTACTCCAGACAAGAAATTATGAAGTCCAAAGCGCTACCATAAGGCAAGTCAAGATTACAGATTAGGGGCTACATTTGAATATTTCTGATGCAATCGTTAATAGACTTAGTAACCACAGGAATATAGAACGTAATGAAATAAGTTAATGATTAATAAGATAAGTCTGGGGAAATTCTCAAGTTTCTGTTGATACTAATTACAGATTGGAGAAATATGGATAGAGAATCAAATTCCAGAACCAATAACCAAATTAGAATTTATATATTTTAAAAGTAAGATGTCTATGAGATCTTCAAGGCAAAATATTTATTAGGCAGCTAGCTGTAGAAGTCTGAAGTTTTGAAGGGGGTCTGACCTGGAAACACAAATTTATAGGTTATTAACATCTGAATGAAAATTGCAACCACAGCATAAGTGAGATCACACTAGTACATCTTGAAGGGTGAGAAAAAAGGCTGGGCACAGTGACTTACACCTGTAATCCTAGCACTTTGGGAGGCCTAGGCGGGTGGATTACCTGAGGTCAGGAGTTTGAGACCAGCCTGGCCAACGTGGCAAAACTCCGTCTCTGCTAAAAATACAAAAATTAGCCAGGCATGGTGGTCAGCACCTGCAATCCCAGCTGGTCAGGAGGCTGAGGCAGGAGAATTGTTTGAACCCAGGAGGCGGAGGTTGTAGTGAGCCAGGATGGCGCCACTGCACTCCAGTCTGAGTGACAGAGCAAGACTCCATCTCAAAAAAATAAAAAAGTGAGAAAAAAAAAGTCCAAGAATCCAGGGCTTGAGCAGAGTGAAAGAAACTGGTGAAAAATTGAGTATAAATGACCAAAAAAGTAGGAAGAAAACCACAAGAAAGAGATGTCACAGAGGCCAAAGGAGGATGGTTGAGAAAATAAGGAATGATCAACAACAACAAAAAACAGTGTTCCGAAAGAGCAAATAAGAGTGAGGTCTAGGAGGTATCAATTGGATTTATCAACTTGGAGATCACTGATGCTCTTGTTGAAAGAAGTTTCACTGACCTGGGAGGGAATCAAGGGGAAATCATATTACAATGACTTGCATTTTTATGCATTTCCATATTACTTAATGGATAAAAATGAGAAAGAGAGAAAAGAGAACAAGTATCTCACATTGTGTGTAGCTGTGTACCAAATACAACTGCAGTGTCTTTCTGTAAAAAACATTGAGTTAAATGAAAACAATGAGGGAGACTGTCTTTTCATTATATAATTTCTGTATATATCTATCTTTAACTTCAATTGAAGTTTCTTAAAATGTAATTTTTTTTTTTTTTTTTTGAGACAGAGTCTCACTCTGTTGCCAGGCTGGAGTGAAGTGGCAGGATCTCAGCTCACTGCAGCTTTTGCCTCCTGGATTCGAGCGATTCTCCTGCCTCAGCCTCCCAAGTAGCTGGGACTACAAGTGTGCATCACCACACCTGCCTAATTTTTGTATTTTTAGTAGAGACGGGGTTTCACCATGTTGGCTAGGATGGCCTCGATCTCCTGACTTCGAGATCCACCCACCTTGGCCTCCCAAAGTGCTGGGATTACAGGTGTGAGCCACTGTGCCAGCCACAAATGTAAATTTCAACAGCAAAATTTCATAGAGTGTCTCTTTCTTAACCATAATAACTATAAAATAAAGTTACTAATTTTATTATATTATAAAACAAATGCTCTGACTCTCCTAAATGTATTATTTTCTAAATGCTACCACACCTTTAATTCTCAGTCTTCACACATTGAATACCTATGAAATATTTGATTACCTACATACCTACAATTGAGCCTCAACCTGATGATATTTGCTGCATTGGTTACATCAGGAAAGTAAAATGGAACACTGGCAGTTTGACTTGAGTCTGTTTTCTTTTCTGCCCTATTCTTTGCATGGGTATGTTAAGTATATATTTGCATCTTGATTGAAAAATATGTAACTGGAAGCATTACTGTTTCATAAAAGGTAATGTTTTATGAAAAAGCCTGGCTCTGCTAGTACTGTAACATTAAATTAAATGCTTCTTTAAAATTTCCCTTTTTCTCAATGGTAATTAAGTTAAAGCATGAAAAATATTTGTATTACGTGTAATCTGACATTTATTTAATTGATATTATTGCCATAGACTTTTCCCTCATTTTATTGATAAAAGGAGGGGCCCTCTCCGGAACAGACACCTACCAGTCTTTGGTCAATAAAACCTTCGGCTTTCCAGGGTATATTCTCCTCTCTGTTCTTCAGTTTTTGTATCCTTTTATAGGTAAGTTGACTGTGAAGATAAATATTGCAATTATGTGCATAAGCATATGGTCATTTCTGAATAAAATACTTTTAATAGTCTTTAAAGAATATCATTATAGCAGTTGAAATCTTTTCCAAATTAAATATTTACTTCTTTAACCATTTTCTTCCTTACTTTCTGGTCCTTTTGATTTATTTTCTATTTCTTTTAAATAAAATGAGGGTTATTTTCACTGAGTTAATGTTTGGGCTTTCTGTACTTGGTAAAAAATTGCATGATCTAGAATAAAGAGTGAATAAGAGAAATAACACATTTCTTATAAGGCTTAATACTTAAAAAAAAATGCTAAGGATTTGTGGAAGCCATGTACTAGGCCAATGTGCTATTTAAAGTTTATACCGTAATGGTGAGAATGTCACCTAACACTTCTTGAAAAATGAAATGTTAATATTCGCCAATGGCCAAATTGACTTCATTTTTAAAAATCAGTACTATGGAAGGTATTGTTCAAACCACTAGTTCCATATGTCTCCACAGAAAGCTAAGAATTTATTTCCCAAAAAAGTCTTACTTTTTCAATGGAGGGGATATTTTAGTGCCTTCAAAGTTTTCTATTATTATTCCCCACTTTACGCAGTACATGTGTTCCTGAAAAGAGGTTTGGAAACTGAACTTTAACAACAAAATAAATTGCATTTTTAATAACTAGCAGAACTTGCTACTTAAAGGTATTCTGAGATGAATCAACCTGTAAAGAGAAAATCCTTTTTTAATACAAATTGATACTCTGCCATAGATCTGTTGTCCACTTATCTTTAAAGTTGTCCAAATGGGTAATCATAATATACATTTGAAAGGAGTAGGGTAATGCCAATGTTTGGGAAGTAATAAGTGATTGCTTTCAAATTATTTAGGATGAAATATGTGATGGCTTATTGATAACTCTTATTTTAATTATGTTTTTAGCGATGATAAGTTACAATATAATAGCTGGAGATACTTTGAGCAAAGTTTTTCAAAGAATCCCAGGAGGTAAGTCAAAATAAAAATTGGGAGGATTTAAATATATTTATTTATATAGTTATTTATAGTTAACATGGTTCATAATAATTTATAAATAAAAAATTTGAAAGTGAAATTATTGGATTACTTCAGGTATCTCACAATTTCCGTGATCCATTTTGATTTTAAAGTTCAGATCTGCTTTTATACATAATTTAGTTCTTATTTAGCCATTTGAAAAAATGTTTTTACTATTTATATACTTAGAATACTTTATCTTTTAAATTTTTTATGCTTCATATCACCAGCTCTCTGGACTAATATTTTTTCATGTACTATTTAAACTATGTGATTTCTTAAATAAGCAAGCAGACTATTTTACCCATTATTTGTATTAAGGTATAATTTAATAGAGTAAAATTAACCCTTTAAAATCTATATTCTGTGGCCAGGCATGTTGGCTCACGCCTATAATCCCAGCACTTTGGGAGGCAGAAGAGGGTGGATCGCTTGAGCTCAGTAGTTCAAGACCAGCCTGGGCAACATAGTGAAACCTCATCTCTACAAAAAGTACAAACATTAGCAGGACATGGTATCTGCACCTGTGGTTCCAGCTACTTCGGAGGCTGAGGTGGGAGGATCACTTGAGCCCAGGAGGTGGAGGCTGCAGAGAGCTGTGATCATGCCAATGCCCTGCAGGTTGGGCAACAGAGTGAGACCCTGTCTCAAAAAAACAAACAAACAAACAAACAAAAAAAAACCCAAAACCTATATTCTGTGAGTTTTGACAAAGGCGTATAGTCATATAACCACGTCTGCAATCAAAATACAGAACAACAAGCCAGGCACAGTAGCGTGCACCTGTAGTCCCAGCTACTCCAGACACTGAAGCAGAAGGATTGCTTGAGCCCAGGAGTGTGAACCACATACAGAGAGTCTGTCTCTAAAAATAATAAAAATAATGCAGAACAATTCCATCACTCCCTCCAGTTTCCCCCATTTCTCTTTGTTGTCAAACCCTAATCTCCAGCTCCCCCTGCCAACCTCCTGATGAGATTTCTCTCCCTATAGTTTTGCTTTCTTCAGAATGCCAGGTAAATGACATCATACCATATGTAGCTTTTTTGAGTCTGGCTTCTTTTATTTAGAAAGGTGTATTTGAGATTCAGCTGTGTCTTTAGATATATCAGTAGTTTGCTCTTTTTAACAAATTATTTCTGAGAAGCATTTCATTTTATGGATGTACAATAGTGTATCTATCACCCAGTTGAGGGACATTTGTGTTGTTTCCAGTTTAGGGTAATTGCAAAAAAGCCAGTGTGAACATTCTCAAGTAGACCTTTTCAACATATTGCTACAACTCCACTCCCTGTTCAACTTTTCACTATGTGATAGCTTTTAGAATAATTCAGAGATCATGTGTCTTTTTGCTTTGAAGAGCTTCTCATCCAAGCTACATAATCCCTCTTTCATTGTGACACTCTCTCTAGTTGCTATTACAGTTGAGGAGATTGATGCAAAAACACCTTTCCTCTTAGTGCTTGAATCACTTATTTTAGAGACATACAAAACAAAACGAAACAAAATCTAGAGCCAGAAAGTACACCTATTCCTCACACATGGTTTAGTGGAACTTGAGATCATGGAGACATAGCTGTCAAATCACAGACTCACTAATGACCAGCTGTGTGACCTTGAGAAGGTTAGTTGTCCTCTCCGAGTTCCAGTTTCCTCATCTCTAAATTATGAATCAGAATATCATCTGCTTCATAGAATAGTTGTGTGAAGCAAAAGAGGTGAGACAGGTAGTTCTTAGCACACAGTAGACTTACCCAGTACTGTTAGTCATGATTTTTGTTACCCTGAACTGTCTGTAGCTTCTGTGCCAGCCCCCAAACTCCAAAGCATGAATGCATAAGCTGAGGCCACATAAGTGGGTAGAATGCTAAGGGAAAGTGGTCAGAATATAATACAAGACATACGATATAATCTAAATTATGTAAATTTTCTATTTGCATATACAAGTAAGAAAAAATAAGAAAGAAATACTTTTATGTATAAACTGTGGTTATCTTTTAATCATGAGATCCATGGGATTTTTGTGGCGGTTTTTCTGTGTTATTTTTCAAGGTTTTTCTTAAGGGTTTTTCTTTTCTCTGTTTTTTGTTTTTGTTTCTGTTTTTGTTTTTTTTGAGACAGGGTCTCACTATGTCACCCAGGCTAGAGTGCAATGGCATAATTGGCTCACTGTAGTCTTGACCTCCCGGGTTCAGGTGATCCTTCCACCTCAGCCTCCCAAGTAGCTGGGATTACAGGTGCACACCACCATGCCCGGTTTTGTAGAGATGGGGTTTTGCTATGTTGCCCAGGCTTGTCTCGAACTCCTGAGCTCAAACGATCTACCCACCTCAGCCTCCCAAAGTGTTGGGATTATAGGCATAAGCCATCTCACCTGACCTCTAAAGTTTTTCAAAAGAGAATTACTAATTTAAAAATATATTTTATTACTGTGTTTTCCTATTCAAAAAGTAGCACCGATTTATTGGAAAAATATTAGAAAACACAGACAAGCAAAATGGAGAAAATAGAAAAGACTAATAATCTCTTCCTCTTGGGACAACCAGGTGGTAACCATCCTTTCAACCCCCTCCTGTTTTTCCTCTTCCTTCCATCCTTCCTTTTATCTTTTAATGTATACTTTCAGAGTTTTAAGAATACATGTAATTTCAGATATTCGTAAGAATAATATAACATCATACATCTTGTTCTGTAACACGCTTCTTTCTCTTAGTAATATTTTAAGAACATATTCTCATATCAAAACATAAATATATAAATGCTTTAATGCAAGTTCAGTATTCTGTACAGTACCTACTGTACAGTTAGAGTGGCCATAATTAATTTAACTTCCCTTGATAGAAACATTTTGATTGTTAATTTTTATTGATTTTTAATTATACAAGCAATGTATGTATAACACTCTTCATAAAAACAAAACATTATAGAACAGGCTAATGGTCCCTTGAAGCCCTCTTCCAGGTTATCAATTTTGTAATCATCAAAAATGATTTTTAAAAATGTAGGTCATGTGGCAAGGAACACAACTTTATTCTTACAGCATATTCACCCTTTTGGGGTGTGACAGTTTATAATGTTCACTCTGTTTGTATATCTTGTGAGGCATAATATTATGCCAAAGTATTTTTAGAAGCAGATACTATAAAATTCTTATCAAAGTTCTATTTTTATTCTGAAATACATCACTAATAAATTGGCAAGTAGGCAATTGCTTATACTTTTCTCTGGTAGCCAAAACCTTAGCTCTTGATATAAGTCAAAGTAACAAGAAATGTTGGGAAAAAAAATAGTATGTTTACATGCTTTTAAATTTTTACAAAAATTTTATTTTCAAAAATTTCAATTTTCACCTTTCTTTACTGTTGTTTAAACATTTAAAATGCATACTTGGTTGCATTTTTGATAGGTCCATTTAGGTAATAGATCTCATCATTAGATCATTAGTGAAAAACATCCTTTATGCAAATGGGATCCTCAGTTATTAGGCTCCTACCTGTTGATCACAGCAGTCTGTGTCAGCGTTTATCTAGCCCTTCACTTTGCCAGTGAAGCAAAAGGTGTAAAGAGTAAATAGAAATAGATACACAAATAATTTGGTTCAAATTATGTTCACCACAAATATGTAAATAGTGAGTTCAGGGATTTTGGAATTGATTTTCCTGTTTTGTTTCAATTCTTAATTTTATAATGACTAGTTATGGCTGAGTTCAAGTATTCCATTAATATTAATAATTAAATATTCCATTCCATATATATAATATATATGTACACACATACACATATATACACATCATATACATATATATACACATATAGAAAATACTAATAATCTATTAACCATATATATAATACATATATGTGGTAAAAACCTATGTCATTTTGAAATTTCTTTCTTGAAACTTTCTTGTAAGTTTATCAGCCATCTAAGAAAATTAGTGTCATTGTTTAGGATAACAGCTTTTATTTTCTTACCACAGTCATTCACTTATTTAAGACTGGATCTCTGTAGACTTTAGACTATGCAGAAATTGATGCACAATGACTTGGTACCACTGAAGACATTGCAACAATATAATGACATGATCTCTGAGTGAAATTTAATATGAGCTCAAAATTTAAACAGTAGTGTCTTCATTGAAATAGATATATAGCTCCTTAAGTGACTATTTTAATTAGCACACCTTTAAAAATATATAAATCCTTGTATGTTTCATTTTAGATTTAAAACTTCTGTTTATATTTGATTATACAAACAACACATATAATTATATATGTTATATATGATATAATATATTATATATTAATTTATATGTTGTATATTAATATATAATGTATATTATATATTTATAATCACACAAATATAATTATATTATATTATATATATATGATTTTCGATATATATAATTTTCTATTTGTATTTGACCATAGCCAAGAATCTGCCACATCTACCAGTTACAGCAGCTTCCCTGTGACTTTTGCCCTATCCAGTATGTTGCTTCTGCCAATCAGGGAAACCACTTTTTTCTTGACCAAAGTATAGAAATATATTAAATATTTTTATCTAAATCTTTATTTTTGAAATTTTGTTAAAGTATTACTGTCCAAGTCTCTTGCGTACAGAAAAACAAACAAACAAACAAACAAAAAAACCTTAGAAAATGCAGCATCCACCTATAGCTTACTTTCTACCTGAAGGATTTCGTCATTAAAGGGTTTTGGGCAGGGAATGACATAATGTTTTTTACCTTAGAAAAGGAATTCTGTAGTTTCTGGGTTAAGAGTATACCGTAAGAAGACAAAGGAAGGCAGAAGCATGAAAACTGGTAAGGAGGCTAGTAAAATAATTTCAGTGTGAAATATTATAACATCATTTGAAGTATAAGTCATCCTGAAGTTTTTTTGTATTTGTATTGTGATTTATTTTTATTTTTACATGGTTTTATGGAGAGTATTAACTCAAAATCATTGTCATTGAGGTAGTATTTATGTTTAAGTAATGTTTATAATTAAATGCTGGGCTATTTAGTGTGTCACCAATGTGTTACTTATACCTGTAATATTTAATATTTATTGTGTTTTAGTTGATCCTGAAAACGTATTTATTGGTCGCCACTTCATTATTGGGCTTTCCACAGTTACCTTTACTCTGCCTTTATCCTTGTACCGAAATATAGCGAAGCTTGGAAAGGTAATTTTTACATTTTAAATTGTCATAGAAAAGTACCTTGTTGCCTGCAGTAAGCTACTGTCTACTTGACAAAGTTCTTAATTACAGTATTCATCTTTAGTTTCTTCTAGTTTATTTAGGGGTTATGCTAGAGTAAACTGTTTGAATCATTAGTTTGTGAGAACCGATGGTTAAATAGTTGATGAGTATGAACTAAATATATTCTTCCTTTTTCTTTTTTAAGGTAGATACCCTGATGTCAGACAACACATTTTAAATTTAGAAAATAAAAATAACTATATTTAAAGCAAATCTAATTTATTGGAAAAGTGTTCCATCTTTTGTGTAGGTAGTTTAAACAATTTAAAATTAAGAAGCAACAATGAATCACTTCAATGGCTTAAAATATATTTATTTGTAAATTACAATGTCTATTGTGCTTATTTTTCATCCAGTGAATTTGATTTTCAATGTGTTGATTGGTCAATTTTTGAGAATTTTGCCAATATTTATGATTCGTATTACTAAAGAGGAATACTGAACTCTTCTAATGAAAACAATTAAATAATTATTCAGTTCACTACAGATACTCATTTGCACTTACTCTCAAGGAATATTTGTATTTTACCCAAAATATTATTGGTACTATGTCTACATAATGCCAAACATTCTGACAAGATATTTTTTAAAAGAGTTATTTATATAATATTTTTATATTCTATTTTGAAAAATCCAACATTTGACTGAATTTTACTTTTCACTGTGATGTTTGATGTTGTGTATCCAGTTATGAAGTTCATCCTTCCAGGTAGAGCTGAGGGTAGACATAATATATCAGAGTATTCTGACCATCCCTAATAGCCATCCAGAAACAAACAAGTCTGTATCAAAACATGCCTTTTTGTGAATTATATAAAATGTTTGAACTATTTTCCGTTTCACATATTCAGTGTACACATAAATGTTAACTTCTGAGCAGAGAGCGAGGCGTTCATAAAAGGAAGGCTATTCACATTCTGTCATATTATTAATACCTGGGCATTTTTTCCTAAATCCCCCTTAAAAGTGTCATATTGAGATAGCTAAATAAATCGCTCAATGAGCAAAGCAGAGTGGTTAGGAGCCCTAATCTGCAGTCAGGCTGCTTGTATCTGAGTTCCCTCTCTGCCACGTTCCAGCTGTGTCACCTTGGGGATGTTGTTTAATCTCTCTCTCCCTCAGAAGATAAGCCAATTCCTAATAGAAACTTCTTTCTAGTTAAAAATTAACAACTTAGAAAACAAGGTTAATGAGACTCACATAAAATACAAGCAGTTTTATATTTATTTTTTCTTATCAGAGAAAGGATCCATAATGTGCTTATTCATTTAAAAATATTAAGACTAGACACACAAACCTAGCATAATGAGTGCACAGGGCACAAACACACACAGACCAGTTTATATTTTAACCAGTTGACATAATGACAGAACAGAGAAGAAGAAGTAAAACAGGCCTAGAAACACAGACCAAAGGGCAAAACCATGTAGGAAAAGTAGAGCTGGAGAGCAGAGAGGAAAAAACTGAGGTACTCCTCCTCAAAAAAATAAATAAATAAAAATAAAAATAAATTTTAAAAGGAGGGGAGGAATGTGTGTGATGTTGGAAGAGAGTAAGACAAGTAGAAGCAGCAATTATAGATAGTGAAAAAGCACATGTCAACACTAAAATAGGACTTGAAGAAAAAAGGAAACATAATTTCACTTTTACTTTGATAAGCTAAAATCACCAGTTTTGTATTCCGTGCAGGAGCCACTAAAAATTTTCAAAGCCGTATTGCATGGTGATGACAGTCATATATAATACTTGCTCACCTACTTGGGGTGGGTGCGGGGACCAACACTATGATCTGATAAGAAGTTACCTGCCTGAGATTATCAACACCAAGCTTCAAGAATAACCTACTAAAGAATTAGGCAGAAAAATCTATATGTAAGTTTACCCAATTAAAAACGAGAAAGACTTAACATTTAAAGTAAAATAATTTCTGTCCTAAACTGGCAATATCCTTGTATTTTCTTTGACAGGTCTCCCTCATCTCTACAGGTTTAACAACTCTGATTCTTGGAATTGTAATGGCGAGGGCAATTTCATTGGGTCCACACATGTAAGTTTTGTTGTTATATTTGTTAGTCTTTGGTTTATAGCCTTCACATAGATACTTAGAGGGCATAGATGCAGAAATATAAAGTAACCATGGTATCAGAAATATCATTTATCTTTGGTATTTGACAAAATGAGGTAAAATAATTACAGGTCGGTAAACATACATTTTTCATTTGGACTCTACAAAGCTACAAAAAATTAAACCAGGTTTACTTATTATTTTAATGGCCTAAACAATTAGAATAAGAAATAATTAGAATTAGAATAAGAAAGGAATTTTGAATAGTTGAAAAGAGGAACAAAGTTTCACTAATTTGGACTGAAATAAGAAGAATAAGGGACATAGTGGATGTTTTTATCCACTAAACAAAATGAGAACACTTTGAAAACCACCCTTTATTCTCTTCTGATTATTTTCCTTAATTATTTTGTGTTAAAATACTCCATCATTTGTGAACTAAAGATAAAGACTGATAGTGGTATTTGTTTCTTTTTACTGTTATTATTTGGTCAGGTAAAATGTTGACAAATTGGTATTAGTTCCCCCAATTGTAAAAATGTTATTCATTCATGAAATTTAAAAGTGTGTGTATTGTCAATCTAAACTACACTGTGTGTATGCTTTGCTTATACAGTACATTCCCCAGATACGGACTGGGCAGTTCATAGTCACGGTCCCAAGAAAATGCTAGAATGAAACCAGCTTAGATAGGCTTTAAACACTGAATTTGGTTTCCACAATTCACAATAAATATTAGTTGAATAAATAAATAATACATTAAGGAGTTTCCAGGGTATCTTAAATGTTTTCTCTAAGCAAGACACAGAAAAATTAATTTAAGATGTAATATTTAGCACAGTGCAAGGAATACTGGGTTTTTAATGAATGACATCTGTAAGAAAAAACATAAAAGGAAACCTAATGAATAGCCCTAATTGTTAATGCAGTGGCCAAAGTAATTTATGTTTTCTCATTGATTAATTGTTGCTCTGCAAAATTAATTCATTTTCCACTGATAGGCTTCTTAGTTTATCAGGAAAATACCAAAAAAAAAAAAAAAAAAAAAAAAAAAGGCCTCAGGCTAATTGGGGAAAAAGCATGAAATATCTATGAAATATCCCGTCTAAGTGCATTTGATATAGCCTTTTCTTTGAAAAAGCAAATGCGTATTTTTAAAGGATTGAAGTAAAGGAGAGAAAGCATAAATATCTGTAATGTTTATATTTTTTTCTTCAAATAATTTAATCCTGATTCACAGTTGTATTGGTCATCTCAGAATAACAAAAAAATATATAAACCAAGTAATGTGAAATGACAGAAATGTATTTTCTCAGTTCTGGAGGCTGGAAGTCAGAGATCTGGGTGCCAGCATGATAGGATTCTGGTGAGGGCCATCTTCCTGCCTTGTTGAGGGCAGTCTTCCTGCTGTGTTCTCATATGGCAGAGAGAGTCAGCAAGATCTCAGGTGTCTCTTCTTATAAGGGCACCAGTCCCGTATTGAGGGCTCTACCCTTCCCTCATGCACTTATCTAACCCTAATTATCTCTCAAAGTCTCCCGAAGGTCTCAACTGCAAATGCCAGCACAGTGAGAGTTAAGGCTTCAACATGTAAATTTGGAGGGACACAATTCAATTCATAGCATTAGTGGTTTTTTTGTTTTGTTTTGTTTTTACCTTTTTTTGGAGACAGCGTCTCATTCTGTCACCCAGACTGGAGTGCAATGGTACAATCATAGCTCACTGCAACCTTGAACTCTTGGGTTCAAACAGTCCTCCTGCCTCACCCTTCTGTGTAGCTGGGACTGCAGGCATGTGCCATCACACTCGGCTAATTTTTTCTTTTATTTTTTTGTAGAGATAGAGTCTTACTATGTTGCCCAGGCCAGCCTCGAACTCCTGACCTCAAACAGTCCTGCCTCAGCCCCACGAAGTGCTGGGATTAACAGGTGTGAGCCACCATGCCTGGCCTAAGTTAGTGGTTTTGAAATGCGCCTCTTTCACTTCAATATGGCCATTTATTCATTCACTTTAGTAAACACTTACTGAGTTTCTGTTGTTTCCAGTGATTGTGTTGTGTCCTGAGAGAAAAAGCAGAGAGAGGCCTGAATTAGCACCTGCTTCCAATTATTCACAATCAACAATGGAGAAAGGGCTTATATTAAAACAAAAAAAAAAAAAAAGGAAGAAAAATCGATGACAGTACAAGGTGATAAGTGCAAAGCAGAAGCATGAAAGGAAAGCAAAGACCGTGCCAAAGTAGAGGGTGCTTAATGATCTATCCCCATCAGGGAAGGTTTCCTGGAGGAAGAAAAATATGATCTGTGTGTTTTAAAAGATGAATTGCAATTGTTCCAGATACATAGAGGGTGTGAGTCTGTATGCATTACAGACTCAGGGAAAAGTATGTATAAAAGCACAAAAACATATACTTAATTCTACTGATATTTATTTACTGATTCTACTGATATTTATTTACGTTATGTTGGTACTGTATTCAGCTCTGGTTTTTATTTTTTTTTTCTTTTTTTGAGACGGAGTCTCGCTCTGTCGCCCAGGCTGGAGTGCAGTGGCCGGATCTCAGCTCACTGCAAGCTCCGCCTCCCGGGTTTACGCCATTCTCCTGCCTCAGCCTCCCGAGTAGCTGGGACTACAGGCGCCCGCCACCTCGCCCGGC
Organism: Macaca nemestrina; assembly: GCF_043159975.1. Taxonomy (NCBI): domain Eukaryota; kingdom Metazoa; phylum Chordata; class Mammalia; order Primates; family Cercopithecidae; genus Macaca; species Macaca nemestrina. Next base: position 62,847,509 of record NC_092135.1, on the reverse strand, counting down.
TAATTTTTTTTATTTTTTAGTAGAGACGGGGTTTCACCGTGTTAGCCAGGATGGTCTCGATCTCCTGACCTCGTGATCCGCCCGTCTCGGCCTCCCAAAGTGCTAGGATTACAGGCTTGAGCCACCGCACCTGGCCCAGCTCTGGTTTTTAAAGCTGAATTCACAGTAACAGAAAGCTAATAAGTATATTAAACAGAATACTATAAATGATAATTTGGGCTAAAAGTTTTAATTGTGTAAGACCAAACTGTTTTAATTGATACTTTTTATTATAAAAAGTGTTTACAGGGAAAAATCATTGGGTTATAACAAAAGTTCTTATAGGTTTGCTAAATATAGTATTATGAGGCAATATTGCGGGGGAAATATAGCTAACACAGGAAGTAAATTAATCCTCAGTTGCACCATGGGAGAACTGTGTAAAGCAATGATTCTCAACACTTGTTTCACATAAGAATCATCTGAAGCCGGGCACGGTGGCTCAAGCCTGTAATCCCAGCACTTTGGGAGGCTGAGACGGGCGGATCACAAGGTCAGGAGATCGAGACCATCTTGGCTAACCCGGTGAAACCCCGTCTCTACTAAAAAATAAAAAAACTAGCCGGGCGAGGCGGCGGGCGCCTGTAGTCCCAGCTACTCGGGAGGCTGAGACAGGAGAATGGCGTGAACCCGGGAGGCGGAGCTTGCTGTGAGCTGAGATCCGGCCACTGCACTCCAGCCTGGGCGACAGAGCCAGACTCAGTCTCAAAAAAAAAAAAAAAAAAAAAAAAAAAAAGAATCATCTGAGTAACTTTAGAAAATACTGATGCCAGAGCCCCACCTGTAGAGCTGAAGGAATTGATCTAGGGGGCAGGCAACTGGATTCATTATTTCGCTGTTGGGGATTCTATGAACAAAGATTCTAAAGTCTCTTGGTTTAAAGAGATTAAAATCATGAGTACATATTTTTAACTGATACATTGTTTCTAAAATTAAACCAGAGATTTTGTTATTTTAGTTACTGTTTTGTGATCATTTTTCATGATGCATTCTCTGCTTGTTTTTTTCAGTATTTTTTTATGTACAAAATATCGTGTGAAATACTGTCATGAATACATAGAGAAAGAAAATATCTCTGCTTTCCAGGGGCTCGCAGTTTAGTGAAGAAGACAAAGCTATACAAATGACTCTCATAGAGGCAGTGTACCTTGATATAGAGAAAAAAGAAAGGGCAGTCCACTTCCTGGTGGGGCTCAATGAACTGATTTTTATGGCCAAAGAGCTATTTAGTTCTGTTGTCAACAAAATGTGGCCTACATCTGTCTGCCCTTCCTCTAGTAGCGATACAGTATTTTATCGAGCCTTTGAAATTTAATAACAAGGATTATTTACTTAACTCTTTCAATATTTAGATGTTAAAGAAGTATGTTTTTTAATACTGTGCCACCTTTGATGTCTGTTTGAATACTACTGCAAACAACTTCTGTTCATCCTGGTTTACAATCAGGCTAATCAAATCCCAAGTTCAGGAGTTGGCATGGTAGCTAGTCAGGCAGGGCTTCTTTCTGAAAATACGACAGCGATGAATGCTTGTCATCCATAAAACATGAGAAATTCAATACTCCATGTGTGGTTTTCTTCATTTTCGGTTCAGATGAATGATCAGAAAACCTGTGTTTTTTTCATAGGTCTTTTAAAGTGGTGTTTGAAAAAGATCTTTAAACCCACCATCCGAAAAGGGGAAGGTCTGTAATGGCTACTGGTATTGACCTTGTTACTATGGAAACACCATTTTAGTGGTTATGTGTTAAAAATAAAACACAGTTCCATTTCCTTTTCCATAAGTCATAGGGCTATAAATTCTGCTTTTTGATATGATTTCAAATATCTCACAGTCCAATGACTTTCAGGTTTTTTGGAGATTATGTTCAGTTTTATTGTATTTTCTAACCTTTTGCTTTCTAAAAACTGAGGTGGCGAGGAAATTTAATTGCTTTTCAGAAAGTGTGCTAATATAAAAATGCAATAACAGTTCTCCCATTTTTTTAAACTAGAATCAGAGGCATTATCACTGTTTAAAAAAAAAGCCTTCATTTAATGCCTTATTAATATTCAATTCTTTACATTCAGAATGGAAATTATAGCATGCAGTCCAAATTTACAACTATTTTCCCCTCATATGACATCTTTCTTTTAGCATTTTAATCGTGTGGTATTCTAAACAAAATTCCAAAAAGCGAGTCCATACCTTAGGCATTTATACATATAAAATGTGTCTTCCACGAGGATCTCAATGCACATTAGTTTCCTTAACCCTTATACATTCAAACCCTGAATTCTGCAGTTTTATGCTACACATAAAGAAGAAGTACAGGGGGTTAAGAAAAGGATTTTTTAAAATGGGTAAAGACAGAGGAAGGCTACATATTTAAGGAAATAAATGATTCATTCTGACAAATATTAGCCACTGAACTTTTCTTTTAAGTGCACAGGTATGTGTGCAGATTTGTTATATAGGTAAATTTGTATCATGGAGGTATGTTGTATCGATTATTTCATCATCTAGGTATTAAGCATAGTACTCATTAGTTATCTTTCCTGATCTTCTTCTTTCTCCCAACTTCCACCCTCTGATAGGTCCCAGTGTGTGTTGTTCCCCTCTCTGTGTCCGTGTGTTGTGATCTTTTAGCTCCCACTTATAAGTGAGAATATGTGTTCTTTACTTTTCTTTTCCTGCATTAGTTTGCTAAGGATAATGGCTTCCAGCTCAATCCATGTTCCTGCAGAGGACATGATCTTTTTTATGGCTGCATAGTATTCCATGGTGTACATGTACCACATTTTCTTTATCCAGTCTGCCATTGATGGATATTTAGGTTGATTCTATGTCTTTGCTATTGTGACTAGTGCTGCAATGAACATAACACATTTACATGTTTTTATGAGAAAACAATTTATATTCTTTTGGTATATACTCAGTAATGGGATAGATGGGTCAAATGGTAGCTCTGCTTTTCAGATCTTTGAGGAATCACCACACTGTCTTCCACAATGGTTGAACTAATTTTACACTCCCACCAATGGTGTATAAGTGTTACTTTTTCTCTGCAATCTTGCCAGCAGCTGTCATTTTTTTATTTTTTCAATAATAGCCATTCTGACTGGTGTGAGATGATATGTCGTTGTGGTTTTGATTCGCATTTCTCTAATGATCATTGATGCTGAGGTTTTTTTCATATGAATGTTGGTCACATGTATGTCTTTTGAAGAGTGTTCATGTCCTTTCCCTACTTTTTAATGGTTTATTTTTTTCTTGTAAATTTGTTTAACTTCCTTATAAGACGTTATATATTAGACCTTTGTCAGATGCATAGTTTGCAGAAATTTACTGCTATTCTGTAGGTTGTCTGTTCACTTTGCTGATTGTTTCTTTTGCTGTGCAGATGCTCTTTAGGTCGAGTAGATCCTATTTGTCAATGTTTGCTTTTGTTGCAATTGCCTTTGGCATTTTCGTCATGATATATTTGCCCATTCCTATGTCTGGAATGGTATTGCCTAGGTTGTCTTCCAGGGATTTCATACTTTTGAGTTTTACATTTAAGTCTTTAATCCATCTTGAGTTAATTTTTGTATATGGTATAAGGAAGGGGTCCAGTTTCAATCTTCTGCATTTGGCTAGCTAGTTATCCCAGCATCATTTATTGAATAAGGAGTCCTTTCACCATTGCTTGTTTCTGTCAGATTTGTCAAAGATCAGATAGTTGTAGATGTGCAACCCTAATTCTGGGCTTTTTATTCTGTTCCATTGATCTATGTGTTTGTTTTTGTATCAGAACCATGCTGTTTTGGTTACTGTAGCCCTTTAGTGTAGTTTGAAGTTGGGTAGCATGATGCCTCTGGTTTTTTTCTTTTTGCCTAGGATTGCCTTGGCTAGTCAGGCTTTTTTTGGTCCCATGTGAATTTTAAAATAGTTTTATCTAGTTCTATGAAGAATGTCATTGGTAGTTTAATAGGAATAACATTGAATCTGTAAATTGCCTTGGGCAATGTGGCCATTTTAATGATATTGATTCTTCCTATCCATAAACATGGAATTTTTTTTCCATTTGTTTGCATCATCTCTGATTTGTGTGTGTGTGTGGCAATTGTGAATGGTATTGCCTTCATGATTTGGCACTCTGCTTTACTGTTGTTGGTATATAGGAGTGCTAGTGATTTTTATACATTGATTTTGTATCCTGAGGCTTTGCTGAAGTTGTTTATCGGCTTATCTTTTTTTGGCTGAGACTATGGGGTTTTCTAGATATAGCATCATGTCATTTGCAAATAAGGATAGTTTGACTTCCTCTCTACCTATTTGCATGCCTTTTATTTCTTTCTCTTGCCTGATTGCTCTGGCCAGGACTTCCTGTACTATGTTGAATAGGAGTGGTGAGACAGGGCATCCTTATGCTGGTTTTCCAGTGGAATGCTTCCAGCTTTTGCCCATTGAGTATGATGTTGGCTGTGGTTTAGTCACAGATGGCTTTTATTATTTTGAGGTATGTTCCTTCAATTCCTAGTTTATTAAGAGTTTTTAATGTGAAGGGGTGTTGAATTTTATCAAAACTCTTTTTGGCATTTATTGAGATAATCATATCGTTTTTGTCTTTAGTTCTCTTTATGTGATGAATCACATTTACTGATTTGCATATATTGAACCAACCTTGCATCCCAGGGATAAAGCCTACTTGATTGTGGTGGATAAACATTCTAATGTGCTACTGGATTTGGTTTGTCAATATTTTGTTGAGTATTTTTGCATTGATGTTCACCAAAGATATTGGCCTGAAGTTTTTTTTGTTGATGTTGTTTCTCTGCCAGATTTTGGTATCAGGATGATGTTGCTCTCATAGAGTAAGTTAGGCAGGAGTCCCTCCTCCTCAGTTTTTTGGAACAGCTTCAGCAGGAATATACCGACTCTTCTTTGTCCATCTGGTGGAATTCAGCTGTGAATGTCTCTAGTCCTGGGCTTTTTTTGGTTGGTAGGCTATTTATTATTGATTCAATTTCAGAGCTCGTTATTGGTCTCTTCAGGGATTCAGTTTCTTCCTGGTTCAGTCTTGGGAGGGTGTATGTATCCAGGAATGTATCCATTTCTTCTAGAGTTTCTAGTTTATGTGCATGGAGGTGTTCATAATATTCTCTGATTGTTATTTTATTTCTGTGGAGTCAGTGGTAATATTCCCCTTGTCGTTTTGAATTATATTTATTTGGATCTTCTCTCTTTTCATATTTATTAGTCTAGCTGGCTGTCTATCTATTTTTTGAATTTTCAAAAACCAGCTCCTGGATTCATTGATCTTTTGAATGTTTTTTGTGTCTCAAATCCTTCAGTTCAGCTCCGATTTTGGTTATTTCTTGTCTTCTGCTAGCTTTGGGGTTAACTGTCTCGTGGTTCTTTAGTTCTTTTACTTGTCATGTTTGGTTGTTAAATTGAGGTCTAACTTTTGGATGTGGAGCCACTGAATTTTTTGATGATGTGTAAATTGTCATCCTTTATGTTGCAAATGTAAACAAGCACAGAACCTTAACTGGTTGAAGCAAAAGAGAGTTTACTCCCTTAACTGTAAGTTCAAGGTTAGTTCTATTATTAGGATTATTAGTATGCTTGGATTTAAGAGCTCAATTAATGAAATCAGACATCGTCTCTCTTTTACCATCTCTTGCCTGTACTTCCTGTTTTGACTCTAGTTTCTGAAAGCTTTTCTCCCTGACAAGATGGTGGCAGCAATCTCAACCTACATCAATTCCAGTTCAAATCCATAGAAAGAGAAAGAATTTTCTCTTTTAAGGTACCTACAACCTCACTCACAGAATTAGTTCTGATTGGCTCTAACAAAGATATATGAGGATTATAGACCCTATCATCATGGCCTATATTGAGTTGTTTGCCTTTAGGTTACATGCCCACACCTGGATCTAGGGATAGGATGAACCCAACTAAAGCACTTGGAATAAAAATAGGGAAAAGGGTGTCCCAAAGGACAGTGATGCCAGCAGAAGGGGGAGTAGCCATTGCAAGGTGCAAACTACATATGTCCACTTCAGTGATGGGAATTTCAATCAAATGATATGGGTGGAAGCCAAGTTAAATGAAATTAAGATGTAAGTGAGTGATAGGAAAGTGAATTCGGAATATCCTTCCTCCAATTTCCCCCTTCCCTGCCCTTCTCTTCTTCTTTTATGAAGAACATCTATGAATGAAAGTAACATGGTGAAACAGTGGCTTGAGAGAGTAAGAGCTCTAAAAAAGTACCATCTTTATCATGGAATATATTGAGCATGTGACATAGACTAAGCTGAAACCTAGAACCCAAAGTCCTCCATAAGTGATGAAAGGCTAGACTTTTGGATACAGTTAGGGTGATCTTGGAGAGCAGTTAAAATACTTTGTCCTTTTGAAACAATAGGATAAGAATATAAGGAGTAAATTGTGAACACATTCTAAAGATCAGTGAAGGGAATTTGAGTATTCATGCCTGATAACCTATATTTTTTCAAAGATGAGATGATTATCGGAGAGTGCAGTAAATAGGAGTAGGTTCACAACATGAATATTCTGGTTGGTTAAATTTCCTGTTGGTCTCACCATAGGAAGTGAGAAGGATCTACACATAGAAATAAAATAATAATGTATTTGTTAAATTATCTTTAGTTATATTCTGTGTGTTTTCTTCTATGTGTATTTTCTGTCTCTCACTATATTGTAAGCACTGTGAAAAGGGAGATTACATTTGCTTTGTTCACACTATATACCCATTACTCAGCAAAGTGCCTAACAAAGAATTAGAATTCAAAAAAGAATTGCTGAATCATCAATTGGATGCATGAATGAATCCATGTGCCTTCTGGTTTTAGTTCATTCAACTTGGGGATTAACTGACAAAAATTTTGAAGTAATCAGACAATAAAACATTGTCTTGAGAAAAATAAAAATTTCATACAAACACTGTCAAAGAAAATTTGCCTAAGGCTACTTTGATGCTAGTAACATTTGCTAACCAATTTGCTAAAACACCATTTGACTCCAGGCTCTGCAGCACTCACTGTTAGACTATTGGTATGTTTTACCAGGAAGATTGCATTCATGAAAGAATGCATAGAACTATTGCTTTATCTGAGTCTACATAAAAATAGGAAAGATATTTGCAAGATAATGTATGCTCAGGGAGGATTAGTCCAGTCCCTGTGTTAGTGGAGCTGGAGGAACAGCCTAGGCTGCTCAATATTAAGTACTTATTTCACTCACTGTTAGTTATTTTATAAATGGAATCCATCCATAAATGGATGAACCTGTTCTTTGAACCAATAACATTTTATTAAATGTATAACTGATGCCAGTCACTCTTCCAGGTACTGGGACTATAAGATGAAGAAAGCACAGTCCTTGACCTCAGATCCCTATAGTTTGTGGAACAAACTTATGAAAGACAATCTCAATATAATAAGTAGTAGAATTATGAGTAAGTGCTATGGAAACAGAGGAAAGACCCTTAGCCCAACCTGTGCAGGAAGGTAATATTTCAGGATAAGAAAATACGTGGCTTTTTGCTTTAAAAAATAAACAGGCATAAGCTGAGTCAAAAAGGGATATGGGGGACGGGAAGTTGGTAGGGACGGGTTAGAAGATACTGTAGGCAGAAATGTGTGTGACCCAGAGATGGGATACATATAACAGCAGATGGAGTTTGATGTTCTAACACTAGGAAGAACTTGGAGAAGAGGGTTATTTTGCCATTGGCTGGGGGAGCTACCATATAAAAATAAAGGCCCTCCTTTGATAATTTTCTCCAAAACTCTTTTTTTCACATTGTTTCTCAAATGCATTTTATCATAGTTTTAACAAGTGTCATATCTCCATATTATCTCTTTTGAAAAACTGCTGAAAGTGGTTCTGTACTTACTCAGTCTTTGTATGCTGCAGTAACAAAATACCACAGACTGGGTAATTTATAAAGAATAGAAATTTGTTTGTCACAGTTCTGGAGGCTGGGAAGTCTACGATCAAGGCACTGGCGTTTGGTATCTGGTGAGAGCTACTCTTTCTGCTCCCAAGATGACACCTTGAACTCTGCTTCCTCTGGAGGGGACAAATGCTACATCCTCACGTGAAGGAAGGGATGGAAGAACAAAAAGAGGCTGAATTCACTTCCTCAAGCACTTTTATAAGGGTGCGAATCTCATCTATGAGGGCTCTGCCCTAATTGCCTAATTACCTCCTAAAGGCCCCACCTCTTAATATTGTTTCACTGGGGATTAAGTTTCAACCTTAATTTTAGAGGGAATGCAAACATTCAAACCATAGCACCCACTGATCCTGACTTCCCTATCACCACAAGCTATACAGCTTCTGTATTTAGAAAGTAACTAGGGTTTTGGTGATTCTGAGCTGAAAGCTGTAGCAGTGTATAAAAGGAAATGAGCCTAGAGAGTTTGGCAGAGACCAAGATGAAGGAAAGCTTTACATGTGGTGGTGAGAAACTTGGATTTATTCTTTAGTTAATGGGGCATTGAAAGTTCTTATACAGGTGAGTAACTAGATTGAGTCTCAATTTTAATTGGACTTCTTTTGCAGTGGAGGCGAGGACAGATGGGAATATAAAGACCTGGAAGGAGACTATCTATAGCAAGGCAAGCATCCAGGCGAAAAGATTCCATTTGCCAATGGAAATGATATAAGGATAAGACTGGTAATGAAGAAGAGGGGAAGCTCAAGTAATTTTAAGCTGGTAAAATCAGGAGAACTTAGTGACTGATTGAATGAAGGCACTAAGGGTATAGGAGTTACCTAGGGTGATGCCAAAGTTTCCAGCTTGGAGAACTATGTGGGTAGATGGCCCAGAACTCACTGCCAATGGAAGAAAATAGAAGAGTCTGCCAGCAAACTAACACTTATTTAGTGTCTACTGGGTAAGTCACTCTTCTACGTACTGGGGCTATTAAGACCAATATATCACACTCCTTTTCTGAAGACCTCTTACAGCTTATTAGAATGTGGGGTGGGGCAAAGGTCACCTAAAAGATAACCTCAGTGGACTATTTAATAGAATTATGAATATGCTGCTAGAGAGACATACAGGGGTCTACCTTTTTTAATGTGATTTACCAGGATATGAAGGAAAGATGATCTGGAAAAAATATATAGTATATTTTAAATATATCCTCATTTTGTGGAATCCTTGTGGGAAGAGGAGTAGAAGTCACTCATCCTTTTGGAAATGCAAGTCTGGATTTTGGAAAGGGTATGCGGACAAAACTGTACAGGGACTGCATATAAGGTGAAGAGAGGCACAATCCAAGTAGAACCCCAATGACAGAGAATTATGTGGACATCACATCTGAAATTACATTTATTTTTGATTTAAATTCACATGATATTTTAATTCTGTTTTGTGAAAAAGCACAACAAAGAACCAAAGCAACACCCATAATTCTCACAAGTTTTCATTATATTGAAAAAGTGATATCCTGCCCCCTCCCACCTATACTCTGCCCTTTTAATCCAAACCCACAGAGGTAAACACAGCTAACACTAATTTTTAAGTGTTAACAGAGGAATTAGAGACCACCCAGTAGGTGACAGAATAAGAATTAAAAGAGACTGGTGTCCCAAATGGCAAAAATGAAGTATTTGTGATGTTTATGGTGTCAAGCTGTGCTAGCTTTTTATGTGATTCATATTTTAAAAATTTATATTTCAGCAAAAAAAGCATAAAGTTTTATGTAAATTTTAACTAGAAATCAGTTTTTAAATAAATTTATTTTTAAGGTTTAATGAAAATTTGATCCATTGTCTTTTTAAATTAGATATGATTTACATCAAGGTTTTCTTACAGGATGTACAGAACTAATTAGAATATATACTTTTTAAATAATTTCAACTTTTATTTTATATTCAGGGGGTACATGTGTAGGTTGGTTACATGGATTTATTGGATGACACTGAGGTTTGGAGTACAAGTGATCCAGTCACCTGTACAAATGATCCCATCATTACTGTGGTAGTGAGCACATTACCCAATGGGTAGTTTTTCAACCTTTGCCCCTCCTTCTTTCCCCTCTTTAGTAGTCTGTGTTCCCAGTTCCAGTATCTGTTGTTCCCATCTTTATATCCACATGTACCCAATGTTTAGCTCCTACTTATAAGTGAGAACATGTGGCATTTGCTTTTCTGTTCCTGTGTCAATTTGCTTAGGATAATGGCCTCCAGCTGCACCTATGTTGCTGCAAAGGACATGATTTCATTCTTTTTTATGGCTGCATAGGATTCCATGGTGTATATGTACCATATTTTCTTTATGTAATCCAATGTTGATGGGCACCTAGATTGATTTTACATCTTGGCTATTGCGAGTACTGCTGTGGTAAACATACAAGTACATGCGACTTTTTTGTAGAGTGATTTATTTTCCTCTGGGTATGTACCCAGTAATGGAACTCCTTTGCTGAATGATAGTTCTGTTTTAATTTATTTGAAATATCTCCAAACTGCTTTCCACCATGGCTGAACTAATTCACATTCCCACCAATAGTGTATAAGTGTTCCCTTTTCTCCACAGCCCCACTAACATTTGTTATTTTTTATTTTTCAAGACAGGGTCTTGCTCTGTCATCCAGGCTGTAGTGCGGTGGTGCAATCATGGCTCACTGCAACTTTGACCTTCTAGGCTCAAGTAATCCTCCTACCTCAGCCCCCTAAGTAGCTGGGACTATAGGTGTGTGCCACCACGCATGGCTAATGTTTTTATTTTTGTAGAGATGGGGTCCCAGTTACATTGCCCAGGCTGGAAGCATGTTTTTTTGTTTGTTCGTTTGTTTTCACTTTTTAATTATAGCTATTCTACTAGTGTGTGATGGTATCTCATTGTGGTTTTGATTTGCATTTCTTGGATAATTAGTGATGTTGAGCATTTCTTCATATGTTCATCGGCTGTTTGTATGTCTTCTTTTCAGAAATGTCTGTTCATATCCTTTTCCCACCTTTTAATGGAGTTATTTGGTTTTTGCTTGTCGAATTAAGTTCCTTACAGATTCTGGATATTGGAACTTTGTCATATACATAGTTTGTAAATATCTTCTCCCATTCCGTAGGTTGTCTGTTTAGTCTGTTGATAGTTTCTTCTGCTGTGCAGAAGCTTTTTAGTTTAATTAGGTCCTACTTGTCAGTCTTCGTTTTTGTTGTGATTGCTTTTGAGGACTTAGCCATAAATTCTTCGCCAAGGCCAATGTCGGGAAGGGTATTTCCTAGGTTTTCTTTAGGATTTTTATAGTTTGAGGTCTTACATTTAAATATTTAATCCATCTCGAGTTAATTTTTGTGCATGGAAAAAGGTAGGGGTCCAGTTTCATTCTTCTGCATGTGGTTAGCCAGTTATCTCAGCACCACTTATTGGATAGGGAATCCTCTCCCCATCGCTTATTTTTGCCGACTTTGTCAAAGACCAGATGGTTGTAGGTGTGTGGCTTTATTTCTGGATTCTCTATTCTGTTCCACTGGTCTATGTGTCTGTATACTAGTACGACGCTTCTTTGGTTACCGTAGCCTCATAGTATAGTTTGAAGTCAGATAATGTGATGCCTTTGGCTTTGTTCTTTTTACTCAGGGTTGTTTTAGCTAATGGGGCTCTTCTCATTCCATATGAATTTCAGAATTTTTTTCCTAAATTTGAAAAATGATGTTGGATAGGAATAGTGTTGAATCTGTAGATTGTTTTGGGTAGTATAGTCATTTTAATGATATTGATTCTTCCAATCCACAAGCATAGACTGGTTTTCCCATTTGTGTGTGTGTGTGTGTGTTTAAATGAATCAGTTTTAATATTCAGAGTGATTCCTAAGAAGAATTTTCCTGAGCAGCTTTATATATTAATGTAAACCATGGTTGTCTATAGAACAGAATCAGAATATAAGTGAGCTGAGAATGAGGAAGTGACAAGAGCTTTCAGTGGATGCAGGAGCTGGGGGAAGTGGCCAGATCTGCTTGTCATTAATAACTTGTGGTGTGACAGGCAACATGGAGCCTTTGTTTTGTGTCATCCAAAGCACTTAACTCCCAGGTGTGTCTGGCTAAAAAGGCTAATACATGAGGCTCTTACAACAAAAATGCAGGCTCTGCTGGAATTGTATATTTGAAAGTGCCTCTGTTTAACTGAAAGGGGTTGGGCAGGTAGCATAGAGAAGCGTGATGTTTTTTGATTCTCCTGATCCAGAGGTTTAAGTTCTGAGGCTCCTTTTTATCAGTCTGCAGAGACTGGAGCTCCCTTTGATAGGACTTGCTTCCTACTACGTTGCCTTATTGTTATTCACCTGTTAAAAACTAGGCCAAAATTTCAGAATGCAAGAATCCAAACTGAGACAATATTGCAAAATGAATTTAACTCCCCAAAGCTCTCCATCTCCCACCGCAACCCCCGTAAACACAAACGGTTTATTAAAAATATATAATGAAGCATTCGTTTAGATTTTCCAGGGTAAGGGAAGCAATTAATTTTAAAAGTGTTTGCTGTTCTAAGGCTACAAACTGCTGTAAGCCAGTTCCTATTTTTGTTAGTACTAAAATATTTTGAAACACTTGAATCATTGCTGTTAAAATGATCTAAATTTTACAGTAGCCTTCATTATTTGCCTAGATCTTTTTAAAGCTTTCTAAGGTATGATAAGGAATTCTGCTTCTTCTCAATGTTGTTTTTATTTGCATTTATTCGATGTATTTATTTTTCTCAAAAGAATACATTCACAGTCCAGGCAAGATGGATCACACCTGTAATCTCAGCACTGTGGGAGGCCAAAGCAGGAGGATCCCTCAGACCAATGGTTCAAGACCAGCCTGGACAACATAGCAAGACCCCCACCTCTGCAAAAAAAAAAAAAAATTAAAATTAAAAATATAGCCAAGTGTGGTGACATGCACCTATAGTCCTAGCTTACCTGGGAGACAGAGGCTGGAGGATCTCTTGAGGCTAGGAGTTTGAGGCTGCAGTGAGCTATGATCACACCACTGCTCTCCAGCCTGGGGTTACAGTGAGACCCTGTCTCACAAATAAAATAAAGTAAAAGAAAAGAAAAGAAAATTTATTAACCTGATTTTATAAAGTCAAAGATTACAAATGACTTTTAATGAAATAGAGTAGCCTCCTACCAAAACCTGTTTTATTTCAACCCTTTAAGCCTCCTTATCTCTTGGCATTCACATCTCTATTTCTAAGTAATGTGATTCTAAGTGCCTTTTTTGGTGTCTCACTGTTATCTTCTCTTACAGTAGATGAAGATTTAGCTCTCTCAAGCTATCCTTCCTCTTCTTACATACATGGAGAATACCACAACTTTTAAAATTAAGTTTAGGTTTCTCTTCTTGTACACTTTTCCCTTTGTTTTCTCTACAATTACCACTCGATTTCGGTTTTGTGTTTATCTGGATATTCAGTTTAGCTTTTAAATTTGGTCATTTTTGTTACTTCTTTTCCAGATGCCAAAACATATAATCTATTAATTTTATTATTTTTCCTGAAAACCTCCATCCCAGAGCCTTCTGTTCTGCCCTCCATTCTAGGCAGATTGCTTTCTCACTTTGCTCCCCCACGATCCTCCTAGGACTTCCTTTTACCTCCTTTTTGTGTTATATACCCTCTATCCATGATCCCAGCTCTTCCATTTTCTTTCCTTTCTCCTTTTGTTGGAGCATTCTCGGTCGCTTTCTGGTATCTCTGAGTCCTCCACATCCAGGGGTTTTGTAAAGTGAATCACCTCTTTCTCATCATGAGCTCCCTCTACACGGCTGCAACATCTTCTGCTCTCAATAGTCACCACAGAAGTATGCAGTTTCCTTTTCACAGAGTGTCTTCTCCTCAGATATCTCTTCTTCCACTATCCTTTCCCTCATGAATTTATTCCTCTTTTAAATTTCTTTAGTAGCATTTTAGTGGGGTCTCAGAAAAGAGAAAAGATAAACTTATGTGGCCCATCTACACATGTTTAATTGGGTGTCCAAGTTTAACTTTTGATTATTAATTTGCATGGGGGTTTAATTAAAATTCAAACATTTTATTTAAAATATATTTTCTGCCTTAGGGAAGTTCTATCTTCCCTTCCTTCCTTCCTTCCTTCCTTCCTTCCTTTCTTTTTAGACGGAGTCTCGCTCTGTTACCCAGGCTGGAGTGGAGTGCAGTGGGGCACAGTCTCTGCTTACTGCAACCTCCACCTCCCAGGTTCAAGCGATTTTCCTGCCTCAGTCTCCTGAGTAGCTGGGATTACAGGTACACACCACCACGCCCAGCTAATTTTTGTGTTTTTAGTAGAGACGGGATTTCACCATGTTGGTCAGGCTGATCTCAAACTCCTGACCTTGTGACCCACCTCCCTCGGTCTCCCAAAGTGCTGGGATTATGGATGTGAGCCACCACACCTGGCCTAGGGAAGTTATTTCATTTGGGCAGGGGGCATTTGCTAGGCTGTAAATAGGATACCTTGCAAGGTTATATCTTGGAACATATACCCTATAGATAAGAGGGGAGTACTGTGTATACACTGTATAGTATTTCTTGATCACAGCCCTCTGTATTCACAGCTTCTGCATGTGCAGACACAACCAACTGTGGACAAAATATTGGAAAAAAATTAAAAATAACAATATGACAATAACAATGATACAAATTTTAAAATACAGTATGACAGCTATTTACCTAGAATTTACACTGTATTGGATATTGTAAGCAATCTAGAGATAATTTAAATTATATGGAAGGATGTACTTAGGTTATATGCAAGTATTAAACCATTTTATATCAGGGACTTGAGCATCCATGGCTTTTGATATCCATTGGAGGGTCCTGGAAACAATCCCTCCCACATACCAAGGGACAACTGTGTATGCATGACCAATGTCATCTTCCAGCTTTTAGCTTACCTGTATATTTTTAAATGTGTATATAAATAATTTTATCATATGGATGTTTTATATTTACCTTCCATTGATTTTATTATCTTTAACTTTATTATGATTTTTAATATTATGGGTTTTTTTGAGTTTTAAATTTCTTTCCCTCCTTCAATATTTTATTTATTTTATTTTATTTATTTTGAGGCAGGGTCTTACTCTATTGACCAAGCTAGACTGCAGTGGGGTGATCATGGCTCACTGCAGCCTCAACCTTCCAAGCTCAAGTGATTCTCCCATCACAGCTTCTCAAGTAGTTGGGTGTATAGGCACACACCATCATGCCTGGCTAATGTTTTAATTTTTTGTAGAGCCTGGATCTCCCTGTGTTGCCCAGGCCAGTCTTGAACTCAAAGCAATCCTTCTGCCTCGGCCTCCCAAAGTGCAGGGATTTCAGGCGTGAACCATCATGCCCAGCCTCAATATTGTATTTTATTCTTTGATTTATTTTTTTCTGTATTTTATTATATTTGAATTTAAAAATTAATTGGGGTAAATTGATGTTTATATGATATTGAGTCTTCCCATTTGTATGTATGGATATGGTGTATTTCTCCATTTATTTGTGTCTTTAAATAAAAGTTTAACATGACATTAACATCATGCACATCTTTTAAAGTATTTAGTGTTTTTGTTGTCACTGACACTTAAAAAAACATTTTATTTGGTTGTTGTTAGTGTACATCCACCCACTTGATGTTTTGTGTGTATTGAACTTGTATCCAGTAACCTTGCTGAATATGCTTATTTTCCATATGCATAATTATATTGTGCACAAATAATTTACACAATCTTTTCAGTGATTACACATCACTTATTTTATTGAATTAGCTAGGAATATCAATAATATATTCCAAATGCAGTGATATTGAACATCCTATCTGATTTCATTCCTTAAGTAGAATATTTTGAACTTTTCACTTTTAAGTATGTCATTTGCTGTAGGATTTGGTGGACATTCCTTATCCAGTAAAGGAAGTTCTATTTTATTATTAGTTTCCTCAGCATGTTTTTCAAAATAAATACTGAGTTGTATGCTTTTCTATATATTTTGAAATGGTCATAAGCTTCTTTCCTTCATTAATCTGTTAATGTGGTAAATTACACTAATATCTATTAATATAACAGCTATTAATAAATATTGATTATAATAATATTTTGTTATTAAACTCCCCTTGCATTTATTGAAAAAAAATCATAGTCGTAATTCCTTATCTTATAAATTGCTTGATGGCATTTGGAAACATTTTATTTCATATTTCAACATTTACAGTTTAAAGTCAAAAGGTCTATAACTTTATGTTTTCATCCAGGTTGAGTTTCAAAGTTTCAGCAATCTCATAAAATATACCCAAGAACTTTCTTCTCTCTCTTTTTTTTTCCTGTACAACTGGTTGTATCTGGAACTCAATCGTAGGCTATTTTATAAATGATTGGAAAGCCATACTCAATATCTGTTTCCTTCTCTTTCCCTAGATTTAGACATATGCATTTTCCTATCTGTAACATCTTTTTTGGCACTTTCCATCTTATAAAATCATCATCATTATGATGAACAGAGAAAATCCAAAATTATCTCTAGGTATTGTTTCACACTCCGGGAATATACCCAAGGAACCATATGGACCTAAGGAAAAAATTTAAATGGAAGAGAAAAAATGAAAACTAAACTTCTACATTTTATTACTAATATAAGATTTAAAAAGTAGGACACCACCACAATCTGTACTGGGGTTGGGGAGTAAGAGGGAATATTTTCCAAGTGCAAAAACCATAAGAGGGAAAGCATACCATTTAAAACATATTGTAAAGTTAGAGAATCCTCAAGTTTCTACAACTGTTAGAGCTGCCTGATCTAAATCATTTTCTAAGGATCATGTACAAAATATGTATTTTTTTCACATTAACTTTGGAATTTAACAGGTTATGCTACTTTTAATGTCGACTGCATTTAGAGTAGTGGAGGCAGCAGGTGGCAGTAGTTCCCACTCCCAAAACTGGGACTTGGAGCAAGTCTTATAACAATCCGTGGCCTACCCTTACAGGCCAGCCTTTCTGTAAAGTTTCTTTGTGTCTGTAACTGCTTGTTTCATACATGGGAAAAAAGATAACATAATGCATAAATCCCACAAGGTGTGGATAACAAACACGATTTTTTTGTGTGTACCTTCTTTACACAGAGAATGAATAAACAAACTTATGAAATAGATGGGTCTTCATCTTTAGAATGAATTCCTGTTTTTTATTGAAAACACCCAGTGCCTTTTCATGCTTCCTAGGAATCTCCCTGTTCCATTCTTCATGCATTGTTCTGAGTCTCACTCGAGCCTTCCCTTCCCAAGGAAGTTGACCATACTTTTAGACTTTTTGCTACCTTTATTAATAATGCCGGATAATAATATTAATACTAATGACTGTTTATTGAACACGTGCTATGTGATAAACTCTCTTCCAGAAGTTTTACATATTTTATCTTATTTAATCTACACAGTGACTTAATGAGTTAGATACTACAATTATCCTCAATTTATAGATGTTGAAATTGAAGCACAGAGAAGTCACGTAACTTGCCTAAAATCACACAGCTAATAAGTGGAAGGAGGCCAGAAGAACAATTTAGGCTAATGACCTTAGAGCCTCTGCTGTTCATCATTACTCAGGGTGTGTGAGCCAGGTACACCTATCACTGCCAATATCAAATATTTTAATTCCACTAGGATGTAGCCTGTTTCAAGCTGTTTAAAGTGCATATATTTCCAAAATACCCTTGAGAAATATATCTACAGGTGGGAATTTGAGGCCACTGTCAGATGGTACAGCCCGGAAAAAATATGGCAATGAATAAACCAAGAAGATAAATCTCAGCTTCTTCACTCATTATTTGTGGAAGCTTGGCAAATTATATCACCATCCAGAGCTTGATTTTCTTCATGTGTTAAATGGTGATGATAATTCTTAAGTGTTATTGTGAAAATTAAATGAGATAACACAGTAGAGTTTCTAGAAGATAGTACATCCTCAATTAGCATTAGTTCATGTTTACCTCCCTCAATAAATTTTAGTGCCAACTAAATTTTTCTTGGATAGGTTAAGCCTGAAAAAAATAAGAGCAGAATGAACAGCAGTAACTGGGCATTATTAATTTTTGTATCTCCCTCAAAAAGTAGCTTCACTGGTGGGTGTATAATCAGTGCTTTCTGTTAAATTGATGAGCAAATAAACAAATTCACAAGATTACAGAGTCTGGATATTTTACATATGTAAAAATAGAATCCGTCCAAGTATTTGAGATACATTTTAGAGGACTGGGGTTAAGAGAGAACACTCATGCTCCTGGGAAATGTATTCATGGTGACACAAGATTAATGGGAGCCCCTTATTAATTTCTGGCTTAAAGACACTCAGTTTATATTTGTGATACTGTTTCTTGTTATCTGATATACTGATGCTTGAATTTATTTAATAATTTATCAAGTTAACTGATTTTTCTTCTAGACCAAAAACAGAAGATGCTTGGGTATTTGCAAAGCCCAATGCCATTCAAGCGGTCGGGGTTATGTCTTTTGGTGAGTATTTGGTTTCAAAGGCCCTTTCTCAATGTGGAGTTCTCTGTTCCATGAAAAAAGTGCTATGTTTCATATTTATGTCTGGATAGCAGATGTCCTAAGTTTTAGACTTCCTATTAGCAGCATATGATCTAGTTTGTGCCAATATAAAATTAGGCTCAAACTTTTCTCACTCATCACTAAAATTTGCTTCAATTTGAAGAAATCTATTTCTCATGCAGAAAACTCATTACAGTCATCTTGTTTCTTAACTTGGAAAGCTAGCAAGTGTTATGGACTTCTTCAAACCCTTTATTATGTCCCAAATGGCAAAGGAAGCCACAGAATGAAAATGATGGTATTTAGATTTTCCTTAAGATGGGAAGGGTCATTAGGAAAAGGAAAATGGGAGAGAAGGTTGGACTGGCCTGGTTTATATCAAGAGTGACGTGAAAAGACCATATAAGCCTGATGTGAATGGTCTCATTTCTAGAACTATTAGAAAAATTATTTGCTGACATATTAATAAATTTGTATATTTAAACTGCAGTTCATTGGCATCTAAAGTAGTACATGTCTCTGAATTTCAGAACTAAAAAAGAAAACCCTGGTGCTTGCTTTAATAATGCTTTTTTGTGTGTGTGTTTTTTTTGTATTGCAGCATTTATTTGCCACCATAACTCCTTCTTAGTTTACAGTTCTTTAGAAGAACCCACAGTAGCTAAGTGGTCCCGCCTTATCCATATGTCCATCGTGATTTCTGTATTTATCTGTATATTCTTTGCTACATGTGGATACTTGACATTTACTGGCTTCACCCAAGGTAAAGTGAGAGATTCAGTTATAGTGTTATAGTGTTGATGTGCGTTGGTACCGGAATACCCAATGTTCTACTCCTTATTGTACAAGTATGCCCAGTGTTCTATTTCCAAGATTACTCTCTTCCACCCATTCTGTCTATCCTCCTGCCCCCTGCTGTCTATTTCCTAATTTTTACCTTTTTAAACTGCTCAATTTAGTTCTGTAGCCCATACTCTCTCCTTCTACACACTGTCACTTCCCAGGACACGACTTTTGGCTTTCCTCCACTGCAGCTTGATTTTCAAAGGTACCAGTGGCCTCCCAATCTTCAAACAACCTCGATTTGGATTCTCCTGAATCTCTCTGAATCACTTACCAATACTGAACTTCCTTTCTTTGCTCAAATTTTCCTCCCTTAGAGGAAAGAGTTTTATTCTTTCTCTCTGTTAATTTTTTTCTCTTTTCTTTTTCTGTACCCTCTCTAATCTCCCACTCCACTCCATCCCACACCACCCAGATAAAGGTCTCAAGCATATTGTTTGCTCTTCTCTCAAACAGTTTTCCAGATATTTTCGTTGTTTTAACTCTAACCCAGACCTTCATATTGTTTGCTCTTCTCTCAAACAATTTTCCAGATATTTTCATTGTTTTGACTCTAACCCAGAGCTTTCTCTTTGTCTCCAACCTGCTGCCTATAGGACATTTCTACTCAGTTGTTCTGTATTTGTTTTAATCACAAAACATTATGTTTCCCTTAAAACCAGACCTTTTCTTCCTCCCTCCAAAGATACTTCTCTCTTTTTTTGCATTCACCCAGGCCCAACAACTGAGCAGTCCTCTCTTCTACTTCCCTTGACCCTTACATTCAATCATCAATGTAGTGTAATATTCAGGACAGTCCAGCAATAGGCTGCGATTCACGTATTTCACAGCTCTTGCAGGTCTATTATCTCATTGACCTTCAAATAACCCTTTGAAGGGAAGTGGAATAACTAGTTCTACCCCCTGATTAAAACACAAAAAGATGAAGTAACTCGCTCATGCTGGCTGGTGACAAACCAGAAAACAAGTCTTCTGACTCTCAGGTTCAATTTTCTTTCCATCCGCTTTCTGCCTCCCCTATTTTGGTCAACTGTGACCCTCTGAAAGTTGTGCCTTTGCCTCAGCTCCCATTAGCTTAGTTTTCTGAAAACTTGGGTGCTCTTGGAAGGATGGCTGCCTTATTCTGAACAGAGGTTACAGATCACTATGATTTTAGGCAAATATTTCTCAGGAAATGAAGGAAGATGACTTCAAAAAATAATGTTTAGCAAAATTCAAATGCAGTCAAAAATATAATACATGCGTGTGCCACTAGACTGCGGTAACAAAGTGACCTTGAAAGTTCTGATAAGAATTGTGTTTCAAAGCATTGCCATGTGTCACTATTGCTACATAGTTTGCCAATGCAAATGGCCTGTGGGCTCTGGTCTGTACAGGACCTTCGTTTTAAAATGCCTTTTCTGTAAGACATAAACCTTTTTTGTTTGTTATATCTTCCTGGAGCTTTTATCAGTGGTAATTGCTCAGATATAATTAAATCTCTATAAAACAAAGCTGACAGATGTTTGATGTCATTTTCCCCCTAGCTGTAATTCTTTAAAATATACTTAGATTCAAGCTGCAATAAGCTGACATTGTTTCTCCAGGCCACCTCTCCTTGGGTGAATCTAGTCTAATTGGTGTATACTGCATTCTTCTTTTCTAACCTCTTTCAGTAGATAAATTTCAGCTTGTGAGGCAGTGGGAACTCAAGATTCTCCCTGACATTTCTATTGGAAAGATGGTAGGGCTTATTTTTTTTTAGTGGAGGTTAGTGAACGGGGAACTTCAGTCTTTTTTTCTTAGAGTACTGGAATCTTTTCAGTCAACCTTGAAGCAGGTTTCTGCCACCTTTGTGTTTTAATCCCCTCCTGCCCAAAAGGGATGTTCTAAAGTAATGTAGATTTGTTCTAGTTGATGGGGGGAGGGGAGAGAGCCACTTCAAGTAAATCTTGGGAAGAGGCAAATTATTTAGGATATTCAGCTTTGTAATGAAAAAAAAAAAAACAGTTCAGAGGTATAGTTTTTCTTCTTTTTAAATGGTGTAGTATTGAGTGACTTTGACCTAATTTTCAATTAAGTTTAATTTTAAAAAGGTAACCACAAGTTTAACATCTAAGCGTGTTATATTCAGAAAATAAGCAAGCCTAAATACTCTGTTTCGGCATTAGTCGTTGTTTTATTTATTTATTTATTTTTTATTTCTTCCATGGACTACTGTACAGTTGTAGGTAATTGTTTTTTGATGACATGACATCTGCGCCCTAGTTAGATCCCTGTATTTCTTCATAGGCAGCTGAGAAATATAGTGTCTAAATAAGAATTGTTTCAAGGTCTATTTAGTCCATCATCTAGTCTGGAACTTATTAAATTTAATGTTCTTTCTGGGACATAGCCATATTTTCACAGTTTTGAGTCACTGCATTTACACTTGGGCTCATGAGATGCCATGAAAGGCAACATATGTTTGGAATTTCTTGCTGTGGCCCCAAGGTTGCAATGAAACCCTATAGCATGATACACAGGAAATTCAGCTCCCCAGATGTACTGGTCTACTCTTCCTTTCAGGATTGTTCTTGATCTAAGAATAGCATTTCAAAAGGAAATTTGTTTATTTTAACAGACATTTTTAAAAGATAATGAAGTCACTTACTCACCAGAAACAAAGACCAGAAACCAGTTTACAAAGCCAGTGCCCAAGAATTTAGGGAGTTGATTCTGATGTAAGAAGACAATGGATCAAGTGTTTTTCAGAAGTCAGTACAAATTTGCAGCAAATCTACCAAAAACAAATAATAAGAGAAAAACTATCAGTGATGGATTTATCTTCACATGGAGCATGTACTGGTTCAAATCAGTGAAAAACTACATAGTTATTGGATTCAAAAACTTGTATTTAGACCTGGTCATCTATTCTCTTAATTAAATGAAATGAAGTTTATGGAGATTCACTTACAAGTCATGTGTTGCTTAATGACAGGGAAACATTCTGAGAAATGCATTGTTAGGTGATTTCCTCATTGTGCAAACATCATACAGTATACTTACGTAAACCTAGATGGTAGCACCTATTACACATCTAGGCTATATGGTATAGCTTATTGTTCCTAGGTTATAAACTTGTACAGCATGTTTCTGTACTGAATTATGTAGGCAACTGTAACAGAATGGAAAGTATTTGTGTATCTAAACATGGAAAAAATACAGTAAACATACAGCATTGTAATCATATATGTGGGCCATTACGTGATGCATGACTGTAATATCTAATATTTCATTTATTAGATAGTTATCTCAAACATTTAGTATCTAGTAAATGAACTTATTTTACATTATTATCTAGGAGACTTATTTGAAAATTACTGCAGAAATGATGACCTGGTAACATTTGGAAGATTTTGTTATGGTGTCACTGTCATTTTGACATACCCTATGGAATGCTTTGTGACGAGAGAGGTAAGCACAGTTCCTTCCCAACGCTTTACCCAGGTGATCTCTCTGCCACATTTAATTTAGGAAGATTTATAAATAATACAGTTTGGCAAATTCCCAAGGGCACGACAAATGGTATAATTCATAAAATTTTCTTTTTTGACTATAAAATGTAGTCATTTATGTAGCTTAAAGATGAATTGATATTCAGATGTTTACAAGACAATTTTTCAAAAGTTGGGTTTGAAAATTAGGTTTGGTGGATTTGGCTTATATTACCATGAGCACAAATATTTATACAACTGCATTCCAAAGTGACTGCCAACCTTTAGCAATAGCCAAACTAAAGTTGTTGCTTTTAAGGCATTCTTACAAAGAAATTAAGTACCAATGTTTAAAACATGTTTTACAAAACTGTCTTTTTGATTAGATGTTTTATCAGTCAACATGTATTAAAGGCACTGTAGAATCTACAGATTCTAACTGGTTTTGTTATTTTTTAAAAACTAAAATATCTTATATTCCATGGAGAACCAAAGTTCAACTGAAACTTTTAGTTTTACAGATATATTTTATTTATGTATTTATACATGTAGATGTATATATTTACAACTATACATAACATAAAATAATATAAATAATAACAAATATATAGGATATTATTTACATATACATATATTGTCAAAGTCAGCTCTAAATTGTGTTATATATTCCACTTGGATTTGTAGAGAAATATTTTCTGAAAGAGAATTCATTATTTGGTGTAAATTAGATAACATGGCCGTCAGGAATCCCTTATGCTGTCAGCTGAAAATCCACTCTACCAGTGAGCAGTAAAACGTGATCTGGCTTCACAGTGGATCTTTCAGGGACCACACTGAAAAGGGCTCAGATCTAGGATCTGTTCCTAGAGGCTGTTTACACAGTGCACCATGTGAAAGGGTCTAATGAGAGAAGTGAAATGTCTACAGAGCTTTAAATACACTAAGTAATCAGCAGGCTTCTTGAGGCAAGCCAGGGCTTACTTTAAGTCAGTCCCAGTGATAAGGAACTGACTGCACAGGGAAGCAGAAGAGGGAAATGTTCAGCACTGTGTATGTCCTTTACAACTAGTACTTCTCTCCCTCACACATGTACAACTCACAGGCCAGTTCTCTACCTTGACTATAAAGGAGAAATAGACTGAACTAATTTTTTTTTTTTTAATTTAAGAGCCTTTTGAAACTTTACTAGCTATTGTTAGTTTCAGGAAATGGTATTATTTTAGCTTCTGCCCAGTATGTAGGTTCAAATTTGATCTCTAGATCAACAAGTAAGAACAGATGGTGCATTCTCACATGGTTGCTGGTAAACTCCCTACAGACGGGCTGAGTCACTTCACCTGCACAACTTCTGTCTTTAGTACTTGAAACTTGAGTTTCCTTTCCAGCTGCAGTGGCAGGAAGACAGAACTGAATCAAGATCTCTGCCACAGTAGCAAAGACTCAGCAGACGAATGGTGTCTATAACTTTCCCTTCTCTTGCTCTTTATTCTACATGCATACACACGTACACACACAAATGTACGACTGACAAAAATATAATCAAACTGTTTCAATTCATAAAAGCACTAAAAAGGCTGTCTACCCTTAATAAATATCTCTTACTAGCTGCCTCACTAAGGGATTTTTTCACTCTCACAAGGATATCATAGAGGCATCTGTAAGAACGGATCTTAAATAAGATACTATTTGGAGAGACATTACAACTTATGTTATCAATATCACCATTAAGTTATTAACAAAGTCATGGTGGTATGTGACACGTGGGAGATGTTGCATATCCAGGCAGCACTGCTTAGAGAGATGGCTTCTTTATGATACCTCAGTATCTGAACTTCTGTCATTTCCAACTCTTGTCTCACTGTTCTTTTGCACAGGGTCACTACTTATTCAGACTATCTTCTCTTTATCCTCCATAGGTATTGTTCCTGTTCTTACTTCTTTGCTCTTTTTCATGCTCTTGTCTCAGCCTGTAATTCTGCTCCAAATCCTGTGCATGTTTCAAGCCCTACCTCAAGCCAAGGTAGGTCAAGCATATTTCAGGGATGCTGTAAAGGAGATTACTCTAAGGAGACAGCTCTAGATACCTAAAGCTCCTTCTAGTCCTAAATCCTCTTTGATCTTTTTTGTCCTGTTATAAATTGATCTCTACTTGCTTTTTTAAGTTTGGTTGTATGCCTCCAAGAATTAATTCCTGAGAATAGGAATCATTTGCCTGACATTTTATCTTTGCAAACCATATCACAGTATGGGACACATTAAGTCGGTAATGTTTTATTGCTTTCCTGATCTGAGTAGTCATGAAAAATGGTGATGAACTCTTTCCCATTTTTGTTGAGGAAAGGCAAGATAAAATAGACTTAAATTGTAACAAATAGGAATTAGTTTATACAGAATTAATTTCCTGTTAGTAAAGGATATTATACATCCAGTATTAATAAGGGAAATGTGACAGCTATTTCTTAGAAGCCCTGCAAATAATCTAAATAGCATGTTTAGTTTGTTTAAGTAGTAACCTGTTGGACTCAAGAAAGAAGGAAAGGATAACTTTCTAAAGTCTCTCTTATACTTGAAAGATACATGTATTGAAACATCGGTATGCCACACTATAGGTCTGTAATGTAATCCACTGACTGATAGTTCAACAAAGAGTACTTGTTATTGATATGTGTGTCTATATGTAAGTACTTTGGAAAAGATAGAACATTCCTAGTGACTTGAGATTTGATTAATAGCCTTGTTGGTGGTATTTTATACATTCCTAAAGACCATTGTGAAATACTCCCTCTACAAATCCTGCATGCCTTTAAAAGTCCCTCTCAAAATAATCTGTTTATTTGGCAGGTAATTGCCAATGTGTTTTTTGGTGGGAATCTTTCGTCGGTTTTCCACATTGTTGTAACAGTGATGGTCATCACTGTAGCCACGCTTGTGTCATTGCTGATTGATTGCCTTGGGATAGTTTTAGAACTCAATGTGAGTACATTCTAAGATTTACCCCTTCACTCTAAAATTCTCTGTAAAAGATAATGATTACATTTAACATAAGATTTATTTTCCTTAACAAAAGTATCACTTTTGAAGTGGAATGAAAATATGTCTATAATAGTAAATATTTTCAATGATGATTCTGTGCACTTTATGGAACTATATAGTTTTAAAGCAGTGGTTGTTTAGAGACCTATGAGGTTGTCACAACTGGGTAGGCAGTGCTATTGGCTTCGAGTGGGCAGAGGACAGGGATATACATCCCACAATGTGCAGGCCTCTTACAGCAAAGAATTATCTGATCCAAAATGTCAATAGTGCTGAGATTGAGAAACCCTGGTTTAGAGTTTATCTTTTGTATATCTCATTTACTACAACACATAAATGTTACTAAAAATAGCTATAAATTAAGGGACTATGGACTTTGCTGAAAAATAATATATCTAGTGAAATTTATGAAAAATATGAAAGGATTCAAGTTATATCCATTCACTTGCTATGACACAATTTCTTTTTATTTACATATTTTTCTCTCTCCAGACCTTTCTTTTATAGTCTGCACTGCCATCATCCAAATAGAAGTCCTCATAATATCACAGTTGAATTAATCCCAGCTCTGTTTCAACTATCATATATTTAAGTTCTGCTTTCAGTTTGCCGGCATTTTCCTACTAGAGCAAGTATAAATTCTGTTGCTTCTACTTTCTTGTCTTCTATGTAAAACTATTTCCCATTTACTTCCCAAAAATCTATGCTCAGCTCTAGTCAGTCTTATTTTTTGGCCTGTGAATAAGCCATATTAATTCTTTCCATTATTCTTTGTCTTATCTGCTTTTTATTTCCTATAACAATTATTTTTCTTTCATTTCTGTCTACATTTTACAAAGACTTTAAGATCCAGTGCAACTTCTAATTCCTTTATTCACTGATCAACTATTTATTAATTACTATGTGCCACACAATAGAATATAAGGATGAATGTGATAAGAAAGGATCTATGCATTCTCACAAATAAACATAAAAGTTCAACTGCAATATAGGTGATGAAGACAGAGGAGGCTGGGAATGGTGGCTCACACTGTAATCTGAGCATTTTTGGAGGCCAAGGTGGATGGATTGCTTGAGCCCAGGAGTTGGAGATCAGCCTGGGCAACATAGTGAAACCCCGTCTCTACAAAAAATTAGCTGTGTTTGGTGGCACGTGCCTGTAGTCTCAGCTACTCGAGAGGCTGAGGTGAGAGGATTGCTTGAGCCCAGGAGGTAGAGGTTTCAGTGGGCTGCAATGGCACCACTGCACTTCAGCCTGGGCAACAGAGTGAGACCCTGTCTCAAAAAAAAAAAAAAAAAAAAAGAAAAAAGAAAAAGAAGAAGACAGAGGGAAGTGAATGGATTCCCAAAACACATTTTTGAGAAAAGATTGGCACAATTTGGTGACACAGATTCCATTGGGAAGACGGGAGCAGAATGACATCTTGGTTTTATTTTGTGGAACTAGAATAATTATACCATTTGCTAAGATAGGAATGGAAGTTGTTCTACCACTACAAAGTGGCTAATCTTCTCAATCCTTACAGAATTTCTCATCGGAATCACCCACCGGTTAGCATTTATTGGTCATGCACCACAGGGAGGGCAAACCCGTACAGATGGGATCCCAAGTCATCATTTACTCATTTCATTGAGAATTGAGGCATAGGTGAAGGTGTTAGTGTCAATGCCCAAGTTACTATATCATCCAGATACCATTTTAATTTGAAATTCCATACAAAGGCAGGAGGGAATTCATTCAGGGACCCTACTGGGGACTTTCTTGTAAATGGAAAGTGAGGAGTAAGCAGTTTCCAAAACCTCAGGAGACTGGTAATTATCTATTCTACCAACAGTGGAAGGAAAGCTCATAGGAAAGTAAGCAAGTGTCAAAGGTAACTTTTACCTTCTGCCCAATTTTGCATAGGCCAAAGACTAGATCTTTAGATGTTTTTAAAACCTGATTATATAGACATACATTAAAAATTAGAGTGCCAAATTGTTATGACCTGATAGCCCAAGACAATTACACTAGTTTTAAAGCACTTTGTAAGAATTAATAAACTCTAGGATCTCCATTCTCAGACCACCTGAGAATAAGTGTTTTCCACATCAGTACGTCTTTTGGTGTGCATAAGAATGTATTCACATCTTTACTCAACTCTTTTTTGTGTGGATACTTACCATGTCTAATAGAGCCAAATCAAGCGTCATGTCTGTTAGTAACTAATACATGCTGGATCATGCAACACTTTAGAAATAACTTAAAGCATGCTGTGCTCCACTTCATAATAATAATGTGGACAGGGCGCAGTGGCTCATGCCTGTAATCCTAGCACTTTGAGAAGCTGAGGCAGGCGGATCACCTGAGGTCAGGAGTTCAAGACCTGCCTGGTCAACATGGTGAAATCCTGTCTCTACTAAAAAATACAAAAAAAAAAAAAAAAAAAAAAAAATTAGCTGGGTGTGGTGGCACATGCCTCTAGTCCCAGCCACTTGGGAGACTGAGAGAGGAGAATTGCTTGAACCCAGGAGGCAGAGGTTGCAGTGAGCCAAGATTGCGCCACTGCACTCCAGCCTGGGTAACAGAGCAATACTCCATCTTAAAAAATAAAAAATGAATAATAATAATAATAATAATGTGAGCTACCATGTATTGAGTACTTACTCTGTACCAGGTGCTTTGCAGTATCATCTCCTTTTATCTATATTAAATTGACAGATGAAGAAACTAAGGCACTGCATGATTAAATAGTCTGAGGTCATACTAGTTACAAGTAAAAAAATTCAGATTTGAGCACAGGCATTTGGACCCTAAAGCTCACATTTTAAACCATTACACTACTCTGAGATTTTCTAAGCATAAGATTTTAAATTATGTAAAATGATTATGCTCATTTCTCTATCCACTTTCTAAAGTTATAATATCTATGCATTGAGTTTATCTATAAGAAAGGTTAAGAGTAATCTATGATACATATGGATAAACTTTAATAATGGGTTAAAACGTACCAGGAGATGAAATAAAATGAAACTAAAAGGTTTTTGTCTTAATAATTTTTAGTTAATAACTTTCATCTTAGTAATTGTAGGACTTTAGAAATGTAGTTAATAGCTTTTATCTTAGATAACAATTTTAGTACTTTAGGAATTCTTTTTTATTTTGGCTTCTGAATAAGTAGAATAATGAGCTTCACAGATGAGATGAATCAGGTCTTGCAAAGTAAGGAAATGCTACTATTTAGTATCACCAAATAAGATAGAATAAAATGAATTGAGGTAATATTAGTTATTAAATTAAAAAAATAGAACTTTGCTTTCCTTTTTTTTCCTGTTTGCATGGCAGTAGACAACAGTGAAATATTTTTCCAAAGCAAACACACACTAAGTTTTAAAGGTTTCATTTTAGAAGCAAATCAAATAAATATAAGCACTATTCTTGGTAACAAGAATCCAGCATCTTAGCACTAATGTTGCTATTGGAGAAAAGAGGCATCCGCAGTAATTGGACCCTATGGGTTTCTACTTGCAGCAGTACAAAGAGAGAAAATGAAGCAGCTGGTGCCTGTGGCCAGCGTAACCAGCTCAACAAGCCTTATGTGTGGTTTACAGTGGAAGGAAGAAAGCAAGCCAAATGCCAGCAAGGGCCCACATAGAGAAATACAGTCTTTGGGGTGAGCAAGCCATAGTCCCAATTGCCAAAGACTCCCTGAGCAAGAGGGAGTTTCTTTTTGAAGTATTGGAGTGAATTTCATGAATTTAGATTGATTATTAAGTAGAAATTTAAAAGATGTATAAGCATTATTTTATTTAGTTTCCAGCTTCCTTGCATCATTTGAGAAATTTCTATTCAGGTAGGAAAATTCAGACACTTTTTCAATCTGTACTGGCAATAAAAATTTTCAATAGCTTCTGTCCTTTCTCTCCAGCAAACTGCAAAATGCCCTGACATCCATAGTGTTGTTATCAATTAATAAGTATTATCCCGCCTTTATAAATTAGACTGTATTTTATTGTCTTTTTAATAAGCAGTTATGATTTTACATCCTGTCAAGCAATTTCAAAAATTATTCCAAAGCCAGTGGTGTATCCCTAAGCAAGACTAATTAAATAGAGCAAATAATCTGGACTAGTTCGTAGGGAATAGATCAGATGCGACCACACTATCATTTTACTCCTGATCTTGACTTCTAGCAACAACCTTTAGTAAGATTGAGTGTTTAAATATCAAGAAAGTAGCTGGTATCTAAACAAGATACTCAACTGGAATCCTTCTAGTAGAAATATGAGCTATATAGTCTTTCCTCTAACTGCTACTTTCTCAACACTTAAGAATTATAACAAACAGAACACCCATTGCTTCGCGCTGCCCAGCAAGTTAAGTTTGGAAGAGTACCAAAAGGCTGACTGATGACAGCTTCTTAGCAGAAGCTGGGGGCAGTTTTCATTCTGATAGTACTTTCACAATCTACAGTTCCAGATGAATTAGCCACATGTTTGTGCCTACAAAGAGGAGACTACAACACACACACACACACACACATATACAGACACACACACATACACATATTTGTATTTGAATTACTTTTTGTTGTTTTCATAAATTGTTATTTTAAAGAAATCAGAGGGTAATACTTTTTGTTATAAATACAGACCAAGTGTTACAGTATCTTTCATAATTTAAAAAGCACTGTTAATTCCAAATATTATGATAGAATCTATGGAATCCATAATACATTTCATTCTAGTCATATAACAACTAATTGTTTATTTTTTGTGTACCTTTGTAGATATTAATTTGTATTCAGGTGCTATGAATGGCAAAAGTATATTTTCCATATATTCTAAATTAGAACATGATTTTGGTATTTTTTAGTATTTTCTCATTCTTATGTCTCTTACTTTGGAAATATTTTCCATGCAGTGTGGTCCCTACTACTCTTTCTCTGGATACTTTTGTTTTTGTAAAAATTCAAAAAGTTGTATAATTGGGATCATAGTCATAATATTTCTGGTATGGAGAGATTGCTTTGTATAAAACACACAGCAATTTTATTAACTGGTGTGAGAATATGGTTATTTTAAAGCTATTTTTAAGGTACAATTTATAATTTTACATCATCCAACTTCAAATTCACTTTGCTGTTATTTTCCCTGGAGAAAATTTACCAAAATAATGTGTCAAAAAGCTTTTAAACCGTAGGTGATAGTTGCATAGATTTTCATTATACTATTTCTTTCTACTTTTGTATATGCTTACAAATTAACTTTTAAATTTAGAAAAACATAGTTTATGAAAACTTGCATTTAGTTGTAAAGTAATAATCACATTTGTTATTGATTTTATATATTAAAAACTTACATTTTATTATTTCAGAGAACAACATTTGTGAAATGTCATATTAAGGGAATGAAAACCAAAAACCACATGATCAGATGGGTGCGGTGGCTCACACCTGTAATCCTAGCACTTTGGGAGGCTAAGACAAGAGGATTACTTGAGCTCAGGAGTTCAAGACAAGCTGGGGCAACATAGTGAGACCTCGTCTCTGCAAACAAATTAGCCAGGCATGGTAGCATGTGCCTGTAGTCTCAGCAACTCAGGATGCTGAGGTGGGAGGATTACTTGAGCTTGGGAGGTCAAGGCTGAACTGTGATCATGCTAGTGCACTCTAGCCTAGGCAACAGAGTGAAGCCCTGTCTCAAAAAATAAAAAAAAAAAATTTAAAAAAAAAAAGAGAGAGAGAGAGAAAACAAAAAACACGTGATTATCTCAACTGATGCAGAAAAAGAGTCTGACAAAGTTTAGCATCATTTCTTGATAGAAACTCTTTTAGCAGTTTAGAGAAAGAAAAGTCCTCAACATAATAAAGGCTATTTATGAAAAACCCACAGCTAACATCATAATTAATAGGGAACAACTGAAGGCTTTTCTACTAAGATCCAGTAAAAGGTAAGGATACCCACTCTCACCACTTCTCTTCAACATAGTACTGGAAGTACACACCACTTCTCTTCAACATAGTACTGGAAGTACTGGCAAGAGCAATCAGACAAGAAAAAGAAATAAAAGGCTTCCAAATTGGAAAAGAAGAAGTAAAATTATTTCTATTTGCAGATGACATGATCCTATATGTAGAAAACCCCAAAGGTTCCAAAAATAGTGTTAGAACTGATAAATTAATTCAGTAAAGTTGCAGGATACAAAACCAACATACAAAAATCAGTAGCATTTTATACACAAATAATAACCTAGCTGAAAAAGAAATCAAGAAAACAATGTCATTTGTGATAGCATCAAAAAATATACTGGAATAAATCTAACCAAAGAGGTGAAAAATTTGTATACTGAAAACTATAAAATCTTGATGAAGGAAATTGAAAAAGACACAAATAAATGGAATATATAAATGAATGGAAAGATATCCTGTGAATGGAATTAATATTGTTAAAATGGCCATACTACCCAAAGCAATATACAAATTCAACATAATTCCTATCAAAATTCTAATGGCATTCTTCACAGAAATAGAAAAAACAATCTGTATTGAAAGGAAAAATAAAGTTGAAGGCATCACACTTCCTGATTTCAAATGACATTACAAAGCTGCAGTAATCAAAACAGTATGGTACTGGCATAAAAACACAAATATAGACTGATGGAACATAAAAGAGAGCCAAGAAATAAATCCAAACATATAGGGTCAACTAATTTTCTATAAGGGCACTAAGAGGACACAATGGGGAAAGGATAGTCTTCAATAATGATGCTGGGAAAAATGGATTCCCAAATGCAAAAGAGTGAAATCGGACCCTGATCTTACACACCATACACAAAAATCAATTCAAAATGGATAAGATACCTTAATGTAAGGCCTGAAACTAAAATTCCTAGAAGAGAACATAGGGTAAAAGCTCCTTGATATTAGCCTTGGAAATGATTTTTTTGAATATCAGACTAAAAACTCAGACTATAAAACCAAAAATAAATAAATAGGACTACATCAAACTAAAAGGCCTCTGCAGTGAAAAAACAACAAGAACAAATGAAAAGACAACGTACAGATTGGGAAAAAAATATTTGCAAACTGTCTGACTGATAAAGGGTTACTATAAAAAAGTTACAAATAATTCTAATAACTCAATAGCAGAAAAATGATTAACTTGATTAAAAAATGGGCAAAGGACCTTAGCAGATATTTCTCCAAAGAAGACATGAAATGGCCAACAGGTACACGAAAAAGTGCTCAACATCATTAATCATCAGGAAAACGCAAATTAAAACCACTAGACAATATCACTTCATAACCTTTAGGATGGCTATAATCAAAAAGAACAGAAATAACAAATGTTGACAGAAGTGTGGAGAAAAGGGAACCTTAGTACGTTGCTGGTGGGAATGTACATTGGAATAGTCAATATGGGAAACAGAATGGAGGTTCCTAAAGAAATTAAAAATAGAACCACCATATGACCCAGGAATCTCTATTATGGGTATATACTCAAAAAAAATGAAATCATCACCTCATAAAGATATCTATACTCCCATATTCATTGAAGCATTATTCACAATAGTGAAGAGATGGAAACAACTTCAGTGTTCATTGATGTATCAATGGATACAGAGAATGTCATATAGATCTGTCTATAACATGGAATATTATTCAGCCTTGAAAAAGGAGATCCTGCCATTAGCCACAACATGGATAGACCTGAAGAACGTTAAGTGAAATAAGCTGGACACGTAAAGCAAAATATTACATGATCTCTCTTATGTATGGAATATTTTTTTAAATGTCTAATATATAGAGTTAGAGATAAAAGGATAAAACCGTGATTACTAGGGGCAGGAAACAAAAGGAGGAAATGTAGAGAAGTAGGTCAAAGAATTCAAAGTAGCACATAGGTAGGATTAACAAGTCTACAGATTTAATGTACAATATGAGGGCTGTAATTTATAAAATTGTATTATATTTGGGACTTTTGTTAAATAAGTAGATATTAGCTGCTCTCATCACCAAAGAAATAATTATGTGAGATGATAGATATGTTAGTTCAATACAATAACCATTTTATGTATTCTATGACATCATGTTATAAACCTCAAATATACACAATAAAATTTATTTTTAAAAAACATGGTTTATGGTTTAAGAGAATATTGGTCATAAAATTTTAATGTATGTTACATTGTTAAATATACTATAATTAAAATTTAACATAATTAGAAAAACATATTACCTAAAATGTATTAAATGTTAACATTTGTATTATTTGGTAAGTTTCTGTTGCGAATTAGGCCTACTCAAGGGGAAAGTCTCTTCCTTTGACGTCAATAACTGTTGGTATTTTTTATAATAGACAATTCTACCACTCATTATTTTAAATCTGACATTCCTCCTTAGGTTGAGTTTATTCCTAGATAATGCAGGCAACTGTGAATGAGTTATAGTCATTTAGCTCTGCTGTCAACTGTCTCAGTAATTAATGTGCTTAGTTTTATTTGAAAGATGGTTTAGAAATGCTATTTCACGTTAAATGCCTTAGGGTTATGGTTTTTCTTTCTCACACAGATAGGCACGACTTCCATACAAGCTCAGGTAAAGAAGAAAGACATTGTGGCCCCTATACAATTTCCCAAAATTTCCCTCTTATTCACAAATGACAAATAGACCATTCATGTTTGAAGGGCATAGTGGATACACAGTAGTTTTAATGAAGCATATAAGGAAATACGATGAACTGAAAATACAGGAAATTTCAAGAGTCCTATTATCTGCTTT
Source organism: Macaca nemestrina (assembly GCF_043159975.1). Taxonomy (NCBI): domain Eukaryota; kingdom Metazoa; phylum Chordata; class Mammalia; order Primates; family Cercopithecidae; genus Macaca; species Macaca nemestrina. The sequence goes on along the minus strand of NC_092135.1, from coordinate 62,812,858 downwards.
ATTTTCTATATTATTTTCTGATAATTTCTTAAGTCGATAAGCTGTTGTACTATTTCATTATTTTCATTTGTAAATATGCCAGTGGAAAAGGCAACGCCTATTTCTAAGTCTTTCTTAGAATTATTTTTCCTCCCTTTGTTTGATTCATCTGAACCTATCACATGTTTAACATGTGCATGAAAAACACATTTTGTAAATGCTTTTCAAAGCTGTCCAAAGAATGTTTCCATCTAGTCACATTATCTTGTTTCTTGTTTTCAACATGCAGGGTGTGCTCTGTGCAACTCCCCTCATTTTTATCATTCCATCAGCCTGTTATCTGAAACTGTCTGAAGAACCAAGGACACACTCCGATAAGATTATGTCTTATGTCATGCTTCCCATTGGTGCTGCGGTGATGGTTTTTGGATTCGTCATGGCTATTACAAACCCTCAAGACTGCACCCACGGGCAGGAAATGTTCTACTGCTTTCCTGACAATTTCTCGCTCACAAATACCTCAGAGTCTCATATTCAGCAGACAACACAACTTTCTATTTTAAATATTAGTATCTTTCAATGAGTTGACTGCTTAAAAAAATATGTATGTTTTCATAGACTTTAAAAAACATAACATTTACATGTTTTAGTCTGTCTTTATATTATATAAAATTGTTATTTTGGCATTTTTCAAGACTTGGCTTTCATGACTCTTTAGTGCAATATCAAAGATAAAAGAAAAATTGAATGTATTTCACCTTTAACTGGAACAAAATAAGTGTTTTGTTCTAATGACTGCACTACACTAATGCTGATTGAAGAAGGGAGAGTGAAGCCTTTAGCATTTTCCCCCTTTTATTTAATATGCAAACCAGTATATTGTGCTCCAAAATAAGTAGGCGATTGTGGATTGGAATTTTGTGTAGATGTCTTTTGGTCGGGGGCGGGGGGCATTTTATTTGTCCTTAAAAATCTGTCGAACTGAAGAGAAGGGAAACCCACAACTATTGAAAAGAAGACATATCCCAAGAGCAAAGAGATCTCCATTATAATTTCAGCAGCATCCCTTATTTAAAGGGAAGTGGATCCCTGGAGAAATGAGCACAGACCTCTCCTTGTGAGGAAGCCTGAATCATAAACTGGCTGTGAGGAGCGAGGTGAGTGAAGAATCAGAATCACCTCCCATCTTCTGCTGCTGTGGGAATACAATGGTAGCACCATTCTAAAACAGAAAAAAAAAAAAAGCAGTTTTCTGTGGCAAGAACCTAAGACACTGATGATATGCATCAGTTGAATTTTCAGTGCTGTCAGGAATATACAACGGGAAGCTGAACTTTGAAACTAGAAACGTGTAAGAAGAATCAGGGCTACCGAAGAAGCTTTCTCAGTCCACTGGGGGTTCCTCAGAGAGATTTCTGGGAGCTCTTGTTGACTGGGTCTTTGGGAGCAGATAGTGAGATGGAGTTTATCATAACTAATGGGAGAGAGGGGAAAGCAGGAATGGTAGGGAGAGGTAGAACTGCAATGCAGGCTGACCTCAGCCAACTCCACAGGGAAGCTGGTGCGTACATGACCCATCAGAGTTGTCCCTGTTCGGGGGTAATAACCCGGTTTTGATACGGCTGCCTCCATCAGTCTTTGAATGTGAGCATCTGGAGAAGGGTGAGTTCTTGGGCTAGGCAGCTTTTTGCAGCAGAGCAAACCCTAAAGGAACTGAGAGCTGGAGGTGGTCTACTGATAGCTTCGTCACCACATGCTTCCTTACAGGGGTATCTGGGACACACAGCTGTGCCCACCACAGATGCCCTCGGTTTACTGACGATTTTTAAATGATTTTTTAATGAGGATTTTGTGTCTTTGTATCTATGACAGTCTTTAAAAAGTAACATGAAAATTTGGGGCCATCTGGATGGCTTCCTTATATAGAGTATCACCTAAGATTTCCATTTCATTTGTATTCCAATCAGGTTGTCCATCTGTGGCACTATATTAATTGTTATCAAATAAGAAACTATCACAAGCAGAGTTAATACATATATGATAAGTTCGTACAAATCAAATGCAAAAAAAAAAAAACCTACAGGAAGTGTATAAAGGGTAGGTTCATAGTAGTTTGAATAAAGTGGCAAGAGCTGAGTCACTGTGTGACTCATAGTGGGAAAGGCCTATTGAACACAAAGGAGGATGCATTTTAGCAGGTAGAACCATGCTCAGGGTTTTAGTGGTGATTTGTTTTTTCAATAAAATATTATCCTTGCCACTAAATTAATTTAAATTCTGTTGAGTAACTTTTCTGTATTTAACTTATAAATTTGTTTTTTATAGTTAAGGGTCATAGGCTAAGCAGTTTGTGCCTGTTTTTAGATTGGTACATGCTTAGGTAAAATATAATAAAAATGCTTTCATTCCATGTAAGAAATGAGGAAATGTAAGCAAGTTTTGCCACAGTCTGTCCTTACATTGCTCAAGACTGAGAAACACTGACCTACATAGTTATTAAATAAAGTCATGAGGGATGAGATCTCTAAACATGTACAAAGAAAAGTATGTCAAGGATAACATAATTTAGCACGTAACCATCTCTTATCTTGTACTTCAGTGTTGCTTCATACTCTTCAAGTAGAGGAAAGCTCCTGGTAGGAAGGGAGCGCATCATTAGTACCTAATAAATATGTATTGGTTTATTTGTTTTTAATCAGCTGTAGAACAAGACTGCTTATGACCCAGTTATTAGCTGCATGAATTACCGACATCTTTCCAATTATAATTGAATAAATCTTAGGAACTCACATTTATTTGGCAAGAATACTTGTATGCTTATTTTGCCATCATGCATAACTACAAGAACCCCACCCTCCCAATCTATTTTCTGCCTCAGTTCAATAAGAGATTCCCCTGAAAATCTTTCCATCCCTGCCACTTGTTGCCCCTAACAAAGCAACTTGAAGGTTTTAAACCAGTTTTTGAAGCTGTCACTACACTTAAATGTATAAAGTGCTTCTTAACTTTAAAAAGGTGGTGGTAGGCAGGAACCATATCTTTACACACAAATGAGAACATCTAGCAATACACTTCCTTTAAGAATATAAGTTGGATAGCATCTGTGTAATTTAGAAATTGAGTCATTGTTCGCTTATTATAGAGTCTTTATTATCAACACTAACTTGAACCATCTTCAAACATCAGAATGGGTAAACTGTCTATGACCATACCACCCTGAACACACCAGATCTCATCTGATCCTGGAAGCTGAGCATGGTCTGGCCTGGTTAATACTTGGATGGGAGAACAGGTAAACTGCCTTGCCTGGACTATTTCCAATGATGCCAAACAATAATTGTTGCCTCTTGTCTTTCTTAAACGAAGACTGTATCCATTTTACCAAACTAAGAAGTTTACAGTTAGTCCTCTGCTGAAGTCATACTATACACATCTACTTAATTAAAGATACATTTATTGAACAGAACAGGTCTCCTCCTGGCTTATGTGCTGTAGCCTTGCTTAGGAAAGGAATTATACCCTGTCTTTTAATTAGGGGTGGCTATTGACTGGAGCAAATGTTGTCAGGTTGTCCAAGAGTGGCCCAAGCATGAATCAATGAGTGACCATGAGTGAACTCATCAGTGAGGGTCACTCATCAGTGATGAGTGATGGTCACTCATCAGTGAGGGTACCCATGAATGCTTTACTAACTGTGGCAAGGATTGCTACTTCAATAGAATCAGTGCTCTTAAGAATTTATGCTCATTCTAAAAAATGTGTAAAGAATTTGCCATGATAGCAGAGCAAGTATGTAGAGTGGACCAGAGATGCTGTGAGCTAGAGAACACATAGACCTGGAGAGAAAGAAAAGAGCCCAGTCTTTTTCTAGAGTAGTGGCTTTTAAACTTGGACATGTGTCGGAATCACCCAGAGGCCTTGTTGAAACACAGATTGCTGGGCTTCACCCCCACAGTTTTTGATTCAGTACTTGGAGTGGGGCCTCAGAATTTGTATTTCTGAAAAGTTTCCAGGTGATGCTGCTGCTTCTGCTGGCTCAGGGATCACGTTTGAAAAAGGTTGGAAGTTGGACATAAGAAAGTGCTAGATGGAGCCATTTATTTAGAGGCTGGGACACAATACAAGCAAGATGTAGGAATACCATGCTAGATCTCAGGGAAGAAAATGAGACTGGAGATGTAGGAGGGAGAGCAATTGGTACATATTAAATGTGTTATACTTTGCCTCTTTGAAAAATCATTTAGAGACACAGTGAGAAGAGGAGAAACCAAGACAATAATATTAGTGAAGAGCAATGACAAAGGACATGGGAGGAGAATGAACACGGGAGAAAATAGAGATTACAACCCAAAATCAACACAGCTATGCTGGTTAAGCTACAGGCCTGGTTCTGAGCCTGCCAGCACTCAGGGAAGGTTGTCTGAGCTTTATGGCTACCATTGTGAGAAGGAAGAAAATATATCAGTTTCTCAAAAGAACATCAAGTTTTCCAAGGACTAAACTCTCAGCAGAATGGCTTACTTGGAAAATTACATAGGGAACATGAGTAAAACTGGGTTATGAACAATAACATCATTCAGATAAAAAATTTATGTGGTTGTCTTTTATAAGACACTTTTTCATTCCATTAATGTTTGCTCATTGATAATAAAGATTATCAATACATTTAGCTTTGGCATTTTTATGATAGTATTCATGTATGGTAATATGTAAATGCTCCATTAAAACAAAAACAAACAAAAAATCAGATTTATTCTGTTCTTCATTTCTAACTCTCACTTGATTCTGGTCCTTACCAAATGATATGATTTGGCTGTGTCCCCACCCAAATCTCATCTTGAACTGTAGCTTCCATAATTGCCATGTGTTGTGGGAGGGACCCAGTGGGAGATAATTGAATCATGGGGGCAGATTCCCCCATACTGCTCTCATGGTAGTGAATAAGACTGACAAGAGCTGATGGTTTTATCAGGGGTTTCTGCTTTCACTTGGCTCTCATTCTTCTCTCTTGTCTGCCACCATGTAAGACATGCCTTTCACCTTCTGCCATGATTGTGAGGCCTCCCCAGCCACATAGAACCATAATATGAGTCCATTAAACCTCTTTTTCTTTATAAATTAGCCAATCTCAGGTGTGTATTACCAACAGCATGAAAATGGACTAATATACTAACTCACACACTAACTAATGCTATGGCCACTTACCTGAGCATACTGCCTTCAGACTCCTCCTGCCAAGATAATTTATGTATCACTTCAAGAATCTTCTTATTAAACAAATACTTTGATAACTAATGCTTTCTGACCACTTGCTTGCTCAAAAGCTTTCCATGAAACTCTTTTGCTTGTAGAATGATGTACTGACTCCACAGTCTCTACTCAAAGCTTTCCTAATATGTCCTCAACATGCTATTTTGGTCTTATCACTCATGACTGCAGGAAGGAACAATTTATTCTAACATAACTAAAACATTTCTTTACCCTAAAAATGTTCTGTACACCTTTAACTTTTACCCCTGAATTCTTATCATTCTTTCATCTGAAATGTCCAATACCCCCATCAAAATTCTATCAATACTCCTGTCTTCCCCATGTGCCATTCCTGACAACTCTTACTGCAAAATAGTTCTTCCTCCTCTGGAATTCTTATAGTAGTGTTATACGAAGGAACCTTGTCTGGCTAATCAGTCTAAAAATTCCTTGAGAACAAAGAGTGTGTCTTAAAACCTCTTTTTATTCTTCATAGCCTATAGTGTGGCACCTTGGAATGTAGTAAATGTAGTAAACACTTAAGTATTTGATGTGAGATTCATGGTATAAAAGAGAAGATGGTTAATTGCACCTCTAGCCACACAAATTATTTTATTGGATATTTTCAGCTATAATGATTGTCATTCAGTAAAGTAGCAATGTGACGTGATCATTCATCCAACAAGCCAGCTTAGATAATTAAATTCAGTTATTTGTTTTTCTTTACTATGCATAGACCCTTCAGAGAAGTTACTTGAAATATTCTTAAAACCACTCAAGTACACACCAGTCTGCACATATTTTTTTTCACTTTTCTGTCACTAAATAAACATGTACCTGTATTTTTCTTAATTATAAGCTCCTTGACACCTGAGACAATGTCATAGTTTTATTTTTTGCCAGTGTATGCTCATATATCTTACTCATTTAAGATGCTTGATAAACATTTAATGACTTGAATTTATCTAATTTATGTGTATTTAATCCCTTTTAATTTATACCCTAGCAGGAAAACCTATATTAATCCCCTTCACTTAATATTATTTCAAAAGAAACAAAGAGTCAAAACTTTAAACCCAAATGCATTTATGGTTTAGGCACAATCATCACCTTGCTTAACTTCAGCAGACAGCTCAGTAATTTAATATAGTGCCGAGAAGAGGTAGTTTAAGAACAATTTAAGAAAAACACCTCAAGCTATATCTCAGCTTGCAGTTTAAATTTTCAAAGACTTTGGAAACGTATTTCCAAGGCCCAGTGGCAGCTACATATTTGTCATTTTCAAAATTTTGTTTTGCCAGAGGATAGCAAGGCCAGTTCCAGAAAAAGGAATTCAGTTCGGGCTTCTTACAGTCAAGTCCCATCACATAACAACATTGTTCTTTAAATCTTTAGGTACTGGAAGATAAGACAATAAAGTATCTTCTAAGAAAAAGGAAAAATTATTTTATTTCAGGAAGGCAGTCTTTGAGTGATTCATGACTTCTCTAACAAAATTTAGCCTTCTTGTAAAGTCTTAAGAATTGTCTAAGCTACAGTTTTTAACTACTGTGTCCCTACGTGAATGACGTAGAGTGGAAATTGAGTAATATGACCTTGAGTTTTACGTGCTCTATGTCTCAAAGCATTTCAAAATAAATTTAGATTTTTTTAAAGCTATAAATATAGACAAGGGAAAGGAAATAAGCTTAAACATTTAGAAAAACAGGGCTTAGAAAATCCTAGGACTTTGTAGGGGCTACTCAATTGTACAAACATAGTGGGAGATGTTCCATATTCTAGAAGATAGCTTGACTTTTCCAAGTAGACATTTCTTAAAAGAAAATAAGCAATTAAAAAAAAATGTTAGCTTCAGGTGCAGAGTTTCCTAGGAGCAAGCAATTTTATATGTGAAACCTAAATGTCAGCTGTGGACATGCCCCTTCCACAATTCAAAGCCTACTCCATAGTTCCTGCAAATTCTTTGGGCTTTCTTTCTCATATGTCCTTATGCTGCCATAAACCATTATTATTTTGTTCCGTATCTGTAAAGCTCCATAATATTTTAGATGCAAAACACAATCCTTTCATCATTTCCATGAAAATCCACTTACATCATGCAGCGTGTAAATGTTTTGATACTGTTGTTGCATCTCTTGAAGATTTAGAATGCTTGCAAGGAAGGGTCATATCCCAGAGAAAGGCCTTCCACCAGTTCTCAGACTTCCCTGTCTGAGCTCCTCCTCTCCTCCTCTCATGTTGCATCTCCTTCTCCGAATTAACAAGGAATATTTCCCTCTAACTTCCTCAGGGAGGTCCCAGCACCTCCAGACTTCTAGGAGACCCACTATACCCCCTCAAAAAACAAACAAACAAAAACCTTTACCCCACACCTTATCATTGTTTTAATCCCGACACAAATGCTAATCGCTTTCTAAAAAAAAAATCACAGCTGGGCACGGTGGCTCATGCTTGTAATCCCAACACTTTGGGAGGACGAGGTGGGTGGATCACCTGAGGTCAGGAGTTTGAGACCAGCCTGGCCAACATGGTGAAATGTCATCTCTACTAAAAATACAAAAATTAGCCGGGCGTGGTGGTGGGCACCTGTAATCCCAGGTACTCTGGAGGCTGAGGCAGGAGAATACTTTGAACCCCAGAGACGGAGGTTTTGGTGAGCTGAGATCGTGCCACTGCACTCCAGCCTGGGCGACAGAGTGAGACTCCATCTCAAAAATAAATAAATAAATAAATAAATCACATAGAAGCTATCAATACAAATATGTTTTCCATTCCCTTACACGTATGTACTCTGTCATTTATATTCTGAATTACATTTCTGGTCACTTTGTTCTCCATGAAAAGAGAAGCCCAGAAAACTTCTGCCTTGCATAAAACTAAAACTTGGGTTAATGGCTTTAAATAGAAACCGTCCCATCCAGATGGGTAACAGGGTTGACCAGCTCCCACTGTGGTTTCCCGATGCAGTGAAGCCACATGGCTTAAAGCTGTGCTCCAACAGATCTATTGAGCTTATCTTTAGCCAGTGTTATTTTTCACCCCAACACTGTACTGTTCTCCAAACAACAGCTGTGTGTCTGCCTACTTCGTTTGCCCTCTGGATAAATCTAGCCTTTTAGAATTAGATTAGAGCAGTCCCAGCTGTAGTGGGTGGATAATCATCTGCTTTATGAGTGAGGGGAATTTGAAAAGCCTACATGTTTTCTCAAATATCATCTATGGAATGATACTATGGTGTCTGACACATTGTTGATGGCTTTTCAGTATTCAAAGTAGGAATATCCATTAACACTGGAGCATAATTAGAGGATCTAGATGAAGAATTAGAAAGTGTAATTCTAAGAGAATGAGAATGCTGCCCTCCCAACTTCTCTCTACTTTCCTAAATTCTGGTAGAGTATAAGGTTCTGTCCAAATACCTCCTACTCTAAGAGGTTTCCCCAGCCTTCACCAGCAGACAATAACTTTTCTTCCTCTGTAACCTGTGAGTATATGTCTTGCTAGAAGGAGTCATCCATTATAAATAAGAACTTTCTAACAATTAGAGCTGACCAGTGTTGGCACAAACTACCCCGAGTCTTAATGAACCCTCTGTTCCTGGAACAAATTAAACAAAGGTTTGACAAACAATTGCCCGCAATGTGCTGGATAAGAATTAAACTTGATGATTTTTAAGTTCTCCTCTCATGCTGAGCTTCTAGGTACTGCGTTGTGTTTTCTGTTGAAATAAAATACAGCTGTTATGGAACACCTTTAATATTTACTTTTGCATGTCTTTTATAGAGAGAAGCCACTCATTTCTTTTCCATGTTTAGACCACCTTGTACAAAATAAGTGTTCAAGAAAATGGATGGATTGGACAATGCCAGATGATTTTTGAAGGGGTCTTAAGAAAGGGAAGGGAGGACAACCTGGAGACAATAAAGCAGTTATACAGCAGTGCCATGAAGCACCAGATTTCCAGCATTTAGGACCCCAAGGAAGCATGGGATTTCACAGGGAGCTAGAGACACCCTACAACAACTTCATGTTTATTTTACCACTGGGCCTATCCATGTGCTAGAATTTTTGTTGCCACTGCTGAGAAGCATGCAAGACTTGCTCTTATTCTCTTCCTTCTTGTCATAATTCCTGCTTTCTTCCTCAAGGAAAGGATCATTTGCAGGAAACGTTAAAGAAACTTTAACAATTGTGGCAAATAGATCCGCAAATTCTGTAATTGCTCCATTTGAATGGAGAAGATTTACGAAATGCAGAATGAACCCTAACCACAGATAAAAACAAATGCATCCAACCCATAACTGGGTGCACAAATGTGCGGCATCTACTGGTGATTAAGAGCTTGGAGGTGGTTGTACTGCTTTTTCCCAAAAACTATAGTCTGTGGACCAAAAGTATTGGCATGACCTGGGGTCTCTAAAAATACAGAATCTCAAGCCTTGCCTCAAACCTACTGAACCAGAATCTGCATCTTAATAGGAGCCACAGGTCACTCATGTGCACAGTCAGGTTTGAGAAGCACTAGCATAAAAGAGACCTTGTCCCTCGGGAGCAGGACCTATCAGAATCAGCTAGGAAACAGTTACATAAGCAGTCACTTATTGGAGAGTCTATTACGCCCACACTGGGGCTTTTGTCACGCATGAGAATGTGGGGTAGCCTTTCAGGAACCTGGGGAAGAAAAAAGGTTCTTGGCTATAACACTTAAACCCATTTGTATCTGTTCTACCTGTATTCATGTGGTCAAAAACTTTTTTTTCCAATTTAGCCAGGCAGAGTGGCACCCACTTGTGGTCCCAGCTACTCAGGAGGCTGAAGTGGAAGGATTGCTTGAGGCCAGGAGTTTGAGATCAGCTTGGGCAACATCATGAACCATGCCCCACCCCATCTCTACAAAAAAATATTCAAAAATTAGCCGAGTGTGGTGGCTCAAACCTGTGGGCCTAGCTACTCACGAGGGTGAGGCAGTAGGAAACCTGAGCCTGGGAGACTGAGCCTGCAATGAGCTGTGATCACACCACTGCACTCCAGCTTTGACAATAGAGCAAGACCTTATCTCAAAAAGATAAAATAAAACTTTTTTTTTGCCATCATTGCCTAAAATTGAAACATACCATCCATACCTTTTATTTAGGTCACACTGGCAAATTCTTTTTAACTATGGTAGAAATAATGCTACAAATGAAGAAAGCTTGAAGACAACCTGTTGATTTCTAGTTTGTATTTTAAAAACCCTAATGAATAAGTCAGTTAGAAAGTTTTCAGGATGGGAATATGCTTTGAATTTAGAGTAGTCATATCTGTTATCAAACAAATAGGAGATGGGCTGTGGACGGGGTAATCATTGAGATAAACATTTAAAGCCTGAATATACTACTTACTTTGAATGCAAAAAGAGGATAACTTAATAGTTAAATATATGAGAGTCATAAAAATTACTCTAAAATTTATGTTGCTTCTAGATTAAGTGGTTGACTAAATATAAAATATTCAATATCATAAGACATACTCTCCAAGTTGACTGAAAGCCACTTAAAATACATTTTGACTTTAATAATAATGAACATGCAATTATTTTGGTGACATTAATAGCTTAATAAAAAATATAATCTATTTATAAGCAAGCAGTAACTGCGTCACATAATTTAATTTAAATTTAGTGAGGGTCTGGTGTTCAGCGAAAGGGGAATATTCCTCATTCTAACCTCAAGAACTTTTGATAATAAGGGGAATCACAAAAAAAAATTTCCTTAAAAAAGAGAAAATCCTGCCTTTTGCAAACGTGGATAAACCTGGAGAACATTATGCTAAGTGAAATGAGCCAGACACAGAAAGACGAATACTGCATGATCTCAGTTATATGTAGAATCCAAAAACTCATAAAAGTCAAGAGTAGAATGGTGATTGCCAGGGGCTGGGAGGGGTGTGTTGGCAGAAATGTTGGTCAAAGGGTAAAAAGTTTCAGTTATGCAGGCTAAAGAAGTTTTAGAGACCTAATGTATACCATACTGGCTATAGTCAATACCAGATTGTATACTAGAAATTTGCTAAGAGACCTTAAGTGTTTTCACTAACATGAAAAACAAAAAATAAGTAACTATATGAGGTAATAAATATGTTAATTAGCTCAATTATGGTAATTATTTCACAATATATACAGACATGAAAATGTCTTGCTGTACATCTTAAATATATAACATTTTTGTTTGTCAATTGTGCCTGAATAAAGCTGGGGGAAAAGGAAGTAAGCCCAAAGAAGTCACATCTAGATGAAGGCCAGTTGGTTTCCTAAGTCCCGATTGTGACAGAACATGAGATCCAAAGTTCCAAGGCTGAATCTGAATTTCGTCACTGTTTATGTAAGCAAACGATATGACCTTTTTGATCTTCCTTTCCTCATCTTTAAAGTGAAGAAATTATCATATGCTAGGTTTCTCTGAGAGTTTTTCTTATGTTTATTGATCATTTGAATTATTTTATACACCGTATTTTACTTATTTTCTCCCACTGGGTCTTGGTTTTTTCCTTGATGAATTAATAGTATTATACCATTATGAATAATTTAATAATAATTAAAATAAATTTTGTATTTGTCTTTTAATTTTATTTTTTACTTAATGAAGTTTTTCATTTTACATGGTCAAACATTTTTTATCTAAGAGTTTTTAATAATTTTTGTAAAAGTCATTTTTCAACTCGAGTAGATATTTTACACTTACTGTCTCCTATTTTTAATTAATCACAGTTTATGTTTATGTCTTATTTTATTAAAAATTATAAAATGCACATTATAAGTAAAACATAATAACATAAATATTAAAAAGTTAGCACACTTCATATTTTGGTTTATTACCCTACAGTCATTTTTCTATGCATATTTTCACTAGATTGAAGTAATACTATATAGAGGTTTTGGGTCGGTTTTTTGACTATCATATTACGAGCATTTCCTCTGCCATTAAAATTCTTCAAGGGAGACCTGGTTTTTAATAGCTGCATAACATTCCACTTTTCCTATGTTCCATAATCATTTTGCTATTGTTCTGTTTTTAGGGTATTTCTCATTTGTGTTATAAATAAACTTAATGAACATTCTTTCATGTGAATCTTTTTACCATATTTCATGTTATTCTTAATATAATTTTTTAAAAATAGAATTACTGAATTAGAGAATATAAAAATTTTAGGGCTCTTCCTCTTTTGTACTGTAAACTCAAAATCGAGGTAAACTATACTAATTTAAAATGTCACAAGTATACATGAAGGTCCATTTGCCACACATCAGCAGTGAATACTACCATCCAAAAATATTAAGTATCAGGCAAGATCTGTTCCAAATGGATTTAAAGCATAATGTTTTGACTCTATATTCTTAGAGACATACTTTAAGGGGGAAAAGAACCTTTTTTAAAACAACAAAAACAAGCACCATTTTCTGTAACCTTATTGTAGGTACCTGTGGTGGTGTAGGCATTGTATTCCATGGCTGCTATGTGAGCATATGGTTCAAGGCAAAGGAGTAATTATAATGGTGTCCTTAAAAATCAAAATTTTGGACATGGCATAAAGGAGATGCAGATATAACATCAATAAATTTTGTAAGCTGTGCGAGATGGCCCGTGCCTGTAATTGCAACACTTTGGGAGGCTGAGTCAGGCGGATCACTTCAGCCCAGGAGTTCAAGACCATCCTGGGCACCATGGCAAAAACTCATGTCCACAAAAAATACAAAAACTAGCCAGGTGTAGTGGCATGCACCTGCAGTGCCAGCTACTCAGGAGGCTGAGGTGGGAGGATCCTTTGAGCCCAGGAGGTTGAGGCTGCAGTGAGCAGTGATTACACTACTTCACTCAAGTCTGAGTGACGGAGCAAGACCCTCCTCAAAAATACATACATAAATAAAATACATACATAACATTTGGTAAAATTCCTGTCATCTTAAAATTGAACAGGAAATATGTGTATGAATTCAAAAATATTTTATCTCCAAAAATTTAAAAAACATATTTCCTTGTTCTATAAACTGCAATGACTGAGAAACAATGACCAATGCATAATACAATGAACACAGCAATGCCAATATTGTGGTCTCCAAATGCCTTTCCCACTGAAAAGGACCAGGGCTCTTTGGAGAAGTGGTTCCTCGTAGGAGTGGGACAGAAAAGTTACAAGATAAAAATGGAGCATCATTTGATGGTAGAAAACAAAGAGGCAGATGTACCAAATTAACCTGCAAGTCATCTTGGAGTGGTCTGTTTCCATTAGTCAAAGATGGGACAATATGAGCATCAATCAGAATAGTAACACCAGTGGCCTAAAATACGATTTGTATATGTTTTTAAAACAAAACAACAACAAAAAACTCATTCATTATCCTTGGAGCATTCCAGGGAGCCAATGCATTATTTGAAAACTGGTGGCTGGGCGCGGTGGCTCACGCCTATAATCCCAGCACTTTGGGAGGCTAAGGCCAGTGGATCACCTGAGGTCAGGAGTTGAAGATCAGCCTGGCCAACATGGTGAAACCCTGTCTCAACTTAAAATACAAAAAAAAAAAATTAGCTGGGCGTGAGGGCAGGCGCCTGTAATCCCAGCTACTTCGGGAGGCTGAGGCAGAAGAATTGCTTAAACCCGTGAGTCGGAGGTTGCAGTGAGCCGAGTTCTCACCACTGCACTCCAGCCTGGGTGACAAGAGCGAAACTCTGTCTCAAAAAAAAAAAGAAAACCAGTAAAAGGGGGAAAATCAAGCATTTTTGTAGGCTTTCTTCTAAAAGTTCTACTGCTGGGTAACCAAAGAATTCATGGGAGAAATTTCTCTTTATTAAAATATTCTGGATAATAAATGCAAAGAGAATGATAGAATTAAAATATCATCATTATATCACCCTCTAATGAAATATAAATCTAAGCAATGATCACCAATAGCTCCTAACATCAGCAAGAGAAAAAACTTGATAGCATTTGTCATCAAAGGAAGATTGTGACTCCACCTATATAGGAATGTAAAAAGAAAAAATCAAACTTGAATTATCAAGGCTCTAAATCTAACTTCCAATCTGTAAGAGATAAAGAAGGGAAATTATAGATTAAAAGAGACTCAAAAGGCCTGTTGATCAATTACAATGTATGAATCTTCTTTAAATCCTGATTACAACAAACAAGTTGAGTGACAGAGTGAAATAATGGGAAAATGTAGATACTGATAGAATCTTTGAAGATATTAAATAATTATTTAAATTTTTATGGGTGAAAATGATATTGTGATTATGTTTTGTGAAGGATCCCATCTTTTATGCACACTGAAATATGTATAGGTGAAATTATACCTGAGATTTGCTTCAAAATAATCTAGCAAGTAACAAGGGAAGCAGATGAGGGTATAAATTAAACAAGATTGTCCATAAGGTGATAATTGTTGAAACTTGGGGACAGGGACACAGCATATTATTATTAAACTATTCTCTTTCTTTTTGTATATGTTTGAAGTTTTCCATAGTATATATATTTTTAAAGAATGAAACATTTTTGAAGTATCTTTTCAGAGGGAGGAAGAGGGATTGAGTCTAATTACAACCTTCAAGGGAAGAAATTGCATAGTCTGCCCCTTTTTGGAACGTTAAAGAAAAATGTGTGAATTCATAGTCTTCTGGTCATTATGCAAGAAATGTTCTCCTTGAACCAGCATCTGTGCCAACTTCATAAAGAATATTATCATTAAGAGGACAGCATAGCTCTTGCAACCCAGGTGATACTTATTTTCTTGGGTACAAAAATGAAACAGAATACCAAGAACTCTTAAAACTCAACAATAAGAAAGCAACCTGATTTTAAAATGGGCCAAACACCGTAACAGACACCTCAACAACAAAGGTATACAGATAGCTAGTAAACATATGAAAAGATGATCTATATCATATGTAATCAGAAAAAGGCAAATTAAAACAACATTGAGATACCATGATGCACCTATTATAATGCCCTAATCTGGAACACTGTTAACACCAATTGCTGGTGAGGATGTGGAGCAATAGAAACGCTCATTAATTGCTGGTGGGAATGCAAAATTGTACAGCCATTTTGGAAAACAGTGTGGTGGTTTCTTATAAAAATAAATATACTCTTACCATATGACTCAGCAATTGTGATCCTTAATAATATATTTACCCAAAGGAATTGAAAACTATGTCCATACAGAAACCTGCACACAGGTGTTTGTAGTAGCTTTATTCACGACTGCCAAAGCTTGGAAGCAACCAAGATGTCCATTACAGATGCATGGATTAATAAACTGTGGTTCATCCAGACAATGGAATATTATTCAAGGCTAAAAAGAAATGAGCTATCAGGCCATGAAAAGACATGGAGGAAACGTAATTGCAAATTATTAAGTGAAAGAAGACAACCTAAAAAGCTTATTTACTCTATGATTTCAAGAATATGCTGTCTGGAAAAGGCAAAATTATGGACATAATAAAAAGAGCAGTGGTTGCCAAGGGTTATCGGGAAGGGAGTGAGGAGTAGGTGGAGCTCAGAGGACTCTTGAGGCAGTGAAACTACTCTGTATGATAGAATAATGATGAATTTTTTTTTACACTTGTTGAAACCCATAGACTGTACAAAAGTAAGTGTGAACCCTAATATAAACTATGATCTGTGAGTAGTTATGACGTGACGGTGTGAATGTACCAATCTGACTGGTAACGTTGAAAGTTGGGAAGACCACACATATGTGGGGTCATGAAGTATGTGAGAAAACTCTGTACCTTTCTCCTAAGTTTGCCATGACCCCAAAACTTCTCTAAAACATTTATCTTAAAAAGGTGAAATGGAAGTAAAAATATCATCATTGAGGGTTTTCCTTTATTTGCTTTCTGTTGTTTATTTTTTAATATTAAAAATAGAGTATTCTATAATTTAGAAAAAGAAAGCTTATCACGTAACTCTGTTGAAGACTTATAATTATTACCTGCTGTGAACTAAAAAAAAAAATAGTTTGCCAGCATAAAAATATGACTAAAAGACATACAATGTCCAAATGGAGCACCCAAGTGCAAGGAGTGAATCCAAGTCTCTCCTTCATGGGTTCCTTCTGATACTTACTGTGGACAAGTTTCTGTGTAATCACAATGGCAAGAGAGCTCCCTCCAACATCACACAGGGAGAATCGCTATCTTTTTCTCTTTTCACTTTTCATCTCAGCAGCACCCAGTCCTGGCACTGTTCGCAACACAGTATCCTCGGGATGCACTAACATCCACGACTCCTTTAGGATCACGGAATCATAAGTGGAAAGATTCTAAGGCTCTGAATCTTTCACAGGGAGAGAAGATTTCAGCATACAAATTATATAGTGTTGAGGTAATTTGCAAGTACACAGTCTCACATTCTTCAATAAACCTGGCACAGGTTTAAAGTCTTAAACCATCTGTTCTTGGATGGCTTCACTTTTATTTCCCTTGGAGGCAGCTGGCCTCTCCTTTGGCCTTGACCCAGAGGTCAATGTTCTTTCTTGCTCAGCCTACCATCATCCCAGGCCTCCTCTGAGTTTCACTTCCACAGATTTCCTAGGCCCTTAGAGAGCCAGGGTCCTTTCCAGCCTGGAGCCCAAGTCAAGTTCACTGCACTCAAATGGAAACTGTTCTAGTAGTTCCAAATGTGAGCTGAGAGTTTTCTGACCAACCTTCCTCTGGAGCCTGGGCAACAACACAGTTTACCTGAGCTAAGCATCCTCCCATGATAAATGTGTTTTGGGTTTCTCTTATTTTTTCCCTTTCCTTCCTTGTACTTCAAAATTTTGCAGAACTTGTAGTCTCCTCTTCTTTATACTTCTGATCACTTACACCTGAGGATTCCCCACCAGCAGGTCACATTCCATATTGGAATCACAGTTTCTTTGAAAATGCCCAACCTCTCAGTGCACCATTAGACCTATAAACTTGGCCTCAATGTTGAACCCTTACCATAGACCTTTCGGCTCAGTAAAACATGGAGAATCATCTTTCTAAACTTAAATGCAGATTTGTGACAGTTGTGTGTGCATATTCCTGGTACCCACCCTGATCTCCTGGGGTCCCCTCTTCAGAGGACTGGCCTTGAGCTGCCTTCTGAGTGCTGACCTTCTGCACTTGTACTCTTTACAGAGAAGCAGAAGTGCCTGAGACACTACATTCCTGAGGAAACCCATAGCCAAGTACTGACTTGTGTGGGAGTTTAACAGCCCAGTCTTTGCCTCAAAGAGGGACAAATCTGAGACGTAATATATATTCCCTGTGGAATCACTGTGAGGCTGAGAATCTACCTGAAATGTCTCCCATTTGTCTTCTTTTGCCTTCTCAGTCCTACTTCTTCACCTAAGAGTACATCCTGAATAAATCACAAATATTAACACATGAATTCTTATCTCAGAGTCAGCTTCTCAGTAACTCAACCTAAGAGTCCATGCCGTCAAAATACCAACATGTAATTACAGTCAATGCCTGGATTCTGCAAAACTGATCATTCTAGATTTGGCGAACTTTAGGAGGGAAAGTTTGTACCTCCATTCTAGACAAAAGAAATATATAGAGATAAAATTATCCCACTGTAATTTTTTATATTGTATTTTCTTTGATGATAGCTTTTTTAAAAAAACTTGCATTCAATTTTCACATTTTTAAAGAATCAAAGTTGACGTATGTTTTTTAGCATACATTTCAAGAAAAGGGAAGGATTTAACTTTTCCATATAATTAGTAGCCTGAATACAGTCTCTTAACCTATAATTAAAGTGTTTTCATGTTACAAACATGTTTTCAAGTACATGAAAATAATATTAATGAACATTTTTTGGTGAGTAAATTTGCCTTTATTTTTATAATTTTTCAGAATTATAAACATAGCATATTGTAAACATTTTATACTATGTATAAAAATCTGGAAGGAAATATGCCAAAAGATTATATGGTGAGGCTGTTTTTCTATTTTTCTATTTTTGAGATTTTCATGAAAATATACTATTTTCATAATGACAAATTGTAAATACAATATAGATAATATAATCAAGTGAAATAGAAATGTTTAAAAAACCAAAACTTTCTAAAATAAGTAAGCTCACATAATTTGTATAGATATTCAAGGTATCTCCTACACTAGCTCATTAAAAAAAGTTCTGGATTCTGGATGTTTATATTTAAAAATTACATACTATGTATCTTCCACCTAGTAGATTGCCTAATACTGAAGCATAATTCATATTTGCTGAATAAATGATTTTTATGATAGAAAATTATAGAAGAAAAACAACTTTTATTTAGCTTTGTGTTCATTAGCTGATTAAGCAAAATATTCAATAAGCATCACTAGGATATGAGGCAGAGTTTTTTGGTGCTCATATTACATGTAGAATTTCAAAATTCATATTTACATGTAAAAAAAATCTAAGCAAAAAGGAGTATCTACTTACATAAGCAGACTGAACATTAAACAGAAGATATAAAAGTTTAATATTAGCCATCCTTAAATGCAAACATCAGTACATCAGTGATCTGTTTGAGATTTACATTTATTGTCATAATCTGGTTATCATTTTACATGTTTGGTCACTGCTTACAATATATAGCACAGTTCAAATGAAAGCCTTTAGTCTAGAAGCTGCTTTACACACTGTTGAGTACTTTTGATTTTATTTTCAGACATCTCATGCTTCAAATGTGAGCTACTCTTAACCCATTGGAAAGAACATGGAGATTTTTAGCTAATTTAAGAAATAGAGGACTTCTACTGAGAAAAGAGTTATGTTCTCAGATCAACACTAGATATAAAATGAGGTTGTTAGCCAGGCATAGTGGCATGTGCTGCAGTCTCAGCTACTTGGGAGACTGAGGCAGAAGGGTAGCTTGAACTCAAGAGTTCAAGGCTGTGGTGAGCTATGATTGCACCACACCACTCCAGCCTAGGCATCAGGGTGAGACCCTGTCTTGAAAAATAAAAATAAGCTTAGTGTTGAGGCAGGAATTTCAGTCATTTGTCAGAAGAATGTTCCCCATTATCCTTCTTTTAATTTTTTTCAAATAAATATGTGACATCTCAATATCAATATTCAAAAAAACTGAAACATCTAAAATAGCAAAATGTCACCAAACCTTAGCTTCTGTTCACTTTTCATTTTGTAATCACTGTCACAGCACATTTTTTGATCAGCTGTTCTGTATTGTAATAGCAAAACCATAGAAAGAGTCATAATTTTCAGTGACATAAATTAGACATCATATAAGCTTTACAGAAAAAAAAAAAGGATGATTTAACATTAGACAGGTTACCATGGCAAGACTCTAGATAGTCTGTCTTGGGGGTCTGAACAATAAAATAACTGTCAGTGTGCAGTGGACCCAGGTGGATTCAGGTTCAACTGTGACATTCCTTAAAGATCTTTCGAGTTACATGAGCTTGTGATTATTCATTGAAGAAAGATTTTGTAGCATCTACAAAATTTGACCTCTGCAACTTTAACTTTATGGAAAAAGTTAGACAAACTTATTTTCCAGGCAATGATTTAAAAAGGACAAATATTTATGAGGTACTAGATTGTAACGTCTTAAAATGCAAGGTACAATCAAACACATGAGGTTTTTCTTCACCTAAGAGGTATTTTTACTTGCCTCAGACAAAAAATACATAGTCTAATACACATGTACATTACTGAGATATTTGAAGGGATAGTAAACATTTTATAGCACATATAATTAATGATGTTTTACATGAAGCCAAAGCAAGAAGTCAGTGTGAATGACCTTTGAATTGAAAAAAGACAGGCTGAAATGTCTTCAGTAATTATTTTGGCTGCATAAAATCTGAATCAATAAAAGAGATTCCAAAGTTCTTTTACAGAACCCATAGGACTCAATATACTTTGTATTCAATGAAGTCTTGGGCAAAATTATGACAAATCGTTTGTATTAAAATACAAAAACTTTTAATTGTGGTCCTCATGCATAGCTCACCTTTGCCACTTTCATGAAGGAATTACAAATCAAACACTTTTTCTTGGGTTATTTTAGTAATTTTGACTGGTATACATAGTCTATGAGAAAAATATAAAGTTTTTTCCTAAGATATTTTAATATGCTTATTTAGCAGTTGATAAATATTCCTTATATTTTTATATCAATTAATCTTTGTTTTGTATTTCTTAGAAATATGAATGAATGCAGCTAGATAGGCCAGAGACAGTGCCAGGCTTTTCACTGTCCATTATTTCTTAATCACACATGCAAAACATCTAAGATATTCTCGCTAGTTAAGAGTAGCAGTTTGGTTGAAATTCTAGCATGATTCATTGCCACAGGGATAACATGTAAATCACCCAAGGCACCGAAACTTTCTCCCAGCATGTTGAGGCTTTCTAGCTTTTGCTGTTTGTTCAAATATAAGCAAGTAAGTTGTGAAACTTAGCTCATCTGTGTCAATGGCCAGTTTCCTTTGCCCTATATCCTATCACTTAGAGATTCACCCCAGCTGACTCTTCCAACTCTAGTCCTAGTACTGCCCTTTGTTGTTCTGGCTGCCCAGCAAACTTTTCCACAAAAGGCCAAAACAAATAGGACCATTGACAGACATTACAAAACGGCAGTTACTCTGCCAGCAGACTTACAAACCCTCAGGGGGTCTCCGGTGGTGAACTGAGTCTAACATAAGCCTGGAGCTCTCTGCTGCCAAAGGGCCAGTGCTCTTCTCATAAACAAAAGGTGTACTATAATTTCAGGATGATTTTTCTGACTCATTTATAGATCTTGCTCAAGGCCTAAGTATAAGAGAGGTAAAGACAATGTCCCTCCAATAGGAGATGGACTGGTAAATAAATGATTGCCCAGCCTCATCAGGATATCAGCAGCACTCCAAACACACCTGGCTACACCTGTCCAGTAAAAACCCACTGTACAGTACTTTTAAGTAAAATATACTTTACTAACTAAAAATGGGAAACCATCAGAGGACTCTGAGAAAAAGAACTGTGGTTTCAAAAAGTTATTCTAGCTGCTCTGAGGAACATTGGCTGAAGAGGACGAGAATGAGAGTGAGGGGATGGGTCCAGAGGCCGTTGGTATAGGGAAAACAAGATGGTGGCTTGGTTTAGAGTGCTGGCATATAGATTATGCCTAGAAGAAACAATGTTTCATGTTAGAAGAGTTATAGGAAGACCTTCTTTGTGGCTAAAATGACATAGCAGAGCTGGTTACTAAGGCTACTTCTAGTACTCCCAGATACAACTATGTAATCTGTATGCCTATTAGCTAAACTCTCTGTGCCTCAACTGCCTCTTCCATAGAATGGGCAGATAGAAATGCATGAGGTTGTTTTGAGAATTAAAAGCATTAATACATGGAAAGCTATTAGAAAAGAGTTTTACACATAAAAATTATGAAAAAATACCAGCTATTATTATTAACTTTCCATTCCCTATGTTACAAAGTTTCAGATAAGATGGCACAAATCAGTCTGTCATGATTTACATTAAATTATTAAGGTATAATGTAAAAAGAAGGCTAATAAGAAGACATCCTTGTTCTACTCCACTGGTAAATATCGTATATGACGAGCCATTCCTTCTGCTTACTCTGGTCTTACAGCACCATGAATGCCTCTATTCAACATAACTCCATTTCACTCACTGCTGATTTCTGCCCACACAGTCATAATACAGAAAGGGTCTTTAAAGGACACAGACAAGAATTTGTTATACCAACAGCTTTCATTTCCTTTCAGGGAGAAGTTAGGGTATTCCTTCCTCTCTCTCTTTGGAATCTCCAAGGAATCTCTGATGGTGCCCATGTCTCCTCTTCATGTTTCCACTCCTGCTAGGCAGCACGCCTCCCCGCAACCTCTTGTCCCCAGCAATCACTGGGCCGCCCCCATCGTGGTTCTAGTTCTCACCTGAGTCCAGTTTGTGGTTTCTGGTAACCACACATTCATCTGATATCCTTCCATTCCAAGAGAAATTAGAGCTCCCTGAAGGATAACCTCTGGGCTGCTTCACCCACATAGAATTTCTGAGTTCCTAATGTATGTCTGAGTTGTTCCCAGTTTCACTTCTCTGTTTTTTCATCATCTGAGTGATCAATTCTCCATATTTAATTCCTCCTCTTTGAAAGGCTAAGGGTGATTTCTATTTTCCTGGTTAGACATTAAATGCTATTTGGAGAGTTATATTTGTACTGCCGATAATATTTGTAGAGTTGATCAAGTGAAACACATTGGCAAAGATCAGGGCCCACCATTTACAACATTACATAAACAGCTAGAAGCAGGAAATCTGTTTTGAGTACTTTATCTACCATAAATTTTCAAAATAATTTTAAATAATGTTTAAAGTTTTGTTATGAAGATAATAGCTGCTTATATTTTTTTAAAAAATAAGGAAGTTTGAAAAATAAGACTTTAATTACTGTTAATATAACTCTCCTATATTGTTCTTGTGCACATCACAGTAGTGTTGGGACGTGGGGGAAAGATGCAATATTTACATTTACACTAACTAAATTTCACCCTATTAAATGAGCCATTTAAGATCACAGGGACACCAATTTAACACTGAATCAAGATCACAGAACTTGAGAGGGGTGGGAAGAAGGCAATGGGGATTTATTAATCAAGACTCATTTGACCCCTCTCCTATTAACAATGGCAGGGACAGTTACTAAAGAGGAAGACACCAGCTTTGTAATCTGGGAGCTTTCTGCTAGCATGGAACAAGAAAAGACAGAGGCAGAGAGCAAAAGAGAGATGAACCCCAGGGGCAGAATGGATGTACTCCTCTGAAATACACTGAGGCATCCAACTCCATTATTCCACTCTAATTCCTGAATAATTTCTCCCCAAAGACACATCTCTTGAGCTATTTCTTCTTATCCAGGAGCACAGAGCACTGATTGTCCTCTGCCTATGACAAAACCAGGATGCTGCTCATGTGACTAATTAAATCTTGCAAAATTAATTACACTCTTCATGGTAATTGAAAAGGCCTCAAAAAATATAAACCAAATGTTACAGGATCATCTGGTTTGAAATAACTTATCTCAAAAGATATAAAACATTCTGGAATTAGAAAAAAATTAGAGTTTATCACATCTGTCATTTAGCCAACCAAAAAGGTCTATATGCCAACTAACAATAACTATGAATTCACCTCTAAAAATCATCATTAAAATGCATTTCTCGATTTCTTTTCATTACTTGCTTTCTTGTTAGTCCGTATCTATTGTATCACCTCCAGATTCCAGGAAAGAATCAGATGACAGATGACAGCCTTGTCCTCAAAGGAAAGAACTACCCTGAGTTGTACAAAGACTGCAGACAGCCTTGACTTCTGTACTGACAGCCAAAGAAAAGTGAAGCAAACTCACCGCCCTGTTGGTGAGGACGAGTTGGCAGCTCTCTCTTAACGAGTGAAATCCAAGGCCAAATATTTCTGTAGCTTCTAGTTGCATCAGCCTCACTCCCATGGAGCAGATTTGGGGAGTTTCATTTAAAAAAAAATTTTTTTTTAATTAACAATATATTTTACAAATGTCTACTGTAGGTTGTTCAAAATCAGAATATATTATAGAAGTCTATCTCAGTTGGAAGTTAATTATAAGATCGGGTGCGGTGGCTCACGTCTGTAATCCCAGCACTTTGGAAGGCCAAGGTGGGTAGATCACTTGAGGTCAGGAGTTCAAGACCAGCCTGGCCAACATGATGAAACCTTGTTTTCACAAAAATACAAAAATTAGCTAGGCATGATGGTGGGTGCCTGTAATCCCAGCTACTTGGGAGACTGAGGCAGGAGAATCGTTTGAACCCGGGGACAGAGGTTGCAGTGAGCCGAGATTGTGCCATTGCATTCCAGCCCGGGTGACAGAGCGAGACTCCATTTCAAAAAAATAAAAATAAAATAATAAAACATCAAAAAGTATTACAAAATTATAAGCAAATTGACAAACACAAAGTTGAGAAAATATATACAGGCTTATGGTATAGAGTGTTAGAAATGTGATGTATCTGGAAAAAAAAATTATTTGAATGGTTTCCATCTTAATTCCTAAACAAGACATATCTCTTGAGCTCTCTTATCCATGAGCATAGAGCAGTTTGCACACTGTGTATAAGGACGTTGCACCCTGTGTATGAGGATACTAAGATGTTACTCTCATGACTTCAATTAAATTTTGTCAAAAATCAGTTATAGTCAACCCTTGAACAACATGAGTTTGAACCGCATGGGTTCACTTATACATAGATTTTTTCTGCCTCCATACTTCTTAGATAGCAAGACCAAGCCCTCCTGTTCTTCCTCCTCCTGTGGCTCCTCAGTGTGAAGGCAATGAGGATGAAGAACTTGATGATCTACTTCACCTTAATGAACAGTAAATATATTTTATTTTCCTTATTTTCTCAATAGCATTTTCTTTTCTCTAGCTTATTTTATTCCAAGAACAGAGTATATAATGCATATAACATACAAAATATGTGTTAATTGATTGTTATCAGTAGGGCTTCTGATCAATAGTCAGCTATTAGTAGTTAGGTTCTATAAGAATGAAAAGTTACACATTGATTTTTGACTACACAGTGGGTCAGCACTCCTAATCCCTGCATTGCTCAAGCGTCAACTGTATACCAAATAATATTCTCCACTGGAAGGGTCTTTTATCTTTTTAATCTCTCCTTTCCTTCTCTTTCTCCTCTTCTCCTCTTTCATCCCATTCTCTTCCTTTTCCACCTCATCTTTCTTCTTCATATTTCTTTACTTAGCATAAGTCTGGTCCTTAACACTCACTCAAGTTTCTACTCCACTCCTGGAGTAGAGTCTTTTCACCCAAGAAGAATTTCTGGACTGAAGACAGTGCAGCAACTCTCAGTACCATCAATGTCAGTTTCCTCATGTGTGAAATGGTGACAATAACGACTTCCTAGTAGGTATTGGGGTGAGGATTAGAGATTATATATGTGGGATGTTCAGTATGGTCTTGACGTGTTAGGAATCCACAATTAAATATAGCTGCTGTTATAACTGGTTGGTTACTGGACTAGGAATTGAAGGAGTTGAATTTCAATAGGTAAATATTAAATTAACAGAAATTAATAGGAAATTTAGTGTGTGTTGAGGAAATTTTGCACAGTTTAGCAAGACTGCCATCCACAATAAAAAAAAAAAAAAGTGGTAAAGCTAGAAAGGTAGGTTGGAATTGGGGGATAAGGTGTGTGTTGGCAGTGGGGAAAGAGAGAGCCATGTCAAGGGGTTTGGATGCCATCCTGCAGAAAGTGTGGAACCAGTGAAGGTTTGAATGTAGGGTCAAGTAAGAGCTGTGCTTTATTCGGAGGCCACTCTGGCAGCGACATATAGGATGCTTGGGAGCTAGAGAGAAACTAAAGCAAGGACAGAAGAAGAGAGGGAGCTAATTTATATCCAAGCAAAACATAATAAAAGGCTGAAGTATGATAGTAGCAACAGAACTGAAAAGAGAGATGATTCAGTAGTCATTTTTGAAGCATTAATTACAAAATTCAGCATCCAACAGAATATAGGAAGTCAGGAAAAAATGCTGCCAACGTAGTGACCTAAACTTTGAGTTTAATGGCAGCATTTCTCAGGGTGGAGTGCGGACAACAGGCAAAGGAGAAAGAAGACCTCATAAAAAATGTGAAAGGAAAGAATGGAGAGGGAAGTTGACAAGAGGGAAGAGATGGAAAAATACTGGGAATGGAAATGATGATTAATATAAAATAAAAATGGTTACATTCTATGGTGTTGTTTAACCCATAAAAGGAATTTTCTCAGGTAAATTAACAAATCTGTAAAACCTAGATGACTAATCCAGGGTATGTACTAATTTGATTGTGTGGGAGGCACTGCCAATGTACACTTCAGGACATTTATTTGCTCTTGCAATTACATTAGCATAGAAATAGTCAGAAAATATGCAAAAATGTTTCTGAAGGAAATTCCCACTCCTTAGTTTTTCTGCTCTGATTAAGATACAAAATTATCCATCCGGAAATATTTGGGCACAGTTCACCCTTCCTCGAGGCAGAAGAATGAGTTAACTTACCTCTTGGTGCCCCTTGCAATGCTCAGATCGTGTGACCAAGGGCTCTGGGCTCAGTTTCAGCAGTTAACAGTCACAGTGGAAACCCAACACTAAAGCAGGATGGAGAATCACTGCTAGAATCAAGGTACTTTGTCACTTTGAGCACAGAGTAAGGAACATAAACAGTCTATTGACAAAGTTGTTTGCTTATCATTTAAAACTGGGCACCAGACATTTAAAACTGGGCAGGAAACACTTTTGAAAAATGATAATCCCAAAAGTCTAGAATTAATAGAGTGCTTTCATCTGCATTTCTGGGATTTTTGGTCATTTGGATTTTGGCACCAAATTATCTAATGAATTCTCAGGGTGATAAAGAGGAACAATTAAATTTTAGAATTTTCCTTTTTTTGTTTTTTGTTTTTTGTTTTTCGTTTTTTGAGACGGAGTCTCGCACTGTCTCCCAGGCTGGCGTGCAGTGGCGTGATCTCGGCTCGCTACAACCTCCGCCTCTCAGGTTCAAGTGATTCTCCTGCCTCAGCCTCCGGAGTAGTTGGGATTACAGGTGCCTGCCACCACGTCCGGCTAATTTTTTGTATTTTTAGTAGAGACGGAGTTTAACTATGTTGGCCAGGCTGGTCTCGAACTCCTGACCTCATGATCCACCCTCCTCGGCTTCTCAAAGTGCTGGGATTACAGGCGTGAGCCACTGCATCTGGCCTAGAATCTTATTTTCTTTTCTTTTTTTTTCTTTTTTTCATTTTTTTTTAAGACGGAGTCTCGCTCTGCCGCCCAGGCTGGAGTGCAGTGTGGCCCGATCTCAGCTCACTGCAAGCTCCGCCTCCCGGGTTTACGCCATTCTCCTGCCTCAGCCTCCCGAGTAGCTGGGGCTACGGGCGCCCGCCACCTCGCCCAGCTAGTTTTTTGTATTTTTTTTAGTAGAGACGGGGTTTCACCGTGTTAGCCAGGATGGTCTCGATCTCCTGACCTCGTGATCCGCCCATCTCGGCCTCCCAAAGTGCTGGGATTACAGGCTTGAGCCACTGCGCCCAGCCTAGAATCTTATTTTCAAATAATTATTCTTAAAATGCCTTTAGGGAAAGCTTTTATACAAATACATTTTTTTCAGTAATTAATCAGTATTATTTCAAGTAAAATATTTCAGCAAAATGTCCACTCATTTTAAGCCTCAGAAACCTCTTTTTAAAATGTTATGTTTTCTTTCAGTACTTTGGTTGAACTTACACATAATCATTTCTCCACTAAATGGAGTCACAAGGATTTATTATAGCAATTAATTTTGTACTTGTTCTGCCTAAGGCACTCAATTAGCATGGATGTAAAAGACACAATTTTATTATGCTAAATTATCTCACATATAATATGTGATTAGGGCTAAATAGTGTCAGAAGTCAAAGTGGCTATAAATAAATTCATATTAGAGGACTGAATGAATGAACATCATGTTTTTCTCATCTTTCGGAATTTTATTACCTGTGAGGTTGCAAGATTCCATGAACGTATGACACCTTAGAAGCAGTAAAAGTGCTAAGTTGGGGATATAAGGATATTCATAAATAGCCTTATAATAGTGAAGGCCTCTTAGTGGTGCATCCTCACATTGGCAGCTATCTGAAATAACACTAACCAGTTCTCTTTCCTCCTTCAGCTTCATGGAAGTACTCTGCTAGGTCCTTAAGTCTCACTCTGAGATTTCCCACAGCTGAAGTAATAATGTCTTAAATGTATATAATGTATATAGGACTTTCCTTGTAGGGTTCACTGGCGTAAGTACCATTGAAGGAAATAGTATGTATCTGTTATAGTATATCCATAGTCTATAACCACATTCCCATAACCAAATATTTTATAGACTTTAAAAGTAAGGGTTAAGTCAAGGTCATGCAGTTAGAAATTAATTTTTTTAACACTAAGTCTAGTGTTCCATTTATTACCTTATTTTTATTAACTTAGAAGGCACACTCAGCATGTACTATAATGTTAAAGTTTGCAAAACACAGGTTAGTGTCTGAATCAAGATAGCATGTCTTCCAAGCAGCTTGCTTAATTTGCTCAGAACCTAATGCCAACTTAAAAGAATTCAAAGAACTTGGATTAGGTTGCTTTTAATAGTTCCCATTATGACCTACTAAATTAAATTACAAATTGAAATGCAGCTGAAGTAACTCTGTAACTAGCGGCTCACTGCAACTTCTGCCTCCCGGATTCGAGCGATTCTCCCGCCTCAGCCTCTTGAGTAGCTGGGACTACAGACGCCTGCCACCATGCTGGGATAATTTTTGTATTTTTAGAAGAGACGGGGTTTCACCATATTGGTCAGGCTAGTCTCGAACTGCTGACCCCAAGTGATCCACCCACCTCGGCCTCCCAAAGTGCTGGGATTACAGGCATGAGCCACGGTGCCCGGCCAACTAGTGTTTTTATGGCTGATGAAAAGCCTTCAGCTTAGCATGGAGGCTCACGCCTATAACCCCAGTGCTTTGAGAGGTTGAGGCAGGAGGATCGTTTGTGCCCAGGAATTCAAGACCAGCCTGGGCAACATAGCAAGATCCCTGTCTCTACAAAATGAAATAAAATAATTAAGCCAGACATGGTGGGGTGTGCCTATAGTGCCAGCTACTTGGGAGGATAAGGCAGGATATTTGCTTAAGGTTGAGGCTGCTATCTCAAAAAGAAAAAAAAAAAAGAAAAAAAAAAGCTTTCAATGTCTAACACCCGTATCTGGAACATTTATTTTCGAACATGAGTTCCATTTGCCAAACTCTAATGAGATATTTTTAGGGCTAAAACTTTGTATTTGGGTTTTTCTTTTTTTCTTTTGAGACAGAGTCTCACTCTGTGGCCCAGGTGGGAGTGCAGTGGCGCGATCTCAGCTCACTGCAACCTCTGCCACCCGGGTTCAAGTGATTATCCTGCCTCAGCCTCCCCAGTAGCTGGGATTAAAGGCACCTGCCACTGCGCCTAGCTAATTTTTGCTTTTTCAGTAGAAATGGGGTTTCACCATCTTGGCCAGGCTGATCTTGAACTCCTGACCTCGTGATCTACCCACCTCTGCCTCCTAAAGTGCTGGGATTACAGGCTTGAGCCACCGTGCCTGGCCTGGATTTTTCTTAAAAAAATCACAGCACCAAGATCAGAGAAGCGTGGGATATGGATGGGATTCCAATTAGTGCTATTCCAATTAGCGTCTATTTCAATTAGTGCTATTGATCTTTGCCACATGCCAGAGTCTGTGCTAGGCCCCTTCATGAACATTATAACATTTAATTCTCCCTGAACATGGTGGGATAGGCATGGCAACCCCAGCTTCACAAATGATGAAATTTCAGGATTATGAGACTTTTTGATATTTTGTCCAGAAGCTTAGTAGCAAAATAAATTGCTGTTACCATCTTACATTGAAACTCAAGGATAAGCTAGCATATCATGCAATTTTAACATTTATCATGAATGGGTCAATGCATTTATAAATTAGGCTGACATTAGCAAAATAACTTATGTTTGAATAAAATAGAACTTTGGCTGGGCTGTGGCAATGGAATAGGTTGTGGAATTTCATTTATATACTGTATAACCATTTATTAAGGTAAATACTACTTGTAACTACAAACAATGTAAATATAAGAAAATAGTAGGAAGACTTTAATTCGATTTCTCTGAAATCTGTCAATATTGACTTATTTTAATTTGATTCTGGGTCTCCATGATGCTATGGTAGAAATCAATAATGATTATTATTACAGAAAACATGTATATTGTACTTACTACATGCCATATACATCCTTTGTGTTCACTCATTTAGTACTCACGACAACAATTTGATTTATGAGTTATTATTGTTCCCATTTTAGACATGAGAAAATTACAGCACAGAGAGGTTAAGGAACCTTCCAAATTTTACACAGCTAGCAAGTGACACATAACCCAAGCAGTCTTCCTCCTAAACAGAGGTCCTTTAACCCTACTCTATATGTCATATATTTTGGACTTCTTATAGTCTAGTTCAATGACCTATGAGGTAATATGTGATTTTCATAGTTGTGCTTCGAAACTGCAGTTCCAAATTGCTAGTCCTGAACTCAGAATTGGAGAACCAAATCACTTTCAATTAAATTCAACACATATTTATTGAGTGTCTGTCATTTACCAGAAAATCTTCTTAATGCTAAGGATTGATCAGGTACCTCTGTGCCACTGAAATGGCAGAAGATAGAGAAAAAAAAAACAAAAACAAACAAAGAAAACCTTTCACCTGGATTCTCCATGAAGCAGAGTCTAGACAAAGGCTGCATTAAGTGAAAGTGGTTAATTTAGAAGTCTGATCTCAGTAAACAGGAGTTAGGGACGGGAGAGTGAAAGAAAAACCATGACGGAAACAATCAATGGACGCAATAAGCCGGCCACCCCTCTGGTTGACTAGGTGTTCTATCTATCCCCTGGGACACTTTGTGAAAAGCCTTCCTGGTTACCTGTCTGAACTCATCTCCTGCACCTTTTTTGTTCCAAGCAGACACAATTCCTACCTTTAAGCCTTTGAACTTGTGATTTTTCTCTGCCTAAAATGGTCTCCCTCCAGATACAGGATGATTAACTCCTTTCATTTCTTAAGATTTTTCTCAAAAGTCATGTTCTCAGTGAGGTCTTTATCCCATCGAGAAAAGCACAACTCCCCACAACACTTCCAATTGCCCTTCCCTCCTTTATTCTTCAACTTAGCATTTATCACTTTCTAATATTTTCCTTAACTCTATTGCCTATTGCTTGCCTCTGCCACTAGCATGCAAGCACCTGAAACTGTGCCAAGCACATAAAATCTGCTCAGTAAGATTTTGCTGAGTGAAAAAATAAACAAATGGTTTCAGAGGCATCCATATGCCTTTGGGGGAGTTATGACAATTACAACAAAGATCTGAAAAAGTAAAACATTCAGCTTTTGACAACAGACTGTAATTTTTGAGTTCATAGATAGTCAATAAGCTTCTGTATCAGAATGTTTTGAAACAAAACATTTTCTAAGTTTATTTCTGATTAATATATTAAGAACAATGCCAAACAAATTGAATGGCAGGGTTTCATTACAGACCACAGAGAAAAGGAAACCCATGATCTCACATCAGCAAGTTATTTCAAAGAGCAATAAGGAGCAGAAAGTCTTTCCCTTTCAGGAGAGGTGATATTGGGAAGTAAAAAGAGAGGCAGAGAAAACAGCCTTTCAGATATATCTTATATTCCGCCTATACTTATCAGGGTTAAAATCATGGGAGGATGGAATACTAGGTTGAGGAAGGAGCCAAAAATGGAAAATTTTTGTCCCATGTTCCACTTGGTATCTTGGGAGTATGTTACCATGAAATAAACTTCACACTGATACAGGGAGAGAAAGGAGGATTATAACAGTGGGGATTCAGTGAAGGGATGTGGTTAAACACAGTGGGGAGGCAGTGAAGGGATGTGGAGGCAGTGAAGGGATGTGGTTCCTCCTCCAGCAGGATTTGTGACTCCACAAAGCCTGCACATAGCATAAAAGGGACCCAAAAATTCCTGTCTATAACAAACAGGCACTGCTAGTATTTCAAAAATTAGCTGGGTGCTTACCCAACATGGTTGCAAGATGAGGTCAAAGTCCTCCTATAGCTAAAGATTTCCAAAAGGGCCCAAACTTAAGAGCAAGGGGGAGACACACCAGAACAAATGCAGGATCTGTAGTGCAAACTAGGATTAAGTAAGGTAGGAGGTAGTTATGGAAAAACAATTAGGTTCTGACTTAAGATGAACATACCACAATTTCCTAGCCATAGATTTCATTCATACATACCAGCAAAACACTCAAGAACCGAACTAGCGTGAGCACAAGTTAATAGACATCAACAGTTGCAAATCCATGAGCTGGATCTGCACAAAGACCTTCCTCCAGTGAGAATCTTATGCTTTCCATCGAGTTGCCCTCTTATAAGGGAGGCAGGAACAGGACAAAGTCCTAATAATGAGTTGAATTTGGAATTGACTAAATGTTTACCCAATAGAGTTTGCTTAACTAGAAAGAAACTGTCTAAACTTAAGAAATTGATATACCTTGAACTGGCAAATTGAAATTTTAACCCTTACCCCAATCAACCCCTGTATTAGTCAGGGTTCTCTAGAGCGACAGAACTCATGGAATACATATATACGTGTATATATATATATATATATGCATTATATATATAATATATATTATAACAATGGGGAGGCAGTGAAGGGATGTTGCTCTGTAGAGGGACAGAACTCATGGAATACATATATATGTCATATATATGTAATATATAATATCTATGATAACAATGGGGAGGCAGTGAAGGGATGTGGTATACATATATATACAAAGGAGAGTTTATTAAGTATTAACTCACATGATCACAAGGTCCCTCAATTGGCCATATGCAGGCTGAGGAACAAGGAGAGCCAGTCTGAGTTCCAAAATTGAAGAATTTGGAGTCCAATGTTTGAAGGCAGGAAGCATCCAGCACAGGAGAAAGATGTAGGCTGGGAGGCTAGGCCAGTCTCTCCTTTTCACATTTATGTCTGCTTATATTCTAGCCACACTGGCAGCTGATTAGATTGTGGTCACCCAGATTAAGGGTGGGTCTGTCTTTCCCAGTCCAGTGACTCAAATGTTAATCTCCTTTGGCAACACCCTCACAGACACACCCAGGATCAATACTTTGCACCCTTCAAGCCAATCAAGTTTACACTCAATATTAACCATCACAAGTCCACCGGTTGTCAACCCATACACATCTTCTGAGATCATACATAATCTTCAAATAAAGACAATAATAAGGTCATAATTATGGCTAACATAATACAACTATCCTTTGAGCAACTGGAAACGCACCAATCCCCAACACAAATACTATTACATAAAGTTAACAATGCTCAAATGCTGATGTGAAGTCAGTAAATCTTATGTCCCATGATAAAAGAGAAAGGAAATAAAATGAAGATATTTTCCTAGTACAAGTGTATACATGCACAAACATGCTTTTAACAAAAGAAGGAGGAAATACTCATGACAGTTACAGTCCTCGTTTCTGCAGCTGGTCATGTGGTCGTAGGGTATTGATGACTACCTTCTTCCACTACCCATTCTGTATTCCCTTTGCCTTAAGCAAGCATCTTAGCAGGTAGCAGGTCATGTTTTTTTTGTTGTTGTTGTTTGTTTGTTTTTTTCCTGGTGGAGTGACACTAATTTTCTTTCTTGAAGGGTCTGGGTCATCTGTAGTCCTGCCTGGATTGGGCTGTTATAGTTTCCCATTGACCTTAATCACAGGGCATGGTAAAACTAAGAGACACCCTAATGAATCTCCTATATGCCAGGCAGACTCTTCCTTACCTCCATCGTAGAGTAGTAGACTGATTTTATATTGATAGTCTGGGTCAGTCACCCCTGCCAACATTGTAATTCCCTTCTTAGCCTGTTGACTTAAAGGTAGAAGAAGCCAAAAGTGTCCAGTGGTAATCTTAACTTCCAGTTTAATGGAATCATAATTGTGTCTTCTGGTGGCAGCATTCCTCCCTCTGGAACTAAGATCGCTAGACCAGCAGAACATAATGTCACGGGAACAGGAAGCAAACATTTTGCTAGTGAATCACTAGGAGTGATGGTGAGTGGTGCCACTTCTACTCCCCCAATGACTGAATTATCAACAAAATTGGATTAGTTATAGATAAATAAAAATCCACACATTCTTTGCACATCTGTATAATGAGTGAATTTTCTACCCTGCAACTATAGCATAAACATTACCACTTAAGTCTGGCATAAACAGTTATAGATTAAAGTACTATGATCCATTCCAGACCAATCTAACTGATCGAGTCCTCATGTGCTACTTCACATTGATTAATATAGGAACAGAACAATTTCTACTAGAGTCTACTAGTCTGAGAAAAGATATATAGACAGAAAAAAATAAGCTTTTATAGTGACTGAAATGTTGGCTGTCAACATAATCAGATGTATATTAAATACAGAAACATAGATATAGGAAAAAATACATACACAAAGCCTACTTTCTTCTTCCATGGTTCCTAATAAGTTAAGGACAGACTTTTCTCCATATTAATCATTCAGTCAACCAATACTCAAAGTAGGAACTGATACCCTGAAGCATTTCCAAATGGAACACTAACCAAATATATTGCCATGTGACTTTAGGTAAAAAAAATGAATCAGGACATCTCTTAATACATGTAATACTTTTGAATGAGAATGTAATACTTCTTCCTTTAATTTAATGTTAATTTTTTCTTTAACTGTGTGTTTGTCTGGGAAAGACTAGTTACATATAATCTATAACAGGATCTCAGTTTTTGCATTGGTCATGTAATGAAGGAATTTAGTACAGCTGTTGGTCAATCTAATTACTATTTTTGAAATAAAAATAAGGAGTTATATCCTGTTGTTGTTTTTGTTTGACAGTCACTGATAGAGTTTCCTGGCTAAGCGACTAAGCTAATGTCATAGCAATTACTTAAATGAAAGGTTGGAGTATAAGACTCACTGGGGAAGATGGTCATGAAGACCTATTAACTAACCAAAAACAACTACTCTATCCATCTTACAAAAATTCTCTACACAACAAACAGGCAAGAATTATTAAAATACCATTGGGCAAAATTTGGTCTAGGTATTCCAGTCATTTGAAATACTGTAACTGGTTTCAATGTATACACCAAAATTAAAGACATTCTATGAGAAATCCAAAGGTAAAGTAAGAAAAAGACATATTTTGTTGTTTTTTCCATGTGCAATTTACTAAAAATGGTTAATTTGCCCCGTTAAAATAATTTATAAAAATTTTCTTCTCACTGCTAATACTATTCTCTGCCTGTTGTTCCTAGTCACTGCATTTTATGCTTAATCATTGATATTTGCTCCCTTTCTTCTAGTACCAGTTCTCACTTACCCGATTACAGTTGTTCCTAAATTGTAGTACATCATACACAAAAAACATATTCTCTGTGGTTTCTTTAACGTAAAAATGACTAGAAGTGAAATCAAATATTAGTGCTGGCAATGAATTCACTAATTGGAAAATACTCTTGCAAGGTCAAGGCAAGTAAGGAAATAAATAATCAAGAAATAGATCTGGTGGCTTTTATGTTCAAACAGTAATAATTAACTGGTTGATTTAGAGAAATATAATCTTTTCATCTCATTTAACATTACAGAAATTTCTAAGACCAAGAGCAAGGTAATCAACAAATTTCAGTGAAGTGTTTCCTTTAAGATTGTAAAAATTAATAGCTCAAAAAGCAAAGTTAAACAGTCATTGTGTTGGAGTATAATTCCAAAGTTAAAATTATTAATGACAATAAAGTTATTAAAAGTTAGGTATGAAACCTAAACTGAATTTCATTATGTTTTTGATAACGTATCATTTTCAAAAAGTTGAAAAATTGACTAAAACAAATGTAGAATAAACATGTGTCAAAGATTTATTTGGCTCACTAATGAGGGAAACAGAATGTTAAACCTGGTTCCAAGCGCAGAAATACCACCAACCACCACCACTAGTCTGGATATCAAAAACTTGTTCTTTTCAGTGGTGATAAAATATTTTCCAATTGACAAAAGGTCACAACTATACAAACAACAACAAACCCCCAGAGATTATTTTTGAAAACAAAAGAAGACTGGTCTCATTTTATCCTGACATATGATTGTAGTACAAAGTGTTAATTAACCTCCTTGCTAAGGTTGGCACATCTAGAGCCATATAATGTTGAACAACTACCCAGTCTAGAAAATTAACTTCAGTGAAAATTTCATAAAGAACCTCAAATTACATTTTTAATAGATTTATTATTCCAAGTTTTTTCAAAATTGCTCTTGTTGGCTATATTAGTCCAAATCTAGGAAACCAAACCCAAGATACTCATCTCAACAGATTTTACCTATAGTATCTATAAATTTGAGTATATTGTTTTCTGCTCAAGGTCCCTAAAATACAGTGAAGTTCCTGGCCTGTTAAGAAGTAATGGTATTTATAGCCTATAAGATCTCAAATGCATATTAGCGACCATTTTTCTAGGACTGTTTTATGGGCATAGGTTTCACCTACGAAGTGCAACCTTTGTTCCTTCATGGTGGTCTTGTCAGAACTGATGAAATAAGATTTATTCTCATATATGTCACTTCCAAGAATGGTCTTGGTTGCACAATCAGTTTGTCTATGTCCTGGTAAAAAGAAGGACAGATTTTTATTGAGCCTGTGCAATTAACTATATTGCCATAACAGAAGATCAGAAAGACTCAGGAAAGTATTCTGTTCCTCAATTCTGAAGCCTCAGGGAAAATAAGTTACCATTTAAAGAGTGTTTCATTTTCATTTGCAAAAATATAGTCTACTATATCAAGAGTTAAGGAGAGATTCAGAAAAAATGCGGGAGGGGTTTCTAATATACCCATTAGAAAAAAGAACACTAAACATAATAACAACAATTAGATTTTCCTACACTTTAAATCTTAGGTATTAGGTCAGCAGTTTGCTTTCATGAGGTTGTCTGCAGGACTAAAAAGAGAGTACCTAAAATCCTGACTCAGTCTCCTAATACTATCTGACAGTTGTCTAAGTGGTGACACTTAAGATCCACATTCTATACCCAGATTCTATATCTTGAAGTATCAGTAGTTAAGAGTATAATCAATGAAATATTTTCATTAATAACATAAGTATAATGTAATTACATTCATGGTATTTAGGGAAGGTAGAGATGCTCTTTGATATGCCAACTACTCCATCGGATTTTACAATAGTGTACAGCTCTTTAAGAAATATAGAATATAACCTATAACTCAATTATTTACATCTTCCTGTTTTATGAAGTAAAAGGAAAAAATTTTGGAATTGCCCACGGCCCTGGGAATTTCCAAAAATGGTTTAGATATAAAATATATATTGAAAATAATACTTCTTCCATTGTAGGATCTGACCTTAGGTAGGTAAAATCATAAGAGTTATCAGTAGATATTTGGTCACTTACAAAAGACTCATAGATGCCTGAGAACAGTGAATGGTTTTGATTGGCTACCTATTAATCAAAGTGGCAATAAAATATTTAAATTAGAAGTCAGGAAATTTTATTTTGTTTGTGAATAATCAAGGATATGAAAAAAACACACTACCACAAATTATTAAAAATTATTAAGGTGAGACAGAATCCCTGTTCTGTGAGCAGATTATACAGTATAACTTTTTACTACCTCTTGCTAAGAGCAGATGGAATTCTCTAAGACTTACCTGCAATTTTAAGAGAGAGTAAACCAAATTCTAGTTTTACATAAATGTAACATTTGACAGAGGCTCATTCATAAGCAGCTACTTTAAAAATTATCTTATGAATAGCACCATCAAACCTGAACAAATTTGCCAAAAATTTAACACATTATAATTCTTCTTTTTGGACTTATCATTTGCAGGGAATTATAAACCAAAGCAACTAAAATTCACTTTCTACAAACCTTCTGCAATTGTCTGTATCTATTCACATTTATTTTTTACTTTCTTCTTTCATACTTTAGAACAACCAGACATTTTACCTTAGGATAATACTACTTTCCCCTCCCCTTTTATCAACTAAAACATATTCCATCATCTTAATTTACAATCATAGCACTCTGCCACAGTTGCTTTTAGTAACATTTCTATCACCAATATGAATTTTAACCATAACCAAAGTAACCAACTTCCACTTCACAGAGATAACGGAGATATAGATAATTGAGTCATTTTCGTCAGACCCAAGC
The DNA here is from genome assembly GCF_043159975.1 of Macaca nemestrina. NCBI lineage: Eukaryota > Metazoa > Chordata > Mammalia > Primates > Cercopithecidae > Macaca > Macaca nemestrina. Next base: position 62,774,774 of record NC_092135.1, on the reverse strand, counting down.
AATTTAGCAGATTATCAAAAATCATAATCAAATATAACATGACTTTATACATGCATTCTTTTTGTATTTTCTTAAAGTAACAGAAAGTAACATGCATGCTAGCATGAACCAAAAACACAGTTTCTCTTTAGTGAACAAAAATATTGGCCTTTGTTTCAGTATTCTATATTACTTAGAAATTATCTAAGTATCCAATAACATCCACCAACTAATTAGATTTCATGCTAATTCCAGTTCTCAAAGTTAACCAAGGGGCTTGAAAATTGTTTAAACTGATACATTACAGAAGATACTTAGTTTTATTTTTTAAAAGATTGTCAGAATTGTAATTCAATCTACATGATTGTTATTTTTTCTCACATTATTTTTTTCATAAATTACGTGAGAATAATGTTAGCTTATCTAATCAAGAAACAGTACAAGAAGTGTGGAAATCCAGATTAATTAATCTTTTCATAAAAAACAAACCCAAGTCTTAAATGAAAAAACAAATAAATAAATATGTTTTATTACACTTCATACAGGTAAAAGACATATTGCTGTATTTTAAAGCTAACATTTTTAAAAGTCTAATTTGTTTTCATAGTTTGACCTTGATTAAGTAAACTTGATTCTAAAATTGAAAGGTTTCTGATTGGTCGGTTTCTGTAGGAAGGGCTTTTTGCTTCAGAGTCTAGATCTCTTAAAGGCCTAGAACTTTAGTTTCTTTATTTTCCAGAAATTCTGGAAATTTGAGATTTACGTAAGTGCTTATCCCTAATAAATAAAAATCGAGCTCTGTTATTTTAAAAGACACTGTAACAAATATTTAAGACCCTTCAGAGATACGAAAATACTCTACACTCGGTCAATGAGAGTCAGTCTTTTCACTATCACAGACACATGGAAAGCCTGCATACAAATATAAAACATGTATCAAAAATTTACTTAACTTGTTAATGAGGAAACTGCAATATAATAAACATGATTTCAAGAGCAAGCACACATGAAGAGATACTAAAGAAAAGAAGGGCCGGGCACAGTGGCTCACACTGGTAAACCTAGCACTTTCGGAGGTCAAAGTAGAAGGATCCCTTGAGCTCAGGAGTTCGAGTCCAGCCTGGGCAATATAGTGAGACCTCGTGTTTACAAAAAACAAACAAAAGTTAGCCGGGCATGGCAGTACATGCCTGTAGTCCTAGCTACTTGAGAGGATGAGGAGGGAGTATCACTTGAGCCCAGGAGGTTGAGGCTGCAGTGAGCCATGATCACACCACTGCACTCCAGCCTGGGCAACAGGGCCAAACCCTGTCTTGAAAAAAAGAAAAAGAGTCGGGCACAGTGGCTTCTGCCTGTAATCCCAGCACTTGGGAGGTCAAGGTGGGTGGATAACCTGAAGTCAGGAGTTCGAGACCAGCCTGGCCAACATGTGGTGAAACCTCGTTTCTACTAAAAATACAAAAATTAGCTGGGTGTGGTGGCAGGCACCTGTAATCCCAGCTACTAGGGAGGCTGAGGCAGGAGAATCACTTGAACCCGGGAGGCGGAGATTGCAGTGAACCGAGATTGCACCATTGCACTCCAGCCTGGGCAACAAGAGTGAAACGCTTCACAAAAAAAAAAAAAAAAAAAAGAAAGAAAGAAAATAAGAATGTTGGAGTAAGATTGCTATGTTAGATATAAAACTGATTTATGTCCTATAGGGAAATCAAATAATAATCTTAGAGCAATCTTTTGTACTAGACAAATCCTTTGCATCTCTACCCAATGAAAACCCACAAGTTAACATGTAACTTCACAGCGTAGGTTCTAATCAATAGTAAATACTATATCAAACAAAGGGGCATTCTCCCACAGAGTTAAACTACCTTTAAGTGGACCTGTTAGACAAAGCTCCCATATGATACTGAAAGGACACATGATCCTTTTTGCTTCATTTCCAATGTGTGAGTAATTTTTCATAACAATGTTTAAAGTTGAGATTCTTGATAAACATGAGAGTTCCTATGTCTTCAACTAATCCAAATAATAAAACTTAATTAGATGTTTATCTGTGACAAAATTAATATTATTTTTCAAAAGTTCATATTTAAGCTAAACTTCAGTTGTTGTCAGATACCAACATGAAATTCCTTAAAATCCTGGAGGTCGAGGATAAATTTGATCATAAGATTAGAGAGGGATCAAATTGATATGAGTAGTATTGGGCTTCAGGGGGCAGAGAGCATTCTAAAAATCAATACTAAAAGACATTTTTTTCCCCACGTGGTAATGTAGGGCATAATTTGAGTCTAAATGAACTCAGGAATGCCCAGACATGTCTGAAGAACTAATTAGGTAGACCACAGGAGTTGACTCCTGAGTTCTAGGGTAGAAGGAATTTTGAACAGAAGCTGAAGGAGTTTGAGAAATACAAGGATTAAAAGCCTGTTGGTGTAGCACACAGCCTGACCTCAGGATATTGAAGACTCCAGGAATGGGCACCTCCCTAGTATCTTCAGGACTTACAGCTGTGAGAGCACCAGTGATAAACTTCTGTAACCCAGAGAGATGTGTGCTTATGGTGCAACCCTGCAGCAATAGTAGTGAAGAGCTCTTGCCCTAAGTAACTGAGAGTGAATAGAACCCAGTAACATAAGAAGACTATCCATGAGCTCAAATTAAGCAATTTTACCTTTAATCCCAAGATCTCCAGGAAAAATATGAGAAATACAAATCCTTGTTATATTGTGAGAAATACAAATCCTTCTCAACACTTGAGTAGCTACAGCCACTGCATTAGCAAAGAAGGACATGAGTCCACAAAATATGGATTTTCAACACTACATAACCGTTTGTACCCAAAGGTAGAGAGTCTAATGAAAGAGGCAGCTATTGAGAGAAAAAAATCGGTTGAATGATTTCTGATATTTTAGAAGAAAAAGCAAACTTACTGGTGTGCATTTAGAAATCTAAGCTTTTTCTTTTAATTTATGACCTATGCAGAACTATTAGCACATTGATAGATTTTTGTGTTTTGTTTTTGGAGAGTATTTATTAAATGTTTTAAACAAATAAACAATAGTAGCTTATAGGGGGCATTTAATTATATCTCCTTTTCCTCACCTTTGGTCAGAACATTTAATAAAAGGGAATAGGAACCAAAAAATGATGTTTGGAGTTGCCCAGGTGATAAAACAGGTTAGAGTGTTATTATTGTTTTTTTTTCTGGGTTCATAATTAGGTGAGTGGATGGAAGGGACATTCCTCAAAACGGGGTGAAAGCATTCTGTGAAGATGCTCCAATTCAGAGGATTGTTCAAATGTTTCATGTTCTTAATTTGGAAAGTATTAAGATGATTTGGGAGATGATTGTTCTCAGGTATTGGGCCTGCCATGAAGGATGAGGATCCTCTCCTAACCATCCCTCCTTACCGCCTCACCACAATATTCTCTGTGCTCTGGGTTATGAGGTTGATGTGGTTTGGTTCTGTGTCCCCATCCAAATCTCCCATCCAAGTACTAACCAGGTCTGCCCCTCCTTAGGTTCTGAGATCAGATGAGAACAGTCACTTTCAGTGTGGTATGGACCTAGACACAAACCTCATCTAGAATTGTAATCCCCATGTATCAGGGGAGGCACCTGATGGGAGCTGATTGGATCATGGGGGTGGATTTTCCCCACGCTCTTCTCATGACAGGGAGTGAGTTTTCATGAGATCTGATGGTTTAAAAGTGTGGCATGTCCCCATTTGCTCCCTCTCTCTCCTGCGGCCATGTAAGACTTGCCTTGCTTCCCATTCAGCTTCTGCCATGATTGTAATTTTCCTGAGGTATCCCCAAGCCATGAAGAACTGTGAGTCGATTAAACTTCTTTTCTTTATAAATTACCCAGTCTCAGGTAGTTCTTTATAGTACTGTGAAAACAGACTAATATAGTGGTTTTACAGTTATCTTATTACTATCATTTCCTCTGGCCACCAATCCAACCCCTAACACACATGCACATATACAACATATGCATACAAATATCTGTTACAAATAAATTACATCTTCATAATTTTACACTGAACACTCCTTATCCATAAATGACATCTTCAGAGCTGTTGAATTCATTAAAACATTAGTGTGGAAGATTCTAAATGTTTCATATTTTCCTCAAACCTCTTTCAACCACAAAGAAGTTGTTGGGTTTGAACACCAACCAACCCCTTTCCCAGTCCAGCCTCCCCGATTCAACCTTGCTTCTGCTACTCCCACGAAAAATTTTAAGAGAGAAAAAACAATTAAATGTTTAGCTACACTCCATTTTATTTTTCTTTGAGTTATTGCTGTACCAGTCACAACATATCAATGATTTCTTTTGTAAAACCAACCAGGTAATAACAATTTCTGCTCTGGAATAGCTTCTTTGTTAAAAGAAAAAGGTGTTGCCCCTCTGCATTTCCTATTTTGTCATAAATTTGAGCTGCATTTTACTCATCTTTCAAATAAAAATAAAGGTCAGGTCCACTGGCTCACACTTGTAATCCCAGCAGTTTAGGACGCTAACATGGGAAGACTGCTTGAGCCCAGGATTTGGAAGCCAGTCTGGGCAATATAGTGAGATCCCCCTCTCTACAGTAAAATACAAAAATTAGCCAGTCGAGGTTGTTCACACCTGTAGTCCCAGCTTCTCGGGAGGCTGAGGAGGGATAATTCCCTGAGTCCAAGGAGGTTGAGGCTGCAGTGAGCTGTGATTGTACCACTACACTCCAGCATGAGCAATAGAGTGAGACCCTGTCTCAAAAAATAAATAAATAAAATAAAAATAATTATGCTTCCTTGTTGTCTTGTAACATGTAACAAGAATTAACTGCAACCTTTAAATATATAGCACTCCTTAGTACCTTATAAGTAAATATAATAAATACCAAACATTACTGTAACGTTGGTAAGAGATTTTTCTCTTTATGGCTTGCTAGAAGGCACTATGTATTGTAGTTTGCATTGTTAATAAAACTTCTTTTATAGAATTTTAAGACTTTTATTTCATATTTTTAGGAGTACTTTATATGAAAATATTATAATTTCAAATTAGCTACAACTACTGCTTTTGCTAAATAACACAACTTTCAAAAACAGACTTAAGTTTAAGAGGTGTCTATTGTTCCAACTTCCTACTCAGGGCAGGCCTCATCTCTATAACCAATCTGATAAATTGTCTTCTAAATCCTACTTGATTTTTCCCTGGGGACTACTGGAAGAGCAATGCATTGCATTTTTAAAATTAAAAATAAACATGCAGTGGACATGAAAAGCCAAAAGTTGGTAATGAAAAAAGTCTTATAAAATTGACATACATCTGGCAAGACTATTAAGAATTTAAAAAAGAAGATAGAAATAAAATGGATTTGGAATAAAAAAATGCAACATAATTACAGCTTTTTTAGGCTAAAACAAAGGATGTTTAAAACTTCAACTAATTTAAAACTTCAACTTTAGATCAGAATAAAAGATATAAGATTCTTCTACATGATTCTAATGTATACTTTTTTCTCAGCTAAGATTTTTCTACTCTTAAAATGACTTTAATTGTTTACTAGGAGCATAGGTATACTGTATACTTTTTTTTTAGATGGAGTCTTGCTTTGCCATTAAGGTTGGAATGCAGTGGCGCAATCTCGGCTCACTGCAACCTCTGCTTCCTGGGTTCAAGTGATTCTCTTGTCTCAGTCTCCTGAGTAGCTGGGATTACAGGCACATGCCACCATGCCTGGCTAATTTTTGTATTTTTAGTAGAGACGGAGTTTCACTATGTTGGCCAGGCTGGTCTTGAACTCCTGACCTCAGGTGACCTGCCTGTCTCGGCATCCCAAAGTTCTGGGATTACAGGCGTGAACCGTGACGCCTGGCCCATACCTCATTTATTCTGTTTCCCTTTATCATGCTTCACAAATACTGCATTTTTACAACTTGAAGGTTTCTGGCAACCCTAATCAGGCAAGTCTATTGGCATCATTTTTCCAACAATGTACTCATTTTATGTGTCTATGTCACATTTTGGTAATTATCCCAATATTTCAAACTTTTTCATTATTATTATATTTATTATGGTGATCTATGATCAGTAATCATTGATGTTAATTACTACTGCAATTGTTTGGGGGCACCACAAATTGCACTTACATAAGATGGCAAGCTTAATCAATCAATGTTGTGTGTGTTCTAACTGCTCCAGTGACCAACCATTCCTGGTCACTGATTGATTAAGTTTGCCATCTTATTGGCTAAGTTTGCACATCTCTCTCCCTCCTTTTGAGCCTCCCTATTTTTTGAGACACAACAGTATTGAAATTAGGCCAATTAATAACCCTACAATGGCCTTTACGTTTTCCAATAAAACGAAGAGTCACAGGATGCTCACTTTAAATCAAAAGCTAGAAACGATTAAGCTTAGTAAGGAAGGTATGTCAAAAGCTGAAAAAGGCTAAAAGTTAGGCTACATGCATCAGTTAGCCAAGTTGTGAATGCAAAGGAAAGATCTTAAAGGAAGTTAAAAGTGCTACTCTAGTGAATATACAAATTATTTTTAAAAATTCAAAACGATCATAATGCTGATAGAAATTTTAGTGGTCCAGGCCGGGCGCGGTGGCTCAAGCCTGTAATCCCAGCACTTTGGGAGGCCGAGACGGGCGGATCACGAGGTCAGGAGATCGAGACCATCCTGGCTAACACCGTGAAACCCCGTCTCTACTAAAAATACAAAAAACTAGCCGGGCGAGGTGGCGGGCGCCTGTAGTCCCAGCTACTCCGGAGGCTGAGGCAGGAGAATGGCGTAAACCCGGGAGGCGGAGCTTGCAGTGAGCTGAGATCCGGCCACTGCACTCCAGCCCGGGCTACAGAGCAAGACTCCGTCTCAAAAAAAATAAATAAATAAATAAATAAATAAATAAATTTTAGTGGTCTGGATAGAAGATCAAACCAGCCACAACATTTCTGTAAGGCAAAGCCTAAGCCTGAGCAAGGTCCTAACTCTCTTTAATTATATGAAGGCTGAGAGAAGTGAGCAAGCTGCAGAAGAAAAGTTGAAAGCTAACAGAGTTCAGAGGAAAGAAGCCATCTTTCTAACATAAAACTGCAAGGTAAAGCAGCAAGTGCTGATGCAGAAGCTGTGGCAAGGTATCAAATCTAGCTGAAATCATTGATGAAGGTGGCTGCACTAGGGAATAAATATTCAAGGTAGATGAAATAGCTTTATACCGGAAGAAGATGCCATCTAGGACTTTCATAGCCAGAGAGAAGTAAATGCATGGCTTCAAAGCTTCAAAGGACAGGCTGACTCTCTTGATGGGGGCTAATGCAGCTGGTGACTTTGAGTTGAAGCCAACAATCACTCACCATTCCAAAAACCCTAGGGCCCTTAAGAATTATGCCAAATCTACTCTGTCTATGCTTTATGAATGGAACAACAAAGCCTGGATGATAGTGTATCTGTTTACAGTATGGTATACTGAATATTTTAAGTCTACTGTTAAGAGCTACTACTCAGAAAAAATATTCCTTTCAAAGTACTACTGCTCATTGACAGTGCACCACATCACTCAAGAGCTCTGGTGGAGATGTACAGAAAAATTAATGTTGTTTTCATGCCTATTAGCAGATCCATTTTACAGTCCGTGAATCAGGGAGTACTTTTGACTTTCAAGTCTTATTTAAGAAGTAGATTTCATAAGGCTATTCCTGACATATATAGTGATTCCTCTGATGGCTCTGCACAAAGTAAATTTAATGCCTTCTGGAAAAATTCACCATTCTAGAGGCCATTAAGAACATTTGTGGTTCACAGGAGGAGGTCGAAATATTAACATTAATAGGAATTTGGGAAAAGTTGATTACGATTCTTATGGATGACTCTGAGGCATTCGGTAGATAAAATAACTACAGTAGATAAAATTCAATACATAAAATAATGACAGATATGGTAAAAATAATCAGAGATGGAGAGATAGAAGTGAAGCTTGATGATATGACTAAATTGCTGCAATTTCATAATCAAACTTGAACCAATAAGAAGTTACTTCTAATGGATAAGCAAAGGAAGTGGTGTCTTAAGATGGGATCTTTCCTGGTAAAGTTGCCATGAACATTTTTGAAATGACAACAAATGATTTAGAATATATGTATATATTCTTTTTTTTTTCTTTTCTTTTCTTTTCTTTTTTTTTTTTTTGAGACAGAGTTTCACTCTTTTTGCCCAGACCGGAGTGCAATGGCACGATCTCGGCTCACCGCAACCTCTGCTTCTGGGTTCAAGTGATTCTCCTGCCTCAGCCTCCCGAGTAGCTGGGATTACAGGCATGTGCCACCATGCCCAGCTATTTTTGTACTTTTAGTAGAAATGGGGTTTCTCCATGTTGGTCAGGATGGTCTTGAACTCCCGACCTCAGGTGTTCCACCGCCTTGGCCTCCCAAAGTTACAGGCGTGAGCCCCCGTGACCTGCCATGATTTAGAATGTTATAAAACTTATAAAAACTTGGTTGATTAAGTAGCAGTAGGGTTTGAGAAGATTGACTCCAATTTTGAAAGAAATTCTACTGTGGGTAAAATGTTGCCTAACAGAATCACATACCACAGAGAAATCTTTCACGAAAGGAAAAGTCAATTGATACAGCAAACTTCATTGTTGTCTTATTTTAAGAAATTACCACAGCCACCCAACCTTTAGCAACCATCACCCTGATTAGTCAGCAACTATCAACATCAAGGTTAACACCCTCCACCAGCAAAAAGATTACAACTCACTGAAGACTCGGATGATAATTAGTGTTTCTTAGCAACGAAATACTTTTAAATTAAGATATGTACCTTGTTTTTAGACATAATACCATTGCACACTTAATAAACTACAATATAATGTAAACATAACTTTCATATGAAATGGGAAACCAAAAAAAAATATGACTCGTTTTATTTCAATATTCGCTCCATTACAGTGGTTTGGAATGGAACCTGCAATATTTCCAAGGTATGCCTGTATTCAGAAAACATGCCTTAAGGAAGAACTGCTATTCAGTTCTGGTTAACAATGGTTGCCAACTGAGGAGCTACAAAAAGGCTTCAAAAGTTTTCATCTTAAATTATTAGATGTTTTTCAGTTTCTTGTGAAACTGTGGTTATAAAATATGGTTATTTTCTTTTACTAAAACATGCTACTATATAACTTTATCAACTATAGGAGTGATCTGTAAACTCTGTAACTGTTCAGTTTCTATTCCTGTACTAGCATATAATTATGTGTATGCCCTCTGAAAAGAATGATCATATCCCATGAGACATGAAACTGTAAAACTCCTAGAGGAAAACAGAAGAAAGTCTCCTTGACATTCATCTTGGCAATGATTTTTTTGATTCGCATGCCAAAAGCACAGGCAACAAAAGCAAAAATAAACAAGTGTGGCTACATAAAACTAATACGCTTCCGCATAGCAAATGAAACAATCAACAAAATGAGAAGGCAGCTTACAATTGAGAGAAAGGAGCTGCAAACCATATAGCTGATAAGGGGTTAATATTCAAAATATATGAGTACTTTACACAGCTCAATAGCAAAAAAGATGAATAACCTGATTGAAAAATGAGAAAAGGACCTGAACAGACATTTCTCCAAAGAAGAAATAAAAAATTGCCAACAAGTATATAAAAAGGTGTTCAATATCATTAATCATCAGGGAAATGCAAATCAAAGCTATAGTAAAATATCATTTCACACCTGTTAGATTATCAAGAAGTTATTACCAAGAACAACAAGCGGCCGGGTGTGGTGGCTCATGTCTATAATCCCAACCTGGGTAATATGGATCTTTACCAAAAACAACAACAACAGTAACAACAAGCAAAAAATTAGCAGGGCACAGTGATTCATGCCTGTAATTCTAGCACTTTGGGAGGCTGAGGCAGAAGGATGGCTTAAGCTCAGAAGTGTGAGACCAGCTTGGCCAACATGGCGAAACCCTGTTTCTACAAAAAATACAAAAATTAGCTGGATGTGGTGGTATGTGCCTGTGGTCCCAGCTTCTTGGGAGGCTGAAGTGGGAGGATTGCTTGAGCCCAGAAGTTCGAGGCTGCAGTGAGCCATGATTGTGCCACTATACTCCAGCCTGGGCAACAGAGTGAGAGACCCTGTCTCAAAAAAAAAAAAAAAAAAATTAAGGAAAAATAAGAAATAACAAGCACTGGTCAGGGTGAGGAGAAAGGGAACCCTTGTACACTCTGTTGGGAATGTAGATGGATGTAGACACTGTGGAAAATAGTATGGTGGTTCCTAAACAAATCAGAAATAGAACAACCATATGATCCAGTAATCCCTACTCTGGGTTTATACCCAAAGGATATGAAATCGCCATCTTATAAAGCTATCTGCACATCTATGTTTATTGCAGCATTAGTCACAGTAGCCAAGATATGGAAATAACCAAAGTGTGCATTGATGGATAAAGGAAACACTGTGTGTGTGTGTGTGTGTGTGTGTGTGTGTGTGTGTGTGTAAATGGACTGTTATTCAGCCTCCAAAAAGAAGATCCTACTTGAGGTGAGAGGTTTGAGACCAGCCTGGCCAACATGACGAAATACCATTTCTACTAAGAATACAAAAATTAGCCAGGCGTGGTGGCGCGTGCCTGTAGTCCCAGCTACTCAGGAGGCTGAGGGAGGAGAATCACTAGAAGCTGCCAGGCGGAGGCTGCAGTGAGCCGAGATCTCACCACTGCACTTCAGCTTGGGTGACAGAGCGAGACTCTGTCTCAAAAAAAAAAAAAAAAAAAAAAAGACGAAGAGAAGAAAAAAAAAGATCCTGCCATTTGCAACACTGTGGGTGAACCCAGAGCACATTATGCTAAGTGAAATAAGCATGACACACAAAGAGAATTGTTGCATGCTCTCTTATATGTGAGATCTTTTTTAAAAAAATTGAATACATTTTGAATAAACAATTGAATACAGAGTAGAATGATAGTTACCAGAGTTGGGGGATGTGGGTTTGGGGTTGGGGGTGGAAAATGGGCAAAAGGCTCCAAAGTTACAGTTATATAGGATGAATAAGTCTAGAGATTTAATGTACAAAATATGGTCAAAGAAACGAACAAAAGGAATTGTGATACCTCTACAGGTAGGGTCGGCAGGTAAAATGCAAGATATTCAGTTAAATTTGAATTTCAGATAGACAGCAAATAACTATTTATAATAGGCAAATATTGCAGGTGACATACTTATGCCAAAAAATTATTCATTGTTTATCTGAAATTCAAATTTAACTGGTTATCCTGTATTTTTATTTACTAAGTCTGGTTATCTTACTTATAAACTTCAGTTTTCTAATATACGTAATGAATAGTTTGAGCACATGTTATCTAAAGTCTTTTTCAGGTTTAATGTTGTATGATTTCTGTTACAATCAGATATTTTTAATAGAGCACAGTCATTTGCCATACTTATTCATAATTCATACCCTGCAACACAGATGATGATACTGTTGTATTACCATTTTATTGATAAAGAAACTAAAAATTACAAAATTATTTTTTAAAATATTTTTCAGATATGGGATTTTGAATTTCCACTAATGAAAATATGATAATTGCAGAATGCCTAGCTTCAGTGAATTGACTTGATTTTGATATTTAAAATATATATTAATCCTGAAATAACTTAGGTAATTCATCGGTTTTGCTAGACTGCTATGACTGATGTCAACTGAAGCACAGAACTCACAAACAAAAAGACTGTATTCTAAAACCACCGCTAGCATGCTCCACCAATTTCTTACAATCTTCAACTTCCTTAAACTTTTTTTCTTTAAGTGGCATATCTCAGAAAGAACTAGAAGAAAGTTCTTGGATGTTGAAATAGTGTTAACCATAGCTCAGCTTGTTCTGTGGTATTGACAGATTGCAAAATTTATAACATACATAAGAATTACACCTGGAGTAATGAGGCAATACTTCATTTAAATCAAAATATGTAGAGAAGAAAGGAGTCTTACATTTGCCAGACATAAAACTATATTTTAGTAGCATTCCATGTAAAAGGTCACTGATTATCACAAATAGTCCCCATGTAGCAGGAGATTGAGAAGTTAAAACTGATATGATAATTTTGAAGTCTGGATATTTAAAAAAATAAAAAAGAAAAAGAAAAAATGACATGGTTTCCTTTAACACGGTCAGAAAAAAAAGTCTTAATCCCAGTTTTGTTTTTAATTCCAAAACTAATTATTTATTTACTTAGTACATTCCTAGGTCTCTGAATGAAAATATTTGTTCTTTGTTGATCAAAATTATGCACTCTATTTATTACAACAGAAAATTATAAAGATCTAGAAAATATATATCACTATCCCTGAAATATACACTGTAGCCCTTGTAAATATGCAATCATATAAAAATACATCAAACAGGAAAATCACCTTATTTAAGTAAGCTTATCCTGCTACTTACTTGTATTGTGGCAGCTGATAAATACTGTAAGCCCAGGAGAAAATACTTCAGTCAGAGATCTGCATCACTCTTTCCATTACCTTGTTAATTGCAGACTCATACCTGTATGCCAGGGATGCCTGAGTGCCCTCTATGCTAGACATTGAGCTAAGTCTGTTAACTGTGTTCTCTCATTTAATTTTCTCAACAATCTTATGGAATTGCTATTATTTTCCCAAGTTACTAGATGAGCTAAACAATAAAACCCAAAGTTCACACACTTACATATATCTAATAAGTTATATCATCATTTTCTGCCTTTCTATCATTTTTCCATTTCTACTGCAGTTACCAAGGAAAAATAATTAAAGTAGCCAATAATGAATGTTTAAAACATTAAAAAATTGTACCTTATATGTGCTAGAAGCAGTGATTTCCAACATACTAGGTGGACTTTTGGCAGTGTGCTCTTCCCATCATACTATTTGTAATCCAAATATTCATTTTGTGTAATTTTCCATGTAGGGTTGCCTTTGATTTTCCTAGATTGTTGTTGTTATTGTTGTTAGTAGAGGAAAATGCACAGTGTCATTAATTCTGCTGCAAATCTCTCATGGGGTGGACCTTGTTAGGAGTACAGAATGATCTGATTCAACTTCATCCTGTTCTGTACAGTTTTCAATGTCTTGGGTGGATCCCACAGCAGAACATGGACTAATAATAACAAGAGTTCACATTTTTATAGAGTCTTTGTTCTTGGTCTGGTCAAGGGTGCTCATTCCAGAATGTATCTGAGTTTCTGACCATCTCTTAATTTTTCCTCTCTCTATTTTGCCTCCCTGATCTTCATATTCCTTAAACGAAAATGGATATGTCTACAACCTTAAACTCTCCCCAGACTGAAGTGTGTCCTTTGGGACTAGGCGGGTTCAGGTAGGCAGTACCTTTGAAGCTGGCCTAGGAGATAGAAGATCTTCAGCATGCTGCTTACACAATAATATTTATTTGCTCTGGGATAACTTTTAAGTCTGCTATGATTGCAACAAGGTAACTGTAATGCTACTGCAAAATAAAGTAAAAACCAGAAGAAATAACTTTGGATTCTAGTTTTGCTACTTTACTAGTATCAAGGCTTTGGGCAAGTCTTTGCTTCAGTTTCCAGAACAGTGAAATAAGGATATGAGTGTCAATCTATGCAAGCCCTTAAGTGGCTCAAACTGGATTCAATAAGTGAGAGTGCATTGCAAGGGGCTGTATGTGACATCTTGTTATTAATAGTCCATATATATGAATTCAATAGTTTTAACACAATCAGCTTGATTACTCAACATAGATAGTGAGAAAACTCAGAGATCACAGAATATCTATAGATTCATTATAGAGATAAGGAAATTGAAGATCCCGCAGTAAAGTGATTTACTCAAGGTCATTACAGAGCAAGAAGCCAGAGCTCTCAGCTTGGAGGAGGAAATTATCTGCTTCACAGATGGCAGCTTACAGAGACACAGCTGGCTCCCATTTGTAACATTTGTTTAATAAGGGCTTCCATTACCCTCACTGGACACTTACTCTTTGCCAGAAACAGTAAATTTCCTAATGTCACCCAGATAGTAAGAGTCAAATCCAGGGATGTAAACTCAAATCTGTCTGGCTCCAGAGCCTGAGCTCTTAACCACTGTGGTACTTAGTTAACCGCACACACACTCAGCCTCCCAAGAGAAAAGGCACAGGAGGGGGCAAGGAGCCCTGCCAGGATGAAATATGCTGAGACTTGTTAGGTTTTATGCCTGGAAAGCCAAATCAGTGGCTACCTGGCTCAAAGTCGAACATTTTGAAATACATGGAAACTGACAAGCAGTTAAGGCTTTAGGAAGCTCTTTAAAACAGAAAGGGAGAGATGCAGCTTCCAGTTACAGTTAGAATTGAATAGACAATGTAAATTCTAAATACAAAGATTCAGTTAATTGTATCACACGAAATAGAAAAAAGTTGACTGTTTTGTCCTTATCTTTTTTTTTTTTTAAAGGAACACCCGCATTTGAATGGTATTTGAATTTTAAATTACCAGGGTACTTTTAACAAAACTGATACTTTAATAGAAGGGCTTATTTACTTCCAATGAGTAAGAAAATTACTGCCAACAGAATTACGGAATCCAGAAATAGAAATTTATTTGACAAAAGGATATCTTAAAGAGGGAAATGAGAAAGTAGATTTTAGTTAACTTTGTGTTGATGGAGGAGAATCTGAGCTTGACATTTGAATGGGCACTGAAAACCCTGCCCTCTTTAATGCTCATAGCACTAAATTACATGTCTGCATGCCCGTGCACGTTTCTCCAGGCCTCACCTCTATTCTGGAATGTGTGCATATTAATAAAGAGTTTCTTTTTAGCACTGAATATGATAATATAGAAATATAGCACCATTTTAAGAGATAGCATACCAAACTCAGGCATTTCTTCTTCTGATACTTAGAACTGAAAAATTATTTATATTTTGGGAGAGCAGTAAAAGGCCCTACACTGATTATTGACCAACTTCCTTAAGATTTTAAGTTGATTGACAGTCACAAAAATAGTACTGATGAGCCCAGTGGTCTGTGAGCCCCTCAAGGACAAAGGCAGTATCTTTGTGATCTTTGTTTTCCTAGCCCAATTCTTGGTATAGCAGATATCCGATAAAATGCTCCTTTGATTGAAATAAAATTTAATTCATGAATATATAATCCTCTCGGAAGTTCTATTCTAAAAAATGTTCAGTGATTTTTCATGTTTCAAAATATAAAATCTGATGAGTTAAAAACTGATTAAAATTGAGAACAAAGCACATCTATTTTGGTTCTTTCAATCTCTAGAAGGCTTGTTTGTAAATGACCCTCCAGGAGAGAAAAGGTATTAAAAAAAAAAAAAAACCTCTGTAATTCCAAATATAGGACCATGAAGAGTGTAATTCATATTTTCCCTTTACAAATAGTATTGCCGGGTGCGGAGCCTCACGCCTCTAATCCCAGCACTTTGGGAGACTGAGGCGGGTGCATCATGAGGTCAGGAGATCGAGACCATCCTGGCTAATACCAAAAATACAAAAAAAAAAAATAGCCCGGCGTGGCAGTGGGCGCCTGTAGTACCAGCTACTCGGGAGGCTGAGGCAGGAGAAGGGTGTGAACCTGGAAGGCGGAGCTTGCAGTGAGCCGAGATTGCGCCACTGCACTCCAGCCTGGGCAACAGAGCGAGACTCCATCTCAAAAAAATAAAAATAAAAAAGTATTGTATTTATTTTCTTCAAGCTTTGATATCAAAGTGAGTACTGAACTTCATACAAGAAAAACAGGGATTTATTCATACTTTAGGAATAAATTAGTCAAATATGACTTTTATTTCTTCTGTTAATATAAAATAACTGGATAAAAATATCTCCCACACTCAGTTACTCTACAAAAAATATTTGTTATCTCTGGTACTTAAAGAAGGGGCATGCATTAAACTTGAAAGTATGAATAAATGTATTACCACTTCATTTGGGTAGGTCATTTAACTCACATATTAAAATAGATATGATGAGAGTTAAAATGGCTACAATTATTATGGTTATTAAAAACTACATAAACAATACAGCATTTAGCCATTATATTTGACTTTGAAATGTTTAACAATTGGCTTTAATTTCAATGGACAAAACTAATTCTGTCAGTTTTTATTATAATTGCATACATTGGACATCAAAGTAAACATTTAATCATTTAAGAGTTGTTAACAAGTTTTCATATTTTCCTTTGTATATTTCTAACTTCAGTGCAAAGAAGAAAACAGTTCTCAATGAAACAAAATCAAAATTTTTTTTCATGAATAGACATTTCTGTGTTAAGGAAACTATACTATTTCAACAAACATATCTGCTGAGTTTATTTATTCTTACCTATTAATTGTTGGTCAGTTTGGAAAAAGGCATTAAAATAAGATTATGAATTGGAATAGGAGGAAAGGGAAAGGGAGATATACCAATGATAAAGATAAATACAATTACAAAACCTGGCTAATTACAAAACCTGGCCCAGGATTTCTGACAGCCAAAGAAAATATTTTTGTTATTTTGGGATAAAGTTCTCATGCAGCATTTATATAGGGAACATCAAATTCTAACAACACTTTCTATGTGTTAATACATGTAGGAATACTCTGTAAATTATGAAAGCACTACACAGAGATGAAAAGGTAATTAACTATTATGCATATATTACTGGATTGAGACTAAAGCTACAATTCTGACTTTCAGCTCCCTGTTTTCATCAACGAAGTCTTATGCATAAATAACATAACATATTTGTCTGAGATTGGGCAGCTTCTCTGAAATACAAAGTCTGAAATAAGACTTTCATTAAAATTGATATGCAACAGCCCTGATCTTGTTGTATAAAACCACAAACACATACAGTCTAAGAAGACAGAAAATAAACACTTCCTTTAGGTTGTAATGTGCAAAGGTGAAATGCATAGAAAGATATTAATGACCTTTGAAGTGTAATTTTTCAGTTTTGAATAGAGCTTTTCAAGTGGTACTTATAGTATGAATATAATGGTACTTTTCAAATGGTACTTATAGTATGAATAAAAACATACGTAAAATAAGCATTTATAAATGTTTTCATTGTTCCAAATAGTTCACAAAAATTTTAGACAAACTCCAACCATTATGGCCCACTTTAACATGCCTGTCTGCTTTTTATATAAGCACACAGGTATTTATTAAGCATGTAAACCTCCTTTCCATTTATTACTATCCAGCAGGATTCCAAAACCTAGATTATTATTCAGAGAGATATATAGCTAGGTGAGCCTTCCTTTAGCATCATTCTACCCATTGATTTTGGTACTAACCCCATCAGGTAACCATGTGAAGAATAAGTCTTCTTTCCCTAGTAGGACAAACTCACCTTCCATCTGTTCCATTTAAAATGGCCTACCAGCCCCTTTGAGTTGACGTCTTTCCCCAACTCAAGTTCCTTTTAGGATTCTCCTGAGGAGGCAAGGCCTGAAGGTTTCCTTCACTCTTTTATTCAGTGCACACATATTGGTGGAGAGTCTCCTGTGTTCTTGGCTATGCTTTCAGGAGACAAAGGGTAAGACGTCGTCCTTTAAGGGCACGGTGGCTCACACCTATAATCCCAGCACTTTGGGAGGCCAAGGCAGGCGGATCACAAGGTCAGGAGTTCAAGACCAGCCTGGCCAACATGGTGAAACCCCTGTCTCTACTAAAAATATAAAAAATTAGCCAGGCGTGGTGGTACACACCTGTAGTCCCAGCTATTCAGGAGGCTGAGGCAGGAGAATCACTTGAACCCGGTGGCGGAGGTGGCAGTGAGCCAAGATCGTGCCACTGCAGTCCAGCTTGGGTGACAGAGCGAGACTCTGTCTCATAAAAAAAAAAAAAAAAAAGAAAAAAAGAATAAACCCCCCTAACTCTGCATTGTGTAAATGAATAACTGAAACAAAATGTCATGGGGCCTTGCCCTACCTAACAGAACCTACTGGGGGCCAAGAAAGGGAAGGGCTACTTCTATCTCTGCAATGAGAGAAGTCTTCCTGAGGGGATAATACCTATGCTTAGGCACTTAAAATGATCGGCAGGGTGGTGAAGAGAGGGGGAGATTCCCAAACGGGGAAATTGAGCACAATCTTGGAAACATGGGCAATTTTGAAACAGCTCTGCATAACCAGAAGATTGGAAAACAGCAGTTTTCTCCTGTTATGTAAAAAGATTTATAGCAGCCAGGCACGAGTGGCTCACGCTTGTAATTCCAGCACTTTGGGAGGCCGAGGTGGGCGGATCACCTGAGGTCAGGAGTTTGAGACCAGCCTGGCCAACATGGGGAAACCTTGTCTCTAATAAAAATACAAAAATTAGCCAGGAGTGGTGGCGGGCACCTGTAATCCCAGCTACTCGGGAGGCTGAGGCAGGAGAATCGCTTGAACCCTAGAGATGGAGGTTGCAGTGAGTTGTAGTCGCATCACTACACTCCAGCCTGGGCGACAAGAGCAAGACCCCTTCTCCAAGAAAAAAAGAAAAAAAAGAAAAAAAAAAGAAAGATTTATAGCAACTGTGATTATTATTTTGCTAATCATTGGCTACAGTGAGGATAGCTTAGTACCATATGTGAAGACCACCAAGCTTGGTGGTGCTCTTAAGTGGTTTTGCCCAACATGAGCTTATTTCTTGGTTATGTGGATTCTGTTGTAGGTCCTTGGACTCTCCAGGGCAGCTGTGCTCTGGGTGATAGTTTAGCATTCCAAGAACCTTCAGTCTTGTGTCACCTTCATTTTAATAGATGCTTTCATGATTGTAGCAGCAAAGGAAGGGAACATAGAGACTCAAACACTGGCTTAAGTAATTTCACCAGGAAACAAAGCATTTCATGTCTGTTCACATTTCCACTTATCAAAGTCACAGGGTCATACCTAATTTCCATGGGGTGGAGCATATATTTCTCCCTAGGACCAGAAGGAGGAGAGCAAAAAGTGGTGAGCACTGAAAATGCCTTCAGCGGTTATGAAATGTTATGAAAATGTTTTATGACTAAGATAAGGCCTAATCTTACTAGTATTAGGGTCCATAATATTACTAGTATGTCGTACATTAAGGCTGAAACTAATTAAAGATTTAATCTTGTCTTGTGATTGAAAGTTGTGGACTTTCAAGTAGTTTCACTGTTACTCAATATTTGCATCATTGTCTGTGCAAGCAACTGTAAAAGCTTGCACAGCTCCGTGTTCAGAAGCATAAATGATTCATGAAATTGTTTAACTAGAGTTATTGTTTAAAGACTAAAACCCAGAGGTATTTACATAAATTGCTTTACTCTTAGTTAAAATCTCTAAAAGCAACTTTTTCTAATATGGTTCCAGTATTGCAATCCAAATGAGTCATGTGTTTTTCTTTTCATATTTAAGATGCACTGAAAGGACTACATTATGCAGTGAAAGAAAGAAATATCAATGCCTGCGTATGATAGACAAATGGCACACTGCTAGGTATTTAGTTCAGCAATCTTTTTTGTTGCTGAAATGGATAAACAACTAAAGGAGCATTAAAATCAATTTAATTTTAATACCTGCCAAATGTTATTCTATCAGTGGCTAACACAGGTTTATTACTTGATGTTAGTACTACAACAGAAGTCCCCTGCAGGATGTTCCTTCATGTAAGATCTCTCCATCAGTTTAATCCAAATATGTTTTTAAAACTGTCATTTTAAGTTGATTTCTTAATGTCATATGGTTTTCTGAAAACACATTTTTGGACCCATCAGAATGGCTCGCATCTTAAAACAATTGGCACTTATGAAAAATATAAAATATGTAAATAATTAGGGTGGTGCAAAAGTAATTGCGGTTTTACCATTACTTTTAAAAATGGCAAAAACCGCAGTTACTTTTGCACCAACCTAGTACCTGTCTGTCAGGTGTAAAGAATCATGTAAAAGGCATGCACGTGGATACTAAAACGTTCAAACAAGCACACATCTGTGTCTAATTCCTTTACCCTTGTAAAACTTCCAATAAGTGAATACAATCTATCAGTTAATTCTTAGTTTATAGACTGTCATCAGACATTCTGTTGTCCAGTTCTCATGTCAGAGCTGTTATAGGCTTTTACAAAAAATGCCTCTGAAGACAGGGCAAGCTTAAACCTGCCATCAATTAGAAAGATCTGTGTCACAGGTGCACTTTTAAAAGAATGGCAATCTTAGAGGTCAAGTTAAAAACACAAATTAAAAAAAAAAAAAAATCCTGGACGTCGAGGGTCAGACTCCAGGGAGGGCAAGCTGCAGGTCCCACTCTGCGAGTTTCTGTCCTCATTCCGCGGAGGCCCTAATCCTCCCCGCGGATCCTGGCAAGGCAGGTAACCTCCCTTCCCCCACACCTGTCCGGCTCGGGCGCACCAGCCTTCCCCAAGCGCAGCCCTAGCGGTGGGAATGGGAACACCTCGTCTGGGAGCTTCCTTTCGGTTCAGCTTCCCCAGCCGGACCCCAAAGACCCGAAGCCCTGGGGGAAGGAAATTCCAACTCGCTCCCGGCCCACCCCCGCCCCGTTCCTTTCTCCGGCTCGCTGCTTCCCTCGCTCCGATGCCACCGAGCTCGTCCCCACTTCTGGGCGGCAGTGCTGCACAGGCGGCGGCGAGCTCCCGGACTCCGGGCAGGGAAATGGGGCAGGGTGAGTGAGAGATCGGGCTCCAGCGAGGCCCCCAGCGCCCAGCGAACGCCCGCACCCCGCCCGCGGGACAGGGGAGGCGCTGAGTCGGCCCTGCCCGCGCTGGGCTGAGCCTCGCAGGGGTTGCCGCTTCTCCATTCAAGTCCTGGCTTGAGAGCCGAGCGGCAAGAGCGCGGGCCGGGGGAGGGAAGAGTAGGAGAGGAAGCCGCGAGGGAGAACAGGCGAGCTACTGTCTCCTTTGGGAAAGAACGTAGGAGCCTTGGGTGGGAAAAGAGAGATCAGCCCTTCCAACTTCTCTTAGGGAAAAGTTTTCCCAGGGCGTTTTGTTTGTGCAAACTCGGCCGGAGGAGCCTGGGAGTGCGCTGCCGGCGTGGCGGCGGTGCCCGTGCGCCCGGCCCCGCTCCTCTCCCTCCCCGAGAGGCGCCAAATGGCTACCCAGTAAACCCCACGGGGCGGGGGCTGCAGCGCCGCCGCCTCCTCTGCGGTGCTCTGGGCGCCCGCTAGACCTTGCAGCGACGGCGGCGGCGCCCGCGGGCTGGGAGCCGGGGCCCGCAGGTGGAAGCGCACCCGGGAGGCGGGCCGGTCCGGGCTGGGGCAGCGCGGGCGGGCTCTTGACGCTCAGCCAGCTTCGCTCCGGCCTCGGGAAGGCGTGCGTCCCGCCCTGACCCGCCGGTCTCTCCCACCCCAGCAGTGACGCGCCGCCTGGGAGCTGGAGCCCGCGCAGCGCCCCGCAGGGCGATGGACGGCCGAACCCCGCGCCCGCAGGACGCCCCAGTCGGGTAAGCCCAAAGCGCCGCGCCGCCCCTCACTGGGGAGAGCGAGGACGGCGAGGATAGCGAGGCCTCGGCCGTTTCACCTGGCTGGCAACTCGCTGCCCTGCCGGCGGCCTGACTCACTGGCTGTCCTCCACGCGGCCGGGGAGGCTGCTTCCTCCCGGCCTTCTCGGAGGCCGCCCGGGCGGAGGGCTCGGGTCGTTTCTGGTTGCCTTCCTACCGGGGCTGCCCTGGGTTGCTGAAGGCCAGCTGAATGCCAGGAATTGGGTGAGGAGTCCGAGAGCAAAAATTGTAACAAAGGGGCCCTTGTTTGGGCTCTGGGGGAGCGGTGGACGATACCTGTAAGTGAGCTCCTGGGGAGGGAGGGCAAAAGTTTCCTTGGCCATGGGCTGAGACCCAGGCAGGTGAGCAATGCCAAGGTGACTGTAAGGAGTGGGCTTTCTGCAGGCGGTTGGAGGGGGACAGGAGGGTGTGCCAGCTGTCAGCCCGCATGACAGTTCCGGGAGCGAGCGGGGTGCGCGCCTCTGACTGGGGGTGTGTGTGCCTGTGGCCAATTGCTGGTGCCAAAACCCAGGGCAAATCAGATTGCAAACAACTCTACTTTTCTTTTTATCCTCACATGTTTGAGAAGAGAGGAAGGGGCTGTCACATGGTGAGTTAATGTTAAATGAGGCATGTCTTCCTGCCAGATATGCTAATAGTCACCTTGCTAAGCGTTTGAGTAAACAGCAATGAGAACAGGTAGTTCTGCAAGAGATGAAGAAAACCCGAAATTAACCTTGGTCTTGGTAAATAGTTCAGGAGTAACCTGGATGCTAGTTGAGCTTCTGAAGTGGGAAACTCATTTGATGTAGTACAACTTTTTTTCCCCCCAGCGTTAAGTGTTCCTCCAACAGTTTATTTTCTTAGTTAATCTGAACGCAGAAATGCCCAATTGAGAATATGAGCATTCCAGAAATAGAAACGTTAGGGAAAAATCGACGTTGTCACTAATGAATGAGACTTGTACAATTTTCCTGATTTAAGAGTGTAGAAGTCATTTTTCCCTGGAACATGACAGGCGTTTCCTTAGAAGCAAGTCACAGCATGTTTATTCATCAGAGACCATGCGAACATTGGCAGTTGTCTAGAGGAAACATGGAAAAGTCTCAAAGCAACATGACTAATCTAAAAGATATTTAGTATAATTTTTACATAGAGGAAACGTAGTATGTGAATTAATTATTTCATTTTGCTCCAATTAACTTTCTCCTCTCTGCAAATATTCCTCTCGCTGTTGACTTTCATTTCTTTCCCCAGGTTTTTCATTGTTTAAATATTATCATATCTCCTTACATATATTCTCACATCAGGATGAGTAAAGAAATATATTGGTAGAAAGATATTGAGCATACAAGCAAGATTCCTAAGTGGAGCTGCAGAATTATGTGAATTGACGAGACAGCTGTCAGGATACTGAAATGTATTCAGGGATTGCAAAATAAAATAGAATTAAATCGGGTTTGGAAATGGATTAGGTTAAGGTACTTTCAAAAACAAGAAAGAAAAACATACCTGCTTTCACAAAATACACCCATGGGTGTTCAGAAGTCACTGGGGACTTTAAGTAAGTAGGTGAGGTCAGGTGGCTCTGTGTTAAAGAAACAGAAAAACACTTTTTGCTGGCAAGCATAACTATAGTAAGAACCTTCAGACTTTACTCTTGGTATTTTATTTTAATGTAGAGACGAGGTCTTGCTATGTTGCCTAGGCTGATCTCAAACCCCTGGCTTCAAGCAATCCTCTAACCTTGGCTTCCCAAAATGTTAGGATTACCAGTGTGAGCCAGTGCGCCCAGCCACTTTTGAGAATTTAAAGGTTAAACTGATAAGTTGTTTGCTTAAAAAGGAAGTACAAAAGAGCTTTATCTAATTTGTCAAACATCTTTAAAGGACTTTTGCCCTCCCCTTTTCAAATTTAAGTAGGGAAAATGTGTCAACACCTTATCTAAAATAACACAGTAGTTCTATCATTTTACCTGACATTATTCTATTCAGGGAAGTGATCATTACCTGAAAAATATCAACATTAAAAAATTACCTCTCTACTTCATTTGTCTTCTTTCACTTGTGTAACTTGTCCTTTGGCATATGCCTGTCATATAAGATTTGTTGAATATTTAATATTCAGTATTGCCTCTGTTCTTTCTCAAAAACCCAGAATATAAAGGGTTTAAATTGGGGGAGAAATATCTAGACAAGGATATTTTGGAGGTGGCAGGCAGCAATCTTAATATGTTATAATTGTTAGGTTTTGGAGGAAAATTTCTTGCTATAAAACTGACTAATTATATCATAACTCATTACTTTAATAGACAATGAAGCCTAGTTTAGTCTTTATCCTTGGATATTACTGTTGGAAAGAATTCCTCTGTAATTTTCCAAGTTTTACATTGTTGTAACATGTCATTTTAACATAGCACCAAGTTTTGTTCTCCACATTTTATAAATGAGACTCTGAAGCTCAGAAACACTGAGTGAGTGTGTTGAAGTCCCAGCAAATTAGTAGTAAAACCAGAAGAAAAACTCTTAAGTGCCTAGTTCATTTTGTTAATTGCTTTTAATCTTTTCTTGACCATGGTATGATATAACAATCTACATTTTAACAGATAACTTATATTTAACCATTAACTCTGTAATATTTTAATACATTTCAGGAAAAATGTAGTTAATATCCTTATCCTCACTTTTATTAATTCTATGATAAATTAGCCCATTCGGGGAATGATTGATTATTTTAGGAAAATAAAATAGTATTATGGCCTCTCCGCTGCTGCTTTTTCTTTGAAACATTCTAAATAATAATTGTAACATCAAAAGGGGTAGTTTGAAGGTTTTTTGGTGCCTTCCCGCATTTAACTCGCATTTAGCATTCTACGACATTGTGAGTTATGTGGGTTGGGTGTCATTTTCTTTTCAGTGGAAGCGACGGTGCAAAGAAATAGTGGCTGCCTTAGGGTGTGTGCTGGTGAAATCCCTGCCTTGAAAGGGTCTGATACTGTGGTCATCTTGAATGTCTTTCATTTTGGCCTCCATTGTACTGCTTTAATCCCTTACCATTCTAGATTAGATCCCTTTCTTTTGAGACAGGGTGGAGTCTTGCTATGTTGCCCAGGCTGACCTTGACCTCTTGGGCCCAAGTAATCCTCCCACCTCAGCCTCCTGAGTAGCTGAGACTACAGTCACAAGCCACTGTGCCTGGCTTTAGATCCCTTTCTTAATATCATGCAGAAGTATCCACTTTATATTTGTTGTTCTGTATCTTATGGGCTTCTTTTTGGCATTTGTTTTGAGGCTAAGAGTTCAGATGTCAAAAGACATTGAGTCACAACAGTTTCAGTTTTCCTTTGAGCAAAAAGTTTGCATGCAACTTTATATATATTCAAATGTGATATGTACATTCTTATATATTTACATATTTTATGTATACTATACATATACATACATAGATACTCCTATCTAATTCATGTGTGTGTTTTCATATGTATGTGAAAGTTGACTGGCTTAACTTGCATAGTGATCTAGATGAAAAATGATAAATCATTTTTATATTTGTTTCTACGAAGTGGAAATCCTAGGTTGGTTTGAGTTTTTTTGTAGAGAGCAACACTGTTGGAGACCCTTGTTGGAAAATTGAAATGCTGCATTGGAAAAGAGAGTGATAGCCAAAAGTGATTTCCTTCTCTAACGTGGATATCCAATTAGTAAAGTTATTTAAGTTTCCTATATTAGTACTTAGTAAAGTGACATTAATCTCTTAGAAAAAGCAACATGATTGCTGACATCAACTTGGGTGCTTATCTTTGGAACTAGTGCTTACGTTCTTTACTTACCCAGATATGCTTTACAAAAAAAAATCCTTCGAAATTTAAATGTCAAAAGCTTAATTGACCTTGCTCCTGAGGATCTTAATATTTTGATTCTGAAGTACATTTTCAGGAATGTACAAGGGGGACAAAAGCTCTCTATCATTTTGCAGCTTTGGAGCTATGGGGTTAATTGAAGGCATATGAAAAATTAAAGAATGATGTAACAGCTGCTTTCTTAAGCTTTCGTAGGGGAGCGTTATTGGTTCTAAAGTTTCCCTGTGTGAACTGAGTTCTTGAATACTTAGAAGTTAAGTGACTTTTCTGAAGTTTCAACATGAGAGTCATCTGGGGTGCTTTCACACTAATTCTTGGGCTCTCACACCCCCGCCCATTCTGATTTTAATTCTCCTGGTCTGGGACCAGGGGATGGCTAGTTTTAAAATGCTGCTCAGGTGATTGTAGTGTGTGACCAGATTTGAGAATCATTGATTAAGTAGATATCAACAGCTAACATGGAGCTGATGCCAAAAAGAGAATAGAGGCTGTTACTAATCATTTGTAAGGAACTCAAGATTGTAACTTTAGCATTATTTTGCCTTTTGAAAGATTCCATGTAGGTGCTTTACAGTATTATTTTTAAAGCTTTTGCTACTTCTTTTTGAATAAGTATATTAACTTCATTTTACAGTGAATGAAACTGAGGATCAGAGAGCTTAATTAACACATTGAAGGTCATACAACTCTAAGGAATGGAAGATTATTAGAAACAAGCTCTGATTCCAAACCTATGCTTTTCATAGGGCTATGTTTTCTACCATGGATTATACTGAATGGCTAAAAATGATTTTTATTTAAAGTGGCCTTATAAAAGCATTATCTTGATTCTTTTTAAAATCATGTTTATATTTTATATTTAAAAACTACAAATTTCAATGCATATAAAATGTCTAGCATTTAAAAGGAGATTAAATATTGGATTATGTCTTCAAAGTAATGTGTAACATATTCCTGTGTTTGGTATGATGTAATTTAACTCATAGTAAACTGGCATTTTTTTTCATCATATGACAAAGTCTATACTTATTTTTTGATATTAGGCAGCTATTAAATGTGTAATAATATTTCAAAAGTAGGATTTTTGATTACTGAATAAGAAAAATGAAATTATTTGTTAAAACAGTGCAATACTTGTCCTTCAAAATCAGATTATCTCTGCATGAATTAGAGGATATTGAATAACAATATTATGACCTTATATTTTTGGTTTATATTTAACCATTAACTCTGTAATATTTTAATACATTTCAGGAAAAACGTAGTTGATATCCTTATCCTCACTTTTATTAATTCTATGATAAATTAGCCCATTCGGGGAATGATTGATTGTTTTAGGAAAATAAAATAGTTTTATGGCCTCTCAGCTGCTGCTTTTTCTTTGAAACATTCTAAATAATAATTGTAACATCAAAAGGGATAGTTTGAAGTTTTTTTGGTGCCTTCACACATTTAACTCGTATTTAGTGTTCTACAACATTGTGAGTTATATGGGTTGGGTGTCATTGAAATGCCAGATGTGTTAATATAATAATAAATGCCAAACTTCATGTTATTAAGACAACTACTTTTAATTAATCAGTCAAAAACTCCTGAACCCTTACTTTATATAAAACACATTTTTCTAGGCACTGGGAAATAGGCTTCTAATCTTAAGAGCTTCACTACAGAAATTATATGTATCTGTAGGAATAAAAGGAACATGATATTAGTGTATAAATGATACTTTGTTACTGGCTTAAAACATTATGTCTATGCTTATAATTTAAAATGCAACAGCCTAACTTATGGGTCAGCAAACTATGGTCTAGCCAACTATGTCCTGAAAGTCAAAACAGCCCTCTACCTGCTTTTTTCCCCCTTTTTTCTCCTTTTTTTTTTTTTTTTTAATTGTGGTAAAATATGCATAGCATAAAATTTACCATCTTAACCATTTTTAACTGCATGGTCATTGGTGTTAACGCACATTCATATTGTTGAACCATCACCACCATCCATCATTATAACTCCTTCATCTGGCAAAACTGAAACTCTAAACCCATTAAACAGTATGTCCCCATTCAACTTTCTCCAGCCCCCCAACAACCACCATTCTTCTTTGTCTCTATGATTTTGACTACTCTAGGTACCTCTTACAAGTGAGATCAAAGTCTGTCTTTTTTTGACTGGCTTATTTCACGTAATGTCATACGTGTTGTAGTATGTATCAGTACTTTATTTCTTTTTATAGCTGAATAATATTCCATTGTATGTATAGACCACATTTTGCTTATCTATTCATCCGTAAGTGGATATTTGGGTTTCGTTCACATTTTAGTTATTGTGAATAGTGCTGTTGCTATGAATAAGGGTATACAAATACCTCTTGAAGACCCTGCTTTCAGTTCTTTTGGGTATGTTGTTAGAAAGGCTGGATCATATAGCAGTTTTATTTATTTATTTTGAAGAACTGCCGTACTGTTTGTTTGTTTGTTTACAGTGGTTGTATCATTTTATATTCTCACCAAAAGTACACGAGGTTCCAATTTCTTTTCACCAATTTTTATGTTATGGAGCTCCCCCCCACTTCCCTGTAGCTGCTATCCTAATGGGTATGTGGTAGTATCTCATTGCATGTTTGATTCCTGTTTCCCTAACGTGTAGTTATTTGGAATACCTTTTTGTTGGCCATTTGTAAATCATCTTTGGAGAAATGTCTGTTCAAGTCCTTTGTTTTTCAATCTGTTTGTTTTAATTCTGTCTATATTCTGGATGTTAATCTGCTATCCTCCACCTGTATTTATAGAGTTTTACTGGCAAACAGCCACCCATGCTCATTTGCATATTATTCTCCAACTGCTTTCACATTATAGTTGAATAGTCCAGATAAAGACCATATGGCCTGCAAAGCTAAAAATATTTGCCCTCTGGCTCTATACAGACAAAGTTTGCTGACCCACTGGCCTAATTTATAAGATCAGTAAATTAACTAGTCATTGTTTAATTAAAAATTTATTGTATACAGGAGACTTCTAAGTATGAACTGAAATGTCGGTTAAAACAAAATTATTTATTATCTGTATGGAGTGAAATATATCTTATACTAGAGGATTTTGCAGAATGGAGATTGGTGATTGATTCCTTTTTCAAGTAAAGACTAGACTTGGCTGTTGGCAAACATTTTAGACTTTTAACATTTATAAGATATTAGAATATATTTTAAAGAGAATTCCAGACTTCTGTGCCAGAGAAACTTTAGAAAAAATGACTGATATAATTAAGAAGATATTTAGAAACAAATGTGCATAGGAGGAAATGGACCGAAGGTGGAAGGAGTTCCTATCTAGTTTTTTGAGTCTAAAAGTCAAAATGTCTTTATAATTTCCAGCAAGTATTTTTATTGTTGTTCAAGATACTTCATGTACTCAAGCTTTTGGTGTTCTAACATTAGTATGATAGTTGTTATGAGATTTTTTTTATGACTTTGCTTTGCTAAAATTTTCCCCCCATCTGCTACAGTAAAAACAAACTAAAAGTATGAGAGAAAGAAGTTTCCCATGACTATTTATAAAAGGCCAAACGTCTTCAGTTTTGCATACAAACTTCATATCTGAGGAATGAATCCTTTGGAAAAGATTCTCAAAGATTGGCTAGTCTTTAGAAAAATGGTAGAGTGAGCATGGGTAATTTATTTCATATAATTTAAGTTCACTGTGCTGTTTATAAATTTAAATATTTTAAAACTGTTGACTTTAGATGTAAGAAATCTGTGGAGTTGAATTTTGGAGCATTTTGGCAAAGTGCTTTAATTGGAATTGTCATCTCAGTATGAAGGCAGCAAAGAATGTAAAGGCAGGAGATATGGCCTATTAAGCTCAACTCATAGAAAGTTGAAAACTTAGTTCTATTTGTAGCTTGTAGCTATTTATTTATTTATTTATTTTTGAGACAGGGTCTTGCTCTGTGGCCCAGGCTGGAGTGCAGTGGCACAATCTCAGCTTATTGCAGCCTCTGCCTTCTGGGCTGCAGTGATCCCCTCACCTCAGCCTCCCGAGTAGCTGGGATTACAGGCATGTGCCACCATGCCCAGCTAATTTTTGTACTTTTTGGAGAGATGTTGTCCAGGCTGGTCTCAACCTCCTGGCCTCAAGAGATCCTCTCACCTCAGCCTCCTAAAGTGCTGAGATTACAGACATGATCCACAGTGCCGGGCTTGTAGTGTGTGTGTGTGTGTGTCTTTTTTTTTTTTTTTTGAGATGGAGTTTCACTCTCGTTGCCCAGGCTGGAGTGCAACGGCGAGATCTCGGCTCACCGCAACCTCCATCTCCCAGTTTCAAGCAATTCTCCTACCTCAGCCTCCCGAGTAGCTGGGATTACAAGCACGCACCACCATGCCCGGCTAATTTTGTAGTTTTAGTAGTGACGAGGTTTCTCCTTGTTGGTCAGGCTGGTCTGAAACTCCTGTCCTCAGGTGATCCGCCCGCCTCGGCAAAAGTGCTGGAATTACAGGTGTGAGCCACCGTGCCTGGCCATTTGTTGGGCCATTTGTAGTTTTTAATTCCTCAATTGAAATCAGAGCTATATAAACAATTATTATTTGTAATATAAACAATTATTTTTTAAAAGTATGGTTTAATAGCACAGAGGTTTTCTTTTGTAATGACTTCAGGCTTGTAGAAAATTCCTTTGGACATAAAGGTGTAAAAATACCATATATTTGAGAATAGTCAAAGTGTTTCAGAAGCAAACCTCTGAAATGTGGTTGAATAAAAGCTGAGTTATAGTAGTTTGGGTTCAAAATATGGTTGTACTTATAAAATCTGATGTTTTAAAATATGGTGTGTAGGTTGACTTTAAATAGGATTGAATGCTAAGGCATCGGAATATATCTTTAAAATAATATTAATCATTAGAAAAATTACATTGATTCTCAGTGTGATTAATTTGAGGGATTAACACCAAGTAGTTGGTAGGCATTCTGGTGTATTTTTAAAAATTAAATATACCTTTTTACCTTATAGCCTAAAGTAAAGCTTTACATCATAGCTTCTGTAATTACAACAACATGTGTTTGTAAGGAAGTAGAGTTAAGATGCTCAAATCTAGGTGAGACATTTATCTACAGTCCTTGAGGATTCCAGCTCTCAAATCTGCCTTCATGCACATGCACACATAGTATTTCTGGAGAAATGGAATCGAGGAAGTATTAGATGATCCCAAGGGGAGTAGCGGGGGCTGAAGCCAAAGTTTTAATAGCTACCACAGTTGTGTATTGATTGAGATGTGCTGGAAAAACAGGAAATTGAGCTGCTAAATGGGAAAATGACTACTATCCTACCATTCCCAGACCTGATTGGATGTGCCACAGTTTCTAGGCCAGTTAGCCATAATCAAGATAATTACAGGAGTCATTGAATTCATTTTCTCCTTTGTGCTAAGATGAATGCAAGTTACACACAAAATGGAAGCCTCCGAGGGTAGAGCAACTCTTTCTCTTTTTTTATGCCTGATAGTCACTTGCTGTATCACTGCTTTAATAGAATTAGGAGAGAGACAGGGTCACTATCTTATAGGACAGTATCTGTATTTCCTGGTCTATGGCAGCTCCTATAATTCTCAGGTATCCGTGATTCAGTTATTGGTGGCAAACTCCTGAGCAAACTGTCGTACCACACTGTGGGGGTGAGTTCTTCCTGTCTCTTGCTCCTACATAAGATGTGGTGTTCCCCATTTCCAGATAGCAGCTAGGTGCTTTAACTTAAAGCAAAAAAAAAATACTGTTTCTGTGCTTCAGGAGAGCAAAGCTGAAAGTGGTAGAAAAAAACATCAGCAGGTGAAAAGAATGTTTAAATTTTATTTATTTCTGCTAGATAACGTAAGTAAAATTTAAATGATCCCTACTAGGTAATTTAAATAAAATTTAATAACATTTTAAATGTTAAAATAAAAATTATTTTTATTTTTTTAATTATTTTTTGAGACAGAGTCTCACTCTGTTGCCCAGGCTGGAGTGCAGCGGCTTGCTCTCAGTTCACTGTAACCTCTGCCTCTCAGGTTCAAGTGATTCTCCTGTCTCAACCTCCCGAGTAGCTGAGACTACAGGCATGCACCACCATGCCTGGCTAATTTTTGTATTTTTAATAGAGACGGTGTTTCATCTGGTGGCCAGGCTGATCTCGAACTCCTGACCTTGGGTGATCCCCCTGCCTTGGCCTCCCAAAATGCTGGGATTACAGGCATGAGCCACTGTGCCCTGCCAAAAATAAAATAAAATTTTCAATGTTCGTGATCCTATGATATCAGTCTTTTCAGTTTCCTCTTTCTCTGAAAGTAGGTAAACTTTATTGTGATTATTATCTATGAACTTTGTTCCTCCCTTTAGGAAAGTGAGATTTGACTTTGATTGAACGAAAAATATTTAATGCTAGTAATCTGAAAAGAGGAAATATACTCATTTTTCCTCTCACATTTGAATTGGGATGAGTTTTATATCTAGAATCTATTCCACTTTCTAGTTCACTTCACTTTACCATACATCATTTTGAAATACAATCTGATCTGAAACAAACAATATTCAAGAGTAATTCACACCATAGGTTTGTGATTCTATGTAGAAATATGTAGGAAATTCACTCTTAGATGACGCTAGGAAAATATAGTCCTGAAGTTTGTGCTGGTATCCTTGTGAAACCTAGAAACATATTTCCAACACTAATTTAGTTACACGGTTATAAGTTATATAATCTTAAATTTATTTAGGAGAATTTTTACAGCTTTCTAATCAAATTCAAGATTCATATATATATGTGGGGTGCAACACTTTGAGATTTGAGATTTTCATTTTTTATGTATCATTTAGGACACTAAGGTTATGCATGTTTGAATTAGTGGCAGTTCTAAAAATTATCTGAGGATTTTGAATATTTACTATACTTTTTGATAACCCAAATCCATTCTTTTTTGTTGACAGCAGTGGGGTGTTTGAATGTCTTGGATTTGGGACATTCACAGTTTCCGTATATTACTATAAAGCGTAGGTAAGGTAGAGACCAAGTTTCTGGCATCCCATGGATATTTGGAAGGGTTTGAACACAAAGGTACCACAAATACCAGTGGTATTAAAGGAATAGCCTTGCGGCACCAAGAAATACAGTTTAGGATGCAGGGAGTGAGTAGTACAGTGAAATGATTTAATTCCATGATCAGCATCTTTTACTTCTACTTTTACAGAGGAACTCATCTCAGCTTAGTTGCCACTCGGTGGCTGAACCATTGTGGATGGTTTTGTACTTGTCATCACCGTGGCCCTAGGACTCTCTTTTTTCAGAATGTGGATCTATGTCACACCAGTATGGACCTATGTCAAACATTCTTATGGAAGTGGAAGGAGTGCAAGAAAAGGAGGAGACACTTTAGGATTTGAGAAGGGAGATGTTTTTATTCCTAAATCTTAGAGAACCAGCCAGCTTCTTAAATTTGACACTTCTAATTAAATAGTTTTCATTGTTATATGCAGCTGAAGCTCTATAATTGGTTATCTCAAGAAAAATATTTTAAAGTATTTATATTCAAAATAAAATGGAAAAATCTGGGAGATTTGGGGTAATACCCCATTCATATACAATTTTATTTTTCATTTATATTTAAATATATTATTTTTCAGTTGTGTATATGATATATATTTCTTTCTTTTCCCTTTGCCCTGTGTGATCTGCTTATGTATTTACACTACTGCTTCATGGAAAAAAATTAAATTTCATGGAGTTTTCTTCAAAGAGAGAATTTTATTTTTTATTTTTTGCTTTGGTTAGCTAAGTAGATGCATGCTTTGCTAAATGGAAATGGAAGAATAATTGTGTTTTTATTTGGGGATGTGGATGAAGATGAAAGAAGAAAACAAGCAAAATATATTCAGTGGGTGGGAAAATAAAAGCAGAGCAGTTTCTGATGGTAGAAGAAGAGGCAGCTGTGCTAATGCTGGGCTGTATTGCCACTAAACAAGCAGTTTGAAGGCTTTGATCACTTGTATTCACTTTGTAACTCGGGTACTGTTTGTGGAACACTTCTGTGATCTTAGGTTATTATGAAGTGTTTTCTGCCAAAGACTATATATAACCCCTTCAAAAGTACCCTATCTGATTGTGGGGGAAAATATTTCGTCCAAAATTAAATGGATGGTTGTGCCAACGACAGTTCTTTACAATGGGATTTATGGGCCATGTTATTTATTCGTTATTTTTCTAATAGGCAACATATTCAAATGTCACAAAAAGCAAAAGAGCAAAATGACAAAACGGTGAGACATCTCCTTCTAGCATCTTGGTTCCTGTCACCCATTTCTTTCCCAGAGGCAATCAGTGTTATGAGTTCTTTTGAATCCTGGTAGCATTCTAAACTAGCACTGTCCAATGGAAATATAAGCCACAAATGCAATTTTAAATATTTTAGGAGCCACATTAAAAAATTAATGTAAATAACATATTACATGACACATGGTTATATGATTCGAAGTCTTTCAAAACAATAAAGTTGTCTTTAGCAAAAAAAATTTTATACCAAGTCAGATTTGAAATGTAAATTAATTCCATTAAAATGTCAGTTTCTTAGTCACACTAGCCACATCTCAGTTGCTCAAGAGCCTCATGTGCGTAGTGGCTACTGTACGGTTAGTGCATCTCCTTATATTCATGAGCCAGTGTGTGTACGTATATAGTTTCTCCCTCTTTTATACACATTGAGTGCTGCTTCATACATTTCTTTTTTACTTAACAATCTACTTTGTAATTACTCCATTTTATTACATAAAGAGCTTTATTTTTTTCCTAGCTATGTATTATATCTTTGTAGGGATGAATTTTAATTTATATAACCAGTCTCCTATTGATAGATATTTAGGTTTATTCCCCTCACTCACCCTTTGCTACCGAGTTGTCATTTTAATAACCTTTATGCAGTTTACAATTTGTTGTGAAACCCTAAAGGGAAAAGGCCATATTCTTTATTGCTTCTTTTGTGTAATTTGCAGGGTTTAATATCATTTCCACAGATACCTAGAAACAATGATCAGTTATTGTATAGGTGGTATTTGAGTTTGTGTGAACTCAAGCAAAAAGTCAGTGTTGAAGATGGAGACAAATTACTTGTCCATTGGAACGATAGGAGCTGAGTTACGCAAAGTATTGAACTGATTATTTAATATTCATTTTTATAGCCATTAAGCAATGAATTATTATTAAGACACCATTAAATGCCACACCGTTAACATTACTGTTTTATACCTCTCAGCACTCTATTATAAAATTCCATTCTTGGTTTGAGCTTCTCATTTAGGATTATTCCCTGCCATAGTATTTTTGAAAGAAATATGCATTTCATTAACAGTACTATATAAGTGAAAATTCTGAATAACATGTTCATTTTATATCTAGAAAAAACAAAAACTTTGTCCATCATGGGTAAGGTTGTTTAACAAGACAGAAAGGGTATATTATTTTTTACAACCTAAATATCCCCATTTGAGTAATTACAGCAGAGTGCTATTTTATTTATAGAACAGGTTGTATGTTTGAGAGTGAAATAGTCGTTAATTGTGTGACTAATTAGTACCTAAGAATTCATACTCATTTGTGTCAACACCTTGAAATCTAAATTGTCAATTTCCTTGCTATTTTGATTCCAGACTTCAATTGGTAGAGGACATTAGTCTTTTGATGTGAACAATAATGGGCTGAAGAATAAGACCGAATAATGAAGGGTGTTTTCTTCTAGCTCATGAAAGAAAAGATGAGAATTTAGAGGTCTCATAAATGCAAGGAATCCAATTGTCATGTGGGCAGATAGGAAAGAAAAACAAGTATGAGTATTCTTTTATTCTTTCTTCCCAGTGTTTTTTGAATGTTACTCTTCAAAATGGCTACAAAACTGCAAATATTGTGGTAGAAATCAGATTTGTGCTTTTTAAAAAAATAAATGTTTTTTGGCAACAAATCAGCATTTTACATTATTTCCAAATAAGATGAAATTCTAAGCCAGAATTTACCATGAAAGAAAACCTTAAAGAAATGGGCCGGGCATGATGGCTTATGCCTGCAATCCCAGCACTTTGGGAGGCCAAGGTGGGTGGATCACTTGAGGTCAGGAGTTCGAGACCAGCCTGGCCAACATGGGGAATCCCTGTCTCTATTAAAATTACAAAATAGGCAGGCGTGGTAGTGCATGCCTATAATCTCAGCTACTCTGGAGGCTGTGGAGTGAGAATCTCTTGAACCCAGGAAGTGGAGGCTGCAGCGAGTCCAAATCACGCTACTGCACTCTAGCCTGGGTGACAGAGCGAGGCTCTGTCTCAAACAAAGAAACAAGCAAAAAACAAAACCCACACAAAAAGAGAAACAAAACAAAACAAAACAAAAACCAAAAAACTTTAAAGAAACGATCATTTAATAGGATCAAGTATTCCATAAAACATTTTAAGTAAGCCTAATACTCTACATTTAACTCTGCTGGCTGCCTCACAGTTGTCTGATGCAATGAAACAGTGCACTTGGCACTCTAGCATTTAACAGCATTAGTTTTGGTTTCAAATAAAACTGGTCCAGCAAGAAGTCAGATAGCACTTGGCAGGCGGCTACTGGATAGCGAGCTTGGAGACAGAACCTAGACCTCAATCTGTGCTCTGCCACTTGCTGACTTTAGGCACTTTGTTTCCCCTCTCTCAGCCACAATTTCTTCCATTGTGGAAGAAGACAGTAATACAGAATGAAAGTGTGACAATAATACAGTATATGCCAGCCATTTGGTTTATGTTTGTGAAATCTTAATTACATTGCTAGAAAACAGCTGATTGTGATGTGGGCATCATTATTGTACTATTTTGAAACCAGTGAAGGACAGTACACTCCCTGTTCTCATTTGCCTCTCCCAGGAAGTGGAGGATGAAGTTGGTTAGAAAGTTCATAAGTCCACTGTGAAACTTCTTGTGCCAGGGAACTTGTTCTTGGCACATTGAATGCAAAATGTGTACTAATCTTAATGAAAATCACATTTCCTTTTGGAGGAGAAAAATGCCCCCACTGAGATTAGGAATATGCTACCAAGGTGATTGTAATTCTGATTCTTTCCTTGCTTCACCATTCTGAGAATTGCCTTACCTCTTAATATTTCACTTTTCTCTTATGTAAGATGAAAGTAACTCTAACTGCATTTCTTTGATTTTGTTAAGACTGATATGCAGTGACTGAAAATTTTCTATGGTAAAGTCGTATACAAGCATCATTACTCAGAGAGGAGGTAGAAACTTGACATCCATTCTAATCATAGGTTATCATATATTGAATATACTTTCTTTACACATGGATTAAAATCAGATTTCCTACCTCCTATAAACAAGAAATTGAGGTATTATACTTTACCACAAATGGCTGTAAAACTGTCAAGAAGCTGACTTCAGTTATTAAAAAGAGCAAGAGAAGTCTATAACTTCTGACTCCTCCATCTCTCAGGATGACCGCGACCCATGACTTAGTACAGGGGATAAGAGTGGGTGGCATTTGTTTCAGGTTGTTTAAAGCTGTAACTCTTTCAGGTGTGGTGGCAGCACAATGTCATAGTCTGAAAATTTGCCTCACCCTCGACTAAAAGCTTTTAATAGCACAAATACAGCCAAATAGACTTATTGATTTGTATTTTTTACTGGATTCGCTTCTTGTTGTAATATAGAAATTTTTAAAAAATTTTCTTTCAGGTTAAGTTTTGATGTAAAAGGAAAGTGATTTTATTCTATAATTTCCATGTACTGTACAGCAATATTTTCAATGCAATTGGCTGCTATCAAAATCTCAACATAATTAAGATCTATTTTTTTCCTAAGTAAACTTAATGGAAATTTTCAGGTAGAATACAGTATAATCATGCATAAACTCTGCACTTGGAAAGTTTCTTAAGCATCAGGGTACTCCTGGTAAGTTTACCTTATAATAAATGTGTTTCACAAGTAGTATATAAAATAATATGGTGCCTTAATTGCTTCAGAGATTGAATGAATATTTGTAAATGTATTCAAATTTCCACTAATTAAAAGTGTCAGAGTCACAGTAATTTAAGAACAGTGACCAGTGGCTTGCATGACTCTGGTTATGCAAGTAATGAACATTTATGATTCACTAGGTACTGTGCTAAATGCATGACATGTTGCTATATTTAATGGTCGCATCGAGCCCATATCCAGTAGATGTAGATGTTATCCAGATTGTACAGAAGAGGAAACTGCAGCTTAAGGTATAACTTGTCTGAGATCATGTGGCCAGGCAGTGGCAGATATGAGCCTGGAATCCAGATGTCATTTGGAACCTATTTGCTTGACCACTTTGCTTTTTGACAACTTATAGACAACTTGTAGACTGGCTTTACTGACAAAGCCAGTAGGATAAGTAATAGCAAGAGTGATCTTAAATGGGAATGAACACTATTTTTTTGCATTTTTAATATTTTTTTCAATTACAAAATAAACATGCTTGTCACAGAATGTTTGAAGCAATAGGAATAGGTAAAGAAAAATAATTTTGCAAGCCACCTAGAGATAAATAACACAACTGACTTGCATTCCAACCTTTCTCAAGGTGTATTCTGATTTATAATTTAAAATGCTTTCTGTAAAAACAACTCCCATGGTCACATAACTTTGGGAAAGTGTAGGTTTTAAAAAGTTAAAAAGTTAAAATTGTTAAACTGTTTTCTTCTCTCCAGGCTTTCCCAGAGATACCTTGAAATCACTGTTTTTTTAAGCTATATTTTAGATAATGCTATGTATAGACTGCATCCTTCTAGACTTTTTTTTTTTTTTTTTAATTGAGACGGACTCTCACTCTGTTGCCCAGGCTGGAGTGATCTCAGCTCACTGCAACCTCCAGCTCCCAGGTTCAAGCAATTCTCCTGTCTCAGCCTCCCAAGTTGCTGGGATTACAGGCATGCACCACCATGCCCAGCTAATTTTGTATTTTTAATAAAGACGGGGTTTCTCCATGTTGATCAGGCTGGTCTCAAACTCCTGACCTCAGGTGATCCACCTGCCTCGGCCTCCCAAAGTGCTAGGATTACAGGCATGAACCACTGTGCCCGGCCCTAGACTTTTTAATAAGCATTTAGGCTTTTAACTGTGTATACTATTTATATATTCCTTTTTCTTCAGGGTTATATTATAGGCTATTTCAATTATTTAAAACTCATTTAAAAATATGTTTTGAAGTATTTGCATAGCAAACCGTGTGTGTATGTGTGTTCTGCATTTTTTTCAACCTTTCATCTGTTGAACATTTCTGCAGTTTCCAATGAAATCATTAGATGTGAAAGTTTTCCATTTGGGTGAAGGTGATTCCAGAACTGAAAGGTTACAGTTCCTGCAGCAGTGAGGAAACCAACCCCAGGGATTGTTACACAGCTAGAAACTGCAAAACCCATCACAAATTTTATCCTGTGATTGGCCATCGTGGGAGAGACATGCCAGAGAAGGGACATTCTCAGGGGAATAAATGAGAAGTCATCTATGAGAATGAGTTGGTAAGTTAGGTGTCTGCATATGTAATTACACATTTGGTTCAGAGATATGGAATTATTCAAGCATAGCCTGTGTGTTCCCCAGGTTGTACTGGAGAAGCTTGGACACATGAGGAGTTCTGGTTATTAATCTTTGCTGTGGTGAAGGAGGGTAGGAGGTTTGGAAGTTTTCAGTCTCCTTGAAGGGTGAAGAAACTGGGCCTGTGGACAGGGATCGATTTAACAGGGAGATTTAGATTTGTTGTAGAGGATTGGGTTTGAAGCCATTTAATCAATAACCCATTCTAAGAAGAACAAGAAGTCTTGAATCAACAGTTTGTTGATTTTCAATAAGTATTTGTTAAGTAAACAAACAATGTCTCAGACACTGTGCTGGGCACTAGCAGCTAATTGTATTGAAACTATTACTATACAGTACATGGAAATTATACTTATGGAGTAATGTAACTGCTTGTAATGAAAACATGATTGAATCTTATTAAAAACACACATCTTTGAGCAACCTCCAGGGCAGTGTAAACAATACTCTGTTTTAAAATAAGGAAAGTCCAAATCTCTGAATTGCCACTTACTATGCAGTTTCAAATACTTTTTTTGGTTGTTGTTCCTTGGATGAATTTATGTTTGGTTCATAAGATCTCTTAAAACTTTTCACCAGCCTGGCCAACATGGCAAAATTCTGCCTCTCCTAAAAATACAAAAATTAGCCAGGTATGTGGTGGTGCATGCCTGTAATCCCAGTACTTGGGAGGCTGAGGCACGAGAATCGCTTGAAATCCGGGAGGTGGAGGTTGCAATAAGCCGAGATTGCGCCACTGCACTCCAGCCTGGGCAATAGGGTGAGACTCTGTCTCCAAAATAATAATAATAATCATCTTTTCAGAGAGCTTACATGACTATGGAGCATGTAAATGTGTATATACCTTCTCTCTACTCATATTGAAATTTTCCCTGAGATTAGTTCATCTCATTAGACTTTGGGAAGTTAATATCGACTTCTCTTGACCAGAGCCAAGTTTGAAACCTGACCTTCCCAGTTTGAGATAATTAATGGCAACACTTGGAGAATATTACCTTCGTCAGGGGCAGTGGATTGCAAGGGCCATTGAGATGTCAAAGGGAAAATTCCCAAAGGGAATAGCCAACAACCCAGAAGGCATATGAGGACCATTGTTGAGGCAGCTAGAGGTGGTTGGCTTTGGTGATCCCTTCCCTGCCTGGGGCTTCCAGGGCCCCCAGCTCAGCAGACACAGTGGCAGAGCTGCCAGTTTGACATCAGACAACAATAGAGGTTATTCTTCATCTGACCAGACTCTACCAGTCACCTTTGTTCCCTTAAACGTGTGACTAATTATGAGAAGTGACAATTAGGACACACTGGAAATAGTCCAAGGGACACTGGTGTGTCATTTTAGGGAGACCTATGGTTGAATCTTGGCTCAGAAATTGAACAGTTATGAGATATTTGGACAAATAAATGTCTTTGACTCTGTGTTTTTGTTTTCCATCTGAAATTGAGGATTACTTGTCTATTTCACAGGCTCATGGGTATTAATTGGAAGCATTTATATGTAAAGCCATGAAATATTAACAAAGTGATAAACCTCATGGACCATGATTTTCATTTAGTGATTAAATATCTGTAGCTAAGTTATTAATGTTTTTGAACATCAGCCATATGAAAAGTTAACAAGATTGGTTTAAGCTCACCACTCTCAGTTTCTATTCAGTAAGTTGGTAGTTGATACTTGGTTTAGGATCATTGTTTTCCAAATATAAATAAGGTAGTTTTGTAACTCATGAATTCATGGAATGTGATTCTTGATAAGCAGGTTTTCCAGCCCTTAATCATTAGAAAAGGTTCTACTAGGTAAGATGCAGAGATAGTGAGCACACAATATGTATATTATAATAATTCCCTTTTCCTGTAGGAAATAAAATAACCAAGTAGCCAAATATGTTCTTTCCCTAAACTTTATTGTTGGCAGTGGTTCCTAACAAAAAGGCTTTGTCTCTGAACCCGTAAGACAGTCCTCTTGTGTAAGAAGATAGTTTTAATTTTGTTCCTCCCATGAGGTCTATGGCTTGGGTTTTATCTCTTGTACACAGATTGGGAACATTCACTATGCTGTCTCCCAGTAATTGCATAATTTCCACATCTCCACGTCTGTAAACTAGAAATAGTACCTTTACATTATAAACAATGTGTAAGATTGTTGACAATATGTGTCTTGAATAGGTTATGCATTTCCTTTCTGTGTTTTTGACGAGGTTAGTTCTCTTGACAGCACAAATTCCCTTGGGTGTGGAGAGTCGGATGGCATTTGTGTGAAAGTGTTCTTTCTCAAAAGTTCTTTGAGCTTTGTGGTGCCATCTTCATGTCAGATCACATTCATTTTGACATGGATACTTATCTAATTAAAAATTGTCCATGGCTGGGCACGGTGGCCCACACCTGTAATCCCAGCACTTTGGGAGGCAAGTGGATCACGAGGTCAGTAGATTGAGACCATCCTGGCCAACATGGTGAAACCCATCTCTACTCAAAATAAAAAAATTAGCTGGGCGTGGTGATGTATGCCTGTAATCCCAGCTACTCAGGAGGCTGAGGCAGGAGAATTGCTTCAGCCTGGGAGGCGGAGGTTGCATTGAGCCAAGATCACGCCACTGCACTCCAGTCTGGGCGACAGAGCAAGACTTCATCTCAGAAACTAAATAAATAAATAAATAAATAAAATTGTCCATGTCATTTCTGAAGGAAGGCAGATTATTATTTTATAATATTATTTTAATCATATTATTATTTTAATCATAAAGCACACAGTTGCACTTTTTCTTATTTAAGGAATCCTAACCAGGTTACCACTGCTCATAAACTGCTGAAAATTGGTGAGAACCTCAAAGTCATGGAGGAAGAAGGTGTGATCATGCAAGAGGGTAGCCCACTAAAGTGTGCTCACGTTTTGAACTTGATGTTTTCTGATAAATGCAGGTATTCTTACTGAAGCTAGCTGGACAGTGTGAATACATTACTATTTTGTTATTTCAGATAACTAGATAATTTTAAAGATTTGTAAAGTATTATTGTTTCCTGGCAGTACTTGTATATTTTATGAAAATAACAGCAGGCCTGGCGTGGTGGCTTATGCCTGTAATCCCAGCACTTTGGGAGGCCAAGGTGGGCAGATCACCTAAGCCTAGGATTTCAAGACCACCCTGGGCAACATGGCAAAACCCCAACTCTATAACAAACAGAAAATTAGCCAGGTGTGGTGACATTTTCTTGTAGTCCCAGCTACTCAGGAGGCTGAGGTGGAAGGATCAATTTAGCCTGAGAGATAGAGGCTGAAGTGAGACGTGATTCTTCTACTGCATACTAGCCTGGGCAACAGAGTGAGACCTTGTCTCAAAAAAAAAAGTGGGAGTAAGGAAATGACAGCATTTTGCTCACTCCAATAAACCGTTCTGAATAGATTAACATTTGGGAGTCTATGAAGTTAAAAAATCCAGTGGTGGCTGGGCACGGTGGCCC
Organism: Macaca nemestrina; assembly: GCF_043159975.1. Classification (NCBI taxonomy): domain Eukaryota; kingdom Metazoa; phylum Chordata; class Mammalia; order Primates; family Cercopithecidae; genus Macaca; species Macaca nemestrina. Next base: position 62,732,424 of record NC_092135.1, on the reverse strand, counting down.
ACACCTGTAATCCCAGCACTTTGGGAGGTCAAGGTGAGCAGATCACCTGAGGTCAGGAGTTCAAGGCCAGCCTGGCCAACATGGCGAACCCAATCTCTACTAAAAATTTTTTTAATAAAGGACAAAAAAAAAAAAAAAAAAAAGAAAAAAAAGCCGGGTATGGTGGCAGGTGCCTGTAATTCCAGCTACTTGGGAGGCTGAGGCAGGAGAATAGCTTGAACCCAGGGGGCGGAGGTTGAAGTGAGCCAAGATGGCACCATTGCACTCCAGCCTGGGCAACAGAGTGAGACTCTGTCTTAAAAACAAACAAACAAAAAAACAAAAAACAAAACAGTGGCAAAAAAACTAGATGTTCTTTTTTACCCTGTGGAAATAACTAAACGAAAAATATTTTAAAATCTCCCAGCTTTTAAAGCTAAGGGCATATTTTAAATGAAAGTCAGTGAAAACCTGGACCCAAGATTATAAACAGTAGAAACACAAGTTTCTGAACAATTGTTTCTTTCTCTACCTCAAATTCACTTTGTGTTTGACACTTTGCCACATTCCCTGACATCTCTGAGCTTTCATTGCATTTTCTCATTTTTCACTTTGATTAAAAAACTTTTTTTTTTTACATTGTCAAACCTTGGTGGTTTCCAATATGATCAGAGTAAATAGAAGATTATTTTAAGGTTGTATATTTTAGATATTTGACAAACTCTTAAAATATTCATAACATTTCAGAAACTCTTAAAATATTTAATTTTAATTTTTCCATTATAAATTCACTTCCTATGCTTTATCTCTTTTATGTTTGTGTATCCATTTTTCTCTTGTTGACTTTATAAAAGCTCTTAGTATGTAAAAGCTATTGATGCTTTAAGACCTATGTTCTAAATATTTTGCTAGTTTTATCATTTACTATGCAACTTGGTTTATGGAAACATTTTTAGCATTTTAATTTCATTATTATTTTAGAGACAATTCTGTTTATTTTCGCTTTTCTTGGAAGGAAATGCTTACACTTTGTAAGTCTTTAAACTATTACTTTAAGTTATGATAGATTAAATATTTGACAGAAACAGGCCAGGCACAGTGGTTGACACCTGTAATCCCGGCACTTTGAGAGGCTGAGGCAGGAGGATCCCTTGAGGCCATGAGTTCAAGATCAGTCTGAATAACATGATGAAACACTGTCTCTACCAAACAAAAACAAAAACAAAAACCGCGCTTGGTGGCATGCACCTGTAGTCTCAGCTCCTTAGTAGGCTTAGGTTGGGAGGATCCTTTGAGCCTGGGCAGTCAAGGCTGCAGTGAACTCTGATTGTACCACTCACTGCACTGAGTGACAGAGCAAGACCCTATCTCGAAAAAAAGAAAAAAAAATGTATATATACATGTATGTTTATATGTATATTGTATATACATATACATATGTACATGTGCATATATACATATATATTTGGCAGAAATTAAGAAGTATATATTCTTTTTTGTTATGAGATAGCATCTAAATTAAAAAGTAATTATTTCAACATTACCTGCTGGACAATGAATCTTTTCCTACTGACTCAAATAACACCTTTATAATATTTGATATCTTTTTTTTTTTTTTTTGAGACAGAGTCTTGCTCTGTCGCCCAGGTTGGAGTGCAGTGGTACAATCTCAGGTCACTGCACCCCTCGCCTCTTGTGTCAAGCAATTCTCGTGCCTCAGCCTCCTTAGTAGCTGTAACTACAGGTGTGCGCCACCATGCCTGGCTAATTTTTGTATTTTTTGTAGAGATAGGGTCTTAACCATGTTGCCTAGGCTGGTCTTGAACTCCTGAGCTCACGCAACCCTCCCACTTCAGCCTCCAAAAGTACTAGGAGTACAGGTGTGAGCAACTATGCCTGGCCTTGAAATCTATTTTTATTCATGTGTTTGGTATCAGGCTTTCCATTCTGCTCCATTGATTTTTCTGCATTTCTATAAGTGTTTTACTTGAGGTGTGTTTATAGTATGTTTTAATGCTCTGGTAGAGTAAGTCATATGGTTACTATTCTTTTGCAAAATTCTCTTGTCTCTTTTCAGGCATTGTTTTTCCAAGTGGCATTTAGAATTGGGAATGAGAATTGATTAGGTTGCATACAATTTCCATTTATATTTGTATTGCATTTTCCCATTCAGGAACTTCTCCCCAGCACTATTGTCTTCCCCTGATGTCTTATCTCCCTGTTATAGGACATATTTTATCACTGGGAAAGTGTTTCTTCATGAGTTCTTTCTGTTAGGAGCAAGTTGTCTTGAGGGCTACTGTATTAACCAGATGCCTTCAACTAAGTAACTTATGGTATCATAATGTAACATAATATAATTAAATCATATTATGGCATTGTGACGTGGTTCTTAAAGTGTGGTCCCTGATCCGTAGCATCAGTATCAACTGGAAACGTGATAGAAACAGATTCTCAGGCCGGGCGCAGTAGCTTACCCCTGTAATCTCAGCACTTTAGGTGGGCAAGGTTGGCAGATCCCTTGAGGTCTGGAGTTCGAGACCAGCCTGACCAGCATGGTGAAACCCCATCTCTACTCAAAATACAAAAATTAGTTGGGTATGGTGGTGCACGCCTGTAGTCCCAGCTACTAGGGAGGTTGAGGCAGGAGAATAGCTTGAACCTGGGAGGCGGAGGTTGCAGTGAGCCGTGATGGTGCCACTGCACTCCAGCCTGGGCAGCAGAGTGAGACAGAGTCTAAACAACAACAACAAAAAACAAAAACAAAAACAAAAACAGACTATCAGACCCACTCTGGATGTATTTAATCAGAAAATCTGAGGGTGGATTCCAGCCATCTCTATAAGCCCCCTAGATGGTTCTGACCATGGGAAAGGTTGAGAACCACTGGTGTAGTAGAGAGAACATAGGCTTTGGAGTAATATAAAATAAAATCCCACTTTACCCCTTTATAGCATTGCAATTTGGATTAAGTTTTTATATGCCTAAGTCTTGGTATGCTCTTTTGTAATATGGGCTGTAACAGGAGTAATCTGTATTATAAGCAAAGGGTATAGATACGTAGTAGCTATTAGTGCTATCAGAGTGCTTCTTAATAAGTGAGAGCTGAAGTAGTGTACAATATGAGTATTAGAAAGAGTGATGGTGCCTAGGCAAATAGAAGGAAAGGTCTAGAAAGTAATGGGTGTTGCAGGTTTTGATGGGCTCTATATAGTTGGTAATGGCCAGAAGTACATAAGGATTCTTGTTATGGGAAGGTGAAGATAAACACTTTTAGTCTTGTTCACAGTTGGCACCTTTTAAGTGGGCAGACACTCGAAGGTGTGCTATCATTGAAAACTAAGAATTTGTGTTAAGGATATATGTAGGATTAAGTTATTCGAGCTCTGCTGTTATATTGCCCAAAATAAAACACTTCTCTCCTACATCTCTAGTTTTAAACAAAAATCTGTCATAATTAGAATATGCCAGTGGAATAAGGATTGATGTCTTCATTTGGTAAAGATTAATATGAAAAAGTAAATACACAAAGCCTTGTTTGTGATTGAGAAACTGGAAAAATTAAATGATGTAATTTATTGATAAATTGCTTTATGCCAGAAACTGGGTTAAGTGGACTTAAAAGGATGATCAGCATTTAGATGTGGCTCATGGGCAGTTTATAATTGGGAGGGAAAAATAGCCTAGTGATGTGATACTACCTATGACAATGCCTACTGATAAAAGTAGCCTACTGATATGATATTACCAGTAATAAAGGAAAAACAAGCATGGCTATGGAAGCCGCAAGGTGGCTTCCCTTCCTAGAAGAGGGAACTGTTGCACTAATCTTGAAGAATAGGTAGATCCTATCCCAGGAGAGGTGTGTAGAATATACTGTAGGAACTCATTCAGTGATTAGTTCTGCCTGAGGCCACTGGAGTCTTACAGTGATGGTGAAGGATTTAATGGGAGTTGCCAAGCCAGACAACGAAGAGCTATTCTAAATGATGCATAACTGTTGGAGATTGAGGAGTAACCTAGCGTGAGGAGAACGTACAGGCTTGGCAGGGCAGGTGAGGCTACAGGTGAAACTGCGCAAGTTCTTCAGATGTTGTGGTTGACTGAAGAGACTCTTTGTTTTGTTTAATATTTGTCTTATTTTTAGATAAACAGTATTTTTATCTCCATTGTTGTAAGTCTTTCTTTTTTAAAATTTTTTAAAATATATACCATTACACTCAGATAAGGGAATTTAGGTTAGAAGTTCAGGAGAACTTTTATGTTACAAGTTCACATTTATACATCCCAATTTTAGTTTGGGTTCTATTCAGTCTTTCTCAGCCTTGAAGGCTTTCAGCTGTGGGCTCAAAAGTTGGTTGGTTAATCTGACAAAGCCTCTTCCACCAGCGGCTGTGGCTATGAGTTATTCTTGCTACCTGCAATGCTGTTGCTCAGTGAGTTCTCATCATTCATGTTCCAGATTCTACAGTGTTCCCCCCTTAGCCTATGGATGTTTGTGTATACCTCGCTGGAGTCCTGACTTAACTTCAGTTCACGTAGCTGGGTTCTGACTCCCTGGCTAGCTTTTGCTAACCTTTTCCTCTTGGGGCCTGGATCCTAAGTTCTGTGGCCTCCATAATCAGCTGTAAGCCTGCTATGAATCAGAGAGATCCACTGGGAACCTTGGCTAGATTCCATCCTGACTTCTATACATGGTACAAAGTGCCTTGAGATCTTGGCTGTTGTGTTTCATCCACCAGATGATACCTGTTTAGTAGAGTGTAGATAACCCCCCATAACTAATATTGAACCTCTACTTAGCAACTCTTGGGGTTCTTTTGACTATTGGTCACACATGTTGATAAGCTCCTCTTGTCTTAGTCCCACATAGCCAAACACTGACTTTTATCCTGAATGAAAGATATGTATTTTTATATTGTAAGGATTATAAATTGCTAAATTCTGTGGATTCTTACAATATAATATCCTTTAAAATAAAATTTCTAATTTAGTCCTGGGCTATTTTGATAACCTCTTCTTGCCCTCAGCTTTTAAAAACTTAATACACTACAGTGTTATTTCCAAACTACGTGTCAATTCCTGTCAAGCTTTCCTTCTCTTCCCAAAAGTCTTTGCTGTCTGTACGGTAAAGGCCAGATTCTGTAGAAGGCATTGAGAATGCAGGGTGTCTGGTTCTAACTTTCCTCTGTGGCCTTATCTCTCACACTGTCTTTTCATCCATATTCTTTTCAGACTTGGAGGGCCGCTGGTAGCTTCTGAAGACTGGGGAGTTTCACACCTCCTTGCCTTTGCCTGCTGTTTCTTCAGTGTGGAATTCTACTGTCTCAATTCACTTCCTAGAGGAATCCACACATTTTTCAAGACCCACTTCCAAATTCCGCCTTGTCTTTGAAGCTTTCACAGATCCTCAAACCAAATGCATTTCTTCCCTTTTTCTTTCATGATACTTTTAACTCTATCAGAGTATATATTACCTTCTATTTTCTATGTTTTTATGTACAAGCTTGCTTTTACACAAAATTATAAACTTCTTAGGCAAGATTTCTCTTTATATCTACATTAGCACTTGCTCACATTGTTTTGTACCTACTGGGTTTCCAAAAATTATTTTTTCCATGATTAGGATTTTGATGGTCTAAGAAATTTTACTTTTTGCAAAGAAGGGTACAGTGGAGGAATTTAAGTCTTTCAAATGGTTGTCTGTTTTTTCTAACCCCTTCCCTTTCTCTTGTACGTGTCAGGTAGAGGAATCTGGGTGAGTGCTTGAGGCTGTGTTAGAATGAATAATATGGTTTGGGGAGGAACAATTCCCATGGATCTTTAACCAATTAGGATAATGGTAATACTTTGTTTGAAAATTGTTTAAAAATAGATCATAATCCTAATGATTTATTGATATTCCTAATACCAAGTACTGGGATAGCACTTTTACATCCTCCTGCAACAACCCCATACGGTTCATGTTTTATCCCTTTTTATACAGGAGGAAACTAGGCTTATACAGTTTTCTTAACTGAGATTAAGTGAGAGATGGAGTCAGGTTTTCATGTCAGATCTGTATGATTTCAAAGCCTGCGTTCTTCATCACTGTGCTCTCTTGCCTTAAGCGTTTGGAAAGTATGCATTTCTGTGAATCTTTTTTTTTTTTTTTTTCTTTTTTCAGACAGGGAATCACTTTGTGCCCCAGACTGGAGTGCAGTAGCATGATCTCAGCTCACTGCAACCTCCGCCTCCCGGGTTCAAGGTATTCTCATGCCTTAGCCACCCAAGGAGGTGGGATTCCAGGTGTGCACCACCACACCCAGCTAATTTTTATATTTTTAGTAGACGTGAGTTTCACCACATTGGCCAGGCTGGTCTCAAACTCCTGACCTCAAGTGATCTGCCCACCTCAGCCTCCCAGAATGCTGGGATTACAGGCATGAGCCACTGTGTCTGGCCTGGAAAGTATGCATTTCTGACCTCACTTTCCTGCTATGGAGATCAAATCAAGTTCACCAGCTCACAGTAGAAACTAGTGATTTCAGTGTCTGCCCTTCTCCAAATTAGCTCATTAGCTTGTAGGTGCTCAAGAGGTCAACACGGTAAGTTACCTTATCAAATTGGATAATAGATAAGAGAAAGAGGCTAAAATGCTGAGACACTTATGTCAAATATAGTTACTTTTTGTTGCATATAATTAGATGCCAGGTAATTAAGAGAACTTGTTGGAGGGTGGAGGAAGGTTTAGAGGATAGTGAGAATTTATACATTTTTCTAAAGTTGAGGTATAGTTTACTTTTAATGGAGAAAAGACTAAATTGAGGTATTTTGTATGTACATGTCTACCTGTTTTTCTTTATATGATATATGCAAATTCTGTCTTTTTCCCCTCTTTCTCTTTAACCAAGTATGACTTCCTATGGAGATATGGTGTCCTCAGAAACTTTTGAATCAATGAATTATTGTGGGGGAAAAAAGAAAGATTAGTAGAAGGAATACCTTATTGTTTTACTCTCCATCAGTGTACATACATTGAGATAAACATATATGGAAACTTTTAGTTGATTTATTTATTCAATCACTATTTATTAAACATCTATGTGTCAAACTCCATCAGGATGAGAGATAAGACACACCCAATGTCTTCCTCAGAGATTGCTTAATTGAGCACCCAGAAGAAAGTAAAGACTCTTTCATTTTATATATAAGAAAAAGAGTAATAATACAAAAATCAGTTGTTTATTAAGACCTTATTAGATGCTGGGTCATTGAATATATTAATGTTACAGCATTTTATCCTTATAATGACTGTGTGTGAGAGATACTACTATCTTTTTATCTTATTTATAAATTGTCCCAATTTATCAGATGGGGAAGGGTAGGGGGGAACCAAAGAGACAATGGGAAATGAAGCAGCTTCTATAAAGTATTTCATTCTCGCTACCTTACTACTCTGATTCATCTATTTAAATTATATATTATTTTGGTGTATACTGTGTGAAGGATTTTCTTTAGACATTACTTGTCCAAAACTTTATAGAAGTAGCATTCCTTGTGCCTGTTCTGACCTTGTTACACAGACATGGGTCTGAATCAAGGATGTGCCATTTTCTTATTGGGTAACCTTGAGAAAGTTACTTAATTCTCACAGCCTCTGTCCCCTAGCTTATAAAATGTAGATTAAACCCCATTTTGCATAGCTCTGAAAGCACATGTTGGTAAGACCTTAAAAGTTTATTTCTCAGTCATTTTCCTCTTATGCATTTCCATAAAATAGCTCAAAATAATCGTGTGATCATATAAAAAAGATTTTGCTGAAATTTTCAGCTTGACTGAAAACGGTTTTCTTGTAAATTCCTTGAGGTGTTCCAGCAGCCCAATAAGTTCAGTTGTGATGTTGGAGAGTAAACATTGGAGTTGAAATTGGAAGCCCTGTATTTATTTTGCTACTTTGTTGTTCATTTCTTATTTTAAGAGACATGGAGTTGCTTTCATTTAATAATTAGCTTATAAGTTTTTACTACTTGTTGATGCTTGAAAGGGCCACCAACTCAGCAGTCAGATGGAGAAATAACCAACACCCCTGATGTTCCATTTGGATAATGGTAGCTGGTTACATAATGAAAATAATGCTGTTTCTATCTGTTTAGCTAAAAAAGCAACCATGACTCAAGATAAAAAATCTCTCCTGAGAAGCTTCTTGAATGCCCAGTTTGACGTTATACATTTTGTACCATTGGTTACCCCTGTGAGGTCTTTCAAGGGGTACATGGTTGTTCATGTAGTGGTTACAGTAAGTGCATTACTAAGATCTTTGTTGATTAAACCAAAATTTCATATGACAATGTAGATTCACATTAGCATATTGTTCTGTTGTGATTTAAAAATCTTGACTTAAAGTGGTATCTGAATATAGTGAAGATGTGTTTATTCAATATTTTCGCATATGTCCATCCATTTGATGATAGGCCTGTGAGAATTAGAAGTGTGTGTCACTTTCTAAAATCTAATTTTAGAAACGTTGCTTAGAAATCAGTTATTTTTTTTTATTTAAATCAGAAATTTAATTTTTGGTCTTACATGTACTGAAAAAAGTTGTTATTTCAAAGAATCAATGGTAAAATATTTGAGGTGAATAATCAAGACCTAATTTATTTGAGTGTGCATAAATGAATTTGGTTATGCCATACTTATGGAGAAAGTGCAAAACTAAAGTATTTCTATTTTAGTGTACAGTAGGGTGCAACTGCATAATGCTTATTTAAACAATGACTTTTTTTACAGAGTCTTTTTAAAACTAAAATCAGGGTTATAATTTTTAATACAAGGATCAACTAACAATTATCAAATGCTTACTCTAATATATGCTAGGCATTGTGCCAAGTTTTAGCTTATATTTTATTTTTATGACAACTCAGAGATGGGTGCTAAGATACTTGTTTTATATCTGGAGAAATCTGGGCAGGGAAGGGTGAACTCTTGCCAGAGTTACAGGAGGTTTGGAAGGTCGTGGGAGGAACAGTGTGAAACCATTCACATTCACTTAACCATTAGTCTGTTGTTGCCTCTATAGTGTCACAAAAATGCTATTTGCTTACCTTTTTATGAGGATTTTTTTCTAGAAATTTAATGTTTCTAGAATATAAACTGATAAATAACAGACAGGAACTAAGTAGTTCATAAAAATCTTAGGAGGACAGGGACAATGCATGCCTTATTTACTTCACTATGTACCTAGCACATGGTAGGCCAGTTAATTCATTTTAGTAAAATGAATCAATTAAAATGTCATCGTAGAATAGTGGTATTAAAAATTCCTATGTACATCCTGATTTTAATTTTGTGTGTAAAGCCAACATTCGAGTGTTCTTGACTGGCTGACCTAGTTTCGTACATAATACAGTGTCAGAAATTAAAATGGTTTTGTTCTTTTATTTGTGTTTCTAGATGTTGGTGAAAATAGTATAAGTCTTAAAATATCTTCAACTAATTGTGATGTCAGAAAAAAATGGTTTTGTTTGTTTGTTTGTTTTTTCGGAGCCTTAGTTTGAAATGGGTTGTCATGGTTACTACAAATTGGAATCTAATCAAGAAGAGTCTCATGAGGAATCAAGACCATGCTGCAGGTATTTTAGTTTTAGAATGAAAGGAAACAGGTCTTGACATCTCAATCTATGTGAACTGTTGAACCTCAGCAAAAACTCTACCACAGAGGATTATGAATTTAGGTTGATAGTTGCAAGTGTAGATGCTTCTAGCATTCAATTTGGATAATATAAAAGCTTTTTTTTTTTCTTTTTTGGTGAACTTTTGCAGACCGTTGCTCAGGTTCTTTATGTATTTCTAGTCTTGATGACAGAAACCTGGATAAACTTTTTTGGGTGTTCCATTTTTTCAGTTATGTCTTGTTGATTCTATCATTAAATGTCTTTCAGATAGGGGTTTGAAAAATGTAACTTCAACTTTTCTGGAAGTCAGAATACCATTTTAAAATAAGTAATCTTAGAGCAAAGAAATTGAGAAACTGGAACCCAATATAGAATGCTGGTCACAGATGATGGAATTCTAGCTCTTTAACTAGAGTCAATGTTTAGATACATGGTATTCCATTCAATCTAGGATGACATCAAATCTTAGATTCACCATTATGTATATTTCACTGAAAGAAAATCACGGCCAATTAAACTGATACAGTGCTTTACACCAGTTTTGATAAACACATGCAGTCATAATGCCACTATCACAATTGAGATCTACAATTCCAAACACGATGCATTATTGCTTAGTTTAATATTTAATGATACTGAAAGATTTTAAATTTTTCCTGTTTTCATCATATCCTGTGCAATCATGAGAAGAAACATGTAAACAAAATAAATAGTTTTAAGGTGTTTCTTAAACTTCTTCAGATTCAGATCTGACTCTTCTTTTGAACTCCCAGTTGTCAATGACTGTTATTTCGCTTATCTTGTTCTTTATGCAGTGAATTGCATCACTAGTTCAATACTTCCGTAATCAGAAATGCTCTACTGTTGTCCCTGGGGTTTTCTTTCAAGTGGATTAAATCTATTATGCAAGTTTTGGCCATCATTTTCTTATTTGACTAACTCTAGCTTTTGTTTATTTCTCAGTTGAGTAATATGTCACTTGAAGTTAAGCAATTTCTGTTCAAAGTCAATAAGAATGTTCTGACAGATTAATGCTTGAAGCATGCTTCATGTATTTATTTTCGTATATTTCAACATGCTTTTCATATATTTTGTTATTTTTCTTTATACTTCTTTTCAAATAACTTTTGTTTTGGATAGTTTTTTTAAAAGTTTCCACTGTGAACCATATCTCTGATATCTGAATTCCCTTTAGAGAACTTGAATAAAATTCAGGATTAAGAATTTTGAGCTTTAGTGATTTAGAGAATTATAAATTATTAAAATATGTTCATGACATATATAACAATTAACTTCAATGTTACCATACCTAAAGAATCAACTCTTTTGATTTTAGGATATTTCCTTTGTTTTAAAAATTTGGATCCTATGATTTTATGACAATTATGAATACTTCTATATTGCTATAACAATCAACATTTTCATATCTATATTATATTAAATTTCATTGCTATGTCATTCATTTAGTTTTTATATGGCATGTGCTTATATAATTACTTTTGGATTATTTTATAATAACTTGGATTTTTACAATAAAAATTTTAAAAAGAAATTTTCCAATAAATATAAAATCTGTATATGAGACAGATTTATATTTCTAGAACATACCTCTCCAACCCCAAATCCAATTTTCAAATCTCTTCTTTTAGGAAAAAAAAAAATTCTTAAATATATTCCAAATACCAGAAAGGAAAATCATCTATAGTCAAGAATCAAAAGATGTTTCTTTATACTAGAATTATAGGTAATGAAAATATCATATGATTATAAGATGGTATTTATTTGGGTTGAGAGCTAGAGAAGTGGATGATTTCTTGTGTTAAATCCTTTTTCTCTCATACATGTGCCAATATATCTGATCTTTGTTTTATTTTTTCTAAAGTAAAATTTTCTAAGCATCTCAAAGCAAAATAAGATAGATGATTTTTTAAAGACCTTTTTGGGCATTTATTTAAAAGAGGGCTTTTTTGTTAAAATTGTTACCAAACAGTTTAAATAATTACTAGAATTGTGTGGCTCTTCATATATAAAATTCTAGTTCTATTATATGATGTTAATGTCATGTGAATATCTTGCATAAAATTTTGAGCTTAAATGCATACAGTATTTGTATTTGAGAAATTATATATCATGATCAGGGCAACTCAAATTATTAAAAGATGCTGACTCCAGGTGTTTCAAAAGAAATTATTTTATAGTCTGTTTAATGGAAATGACTATTAATAGTCACTTTAATTCAACAGCTTATTTAGATACTTTAAAAATAATTTTTATAAAGTCAGTTCTTTAGAGGTTAAATATTTTCTTGTCATTGTTGTCTTTGGATTGTCCTTAATACCCTGAGACTTGGCTGTTTGTTCTTGAAAGACCAATTCTGTAATTTTGAGCTGTTTGTCATTTAGCTTAGGCAATGAATCATACAAAATTTTAGACCCCCAAAATATTTTTTTTTGTTAATATCCTGATTTTATGGATGATTAATAGCAATTCCCAGGTTGTCCTCAAAAACAGGGATTTTGCTGGCGAGGGAAATTTTGTTACATGTAGGAATAAGAGTTCATTATACTTAATAATGAATATTTCCTTTGTAGTTGGACATTTGAAAAATGGCTTTTATGGATGCTATCAAGCATACCTACCAGAATATTAAAATATATAAACTGCACATATCTTTCAACTCTGTGATTTCTATTGAAGGGCAAGAACAGATTGCTGAAGGTTCTTTAAATTCAAATATAAATCTTATTTATTCCTAATTTAAATGATAGAATTTATCCTCTAAGTCAACAAAACACTATTGTAGTCAAGAATGGGAATATTTCGGCTACTTCGTATATTGACATTTTTTTGAGGATGACAGTCTGGTGATTAATGAATTCCAAGTGTTGCTCTAGTGCTGCTCTCCAATGTACTCTGAGAGTATTTAGTGAATGCTGTAGAAAGTACCACATTGTTTGGCTATAAAAAGAAACATTGTTCTTACTTGTTAAGAATATGTGAGTGGGGCAACAAACCAGCTATTTCTGGTTGAAACAACTTCACTTAGTGATAGTTTCTTTCAAATACAGTGATATATGAAAGAGTATAAAACACTGTGGACTTTTATTTACTTAAAATTTTCAAGTTTTTAAAAAAGTAATAGTGTTGTATTTTTTTTTAATGGGCTTAAATGCTTTAAAAATCTGGTTAAACTTATACTCTTCCTTGGAAAGCTAAACTAAAAACAAAGAAGTAAGGAAATAATGTCAGACTAGCTAAAGGAAGTACCATAAAATTCAAACATGTTTCTTAAAAGACACTAACAGATTTTTGTTCATGCCTTATCAATTTTTATTTAACATTTAATCCTAACATGTAGCTAGTTGGTTTGAAAACCAAAGGCAGATGGTAGAAATGGTGATTTAGAATGGTGAAAGATAGACTGCTACAAATGTGTTGGACTAACAGTAAGCACTGATGACGAAAACAAGAGGAGACAGAAAAACTATTAGAACTAGACTCAAAAACTGTAAACCTTATCATGAGGGCCTATACATATCAGTAAATCCCTAAGCTATTGTATAATCCAGCAAAGACATAGTATTAAAAATTATTTACCAAGTCAAAAGACCATAAAGCATCAAACTGAGGTAAAATGTGCTTATTAAGGAAGGTTGTAAAACTAATTACAGATTGGGCCCGAAGGAAAATCTAGTCCATTTACACAAATGTGAATTGTACAGAGACATTCTTTGACCCAAAGATATTATTTAAAGTAAAGCCGAGGCCAGGCACGGTGGATCATGGCCGTAATCCCAGCACTTTGGGAGGCTGAGGTGTGCAGATCACTTGAGATCAGGAGTTTAAGACCAGCCTGTTGAACATGGTGAAACCCCAGCTCTATTAAAAGTACAAAAATTAGCCGGGCGTGGTGGTGCATGCCTAAAGTCCCAACTACTCAGGAGGATGAGGCACAAGAATTGCTTGAACCTGGGAGGCAGAGGTTGCAGTGAGCCGAGATCCTGCCACTGCACTCCAGCCTAGGACACAGCAAGACTGTCACAAAATAAAATAAAATAAAATAAAATAAAATAAAATAAAATAAAATAAAATAAAATAAAATAGAGCTCAAACAAAAACAAACCACTTGGAAGTAATAATCAAATTATCCTAAATGCTTAGAGGAGAAACTAATAGGAGAATAAATTATCCTAAATGCAAAGGAGAAATCAAAACAAAACAAGTATAAACAGTAAAAACAATGCTAGTACTATTAATAGACTATACTCAGATGCAAATAAGTATCTGCACTGTATTTACATTATTAAAGTGAAAAATGAGAACATGAATAAGAAATTCAACTCCTGATACTAAAACAACAAAACAAATATATGGAGAGGATGTAAATAATGCGTACATAAGTAGTAATTAATGATTTGACAAATATAGAATTGAAAACTGTGTAGCTTTTTTTTTTTTTTTTTTTTTTGAGACGAAGTCTGACTCTGTCGCTCATACAGTGGCACAATCTTGGCTCACTGCAGCCTCTGCCTCTCGGGTTAAAGCGATTCTCCTGCCTCAGCCTCCTGAGTAGTTGGGATTACAGGCGCTCACTGCCGCACCTGGCTAATTTTTCTTTTTTTTTTTTTTAATTTTTAGTAGAGATGGGGCTTCACCATGTTGGTCAGGCTGGTCTTGAACTCCTGACCTCAGGTGATCCACCCACCTCGGCCTCCCAAAGTGCTGGGATTACAGGCATGAGCCACCATGACTGGCCCTATGTAGCCATTTTTTAGGAGAAGGGCAAAATAGACTTCTTGAAAATTTAATGAAAAGGAGAACAATAATGTTGTAATGGCTTTCCAGAGTTAGACATAACTTGTGGTAATGGGTTAGAAATTGCAGATGAAATGGATGAGTTTCTAGAAAAAATATAGGCCGGCCATGGTGGCTCACGCTATAATCCCAGCACTTTGGAAGGCTAAGGCAGGAGGATAGCCTGAGGCCAGGAATTTGGAGACCAGCCTAGGCAACTAGTGAGACACTGTTTCTGTTTCTACAAAAAAATAGAAAAATTAGCCGAGTATGACAGCACGTGCCTGTAGACCCTGCTTCTTAGGAGGCTGGGGTGGGAGGATGGCTTGAGCTTGAGAGGTAGAGGCTACAATTAGCTGTGATGGTGCCACTGTACCACAGCCTGGGCGACAGAGTGGGACCCGGTCTCAAAAGAAAAGAAAAATAAATAAATTGAATCGAGAATTAGAGCTGTTGGATCTAACAATGATAGAATGAAAATTATGAAGAAAGTTATCAAAGGTCTACCCTCCAAAGGCTCTGGGGTCATTCATAGAAACAAACTTATTAAGTCTTCTAAGGAAGGCATTACACACTCTTTATAGCTTTACAGAGCATAAAAGAAGCCAGGAAGCTTGAGTTTATTTCACATAGTGGATACATTTCTACTAACATTTACAATGAAATTGCACAAAATGAAAAAGAAGCCATCCTCTCTTATGAGTATGGTTGTAAAATCCTAAATTAAATTATTGTTACTAAGTGGGATTATTGCAGGAGTTCAAGAATGGCTTAGTTAGTAGAAAATTATTCATATATTAATTAAAGAAAAATCATGCTTATAGTTATATAGATTATACGTGGCAGAACTAGGTATCAAACTCAGTTTTGTGGTACACCGATAGTCACTGTATATTCCTTGGGAAGTCACTGTTAGAGAAGAAATGGCAGCACAAATTTCAAAGGAGTTTCTTTGGAGTTTCCTACCCACCCCCCCTTTTTCTTCCTTTTATTTTTTGTAAACAAGACCGCTAACAGTAAGAGAAGCAAAGGAAATCTTTCATTTAAAACCAATAAAAACATTTAGGAAATTGTCTGGATAAAAAATATGTAACCACCTATTAAAATGGCTAAAATGTAAGACATGGACAGCATCAAATGCTGGAGAGAATGTAGAGCAACAGGAACTCTCATTCATTGCTGATGAGAATGGTACAGCCACTTGGGAAGACAGTTTGGTAGTTTCTTACAAAACTAAATATGTTCTTACTATATGATCCAGCAATCATGCTCCTTAGTAGTTAGCCGAATGAACTGAAAACTTAAGTCCACACAGAAACCTGCAGACAGATGTTTATGGCAGCTTTATTCATAATTGCCAAAACTTGGAAGCAAACAGGATGTCCTTCAGTAGGTAAATGGATACACAAACTGTGGTATACTCGTACAATGAAATATTCATGATAAAAGAATGAGCTATCAAGCCATGAACAGACATGGAGGAACCTTAAATGCACATTACTCAGTGAAAGAAGCCTAACTGAAAAGGCTACATAACTATATTATTCCAACTATATAACGTAAACTATGGAGACAGCAAAAAGATGAATTGCTAGGGATTTGATATGGAGAAGGAGGAACAAATAAATAGATCATGGGATTTTTAGGGCAGTAAAACCATGACGTATGATATAGTAATGAGGGGCACTTTATACATTTTTTCAAAACCAATAAAAAGCATGAACCCTAATGTAAACTGTGAGCTTTAGTCAATAATAATGTATCAGTATTGGGTCATTAGTTGTAACAAAATTACCACACTGATACAAATTGTGTATAATAGAGACAACTGTGTGTGTGTGCTGAGGAGGAGATGAAAGGAGTATGTTTGTACTTTTTGATCAATTCTTTGTAAAGTTAAAATTACTCCAAAAATTTATGAATCAAAAATTAATATGGAAAAATCTGCATCTTTTGCCTTAGCCACTTGAGGCCATCGTCATCTGTCTTCTAGATCAGTTGAATTTTCAGAGAAAGGAGACATATAAAATGACTTGCCGGCGTGAGAAAGAAAGCACTAGAACTTGTATTAATATGTAATTTTACAATCAGAAATTAAGCTTCACTAATAAAACATAAGTAGGCACTAGAATGTTACTCAGTTTGTGGGTCAGAGAGTCCACGTGTGGTGTTGGAGTTGGGCTGTGGGAAGAGAGGTTGATTTGAGCTGCACTAGGAGTTGCCTTGTTGCCCTCGTGTAGTTAGCACCTTTCAGTATAATGCAGGTTACATAAACCAGGTAAGTGTTTTACACATTGTATTATTTATTAACTAATCTTCATGATGGATAGGTGAATATGTTTGCAAAGAAACTCTACATTGAATACAGTGAAAATGCAAGCACCAGTGACCCACAAGAAAATAGCAGAGTTGATGGTTATCCTTTGTATCAACGTTTTGTCAGCCACGTTATAAGAAACAATCAGATCTAATAAGAATTGAACCCCCAAAAGCAGTTATCAGACTATCTGAAATAAAGATTTATATTCACCTTTACTAAAAATATACCATTAATAAAACATTTTATATAATATGAAACAGACATTTCATATTATAGACTTTTGATTTCATAAGTAAACTTTTATTATTCTTTTCATTTTCATTTTTTAAAAAAGCACCCATGAATACAGCAGCACATGTTATTTATAAGTTGTGTCAATTCTTTTTCTTTTACTCATAGAGTTGTGTGATCCAATACGTCTGGAGATTGCTGGTCTGAATGACTCCAACAGTTTCCCAGCTGGTTTTCCTGTCTCTGGTCCTCCAGAGACTTTCCTCCAAACCATTTTTCATATTGCCACCAAGAAAAGCACCCCAAAATGCAACTTGGATTCTGTCATTTTCTTGCTTAAAACATGTACTTTCTATTTTTTTATGCTAAGGCCTAACACTGGTCATGTAAGACACTGATAGGGGCCTGGTCCTCCTCCCTAGCCTTATCTTCTACTATCCCTGTTCCTGAAAGATCTTTCTCTCTGTCTCTCATGAGTATCTAGAGGAATTTCATCTCCCCCTTCATTAGCCTGTGTCTGTCTCATTATTCGAGTATGTTGAGCCCTCACTGCCTTCAAGAAGATGTTTTCTGCCTCGAACTTGGGTGTGATGTGTCCTTAAATAGCTACCTGCCTAGTCCACTGGGCCTGGACTATTGGTATTTGCTTGTCATCACTGTGACAAACTTCAAGTACCTCTAGGGCTTACTGTTTTGGCTGTCTTCGTGTGTATAATATATGTTTGTGATTAGACAAATTGATTAAAGCCGTATTTTAGAAGGACAGTGATATTTTGTACAATGTTAGTTGACACAAGATGTATTATTATAAGCCTACTTATCCAAAAATAGATCAAGGATTATAACCAATGGTAGTTTTATTTGTCAAACTTTGTTTTTTAAATCTTGTATGATTAACACTTTTTAAAGATATCACATATTACTAATACATTTATTGAGAGGCAGAGAAATATGTAAAAACTTAAACTAACATACATAAAATAGTTAAAGCAAAAGTTACTTTCTAACATTCTCCAAAAATTTTGGTTCTTATCCTTTGACCAAGTTTACATTCCAGAAGATCACTAAGGCTTTATAATAGTGGAAAATTTCTTCTTTTATTTGAGGAAATACTTGTCATAAAAAGTGAATTAAAAATCTGTATATTGTAATCTATAATCTTTGAAGTGGCAATTTCTGTTCTTCAGAAAGTGAAAGAGTACTTAGCACTGACTATATCACCTGATTATTTAGTTTTGGAAAACTTCTATTCATGTCTTCCTTTAATTATTCATTTTTCAGTTTGCTTCCCTCCCCTTCCTTCCTCCCTCTCTTTCCCTCCATTAAGCATGAGTTTTAGTTTAAAATGTTATTTCCTACTTGTAAGTCTAATGGGATGTTATTTAGGGAATTTTATAGACTTTCAAAAATAGTTATGTATCAAAATAGTAATACTGCAAAGACTAAAAACTCTTAGTATTAAAGTAAACTATGTCAGACTTTTAATTTGTTACAGACTTTCTGTATCTAAATACCTGAACATATGTATGTTCTAACTTTATCAGATCACCCAATGGACCTTATTTGGAAAGTCAACACTGTCTAGTGAGTGAGGCAGTGGAAGCTGTGCACACAATCTTCTCTTGATTTCAGTAAAATCCCTCTCTGCCTTCAATCCTGTGCTTTTTCCTGCTGTATTGGGCCAAGTAAACTCAGTTTTTCCACATTTCCATCATCTCTTTCCTTCACATATATTACTGGCAAATACACATGCACATTTGGATGTATGAATTGTTCAATCTTAGTCTACATTATAGAGGTGCAGGTTTGAACTGTTTAAAACTGTTATCAGAGGACCCATTATGAAATTATGATCGATGCTTACCATGTGCCAGGTATTGTGCCAAATATTGTGAGGTTTACGAGAGTAGAAGCATTTTACTTTTTCTTTCAGTTTCTTGACAATTTTACTTTCCCTACAAATACTTTTTTTGTCACTAGAAATTATTTATGAATCTTAATATACTATGTAATTTGATAGTTGACTGTAAATAACAAATATAAAACATGCTAAGTATTTTACAACTTTTTTTGCTTAAATTTTGTTTTAATTTTTAAACTCTAGGTTCTAAGCTAAAATGGAATTTCATATTTATTTCAAATGCAGCTACAAAGAATCAGAAAATACATTTTTTTCCTCCTTTTGAACGTTCAGGAAATAGGACATGCGATTCAAATGACTGGTTCTGTCTGTAGGAGCTTGCACTGTAGCCGAGTCTTCTTTCAGCTTCTGGATGCCATTATTCTGCTAGAAATATACAGCATGTTCACAGATAATAGAAATAAATGTACTATTTACTTGTGTGATTTCTTTTTCCTGTCATGGATACTTTTACTTTCAAATGGAGGTGGGACAGGATCAAATAGAAAACTGTGTGGCAGCCTGGATATCAATTCTGGCTATTAAAACTTTGGACAAATAAACATGCAGTAAAATTGACTTTCATTGGATGTATACTTCTAGGAATTTATTAAATTAAAAAAAATTGAGATAGGGTCTTGCTCTCTCTCTCAGGCTGGTGTGCAGTGGTGTGATCATAGCTCAGTGTAACCTCAGATTCCCGGGCTCAAGCAATCCACTTCAGCCTCCCAAGAAGCTAGGACTACAGGTGTGTTGCCACCACACTTAGCTAAGCTTTTTAATTTTTTTTGTAGTGATGAGATCTCACTATGTTCCCCAGGTTGGTCTTGAACTCCTGGCCTCAAGCAATCCTCCCTCCTTATTCTCTCAGAGTTGGGATTCCAGATGTAAGCCACTGCACCCAGCTTCAGTGCTAGGAATTTTAACCCATGCACATGTTTATAAAATTTCCACCACTGTCAGGACATAGACTGGTTCCATCCCTCCAGAAAAATCCCTTTTGCTGTTACTTTGTAATGAGACCCTCCCTATCAATAACACCTGGCGACCACTGATCTATTCTCTGTCAATGTAGTTTGAATTTTTATGAATGTCTTAAAAATAGAACCATACAGTATGCAACCTTTTGAGACTTTTTTTTTTTTCCCACTTGGTATAATGCCTTTGAGATTCATCTAACTTTTATGGGTGTCAGTGGTTCCTCTTTATAGCTAACTGTAGTATTTTGTAGTATGGATGTACTGCAGTTTCTTTATCCATTCACCCATTGAATACCATTTAGATTGTTTCCCGTTTGGGGTCATTATGAATAGAACATTCAAGTACAGTATTTTCATTTCAAGTACAAAATTTTCATTTCTTTTGTGTGCTGCCTAGGAGAGAGATAGCTGGGTCATGGTAAGTGTATATTTAATAAGAAACTTCTAGACCATTGTCTAGAGTAGTTGTACCATTTTGCATTCCACCAAGAGTGCAAGAGAATTTTATTTGATCTGCATTCTTACCAACATAGTATTGCTGGTATTTATGTTAGCCATTCTAATACATGTGTCATGAGATCTCATTTTGTTCTTAATCTACATTTTCATAAAGGCACTTGATGTTGAAAAGCTTTTCATGTGCTTATTTGCCATTCGTATATCCTTTTTTGAGAGAACTGCTTAAGTCCCTGGCCATTTTTAATTTGGGCTGTTTTCTTACTGCAGAATATTCTAAGTTCTTTATATATTCTGGATACAAGTTATTTGTCTGATATGTGATTTGCAAATATTTTCTCCTAGACTGTTGCTTGTCTTTTTTATTCTCTTAATTGTGTATTTATAGAGCAAAAGTTTTCAATTTTGATAAAATCCAATTTACCATTTCTTAAAAATGTACTATGCTTTGGCGTCTTAAGAACTTGTTGCCTAAATCCAGATCATGAATGTATTTTTGTTTTTTAAAATTTTACAGTTTTTCATTTTGTATTTAGATGTATTCATCATTTTGAGTTAATTTTTGTTAAAGGTATAAACTTTAGGTCTGGATTCATTTTTTTAGCATACAGTCCAATTATTCCAATATTATTTGTTGAAAAGACTATCCTTTCTCTAATGAATTGCCTTTGAACCTTTGTCAAAGACAAGTTGTTCATGTTTGTGTGGCTCTATTTCTAGATTCTCTATTTTGTTCCATTGATCTATGTGTTTGTCAATATCACATTGTTTTGATTACTGTAGCTTTCTTTATAATAAGTCTTGAAATTGAAGTTTATCAATTCTCCAGCTTGCTATTCTTTTTTGAGCTTTTTTAAAATTCTAGTTCCTTTATCATGCTGTATATTTTAATATCCGCTTGTCTGTACCTACAGAAATCCCACTGGAGTTTTGACTGGAATTGTGTTACAAATACAGATCAATTTGAAAATAATCTTCACTGTACTGAGTCTTCTAATCCATGAACAGGATATGCCTCTGAATTTAGTTAGGTCATCTTTGATTTCCTTCATCTATGTTATGTAGTTTTCAAAATACAGATCCTCTACACATTTTGATGGAGTTACAGTCAAGTATTTTCATTTTGGGATCTTAAAAATTATTTATTGCTATTATATGGAAATATTTGTGGTTTTCAATCAATAAAAAAAGGGCAGCTCCCTCTGTGCATTAGGAAACCCCTTCCCTTTCCTTGGCCTTGAGCTATAGAGCATCTCCTTGTATTCCTTCTAATCCTCTGCTTCTGAGTTTAGGCTGCATTGAGTCCAAGCTGGGGTATACTGGAGGGGAAAAGTAGTTATTCAGCTGCTTTTCAATTTACTTTTCAGATTCTTTGAATTGTTGCTTTATGGATTCTCTCTGGGTTTTATAGCTGCGTTCTGTTAAGGTAGAGTAAGCAACCACTTGCTTACTCCCTCTTAACTGAAATTTGAAGCAATACCAGTTTCTTCTGCTGTGAATAGAACTAAATAATTTGAAAAACATTGTAAATATGTTTTGTTAGCAGATAGTCCTCCTGAGTATTGAGATCTTGCAGCATTCTTCCCTTGTCTGCTCCCTCTCAAGAAAATGACAGTACAACTCCTTTCCCAGCCCTGAATACCCAGCTCTTATTTATGGTCTTATTTAAGTATTGATTAGGGAAAAAAACCTTTTTTGGCTTGAGTAGTTGTAATTGAGTATGTGATGTCAGAGTAATCTGTTTGTGAAAATTCTTCTTAAAGAAGAGAAGTCATAGTGTTCTATCTACATAACTAGGTTTGAGTTATTTAAGACTGCGTCTGCTGGCAGCCTTGGCAATCTCTAGGGAGAAGTGGAGGACTGATATTTAGAAAATTGTATGAGAAATGTATGAGAAAAATGTATGAGAAATTTGATATTTCACAATTAAAACTTTTATGTAGCAAAGTAAATGCTGAGATGTGAAGGCAAATATTTTAAAGAAGGAATGAACTCCATTAATTTACATAAGAGCCTTAGATTTTTTTTTTAAATTCACTGCTTTAAAAGCTGATTTATCTAGCTAGAATTCTGCAGTGAGAGTATTAAAAGCTTTTGGATTGTAACTGGTGCAAGTACATTTTCTTTTACATTTGTTGGCCACTTTGTTTCAGGTTTGTTTTAGGTATGCCAAGCGCAAACCAGTATAACCGTGAATTTCTGAACCCATCTCCTGTAATAATTGATCCTTTCAATGTAAGTTTTAATTATGTTCTGGCTTAGTATAATGATATAGAGATAGTGTTATATAGTTTCAGTTCCAATCTGGTTTTCCCTAAAACGGAAGATATTTAGCAACATTTGTATCTGCTATTACTTGTTCTTGTATAAGAGAAAGGAAGTAAAGAAATGGTTAGTTTTGTGTTTGCAATGGAGGAAGAAAGTGTTCACTTGCTTTTTCAAAAGTGGGAGAAAAGTGCTCTACATTCCCTTTTGCTTTGCTTGGAAGAAATATGTACTGTAGTAAAAAAACAAAACAAAACAAAACAAAACAAAACATAATTAGAACTTCTTGAAAAAACTAGCTGGTATTTCAGTTATACCTCATTTTGATGAAGGATGGGTATCTGGAAGCAGGGTTGGGTACATGGTCATGAGGAATTGAAAAAGCATAGACTTTAAGGTCAGAGAGATATGAGTTTGGATCTAAGCTCTGTCATTAAAATGGTGGATATATTGTTTAATAACCCTAAGGTTTTTGTTTTTCTGTCTTATGTACAGTTGATTTACCTACTTAATTCAGAGACTTGCTTAGTGAATTTAACAAGAACATTTGTAAAGGGGCCCAAAACTATGCCTGTCATATAGTGGCATAAGAAATAGTGCTGTCATTATACAATAGAGCAAAAAAGTCAGTAGTTTAATAGCTTAAAACTCTCTGAAAAAAATCACAGGATGAGTAGCAAGGAAACTGATTAGCTTATTTAATATGGGCAGATTCCAGCCATCAGGGAGGCCCAACATTGCCTAGTGTGGTAATGCCGGCACATGAGAGGACTTTGAGTTACATTGGCATTCCACCTGTAACTTATGACATCAACAAAGGTCCCAGAAATAGTACTTCATTTTTCTTCTAGCCTTGTGAATAGCATTGACTTTTAGAAACTTTATAGGCAATACCAAATGTGAAATTGTTTCAATTAATATTTTTTGTTAGATAATTTTATTGACGTTAAATCTCTTTCTCTTCTCTTTAAAACATTTTTTAGAGTCAGAGTCTCATTCTGTTGTCCAGGCTGAAGTGCAGTGGTGCAATTATAGCTCACAGTAACCTTGAACTCCTGGGCTCAGGCAATCCTCGTGCCCCAGCCTCCCGAGTAGCTAGGACTACAGCTTTGCTCTACCACATCTTGCTGATTTTTAAATATTTTGTAGAGATGAGAGTCTTACTGTATTGCCCAGGCTGATCTCAAACTCCTGGCCTCAGCAATCCTTCCCCCTTGACCTTCCCTCTCTTTTTTTTTTGGAAGGCCAACTACTTCATCTGTCATCACCCACCATAAAATTTTATAGGAGCTTGGTTTCCTGAACAGGTTTTTAAAGTTTTTATTAATTATAGTAAATTTATATTAAAAATACTTTATTATAAACAATATTCCTTGTAGAAAGTTCGAAGATATTAATATGCATAGGTAAAATAAAGCAAACTTCTCCAGAGTTTATTCCTATTTTCTTCAATGTATAGAATTCTATATTTATTTATTTCTGTATGCATTTGTTTATACCAAAATGAAATGGTATAAGGTATGAGGTTATCCTCATTTGTCAACTGATTTTTCTCTGCTAATGCTCTTTACTTTTTCATGTTAATTCATTTTCATCTTAGTTATGTCCATTCTCACATCCTCATATGTACCCAGTTCATCCTCACATTGACTCAAATGCCCCTACTAATTAGGGTCTAATCTGGGACTTTGCTTGGCATTTGGTTATGTCCTGTAACCTTCAAGTAGTGTCCACTATGACTCTTTTTTTGAGGGGATCAAGATAGTTGCTCTACAAAATATTGTGCCATCTGGATCTTTCCGGTTTCTTCTTTGTGGTGGTGTTAACTTGTTCTTAAATCCTTGTATATGGAAAAGCAAGATCTAGGCAACATCGATTTAAGTTAAATAGGTTTCAAGTAGAACATATGTATGTGGGGTCCTGGGTGCCACCACGCATCCCACCAGGAGACACAGCGTCCAGTGGGGCCGCTGTTCAGGGAGTACTCTTCAGACCACAGTCTCAGTGCTGCTTTCTGAGTCTGACATGCTTCTACTTCTTATGTTTGATATCACTGTATATCAAAGAATCATAATTTTTTTAGTCTAATAAAAAGTTTGTACATTTTAAAAAAGTTAATTTCAAGTGTAACTTTGAAAAAACTCAGTTTTTACAGAAAATGTATATTTTAAGATTGTTGATCACACTATTTATTATCAGGGCTTTCTCTAAGACTAGGGATGTATTATTTGAGGTTTCCTAATGTGGCGCCTTTAGTCTCAAGAAAACAGTAAAACACCTTAGATATTGTAGATGTATGTTCTGTATGATTAAAAAAAATACATATAGACTTTTAAAGCCTGTAAGAAGTTGTGATGAAGACATAGCTTATGATCCTGGAGAGAAATAATTTAACTGGGAGCTGGTCATTGGTCAGTCTAGCTACTCTGGGAGTAAGAAAGATTAGAAGATATTTGCAATGGTTAATTTAATAAAATATAATGAATTAATAGAAACGATTAACAATAATGCCATGAAACATGTTTTTAATTGACATTTACTTCATTTTAATTTACTAAACTTTGAGGAAATTCCATATTTTTATCAAAAGTGAAAAAGTTGCCATGTAATATATCTCCTCTCTCACTCTCCTCATATATATGCATAATATTCTTCTGTCAAATAATTTTCAGTTTATACCCCTTTAGCCTTGTGAGTGCTTCAGAATATTCTATTGCTTCTTAAAAAACATTATTTCTAAAAGTTCTCCTGTAGAACATTATTATAAAGGAGTACCTTTAAAGAGACATTTAGGGTTCCCTTTCAAAATAAGCATATTTGATTACTTGATATGTGGAACCAACTTTCCCTAGAGAAGAAGATGAAAAGAGTCCTCGAAGGAAGTGGGCTTAGTGAAGACTGGTCATTGTGATAAGTATTTCTCACAATTCACTTTTGTTTTTATTGGCTCTTGCTCTTGGCATTGATTTAGAAGGTTTAAAAATTCATTTTCTTTGCTTTTCTTAATATGAAGTATTAAATATTAGTACTTGTTGTGTGGGGCAAAGATATGTGAATCCAACAATGTCTTTTGCTCTTACATGTAAATGGTGTTAACTTAATAGAAGAACACAAGGGCATTCTGGGGCAAGAGGGTCTGTGTCTGTGAACCATCAATCTTCATGTGGGGGACGTGAAATTGCCTTGTAATTCCTGGGGAATTCAAGTACTCATATTCCATATGTACCGAGCCCCAGTAAGTCTTGTTCTTTCTCTTTCCTTTTCCTGTCACTGCCTTGTTCAGGAGTATGCACTTGACTGAACAAGTGGAATAAAATTTGCTAGGCCATCCCTGTGCCTAGTAAAGGGTCACCGAAATGTCAGAATTCTAAATACGGTCTTGTATGACTCTTCAGAGGTGTGTCTGCATTTTCCCTAATCTGATTTTTTTTTCAGATTACTCCATCCTGCTGCCCTTCGCCTCTGCAATAACCTGAAATGAACTTTTATCTGTATACTTCTGAAAATTTTTACCAGGACCTTCCCTAGGTGTAACATGCTCCCAAAGTCAAGGACATTCTTTTTATACTCAACACGGAGCATTTAGACAAATGTAGTTTTCTTTTACCTTGCATGTATGGAATGATTTATGGTATGCATAATTTAAGCCTTACAATAACACTGTAAGAATAGGTACTGCTATCACCAGGATACAGATCAGAAGGCTGTGGTTCAACTTCCACCCCTTCAGTTTTGAGGTCTGGATTTTTCTTTTCAAAGGAATTGACACCTTAAATGGGTAGACAATTCTTTCTCTTAACAAAGAGAGCTTGACTGTGAACTTCCTTCAAATTTACTCTGCCATTTCTAAGTAAGTATTACCTTCTGTTTGTATTAATAAATAGGAGACCATATGGAGGGGGTACTAATTATGATTAATAATTTATGTAAAAAGCCATTTTTACCATCTGGTAGAACTTTCTATAATGTTACTTTTACAATTTAAAAACACATACACATTCCTAATCTGTAATTGAAAATTACTTCTCTAATAGATGATGCTAATGATTTCCATACTCTGTTACAGTTTACAAAGGAATATACTTATGGTCTTATCAGTCTGCTATAAAGCAGGCTTGGTTTTGAATTGTTAAATGGTTCCTCATGCAAATGTCTTTTATATTCCATGACATACTAGGATGATTTTTCTTTTCTTTGCATTTTTTTCCTTGTCCTATGTGGACCTGTTAATATTGGAAAGGAATTTCACAAGGAACTTAACATGGAAGCTATAACAACAAAAGTCTCTGAAAGTAGAACATATTTTCAGATCACTAGTGATTTTAGTCATTTAGTTTTTTGAAGATAGCAAAAAGGATCTAACATAAGAATATAGATAAATTAGGTCACAGTATTATCATAATCTCTCATTTGTTTTCCTTTAGTATTTTTCAGCATAATAAAATGTATGTCAAAATAACATGAAAATACCTGAAATGAGGTTTTGTTAAAGAATTAAATCTATGAGATTTATGTAAAAGGTTCAGTTTTGGTAGTGCTGTAAATATAAGATGGTACAAACTCCCCTTTTAAAAAACTGTTTTTTAAAGAAAAGCTTGAAACCTTCCTTTAAAAAGGTTTACAAGACACTATCATGTTTTGTTCTAGCTAAACAAATTTCTGTTTGACAACTTAAATAGTACAGAAGTCACTCCAGAAGGAATAAATTGGATGTTTCACAGGTTTGAATTACATTCTACTGCGGGGTCAGGCCCATAGCATGAATTTAAGAGTTTCTGCCTTTTGGTAGGATTCCAAAGGCTGATTATCTCGGACCTGTTTTTCAAAAGTAAGAAGCAGAAGATAAGCTTGTGGCTCTTTTTTCTCAGACTGGGTGGTGATCCTTCATTGGGAGTTGAATGGAGTTTTGGGGTAGGAATTTTTATGGGGAGGAACTGTAGGGTGTGTCTGCCAGTGGAATGTTCATTCCAAGGAAAGATTCCAGGATAGAGTGGGCCTAGGAATGGAATTAATCCTGAGGTGGAGCAGAGTACATCACTTAATCTTCCTGCATACTGATCGCAGGACAGGCATGTTTGAGGAGTAACATCTCCGGGGAAAGAGTATATGCTCAAAAGTGTTCTCTCTAGATGTAAAGCATACATACAAAATTGATATTATAAATACTTGAAAAGGGAAAATTAGTCTTTTTCATCTGAAGACATTTAATGCTTACTGCATGTTACATGTGTAATTTAATCTGAACGCTATTTGATTGGTACTATTCAATTTGAAAGTTGAGGAAATTAAGGCTTGGATGTTAAGTAATTTACTTAAGGTTATATAATGAATAATGGAGTCTAAATTTGGCCTTACGTCTTTTGAACTTGAGTTGTTTCTTAGTCATGATCCTATTGTGAAAAGCAGGCTGTTTCTAATTATGTGATGGCTGAACCCTAAGGAGAGCCAAGAGCCAAGGAGGTCCAGTGCAGTTGGACCTCCTATAATCCCAGCACTTTGGGAGGCCGAGGCAGGTGGATGGCTTGAGCCCAGAAGTTTGAGACCAGCCTGAGCAACATAGTGAGACCCCATCTATACAAAAAATAAAAATTAAAAAAATTAGCCAGGTGCGGCGGTGCACACCTGTAGTCCCAGCTACCAGGGAGGCTGAGGTGGGAGGACTGCTTGAGCTCAGGAGGCGGAGGTTGCAGTGAGCTGAGTTTGTACCTCTGTACTCCCACCTGGGCCACAGAGTAGTCTCAAAAAATAATAAATAAATAAATAAATAAATAAATAAATAAATAAATAAATAAGAATAGAAAGAAAGGAAAAGAGCCAATGGGAATTGGTTCGGAAAGTGTATCTACTCTCTACCTAAAGCAGCATCTCTTATGTGTTTATCAAAAGAGACTGTGGATTTAAACAATTAAAATAATTGAGCACTTATCTGACCCACTTTGATATTGAAATACAAATGTGTATGATCAGTCAGTTTTTAGTTTCAGAAAACAAGAAAAGCCAGCTGTTTTAAACAGAAAAAAAAAAAAAAAAAAAAACCCAGGGAATTTGATACTTGTAAAAAGGTTGGCAGTTTGGAGCAGCAGAACCTCACCTGTGCTTTCAGGTCTGGTGACACCATTTGTCTGGCCTACCAGAGGTGCTGCTACCTTTGCTACCATCAGGAACGTGGAGAAGTTGCTCCTAAAGTTTAGTTGTGATCCGAGAATCACAAAGACAGCACTATACCTGGTGGCATATCTAATTAACAGATGCCTGGAGGTAAGGGAGCCTGGGAAGAGAAGTATTTAGGATTTTGGCCTCTGCAATTCAGGCAGGCATGCAGGAAGACACTTGGTATGGAGGTTACCCACCATATTTTAAAAAAATTTATCTATCTTTCTATCTATCTGATAGCAATGGGATAAGACCCTGCTTTGCCTCCATGTCCACATTTCCTGACCTCCCTCACTCCCAGCTGTCATTAAAATGTGACTTTTGTCTTTCTGGTCGTGTGTTTTTGTTTTGTTTTGTTTAGTTTAACCATGTCACTAAAGGCTTTCTCAGTGAATAAATAATTTAAAAATAAATATTTGATTAATATAGGTAGGTAACTTTTTAAAAAGTAGTTTGAGAAGTTGTTTTGGCAAGTAAGACAAGGGGTGCTAGAGCTAAACTCTAGCTCTCAATTCCAAATAACCAGCAAAAAATAATTAGCAGATATAACACTAGGAGAGTGTTCTGAGTCTATTGTAACTCTGGCGGCACTAGATAGGCTGCAGAGAATCAAGTATTTGTATAGAATACACTGCTATATGTATGTATTTATATACATAATTTTTCTGAATGGAAAGTAATTTAGATGTGGACTTTACTGGACACTTCTGATAGGAGTTATCTTTTGGAGAGCACATTATGATATCATATTTCAAGTTATGCAGAAGTGTGCAAAGGATTGTTCTTAGCTCAGGTGCCTAAAACTCTCAAAAGTTTAATTAGTTTCTAGGGAGAGGTGGAGAGTCTTCCAAAGCATTTTTCCCCTCAGTCATCAATGATGTATTATGTAAACCATGTTTTCTTTTCTGGAGTTCCTTGTGGAGTCTTACAACTTTCTTTCTTTACTTCTTAAACCTTTTATATGTAGCAGGCAAGTGTGAGATACCAGTGTATAAATTAAGAGAAACAATTCAGTAGGGAGACTCTTTGTTGCTGTTTAATTTCAGACATCTGTCTCTCAGATTTTTTCTTTATACAGTTAAGTCCTCAATTTATGTTGTCACTGGGTTCGTGGAAACTGCAACTTTAAGTAAAATGATGTATAAGGAAACCAGTTTGACTATAGATTAATTGATGTAAACAAGACTTCCTATGACATTTCTGGTCACAAAAGCATCAACAAACTTTTAAGTAAAAACCCAAACTGTGAAATTATTAAACATTAAAATAAATCAGAGCTATACATACATTTAAGAAAGGTTAACAAACCAGGTGGGATAATGATTTACCTATTTATTCCAGTTTAGGGTCATGGGTGGCCAGAGCATATCCCAACAGCTCAGGGTGCAAGGCAGGAACCCATCCTAAATAGGATGCCATCCCATGGCAGTGTGTAGTCACACACACCCATACTCACATACACTGGGACAATGTAGACACACCAGTGAACCTGACGTGTACATCTTTGGGAAGTGAGAGGAAGCCAGCCATTCTGGAGAAAACCCATGCAGACATGAGGAGTAAGTGAAAACTCCACACAGATGGTGGCCCCACCCAGCGTGAATTGATTTCTATTCTCATTAACATTATAATGAAACAACATTGAATGAAACAACATTATTCAAGAATCTGAAGTTATGTATTTTTCCCCTTCCTCTGTTTTCCCTTGATGTATTTAACTACAGGGAGGAAAAAACAAGTGGTAAGCTTTAAAAACAAACCAAAATCAGCTGGCTGTTTTGGAAGTATTCACGTTTTTGTAACCAGTCCAGTGTGTGTAAAATATCTATTAACTTAAAGGCAAAACAATAAGCAGTAGCCTTAGCTGAGAATTACCCAGTTGCTCAATTACTTCATTTTCAAAATGTCCTTTAAAGGGGGTAACTGCAGAGAGAATGTCTGCAATTACGATCTAAGTTTTGATATGAGAAATAGGCTTGCTGATGATTGGGTTTCAAGTAGAGAGTTAAGTAGTCTTAAATTTCATATTCTCACCTATTGTAAATCTGAATACAAATAATACAAAAGCTAAAAATATAGACTTTTGATGGAATAGCTAAGTATTCTAATATACCCTCTGAGCTCCCCCTCTATGCCAAACAACTTCAATTTCACACTTCCCTCTCCTTCCCCACATATTCTTATTCCTCAAAAGCACTGCTGTTCCTTTGGAAGGTATTAATTCTCCTTAGCACAGAGGTAATATTGGCTTTTCTCATGCCCCATTTTTGCTTCATATTCTATCAACCTTATAAGACAGGATATGTACAACAAAAATTCTGACTACTTTGGATACCATCTGGCTAAACATACGTGACCACTCTCTTGTCCTCCATCTACCAGCCAGGTCATTTCTTCCCCATTTCTATCATCTCACTCCCTTCTAACCTTCTATCATCATGATCTCTGTTAAAATACGGTGTATGACCAATCTAATACCCTATCTTAATGTGTTTTTGTTTTGTTTTGAGACAAGATCTTGCTTGTTTTTTTGAGGCCAGGTCTTGTCTAGGCTGGATTTGAATTCCTGTACTTAAGTGATCCTCCTACTTCAGCCTCCCAAGTAGCTGGGACTACAGGCGTGCACCACTGCATCCGTGTGTGTGTGTGTGTTTAAACCTCTACTCCTACAGGTAATTTCCTTTGTTACTAACTGGAATGACCATACCTCTGAAATTCAGAAATTCCACTCACTTTACAAATCCTTTCCAACTAAACCTTTTCTAGTACTCTGTACATCTCTTGAACTTTTTATTCTAGTTATCTGGCTTTTTTTGGTTAAACATAGAGATGGGGTCTCACTATGTTGACCAGGCTGATCTTTGTCTTACTCTTGGCCTCAAGTGATCTTCCCACCTTGGCCTGCCAGAGTGCTGGGATTGCAGGTATGAGCCACTGTGCCTGGCCAGTTATCTGACTTTTCATGCATTTATTTCTGTATTCTGTGTAAATTCCAGCATCAGTCATTTTAACTACTTTCAAAGTTGACTCAATTTCAGGTTTTTCCTTCTTCCTAGACAAACTTTTACCAAACATGTCACTAACCATAAAATGGAATCATCCTAAACTGTAGTATCTCCTATTTCTGTTTTATAGCTGATAGATGTTTCTAGAGGGAGAAAGTGGGCCTTGATAACCCAGTGGAAGACTCTTTGCACGTATCTCATGTAATTTTCATAACCTCCATGAAAGCTATTTTTATCAGCAACTTGCAGACTTTTTTTTTTTTTTTTTTTTTTTTTTAAGGTGCAGTGTTGTGTTTGAACCTAGGCCTTATGATGTGTGGAGGACAATGGATGTGGCAGCTCCAAATGTCATATCTGCACATGAGTCTTTCTTAGAGAATAAAATCTCTTTCTCTGATTGTCAAACAAGACTTGTGGTCTCACTCTGAACTAGCTTTAACTGAGTGGCCAAAGCAGTCGCCATGGCCGGAGTAATGTCAACATCTAGCTGGCCTGGGCTAGGGTTCTGGTCAATCATAGTAGTAAGTTTGGGAGATCTTTCTACTTGGTTTAGGCCAATCAGTGCCCACTTATGTGGGTAGGTTATGGGAATCAATCCCATCTAGTCACCAGCACTGCTAATCTGTGCAAAAAGTATAAAATGGAGGCCAGGGAAGCATCTGACAAGTGTCTGTTACAGTAATTGATATTTTTATTAAATAAAAAGGCTTCTCACATTTTCAAATTCTAATAGTTTATTTCAGGTTTGGTTGTAGAAATTTAGAAAGCCAAGTCCTAAAAGAAGGCACTATGAAATCAACAATGAATAATTTTTCAGGGTTTATGTTTTTCAGAAGCTCCTATGGGAGTAGGGAAGGTATTATTATAGTAAATACAAGTTGGGATGTTATGAGCCATATAAGCTGGAAGACCAAGGATGCAAAGTAATTGAGGTTGCAGGTGAAAGTGTAGCCCTGGTGATTCTTCAAGTACTCAATGATGGATGGCATGTAAATGAGGTTAGGGTATTTATTTGAGGGCTCAAGGTCACAGGCAAGGGATGCAGGAGTGGAAAGTTATAAGAAGCTATATTCAGAGGATGAATACTTCTTTTTTGCCCCAGCCTTACTGAGGTATAGTTGCCAAATAAAAATTGTATATATTTAAGATACAGAATATGTTTTGATATATGTTTACATTGTAAAATGATTACCACTGTTAAGTTAATTAACATATTCATCGTCTCATATAGTTACCATTTTCTGTGTCTGTGATGAGGACATTTAAGTTCTACTCTATTAGCAAATTTCAGTTTTATCAGTCACCATGCCATACATTAGATCTGCAGAACTTGTATTTGATACATTATAATCGTTATATTTGATACGTTTGATTTTTCAGATGTGGAGATGTTTCAGGTAATGACAAGTTCCTAGTGGTAATGGAGGACAAGTTTGGAAAGACCAGTGAGCTAGGTAGGATGTTGAATGGACTATCAATATGGGCACTGAAATTTAGAGAGTAGTGACAGCACCACGGAAGTATAAGCTTACTATTAGCCAGATGTCAAATTCCTCAGTGTTTGTTGAAGGTGACTCAAAGTTAAGTGATTAACATGGTTAAAGTGGTAATAGACATGGATGATGAGACCCTTGGGGGTGAAGGAAGGATTGTTAATGAACTAGAGTCATACATTAGCGCGGAAGGGATTCAGGAAAATGCTGACTGTTTCCTTTCCCTGGTCTGTGGAGGCAAGCAGAGAATGAACAGAGTCCATTTGACAAGTGTGTGATGGAGATGGCATAATCAAGAAAAAGACAAGAGACCTTAAGGCAAGGAAGTAGAGGATGCTGTCATAGAAAATGTTAAGAATGGTGTACCAAGCTTTTTGGGAATTAGCATTTCAAGAAGTACAATGGAAATCATTAGAACGGTGTGGGTAAGGGTTAGTGAAAAAGGATCTGGGAAGGTGACACTGAAGCCATTCTGGGAAGTAATTCTGGATCTCTGTCTCCTGAGGGAGACAGGGCTGCGAGATGAAGACCCTGCATACAGGTTCTCTATGCTGTGATTCTAGACTTTTAAAATTTTTCATTCTTTTAGTGT
Organism: Macaca nemestrina; assembly: GCF_043159975.1. NCBI lineage: Eukaryota > Metazoa > Chordata > Mammalia > Primates > Cercopithecidae > Macaca > Macaca nemestrina. The sequence goes on along the minus strand of NC_092135.1, from coordinate 62,698,603 downwards.
TATCACTGACTGTTGCTTGAGCTTCTTCTCTTGGATCACCCAAGAAACTGAGCTTCTTGCTGTTTTCCAAGCCATTCCCTATTCCTCCTGCTTCTGTTCATACATCTAGTTTTGCAGAAATGTCTCAGTTCTACTTCAGCATCTCAAGTTAATATCCCATAAGACCATGTCAACCCTCACCTCCTCCAGCATGTGACTCACTATCCCTCTGCCCAGTTATATTCTCTGTTTTATTTGGCATGACTTTTAGGACACTTTGTATTCATGTTATTTTGTGTGTATTTGTGGCAGGACTCCATATCTTAGTATATTTCCTATGCTCTCTAGTAAGGTGCCTTGCACTTTACATGTATCAAAGTACTGTGTGGAATATGAGCAGTCAGAAAAGACTCCAAAAGGAAAAGCCTTCTGAGTTTGTGAAGTTTTGATCCATGTATGAAAATATGCTTAATTCATTTCTGTATGCAGTAAATTCAACTTTGTTAACTAGAATTAATTTTATATAGTACATAGAAACACTGGAAATTGAATTTAAGACATTATTCATCTGAAAAATTAGATTTACCATCTTTTTTAATGTGACTGCTTCATTTTAATTCCTTAATCATCTTAGCTGCCTGTTTTATACCTGTCTGGTATTTAAAAAAAAAAAATCCACCTTTTATTGCGGAGGAGGATTTCCTCTAGCTATTTATTTTGAATCAAAGGAGACATCAGCTGTAGCCTATGTCCCTGAATCAGCTTCCTATTTTCTTCTTTGAGAATAAGCCTCAGATATCTTTTTTTTTCTTTCTTTCTTTCTTTCCTTTCTTGGACTCAAATACCACTGAAAACTCCCAGCAAGCAGAAAGAATAGTTATATGATGACTGGAATATTGGTATAAAGTTTATTTTTGTTGCCATAGCAACTACTCAGCTACATTGTCTCTCACTTGTGAAACTTCTAGCTCCTATGAAAATATTTTGTGTAACTTCCTGTATTAACCCCTGCTTGAAGTTATGTGTCTGTTCCTGGCTCATCGTGAAGGGCTTTGCCTATTGTTTTTCTTGCTTTGAAGAAACCAAAACCAAACAGAACTCTTTAAATCTTTGACTACTTCTGTTCATTTATGGGGTTGGCTGGAAGTTTCTTGTGAATGTCCAGAGTACCCTTCTGGTATAGTCCGTTTATGTGGCTATCTGGGACCATCACAGACCAGTCTCACTCTGTCGCTCAGGCTGGGGTCCAGTAGAGCAATCTCTGCTCACTGCAACCTCCACCTCCTGGATTCAAGTGATTCTTGTGCCTCGACCTCGGCCTCCCCCAGTAGCCAGAACTACAGGTGAATGCTACCACACCCAGCTAATTTTTGTATTTTTAGTAAAGATGGGATTTCCCCATGTTGTTCAGGCTGGTCTCAGACTCCAACCCAAATTACCAGACTAGGTAACTTCTAAAGACTAGAAATGTACTTTCTCACAGTTCTGGAGACTGGGAAGTTCAAGCTCAAGGCCTGGACATCTGGCAAGGGCCTTCTTGCTTCATCCTCACATGGCAGAAGGCAGAAGAGCAAGAGAGCTCACTTGCAGCCTCAAGCCCTTTTTACAATAGCATTAATCCATTCATTAGGAGGGAGCCCTTGTGACCTAAACATCTCTCATTAGGCCCCCCTCCCAACACAGTCACATTAGAAATTATGTTTCTAACACAGAAAGGAAGGACCATAGCATAGCAGGTATGGACAGTCATACCATAGCACCTTCATTTTATATGTATATTAATTGTTTAAAAAAAAAAAAAAACATGTATTGACTCTAGTAGCAGTGCAATCCAAAAACGAAAATAGCAAATTTCCTTCTCTAAGGGAATCTACAGTGTAAAGGGAAACAGATAAATGCATAAGTATCATATAGCACTTTTGCACCCTGATTACCCATGAATGGCCTCCTCTAAGTGCTTAGGGAACAGAAGACAGGGAAGCAAAGTATGCAAACAGAAGGAAGGGAGGAGAGATTAGGATGCCTTCTTCAGGAAATTCACATTAGAGCTGGCCCTTCCAGAGAGAATACAGTACGGTGGACAATGGGTGGATATGCTCACTTCACTCTGGAATTCATCGCAGCAGCCGCGTGAAATAATTACATATGTGGATCCAGCACTTTCTGTATGCTTTCGCAGTGTGTAAGGAACTTGGAGGACTAAAGAAATATCTACAAATTATGCCTTAAAGAAATGAACTTAACATTTAGAGATATAAAATGCAGATACAAAAATAGAACAATAAAACGATGTAGGATTATATACAAAAGCAAGTGTTTATTGAGGGACTTCTGTGTGTTGCGCAGTATAGTGATGCTACTTTTGTGGATCTTAAAGTCTATAAAATATAAAACATATAAAACATGCATAAATGAAAACTTAATGTGAATGAAGTTAGAGCTAAATGCTGTGAACACTTTGAAATGACAGAATGTACCATGAGATGAGAGAGAAAGGAAGCCTGAGAAGATGACAGTGGTCCACTTGGATCTGCTGCTTCTCCTGCCTGGACTCTGGTCTTGTCACCTCCTTCTCATGGCCTGGCTCCACACATCTAGAAAGAATGTGAAAATACCCACTTTTATCAGAAGCGTTTGATGGGTTAATTGATTGATTGAGACAGGGTAGCTCTCTGTTGCTCATGCTGGAGTGCAGTGGCATAATCATGGCTTACTGAAGGCTGTATCTCCCAGGCTCAAGCAGTCTTCCTGCTTCAGCCTCCTAAACAGCTGGGACCATGGGCATGCACCACCATGCCTGGCTAATTTTTTATATTTTGTAGAGATTGAATCTTGCTATGTTGCCCAGGCTGGTCTCAAACTCCTGGCTCATGCGATCCTCCCTCCTTGGCCTCCTAAAGTGCTGGGATTATAGACATGAACCACCATGCCTGGCCAGTGTGATGGTTTTAACTTCATTTCGATCTCTTGCTTATAATATTAAAGTGTCTGAAACCACTACTGCTAAATCTGTAATTGAATATCTGGGATGGAGGAGGAGTTTTTAATGTTTGGGTCTGACCAGCCCAGCGAGGACATGCACTTCTGACCACACTGATTCCCTGAACTGCTTTCTTCAGAGCCACAGGCCACAGCTTGAGAGCCTCTCTTCTCTCCTCTCTGCTCTCCTCTCTCCTCTCTTTTCTCTTCTTCTCAATGGAGTCTTACTCTATTGCTCACGCTAGAATACATGCAGTGGCACGATCACGGCTCACTGCAGCTTCGACCTCCCAGGCTCAAGTGATCCTCCTGCCTCAGCTTCCTAAGTAGCTGGGACCACAATCATGTGTCACCACATCTGGTTAACTTTTTTTTCTAATTTTTATTTTTAGTAGAGATGAAGTCTCATTATGTTGCCCAGGCTGGTCTGGAATTCCTGGGCTCAATGGATTCTCTGACCTCAGCTTCTCAAAGTGATGCGATTACAGGTGTGATCCACCATGCATGTCCTTCATCTTGCCTTTCTGAAAGACCTGTGGAATTTGGGCATTTATTCTTGGAATATTTCTGTAGAAGTCCAAAAAATACATAGTTGTGATAATTGCATACTGAAGGCTTAATCTCCCTTTTATGTAATATATGAAAAAAAATGTGAAAGCAAGGCAAACTACTGAACTATTGAAGTTATAACATTTTAAGTATAACCATTTAAAATGTATCTTGGGGAAGTTCTGATTTTATAGGTGATAAACTTATACTTGCAGTGCGTTTTCTTGTTATTTTGAACATTAAACTTTTATCAAACATTTAATGTGATATATTTATAGAACATTATTTTTGTATTTCAATTGCTATTATGAAGTCTAAATCTTTGACCAGAAATCTACTTGTTATATTAATAACAGTCTTAAAATATCTGGCTGTTTTTATTAAAATTGTGGTAAAATACACAAGATAGAATTTACCATTTTAATCATTTTAATGTGTAAGATATAGTAACAGTTAGTACATGTAGAGTGTTGTGCAACCATCGCCACTATCCTAGCTCAGAACATTTCCGTCATCCCAAAAGGAAACCTGTACTCATAAAGCAGTCCCTCCCCATTCCCTTTCTTCCTCAGCCCCTGGCATCTACTGATCTGCTTTTTTTTTTTTTTCAAATGTGAATAATATAATGTCACAGATTGCAAAATAATGGAAAGAAACTGGTTTGATCTTTCTTGCTCAGTTGATATAAAAAATAATACTTTTCTATTCGGTTTGTTAGACTAATTTTTTAGTTAGGTGATTTAAAAAACATAATTAACAGTTAATTTAGGGATGAGGAGCTCCACTGTAGAAATTTTTATTAAAACATTAGTAATTTTATTAAAGTAGCAAATGAAACTCACAAAATTAAGAAGTAGTAGTAATAAAGGCCAGGCATTTTCTTAAACTTTCATAATACTGAGAATGGACTGTAATAATGAAGCTAGCCATCAAGATTTTTCACACTTTAGTAATTTCTGGGAATATAAAATTGCAAACATGAAAGTAAAAGATAATTCAAAGGAACAAGGATTAGAAGTGTTGGCTGAATAAAGTGTCCTAAGTTTTAAGGATAAAAGTTCTACTTTTTTTTTTTATTTTTAACTGGATAGCCTTCTCTGAGGCCAAAGAAAAAACACCATTAAAAGAAAGGAATCGCTTTATTCCATTTTTAAAAATTCAACAACACATTGATAATGTTTTTAGGGAAGCATGTTTGCAATTTCTCTAAAAAGCAGCAATGAGGTTTGAATACTTTGTTATATTTTTGAGATTTGTTGAAAATAGATCTACTTTATTGGTTTTCTCTGTGTATGTGGTTTCTTTATGCTTTGTTTTGTCTTGAGCACCTTCACAGATAAAGCCTTTGAAATAAAGTCAGGGTCGATGTTTCATTTGGGGCACAATTTCGAATTAAATTTGACTTTTAGTTCAGTGGAAAAGAATGTAGCTCTGGAGTCAGACTGCCTAGGTTCAAGTCCTGCCTCCAAGGTGTACTACTGCCTTGACTAATTTGCTAAATAGTTCTTACCCTTATCAGTGAAGTATCTTGTAAAGTATCCATAAAGAGATGTGTCTGTGGGGTTGTGAGAAAGGGGAAAGAGCACCTCAGCAGCACTTCACAAATTGTCTGTTCTGTAGTAAGTATACAGTGAACATGAAAGCTTCTGATTTGACCGTGATGATACCAAAGCATTCTTTTATCTAAAAATTAAATGTTGGCCCAATGCTTCTCTAACTTGTTAGTAGCAATTTTATTTTTATCAGCCTTTCTCAAAACTGTTCCAACCTCTCTCCACAAGTATTCACATACTGTTATCACAGGCATGGGCCATTATTGTGCTATTTTTGTCATATGGATATGAGGTACCTAAAAAATAAAAGGTTTTGGGTTAAAAAAAGAAAGTCTAGTAAGTTAAATCAATTTAAACAAGAGAAATGTTTGTTGTATCTGTGTAGTGTTCATTGTGATGTATGCAAAAGGTATTTAATCTTATTTTTTGTGTTTTTGATTTTGAGGCAGTAAACTTCTTTTATAATTAAAGTGCAACATTATGAAACTCACACTATTACAGAGGGAAATGCGTTACTGCTGTTGAAATACTGGAGGGATGTTTGTGTATTTAAAATTCTCCTAAGTATAAGGAAACGCCCAGGGGAAAATATGCACATCACAGGCGAGGGATTCTTAAAGGGTGTCTGTTCTAAGGTTGACTTAGTGGAGGAGCAAATTATTGACTGAGAATTACATTTACTCCTTGCCCAGAGACCTCACAAGGCGACAGCAGTCTCCATGAAAACACAGCATTTACACTGTAATGTTGCCTACCCTGCCTTGTGGATTTCCACTTTGCCCGTTAGATACTCTGGCAGCACTGCCCAGGGCAAACATTATTTGGTTTCTAAATAAGGCATAAAGCTGAAAATACACAAAAGTGGAATGGTTGTGGAATAAATAGGAGCGCTGCAGCTCTTGTCCCTTCTCTGTGGTGATAATATCATCTATGTCTTTGAGCTCATATCCCATTATCCTGAGATCCAAGGAAAATAATAATTAGATCTTCAATTAATGTTTAATTATTCATTATTGTCAAAGAGGAAACCACGCTAAAAAGATTGCTCTCGAAAAAAGCCATGAAAATCTCAAAACTTTTCCATGTGACTGACTCAGAAGCCTTAAAAAAAATGGACATATGTCTTTAAGTTGGCCAATAACTTTTATAAATTTAAACGTTTATAAAAGGGAGGAATTACATGGAATTCCTTTCATTCTCAGAAAATGTTTACTACAAAGGCCTCTTATGTTCTTATTTGTGGCATTAGAACCCTCAGTGTCAGCCATTTCTACACTGTAGGCACTGTGCTGAGAACTTTGGTTACAACAGTCCCCTAAGTGGCTGTTATTACTACCCCATTTTACAGATGTGGATTTAGGAGAATGAGGATAAGTTAATTTGCTCTAGGTCACACAGACAACTAATGGGAATACCAGGAATCGGGTCCAGGTAGTCAGCTCTGTGTTGCTAGACTACCTCACATTTAAGCAAAAGTAACACTTTGCTTGAATTGTAGGACAGCAGAGTGACATCATTATTTATCTAAGCTATAAAAGAAATAAAAGTAAATCATATCATACTTTAAAAATATTTTAAAATTCATGAGGCAAACCTTTTTCTCATTAGGCCTCATCTCGGCTCTGAGTGCAATATGCAAACATTCCCGCAGATGGAGGCCTGACCCGTGTCTCATACCTGCACGTTCCCTACCCTCCCTTCAATGTTTGGTCTAAACGTGTGGAGTGCTGTCATCTTAAGTCTTCCCTTTCCCTCTAGACTCAGTTACTGAGACAGAGGCTGATGAAAAAAGACCTGAAGGAAGGCCCTAGTCTCTGTGGTCTCTGTTTGGAGGAGCTAAAAGGGGACTTTTTGGTCAAGAGACTCAGAGAGAATGTCCCTGCTGTAAGGTGACTGTCCTGCCTGGGCCTGAGAGTCTGTGGGAGGCTGGGAAGTGTCCTGTGGAAATAGGCTCTGTGTTCTGGGAAATGGTGTGGGTGGGGCAGGGCAGGGCAGGACAGGACAGGTCATTAAGAGCAAGGAGGAAGAACCCTGCATCTCCTGAAGTTTACGTGGAATTCTCCGAGGGATTCAAGACCTCATCAGTGTTGGTGAAGGCTCTTTAATATTGTTCTCAAGGCTGAAGGGAGCAAGGAACTTCCCTGGCTTTTCCTGTTGGGAAAATAGAAGGCAGGGATAGCCCAGATTCTTTCAACTTATCAAGAGATAGCAGGACAGTTTTGCTGAAAATTTCCCAGGCAAAGATGGTGACTTTGTCATGATTTGTACTGTTTATCCTTTCTCATTAGAGAGCCTGTGATCTAGGGTAATATTTACATGTTTGGATCACTTTTCCACTTAGAATATAAGAAAAGACCAAATTTCCCTACCCCTACTTAGGAATAGGAAAGTAATTTGGATAGAAAAACAAAAACAAAACAAAAGAAAAAAAAAACACAAAAAAACCCACAAGCAATTGATCTCATTTGGAGACTGCAAAATATAAAGACCATGTTTCCAATATGACTCTCAAATTCAAAAATCCTGAATGACTCATTTCCTGTGAAGTTTTGTCTTCCTCCTGTAATTTCTATCCTAGTTGTGGTTGGTCTCATCATTTACTGAATTATCGTAGTCATACACTGGGATTTCTCCTGGTCTTCCCCCTCCCCTTTTGTTAACCTGTGACTCGGTCACTAAATTTTGCTGATCCTATCACTTAAATGTCTCCTCAACCCATTTCCTTACCTCTCTTCCCAGTGCTACCAGGTCTTGGCAATTTTTACCTGGATTATTGATCATTTAATTGGTCTGCTTGTCCCTGGTCTTAACCCTTTAATCAGTCCCTTCCATTTTCATTATAATGATATCTCCATATGCAAATAAGATCATATGACTCCCTGTTTTACTGATTTTAGATAACTCAAATTCAGTATGGCCTACAAGGCCTTGCTTGGAAAGTTGTCTTTTTTGTCTCACTCACTCTGTTGCCCAGGCTAGAGTGCAGTGGCATGATCTCAGCTCAATGCAACCTCTGCCTCCTGGGTTCAAGCAACTCTTACGCCTCAGCCTCTTGAGTAGCTGGGACTACAGGCACATGCCACCACCCTGGCTAAGTTTTGTAGTTTTAGTAGAGACATGGTTTTGCCATGTTGGCCAGGCTGGTCTTGAACTCCTAACCTCAAGTGATCTGCCCGCCCCCGCCTCCCAAAGTGTTGGAATTACAGGCATGAGCCACTGTGCTGGGCTGACAAGTTATTTTCTTTGGAGCATTAAGACCTCTTTTCTCCCCTTTCATTTGCTATTCCTCCCAAGTATAACCCTTTCTGACACACCCACTCTCTGAGCTGGCATTTTATTCCTTCAGTGCCTTGCAATCTTCCATGTCATAAAGGCTCAGTCAATGTTGAGTAAGTTTCTCCTGATCAGTCTCTGCTTTTCTCATGTATCTGAGGCTATTCCTATTAGAACCATCCTATTAGAAGCGCCAGAATTATCTTTTTGTGGCTGTTGCTGGCAACTCTTGGCCACTACGCATAGGAACAGACAACGGTGAGATGTAGCCATGTACTTTGTTTTCAGTGCCATTCTCCCAAGGCCACATAGAATGCTGTGTTTAGCAGGGCAAATTATTTGACAACATAGAAAATTTTACATAAAAATTCAGAGTTCTTATGTCTTCTGAAAAACTGGAAAACTTCCTAACACAAATTCTCTTTTCCCAGAGTATTAATTAGCTAGATCTGAATAGCCTGTACTATTGCTAGCCTTTTCTCCAGCTCGCTGCAGGTACCCCTATGCCAGTTTCTTTTACACTTGACCCATTTCATTTCTATTGTGCCTCAGTGATGCCTGTCCTAAGGAAGTTGTTTTACACTCTTTAAAAGTTGCTTTCGGAAATCAAGCTAATATTAAGCTTATTATTCATGAATTTCATTTATCTTGGTTTAGAAGATTGTGTTCTTATTTTTCCTAAGAAGGATCATTGTGAGCATTCTTGCTGTTATCTGCATTTAGGTATATAGCAGCATTCCTGTGTCGCTCTCCCTTAGTGCTGCCTGGAATCCTCAGGTGCATAGGTGCATATACAAAACGTTTCAGGAGAAGCTTAGGGCAGCATCCTTAGGAAGGTATGCAAAGAAAATCTAAAAAAGAATCTTGGATTATACTGTAGTAGTCATTCCGTCTTTAACAGTAGTGTGTGTGTGTGTGTGTGTGTGTGTGTGTGTGTGTGTAACTCATGATTTAGTGAATTTTTGTTTTTCCTGGCATATTATTTCTTTTATATTGGGTCAAATTACTTCTTTTTAAATAAGTTAAGACCAATAGTAAGGTTTGTATATGCCAGATACAGAACTGAAAAGACATTTTGAAAAATAAAAAAAAAATAAATCAAGCTACAATTCAAAATTAAACTTGTACTAAATGACATATGGTATTCTGGATTAGATCATGGAACATGTAAAAGACATTAGTGGATAAACTCTTGAAATCCAAATATAGTCTGGAGTTGAGTTAATAATCACTAATTTTAGTATTAGTTTTGCCAAAGGTACATTGTTATATAAGATGTTAACATTAAAGGAAACTTGGTAAAGTGTATATGGGAACTGTCTTTAGTTACTTTACTAATTTTCTGTAAATCTAAAATTATTCCAAAACAATAAGTTTATTTTTAAACATTAAATATCGATCGTAATTATTTTTGTGTTTTTTCCCCAAGGGCTAATAGTGTTACCCTTTTTATATATGTTAATCATAATGTTGTTCCAAGGACACTTAATCACAATTTATATAAATAGTTGTTGAATTAAAAAGAAAAGTGTTCCTCATAACTGATTCACTTATTTGATAGCAGAGACTTAATGATTGCTTGTCAAGTGCCAGCCCCTGTTATAGGCATCAGGAGAAGACTGACAAGGTGTCTCTTCTCAGAGTTTAGATTCTGAGGGAGAACCAGGTTGGTGGGGGGCGGGGGGGGGGGCAGCCAGACAAAATAAATAAAAAAAAAAGTGATAAATGTTTTGAAGATAATTAAAATAGGGTGATGGTATAGCAATTGGTATGCTACCATAGACTTGACTAAGAATCTTTATGAGAAGGAAACATTTAAACAGGGATATGAGTGAGAAAAAGCATTATAGGTCCAGGGAACAGTAGTGGCAAAGCCTCTAAGACTGGGGGTGCTTGTATATACCAGACCTAGAAAAAGCCAGTGTTGCTGGAACGCAGTGGGCTGATGAAGGGGCCATGAGAACTAGATAGCGCTGCAGTTTGGGGCTTCCTTTACCAGGATGAGGAGTTTGAAATTTATTCTAAGGGCCATGGGAAGCGTTTGGAAGATTTAAAACAGAATGAATTGATAGTTTACATTTTAAGATGGTGACATGGAAGTTTTGTGGAAGAGATTGGAATGCCTCCTGAGAGCAGAGGCAGGGAGACTGTCAGGGTGGAGTGGGAGAGGATGGGGGGTTGAACTGGACTGGGGGAGGGTTGTTGTAGTGTAGATGAAGTACGTGAATTCAGCATCTTTTTCGGATTGAAAATGGAAGTGAGGGAAAGAGAGGAATGAACCAAGATGAATTCTTAGATTTTGGACTATATTGGGGCTGTTATTGAGGTGGGGGAGACTAAGGGAGGAGGGGTGAAAAGTTCACTTTTGACATTATCAAGTTTGAGATGAAAAATAGGCACCCAAGAGATTTTAAAATATGGGTAGTAAGACCCCCAAGTAAGGTGATCCCATATAATTGATTATGCAACTTGGGGTATCTTTGAGGGCATACGAGGAGGAAGTATTTGGACACTAACGACTACCACCAGGGGCCAGGTGCCATGGCTCACGGCTGTAATCTCAGCACTTTGGGAGGCCAAGGCTAGGGGATCACTTGAGGTCAGGAGTTTGAGGCCAACATGGTGAAACCCTGTCTCTACTAAAAATACAGAAATTAGCTGGGCATGGTGGCACATAGCTGTAATCCCAGCTACTCAGGAAGCTGAGGCAGGAGAATTGCTTGAACCTGGGAGGCGGAGGTTACAGTGAGCCGAAGTCACACCACTGCACTCCAACCTGGGTGACAGAATGAGACTCCGTTTTAAAAACATAAAACAAAACAAAACAAAAACTACCAGCAGGACAACAGAGACAAAAACAGAATGTATTGCATGTAGGAAAGATTTCAGGATTGGCAACATGAAACGTTTAGAGTGCCATGAAGAAATCAAGCATGATAAGATTCCAGTAAGAATCCTGTTCTTCAATATCTGGAGCAGCATGAGGGGCATTGGTGTTAATGAAGATATGAGACAGTCTGGGTGGGGTTGGGGATGGTTGCCAGATGGAATTGGACTCATGAGAGGCTATGAGGTAAAGAAGTAGAAACTATGAATGCATTTTTTTTTTTTTTAAGAGGCAGAGTTTCTTCCTGTTACCGAGGCTGGAGTACAGTGGCACAGTCACAGCTCACTGCAACCTCAAACTGCTGGGCTTAAGCAATTTTCCTACCTCAGCCTCCCTAGTAGCTAAAACTACAGCATGTACTGCCGTGCTAACCTGAACATCTTGTTTTTTGAAGTTATTATTGTATATATATTTAAGGTGTACAACATGATGTTATGATAAACATATACATATTGAGATAATTATTGCAGTCAAGCAGATTAAAATATGTATCTCCTCGCACAGTTACCTTTTTTTTTTTTTTTTGAAAAAATGGTACAGGCACTTGAAAACTACTCTTAGCAAATTTCCAGTTTCCAGTATACAGTACAGTATTATTAGCCACAGTCCTCATGCTGTGCATTAAAGCTTACTTACTCTTCTGAACACCTTCTTAAAAATGTTTTGTTGTGGAGAGAGATGTAGGTACAAAGTACGCAGAGCTGTATAAGAGACAGTCAAAGCTACAAAGCAAATGCCAGTGACAGTTCTTGTGATATTCTGAGCTATAACCTTATCAGTCAGTATTGCACACATGGAGGAAGAAATAATGCTTCTGTCAGTGAAAGTAATGGGACATGTAATTTTGTATCAAAGTTTCTGTCACTCAGAATAGTCTGTGTTTGATTTTGAACATTCTGGAAATATCAGAATTGTTGCAGAGATGCACTTTGATTTAGAAGAAGACTGACTATAAAATCTAGGTGTTTAAAGTCTTCTCCTTTCACATCAGGGCCCTCACAGTAGAACGTTAGTAGAAGTGAAGCCATGAGACTGAAATGCCAGCTTCTACTGGCTGAATTGAGGTTTCCATGATAGAAAATGATGTTTGCGCTGGACCCATTGGGAGAAATTTTAGGGCATCTGCCAGGAAGTTTACCTGGTTCTTTTTACAAAATTAAATGCCTGCTTTTTTATCCGAATTTTATTTTTATATACTCAGCTTTCTTCAAACTATCATCCTACAAGTAATTTTAAGGTTTTAAAAAATATTATACAGATGTGCTTCTTAGCCATAAGATCAAATGATGAATTAAAATATTTTGTATATATTGAGAATCTGCATTTATAACTTTATAAAGGAAACAAAAAATTGGATTCTCCAGTTTTAAAATTGCTTGATAAGGAGCTGCTTTTTATTTTTGTAATTTTTATTGTGTAAAACACGTTCTCTTCAGAAAAAGACCCTATGAAAATGTTAGCATGATTATTCCCAGAATGATTTGATAAGACCAGTGAATTCTTTCTTTTACATATTTGCCAGAGGTAAGAAGTGCCTGGTGCTTACGCATACATGATAAACAATTGAGTTAGTAAGAGAGCAGGGCAGTTGGTTCAGCATCCTCTAAAAGTAAAGCGCTAAAGGAACTACTGTTTTATAGAGACTTTCTGGAACAGTTGTAAGTAAATATGTTGTGTAAAACTTTTAAAATAATTTAACCTTTCCTAATCTTTTGCTTTAAAAATATCTAATATTTTCTCTCAAACTACTATTACCCTTACACATTTTAATATGTCTGAGGACTCCTTTTCTCTGTCAGCATTTTTGTAGAAAAAACTGAAGTAGTTATGTTTTTGTGAATTGATGTTTTGGAGAGTAAATTATGTAATTTTTTTTCTTAACACATTAAATGTATATGCAATGATTAAATGTACATGCATATTAGGGAAAAATTTTTTTAAATGTAATGCTTAATCCATTAAACTCTGTGTGTATACATTATTAACTACTGCTGTTCATTATGTTCTTACTGGAAACACTTCCTTAAGACATGGTGAAGTTCCTTTCAAATTATGGTAAATACTTCAGTAAACAATATGATAAATTACACTAATCTAGGGCTTTAGCTTTTACAAGGAATAATCTCTATCATTTAAAATATGAGAACCCTATGAAGCTAACTTTAGGTATTTTCTTCGGGTACTGGACAGAAATTCAAACTAGAATGAAGCATTTTGATCTCTAGATTGGCACTCTTTCCCCTGTACTCTTTCCCCTGGCATAGGCATCTCTGTGTTAACAACCCTCTTGCTAGTAACAATTGCAGTTAGTCAATTTACCTGCATTAAATTAAAAAAATAAAGAATCCTTTAGTACATGACCCTTAGAACACACCTTGAGTGTAATATTAACTGTGTCAGCATGAACCTTGAATAAGAAGGTTGCTCGTGGACATTCTAAGTTGGCTGGTACACGATTACATATAACTTTGCTAAACTAACTGAATAATGCAACTTGACTCATCTCCTTGTTTACAGTACTGTACTTTCTGTGTGTGCTAAAACATTATTCTTTTATTAAGGACTGCATTAACTTCATCCCTTAAATAGATGTCTGGTATTATGTAATATTAGATGAATGTGAGAATTAGTCTTTTTATGTAAGATAAAATTGTGGTATAGAATATCTGTGGATAGCCAAATGCATCCTTTAATTGAAACTCCAAATGGTTTGTGTTGAAAGTTTGGTGGCCTAAAAGAAAAAATTGAGTTAACATTGTCTTGTGGTATAAAGTATTGCTTCTAACAGAGCTAATTAGTATTTAAAGAAGTCTTAGAAGAAATGATAAGATTAATTAAAAATCTTTACAGAATGAAGGAGAAATAATACATATACTTAGGAGAGATTCCAAATGTTCAAATTATAAATCTACTTGCTATTATAAAATGTATATAAAATGCGAAAAATAGTCAATAGAATCATTGGTTGTATTTTTTTTAAAAAACAAGGGCTGTGTTTCTAAATACCTTGTAGAAATCTAACTTATATAATTCAAATGTAAATTTCCCTTAGAAATAAATACATGAGATTTACATTTTCCAAATTTTGCCGATAAAGAAACTTGATCATATTTAAGGTTGACATAAACCAGACCAGCACAAACTGCAATCTCGCCATGTTTTATTTTAAAAATAAAAAAGATAGTATCAAGTTACTATCTGTCACTGGTTTATGGCTGCTAACCACACACTGTGAGGATTAACAGCTAAACAAATCCCCTTATTCATGTAGGGCATGAGGTCAGATGATTGAGACTATACATAGGCAAACTTAATGATGTCATTAATAAGGAAGAGGAGAAGGTACCTTTCAGTGTCTTGTTTACTCCCTATGTTCTTTAGAAAGCAAATTACTGAACCATATGGAAAAGGAAAAAACTAAGGTGAGTAACAGAATTGTTTAACACAAACTCATTATACATTCAATATTAAGAGTATAATTATATTCCATTTTCATGTTTGAAATAATTATGCAATGATCTTTAGAACTGGATGACTCTTCTGTAGAATTTTGAAGTTATATAGCTATAACTTGGAATGTTTAGATGCCTTATCACAATTTATTCTTGTCAAAGGAAAGTAGATAGTAATTTACAAAGACACATGCAGTAGTTGGCACATAAACCATATATGTGGTGATGTACAATTAGTAACTAGTGCTTTCTAAACCTGTCTCCATCTATTCAAAATAGTGTGTCTTGTACTGACGCATTTTTTTTTTTTAACTTCAGCCTGTTGTCAATTATGTCATGAAACTCCCAAGTCATGTGGAGAAGCCCATTTATAATTCTAGTTGAGGTCATTTGTTTGTTAAAGATTTTCACGTTTGGCAAAATATACTTAAGTTTGAGTTTATGTTTTGTCTAATAGGAGTACTCTAATCATGCTGTAGTGCCTGAACTGAAACTGTACACAATTTTTTTTTTCTAATAAGAAACTCTAGAAAATAATGATACCCAGTTGTTTAAACAACAAAATATTTGGATGGAATATCAAATTGATTACGCGTTACATGTGTGTTTTTTGTTTTGTTTAGAATTATTAAAGATGATTTTCAAAGTGTCATACTGTTGACGTAAAAAACTTAGGTGGTTGGTCAACGTCATCTGTGGTTTCTTAAAGTGCACATACATTATAGGTATCTCATCAAATTCATAAATATAAGCAATGATCTCAGTGATATAAAATTAGTTTTGCTTTTGAGATAAAATTTTTATATTTTCTAACTTTTTATAAGAAAAGTGGTAGAACGCAATTAAGAAAATATTGTAAGAGTAACATAAGTGGTGCTTATGAAATTGAGGACAAAATATAGAACATAATCTTTTTGTGAGTTCAGTACAATAAAAATATCTTACTTTTATTTTAGGATCAAAAAGTAAATGTATAAATTAGGATTTTAGCTTCTGTATCTTGACATTCATAATAACTGGACCACACCTATAATACCAAAATTCTTGTGCTATAAAAATTGTTTTAATGGCTTTAATATTCAATGGCTATTTTTGAACAAAGTCTTTGCTAAGACATTGCTAAGTACTGACCGCCACCATTACTTGGCGTGTTATATACGCCTTTGTTTCTAGGTCCACCTATTTCCTCAGGGAAAGTTTGTATAAATGAGACTACCGTATATTTCTTTCTCATTTCCTTTTCTTGTTTCTGGGAGGAAGAATTGCAATGGATTTTACAGTGTTTATACATTAAATCAGATACCTTTCTGTGGTACTGAATGTGATGGTAGTTGGGAGGGCCAGGAGTAGTATTTTTGTTTGTTTAAACGAGGCAGATGACAACATTGCTTACTTTTCAGAATATGGGTATTTTTCCTTTGTTTTAAAAGATTTAATATAGTTTTACAGATCATGAAGGCATAATTATAATGAATTAGTCTTTAGTATGCATATAGCTAATGCTTTTCTTTTGATAAGTTAGTGTTTCTTTTAGTAGATGTCATTTCAGAGGAACTATTTATTAGATAGGTTTGCATAATGTATTGTGTGGTTTTTTTTCCTTTTTGTTTCAATCTGTTACTCTAAATAGAATTTTAAGATCTTAGATTGGTGTTTCAGTGGTGCTGGGCACACAGATAGGGCATACAGTAACAGAATGGCAGAGGAGAAAGAAATGGGTCTTTGAAATGAACTTCTCTGGGTTTTAAACCTAGGTCTGCAGTTTACTGACTGAGGACGAGTTAACTCCCTTCTCAGGAATTTATGCCTTGTCCTGTAAATTATACACAAAACAACAACTCACAGTGTTGTGGTAATAATTAGTTTAATTCGTATATAGTCTCCTACACATTGTACCTTAGTAAATTCTATTATTTATGTTTTTACGGGTATTTCAAAAGTGCTCATTTGTTGACCAAAGACACCTAAAGAGAAAGGGAGAACAAGGTAACATTTGAGACTTTTAATGTGAATGTGTAGTTGATTAATATTGTCAAATAATAAACTGTTGGTTCTTTAAATACAGGAATTGTACTTATTTCTTTATCCATAGCCAGCATAGGTGCTTAATAAATGCTTGCTCTAGGGGGCGTGCATGTGGCAAAACTAAAGTTTCTTCACTTCCTGGTTTAGAGTTATTTCCTGTGCATTGCTTCTTTTAACTCCGTGCAATTACTATTTTTGAAATTGAGAGAGGATCTAACTATGTTGCTCAGGCTGGTCTCGAACTCCTGAGCTTAAGTGATCTGCCTCCCTTGGCCGCCCAAAGTGTTGGGGTTACAGGCATGAGCCACCGTGTCTGTCCCAATTACTCTTAAATGAGCTCGTTTTAATTAATCTGTAATTTGACCTTTTTCACAAACAGGAATATAAATATATTCTTATTTACTGATGGGGGAGAATATATATAAAATGACTTATTTGGTAGAGTTGTCAAACCACCAGTCTGAAAGTAAAAGGCAAATGTCTCTACGATAGATGGGAAGAAGAAAATGATTTTCGTGGAATATAGATGTTTAGTAACCCTACAGCTTGATTATTTTTATATATTGCTGGAAGACAGCCTGGTTGTTGAATGGCTGAGGATAATTTATTCTTTGTGCAGGTTCTTGTTTTCTATGAATCAGGGTCAAATGCTGAAAGGAACTGTTATTTCACACTAAATACATTAAAAATTCTAACCCAGCATGCTTTTAAGAAATGAGATTTTTTTTTTTTCAAAATTAGGAAAACATTTGAACACATAATACAGTACGTGTGTATCTGAAAGAGAAATCATTCAACCATGTTTTATTGAGCATCTTCTTTGTTCCAGTAAATATTCTAGATGCTTCAAGACACAGCTTTAAACCAGAGAGTTAAGGTGCCTGGACTCAGTCAGCTTCCATTCACTAATATGAACTTGCTAATCTGAATTAATAACTGAGAATTGTGAACATTTACAATAAGCCATTTGCATATTGTTGCTTATATGGAAACATTTAGTGGGTAAACAGATTTCTTTGCTTAGTGTGCCATTGTGTGCTTGCAATAAAAATATGCCTAAAAATAGTTAAGGAAATAGGAAGGCCAGTGCCTTCTCAGAGATTTTTAGAAATGTCATTTGTCAATACATATTACTTGTCTTTAAATTTAATTGTGATTTTTTCAATTCTGATGACACTAGTAAGATTTGCAGATTTTTAAAATTTCTTTTTATCAAATTATTTACTAAGGGATAGATGATAGGAGGCATTTAACTAGTAGACATAAGATGGTTCTGGATCATTTCCTCCCCAGATAAGAGGGATTATTTCTGTAGATGAGTAAAAATGGTTTCTGGAAAGCTGTGCTTTCTGTATTTATATCTTAACTCAAAGGTGTCCAATCTTTTGGCTTTCGTGGGCCACACTGGAAGAAGAAGAATTGTCTCGGGCCACACATAAAATATACGAACGCAAACAATAGCTGATAAGCTAAAAAAAAAAAAACAAAAAAAAAACCTCATGTTTTAAGAAAGTTTACGAATTTGTGTTGGGCCACATTCAAAGTCATCCTGGGCTGCATGTGGCCCTCAGGCCACAGGTTGAACAAGCTTGGCTTAGATTATTATTTTATTGAGAGAATCATTTGTATTGTTTCTGGTGCATGTGATCTATCCACAGTCTTCTCATTTTCTACTGCCTTTCTTCCAAATTGTGTAATAAATTAAGGAGTAACAGGTGGTTGCTTTTGCTTGGCCTGCACGTGTTTGGATAAACTAAAAAAAAAAAAAAAAAATCAAGTTTCAGGTCATGATTTCTTAAAGGTTTGTCAGTGTATGTATCAAAGTTCCCCATCATTCCTGTATCTAGTAATCTGTAGAAGTTCTTAAACTTCAGTCACAAACTTGTTCAAATAAGATCTCCAATCCCTCAGTCATACATGCTGAATGTCTGTTCTTTGCACTGTTTGGGGCTAGGACCAGTAGGGTAATTTCTAGTTCACCTGCTCATCCAGTTATATTTCTTCAAAATTTTGTTTTACTTAACCTGTTGAGGCCTGTTTTTACAATTGCTTATTTTAATAATGTAATTTTGAAAATATTATATACATACAATGCAAAAACAGGAAGAGCTGTTTCCATAAAAGCAAAATTAAATACTTCAGAAAGAATCTTTGGTGAGCTACCTACCCTAACCAAAAAATTATGCTATTGAATTATAATCGAATGAGACTACTAAAATAATGAAATAAAAATATGAAATAAATGAATTTACATATAAATTATTTTGCAGATGTATTGAAATATTTGATCTACGTAGAAAAGGAAAACATCAAAGGCAAGCCTTTGTATGCTGTGTATGCAAGAAGGACAGGATGAAAATCCCATCAGTGGGTGCATTTGCAAAAAAAAAGCTTTCACTCTACATCAAAGAGCAGTGAATGAATTTGCATCTGTGCATTTTAAGTTAGAATGTTTGAGGTTATGTGAACTTTTGATTTCCCACTTTACCTGACCTTTTTGTAACCTACTGACTAGAAATATTACAGAATTTTGTTATACTTGCCTCCCTTTTCGATCATTTTTCTAAATCATTAATCCCAAACTATTTTCCATAAGATAATGCTAGTATATCTTCTATCTATATGTTTTAAAACTCTAGTGATTTTTCCAAAAAATGAACTTATTTAATTATGTGAGAAAAAAATTAAAAGTCATTCATGCAGTTTTATGTTTGAATTTGAAAGTACACTTTTGAACGGCCTATTGTTGCATAAGCAACACTTGGAGCAGAATTCCATCCCTCTCTGGTTTTCGGTAGTGAAACCAGTACATGAGTTAAACACAGTTATGCTGTCTTCATTGTACCAACTACATCTTTCTTTATTGAATATGTTAGTTTATTCATTATCCTTATGATATACTCAACATTTATACTAACCCATTGATCTGTAGTTGAAGGAAGAATGGCTTAATGAAAAAGCAGAGGCTTATGGTTCTTCAACTGTTTTAATCATAATCAAAATATTTCTTGGATAATTAATTTTGTGTCCGAGGCTGTGTTTTGTGTAATATAGGTGTGGCTTATAGTTCTTGAATATCTGTTGATCTTTCATGAGTAACTTATAATTTTAAATGCCAGTGGCTTTAAACTATTTCTACGTGCATGGAGGAAAGCAGGAGGAATCAGAGAGTACTAGGAACATGTTATGTATCTGTGCTGTGAAGTCTTAACAACAATGACATACTGTATTAGTTCGTTCTCTCACTGCTATAAAGAAATGCCTGAGACTGGGTAATTTATAAAGAAAAGAGGTTTAATTGGCTCATGACTCTGTAGGCTATACAGGAAGCATGATGCTGGGATTTGCTCAGATTCTAGGGAAGTCTGAGGAAACTTAGAATCATGGCAGAAGGCAAAGGGGAACCAGCACTTCACATTGCTGGAGCAGGAGGAAGAGCAAAAGGGAGGAGGTGCCACATACTTTTAAATGACCAGATCTCACAAGAACTCACTATTGCAAGAATGGCACTGAGGGGAAATCCACCCCCATGATTCAATCACCTCTCACCTGGCTCCATCTCCAACAACAGGGATTACAATTCAACATGAGATTGGAGCAGGGACAGGGAACCAACCCATATCACATGCAAAAAAAGGTATATGCAAAGACTTGTATGTGAGTGTTCATAGCAGCGTTATTCATAATAGCCAAATAGTGGAAGCAACTCAATCATATATTAATTGGTGAATGGGTAAATAAAATGTAGTCTATTCATACAATGGCATTCTATTAGGGAATAAAAAGTAACAAAGTATGGATATTTGCTACAACAGCGGAAGAAGCCATTCAGGAGAACACATATTGCATGATTCCTTGTATATGAAATCTCCAAAAAGCAAATATATAGAGACAGAAAACACTCTACTGGGTGCTTGAGGCTGGGGTCCATTAGGGTTAGAGCAGATATATTAGAAAAAATTATGATCTTGGCTTATTTAAAGGACAAATAAGAAATAGTAGAATGAAAAGAACTTCAGAGATCTTCCAGACAGCCCTTCATTTTACAGATGAAAAGGCAAAAGTGACCTTCATTTAAGTCACTGTTCCTAAATGTATTTTTGATTAGCTTTAGTAATTGCTTTTGTTTCTATGTTTCAATTATTGTTTTGTTCATGTATATCGTAGAGCATAAGATTTTTTATTGTTTTACATTAGTAATTTTCAAACACAAAAGGAGTATTCATTACTCACTTTTCACCCAGCTTTTAAAGTCACAAACGCTTTGCCAATTTTGCTTCAGCTATCTCCATTTTTTCCCCTTTATTCATCTCAAGAAAATCCACACATAGCCATTTTACTCATAAATATTTTATAATATATCTGTAACTGATAAGGAAATTTAAAAAATACTTTTTGTGGCATTAATGTATCTAACATTTGGTGATTATGTCACTTAAATCTCTTATTCTATATGGGTTCTTTCCCACTCCCTTCTCTTTGTTCCTACATTTTGATTTGTTAGTTAAATTGGATTATTGATCTTGTAGACTATCACAAATTCAGGATCTTGCTAATTACATTCTTGTGATTGTGTTTATATTGTTTTTCAATCTACTTAATTTTTTGGTTAGAGTCATATTAAATGTTTTAGGTAAGAGTACTTCATATGTGGTATTGTGTGTGTTCCGTTGCAACATGTCATGAAGCACATAATATCTGTCCAGTATTTAGTGATGCTAAATTTGAAAAGTGGATTCAGATGGTGTCCATCTCATCCATTTATTATATTCCCAGTTAAATTCTCACCTCATGGCTTAGAGTTCATTGATGAATGGTTGCTTAATACTGTTTTTGAGCAAACATTGAAACCAATAATTTTCTAATTATTTTATTCCTTCTGTATTTTACTAGCTAGAATTCTTTAAAGGAAACCCTTGTTCGTCAAATGTTTTATTTCTGTATGAACTGTATTTCAGGCAGTATAAATGCTTGATTGATTCTTTCCCTACATTTTCAGGGTGCTAAGAGATGTCCTACCCTAGCGTCCTTCGTAGTGACTATTTAGTTTATTATTAATAACTTATGGATTTTTAAAATAAATGTTATGTTTCTAAACAATGTAGTCATTCTTTTAGTGTTCAAATTATCCCATCTTAGGCCAGAAAGAGGCCCTTCCAGTTGCCTGCTGAGTCATTTTGCCATGACCTCCATAGTCTGTGATAACCTCTCTGATCCTAGAACATTCTGTTTGCCAGAAAGGTCTCATATGCTTTTTTGGCCCACACCTGGACTCAGCCATTTTTTCAAGGAACCCTGGTTCCTTTGGTGGAAAATATATTTTCAGACCATAGGTACATGCTCTTTGCTACTGGGTGATGACTGTCAAGTGGACAGCTGGATAATATGCACTTTCGAAAGAAGAAAATCATGTTCATACTAATATATTCAATCAAATTTAAAGTTACAGCATTTTTATTTAACTCCAATTTTATGTTTATCTCTTCTCATTCAGAAAATATTGACTCCTAATAGTATACATTTAGGTATTTATTTTATAATTATATGAACAACATAGTTTCAAAATACTATGTTAAATAACTACTAATAGACAACTGGTTACAGTTTTAAAATTTTTAGTGTTTTTGTCTTTAGAATATATCATATTAGGAGCATATAAAAAAGAAAAGCTAGCTGGGTGTGGTGGCTCACACCTGGTAATCCCAACACTTTGGAAGGCCAAGGCAGGAGGATTGCTTGAGGCCAACAGTTCAAGACCACCCTGATAAACATAGTGAGACCCCATCTCTACTACAAAAAACAAAAAAAATACCCAGATGTGGTGGCACTTGCCTGTAGTATCAGCTACTCTGGAGGCTGAGGCAGGAGGATCTCTTGAGCCAATAGCTTGAGGCTCCAACAATTACGCTCCTGCACTCCAGCCTGGATGATGGAGCGAGACCCTGTCTCAAACAAAAAGAAAAAGAAAAGCTGTTATTTAAAAACATTTAATGTTTAAAGGCAAAATTTTAAGGTACATTTGTAGAAATCTAACTTTCATTCCTATTCCTTTTCTCCCACATAATCATTTTTATTTTTATCTTGACATTGTTTCTATTATATTCCATATAGAACCCCATCTACTTCTTATCAAAAGATATTATACTAAAAGCACTTATTTTCTTCATTTCATTTGCCAATATATGCCAGTCATGAATGTATACGATCTTTTTCATTCCTTTTCATGATTGCATAATACTTTATCAAGTGAATGTACCATAATTTGATGTCGTCTAATATTCATGGATATTTGGTTGTTTCTTGTCTTTTGTTTTCAAAAATGCTGCAAGAACTAACCTTTTGCATAAGCCATAAGCGAGTGTGTCTTTGGGATAACTTCCTGGTAGTAGGATTATTGGGCCAAAGGGTAACTACGTATTTGATTGTGTTAGTTATTGCTAAATATTTCTCTATAGGGAAAAATTCCTCCATTTTGGTCTCCCACCAGAAAGGTATGAGAGTGCTTGTTTTCCCAGCCATACCTATAGTGCGTAGTCAAATTTTTTACATTTTTTTCTCAAACAAAAAGAAAAAAGACTTTTTTTTCATACCTGATACGTACGAAGTATATTTTTGCATAAAACTAAGGATTTTAAAATTGTGTAGTTATTGGAAACACGACCCTTTATGCCAGGAATCAGTGAGCTTTTCCTGTAAGTGGCCAGACAGTAAACATTTTAGACTTTTAGGCTCCAAGGTCTCTGTTACAACTACTCAACTCTGTTATTGTGTGAAAGCACTCATAGATTATATGTAAACAAATGAGCATGTTCGTGTTCCAGCAAAACTTTTTTTTTTAAAAAAAAGGATGATAGGCGGCCAGGCACAGTGGCTCATGCCTGTAATCCCAGCACTTTGGGAAGCCGAGGCGGGCGGATCACGAGGTCAGGAGATCTAGACCAACCTGACTAACACGGCGAAACCCTGTCTCTACTAAAAATACAAAAAATTAGCCGGGCGTGGTGGCGGGTGCCTGTAGTCCCAGCTACTCGGGAGGCTGAGGCAGGAGAATGGCGTGAACCCAGGAAGCGGAGCTTGCAGTGAGCCAAGATCGCACCACTGCACTCCAGCCTGGGTGACAGAGCGAGACTCCGTCTCAAACAGAAAAGGATGATAGGCTTAACTTGGCCTGTAGGTCATAGTTTGTTCACCCTTGCCTTATACTGTTTTTAATAATGCAAACTTTTTAAGATGATCAGATACTTTTACCAGGCTAGCTAGTTTGTTCTCGTATAATACACTATACATTTAATATATTGATTAAATGAGACAGCTGAGACTCAGCTCAGTATATGTTGATTGATACTAGAACTGAAGTATACTGTCTTGTAATGCAGCACTCTTTCCAATTCCCCACTACCTCTCCTGGTTGGTGCAGGACACTGTATATTGGATTGTTTCATCTATGGTACAGTAGATGCTACTACTGGCCAAACTTACAGTGAAAGTACTTTGAGTTGTCGTAGACTTGTCCTCCTTCAAACACACATGCTCAGTTGACTTTTATTTTGCCCAGTGACACTCACTTTTTTTCTGGCTCAGTGGTTGGCACTGTCACCTGTGGCAAAAGAGCATGGTCAGGTTAAACAGCCCTATAAGGAAGGATTAAGCCTATAATTATGGATTCACTTGAGGCCAGTATTAATCAGCTGAACTATTTGAGCATAATCACATAATGACTATAATTTTTCATCCAAAAGAACTTATTTTTCCACAGAGCGAAGAGCAAGTGAGCTAGCATTTCAGAGGTTACAGCAACTGTTTAATTTAGAGATTAGCAACCTTTCAGAAATGATGTTGTAAGACTTGATTTATTCTCTAGTTGCGTTGCTACTTCTCTTATAATGAGATGGCTGGGAGATAGTGGGAAAACTGTGATTCAATCTTTGTTGAGAAAAGGTAAAAGGGGCCTGGTAGGTACTTGGCACAGAGCTGCCTAATATAAATGTGAAAATTGTACACCTGGATGTTCCTGTGGATATCCTGTGAGGAGAGAATTTGAGTGAAGATTTGGAAACTTATTGGGTTTTAACTTACTATGTTGTATATGGAGTAATATTTAGGTTGATCTTTTCATGAGTTATATCGAACAAAGGAAACTTTTAAATCAAATAACTTGATGCTTATTTTTGTCTATGATTTGTCAACAATAATTATTTCATATAAAAGCATAGATAAAGGCCTCTAATAGACATTTAAATATGTGACACCAGTGTCTTATTGAGGATGTATTTTCCCTGCACACCGTTGTTTTCATAGCATGGGTTTTTTCCTTAGGTCAGTGTTTTCACTTCTGTATTGATATATCAAGTGTGTTATGACTAACAGTATTAGTTGTTTTTTTTTGGGGGGGGATGGAGTTTCGTTCTTGTTACCCAGGCTCTAGTGCAATGACGCGAGCTTGGCTCACCGCAACCTCTGTCTCCTAGGTTCAAGTGATTCTCCTGCCTCAGCCTAGCGAGTAACTAGTATTACAGGTATGTGCGCCACTTCGCCCAGCTAATTTTGTATTTTTAGTAGAGACAGGGTTTCTCCATGTGGGTCAGGCTGGTTTCAAACTCCCGACCTCAGGTGATCTGCCCGCCTTGGCCTCCCAAAGTGCTGGGATTACAGCCATGAGCCACCGTGTCTGGCCAGTATTTGCATTATTAAATACATCCATATCGTCATTGCATTTCTTTTGCTGTATCTGTGGCAGCCTCTTGACTCAGTTATATAGTCTGTGAAGGAGGTCTTGTGTGCGTAGGACTTCTTTAGTAATTAGCCGTTAAATAGAACAAGAGTTATTGATGGGGATCATCATTTTTTCTAATATCTTTGCCTTTATTTTAGTTCAGTGGTTTCAACCTGTAATGTGCTAGATTATCAACATATATTACCTGGACCCCGTATGCAGGTTTACTTTAAATAGGCACAAAGTAGGGCCACCCAAGCAAACCTTTTTATAAACAAGTTCCATAGGTGATTCTAATATCTACCAAATTTTGAGAATCACTACCTTAGATATAGTTTTATTGTAACTTTTATTTTTTTTACTAGTTTGCTTTGAAAGAAATTACAGAAATAGTGCAGAAAGTTTCTCTGTGCCCTTCTCCTAGCTTTCCCCCAATTAATAATATCATATATAATGGTAGTATGTTGTCAAAACCAAGAAAGTGACATCCATACTAATGCTATTAACACAGGTACAGACCTTATTCTGATTTCATCAGCTTTTTACATGCATTCTGTAATCATTATGTTTGTTGATTCAGGTTTGTAGTTCTATGAAATTTTGCCACATGTAGATTTATGTAACTGCACCATTCATTATCAGAGTACAGAACTCTTCACCACCACAAAGAAACTCTCTTATGTTAACTTTAATAGTCTCATCATGCCTCCAAATTTGGCTGCCATTGATCTATTTTCTGTGACCTGAAGTTTGTCCCTTTGAGACTCTTACATAAGCAGAACCATACAGTATGTAACTCCTTGAGACTTTCTTTTCTCAGTCAGCATAATGCCTTTGAGATCCATCTGAGTTGAATGTATCAAAACTTGGCTGCTTTTTATTGCTGAGTAGTTTTCTGTTGTATGGATGCATCATAGTTTTTTATTTTTTTCTCCCATGGGAGCACATTTGGGTTGTTTCCAGTTTGGGTCTATGAAGAAAGCAGCCATAAACATTCATGTAGAGGTTTTTGGGAATATAAATTTTCACTACTCTTGTGCAAATACCTAGGAGTAGATTACTGGGTCATACATTATGTGTATGTTTAGTTTTATATGGCAGTGCCAAATTGTTTCCCAGGGTGGCATTCACCATTTTGCATTCACATTATACAAGCCACATATGAGACAGCCAGTTTCTCCACATTTTTGTCTGTACTTGGTATTTACCAGTATTTTAAAATTTAGGTGTGGCCGGGCGCGGTGGCTCACGCCTGTAATCCCAGCACTTTGGGAGGCCGAGGCGGGCGGATCACAAGGTCAGGAGATCGAGACCACGGTGAAACCCCGTCTCTACTAAAAATACAAAAAATTAGCCGGGCGCGGTTGTGGGCGCCTGTAGTCCCAGCTACTCGGGAGGCTGAGGCAGGAGAATGGCGTGAACCCGGGAGGCGGAGCTTGCAGTGAGCCGAGATCGCGCCACTGCACTCCAGCCCGGGCGACAGAGCGAGACTCCGTCTCAAAAAAAAAAAAAAAAAAAAAATTTAGGTGTGTAGTGGTAGCTCATCATAGCTTTAATTTGCATTTTCCTAATAGATAATGTTGTTGAACATTTTTTTGTGTGTCTATTTGCCATTCGTGTACCCTCTTTGGTAATGAGTTTAAAACTTTTTTCCATCTCATGACTGGATTGTTTCTTACTATTGAGTTTAGAGGGTTCTTTGTATATGCTAGATATGTCTTTTTGCTGAATATGTGACTTGCAAATATTTTCTCCCAGTCTGTGGCTTGCGTTTTCATCCCCTTAATAGGGTCTTTCACAGAGCAAAAGTTTTTAATTTTTGATGAAGTCAAATTTTTTGATATACATATATGTATACTAAATCTATGGATTGTGCCTTTGATGTCATATCTAATCCTATGGCCTAACTTTTGTTCCCAAAGATTTTTTTTTCTTATGTTTTTGTCTATAAATTTTTTAAGTTTATGTTTTAAGTTTAGATCCAATTTAAGATAATTTTTAAATAATGTGCTACATTTGATTTTAATATTTCTAAACTCTGTTTGAGATACTATGTCCAAATAGTTTTTTTAGCTAGTATTTGTCAAAACCCATAGCTAGGAAAATTATTTTGGCAAATTTATTTCAGGGAATTTTCTTTATCAGTATATGGTGATTGATAGGTTTACCCCAACATAAATTTAAAATTTTGACAGAGTCGATGATGTTTAATATTTACCCAAGTTCATATTTGAGAGTAGGTTATTCGGATTGTGACTTGAAAGCAACTTTTGGTTTTATTGTTTGGTTGGCTAATCTACCAGTAGGCTTGCTTGGCTGACATATGCATTCCCACTCTTTAATATGTATATGTGCATATATTTTAATAATTATAACTCTTACATTTAATGTTTTAAATGCTAGGTTAGAAATTTTGGAAGTTTTTTTAAAAAATCAACTAAAATTTTTTAACTTCCTTTGGTGGAGAACTTTTTTTTCTACATTTATTGTTTCAGAGAACAAGTATAGTAAAATTTTTAAAAATCCAAGATAATTTTGTTTTTAATGAGTAACTTTTTCTTCAAATTTTTATGAATAATAATTTAACCTTTTTAAAGTAGAAATACATATTTGTAATAAGGCCTTTTATATTTAATTTCTATGTGCCAAAGAAAAAAGAGTTCAGAATTTCACATAGTTCTCTCTTCTCATGTTTTTGTTAATCATTAAAAAAAATTTAATTGTAGTGTCAATCACATTTTTATGACCTTTTTTGGACTAATTTTTCTAAACCACAGTAATTCTCCCATATATGTTGCCTGCAAGGCAACAAACAGAAGTGCGAAGGAAGCTTTCAGTAGATGATGTTGAGTCCAGTTGCTGCTGACACTTGTACCGGCGGAAAGCTGTGCAGGAACACAAGTGAGCATTGGGACATGGTTTTGTGGTTTGGGTTTGTTATTGAGTGAAGTTATTTGGTCATTTCTATAAATGTTTATGAATTATTTTAGGGTTCTATTCAAAAAAGGATAGTATTTGTTAGGGGATTATATACATAAAACATTTGGCATAATTTCTGCAACTAGATAAGCATTCAGTTAATGTAGAGTTTTTTTTCCTAGAGTGCATTTAGGGCATCTTTGCTGTTGTTTAGTTGGACTTATTTCATTTTTAAGTTATTGGTGTCTGAGGGCCTCATATGGTATTTCTTTAATCTGCTCACCATTTCTTTATATAGCACTGAGTACACAGGGGGTGCCCAGTAAGTGTTGTTGACTGTCTTGTGACTCATTGTAGATATTTCTTTTAAGTCTGTTTTCTCAAATTGCTCATTTGTTTATATTAATTTTATATCTCCTCCTTTGATATAACTATTTCTGCTGAAGGTTTTTCTCATCTTTTTTCTCATCTTGTTCCCTTTTCTTGTTAAGAAAGTTTGACTGTCTTAACTGTGCAAAAGTAAACATCCCCTGTAAGATATTTAGGAAAACCCAGAGATAAACTGAAATTACAGGAACATTTATGGGACATATATAAGACATTTAATATTTAATTATTATTATTATTTTTTGAGACAGAGTCTCACTGTCACCCAGGCTGGAATGCGGTAGCATGATCGTGGCTCACTCCAGCCTTGACCTCCCAGGATCAGGTGATCCTATCACCTCAGGCTCCCAAGTAGCTGAAACTATAGACATGAACCACCATGTCTGGTCTAATATTTAATTTTTCCTTTGTAGTTATATTTTCCTATCCTATATCTTAGTCTGTGTTGGTGGCTCCTTGAGAGAGAAACCCAGACAGACAGAGGTGTGTGTGTATATATGTAAAATTCTATTCACTTCTATTTGTGCATTTTCTTATGTAAATTGTATCTCAGTAAAAAATATAAAGTAAAAGATAATTTTTATTTCTTTCATGAGGAATTTTCCTCTTTGATAAAAGAAAGCAAAAATATAACAGGGATTTAAATTTGAAACACTTATTGCTAA
Source organism: Macaca nemestrina (assembly GCF_043159975.1). NCBI lineage: Eukaryota > Metazoa > Chordata > Mammalia > Primates > Cercopithecidae > Macaca > Macaca nemestrina. The sequence continues at coordinate 62,669,222 of NC_092135.1, read as the reverse complement.
ACTTATGGACTGCTTTTAAGATATGTTATATATTCACTGATCCTGAGACCTTGAGTTTACATAAATGTGATTGACCTAGGTAGCAGCTTTTAGGTGTATATTAGAGTTTCCAGTGAAGGTATATCATTAAGTCTAACTGAATACTTACGGTGTGCTAGGCATTATATGAGACCGGTCGTTCTCAAAATTGACTGTACTTTAGAATCTCTTGGGGAGATTTTTAAAAATCCTCACAAACCAATTAAATCAGAAACTCTGAAAGTGACACCTAGGCCTCAGTATTTTCTTAAATGTAGGTGGGTCCATTGTGCAGCCAAGTTTGAGAACCATTGTGCTAGAAAATGAAGGTACCTTACCCATTTAACCCTCTCAGCAACCTTGAGAGGCTGGAAGTGTTATTCCAGTTTTGCAATTCAAGTTCCGGTGAGATCAAATGACCTAATAACTAATTTGTGCAGACCCAGACACAAATCAAGATCTCTGGCTCTGAATCTTGATTTTTATCCAATAACTCTTGGTGATTAGTATGTAGATTTTTTTTCCTTTTTAAATGCAAGTGTTATCTTTTTTTATTACCCCGTGCCTTTCTGGAATGCATTAATGTTGTCACTGGGAGATTATACTGTATGTATTTAGTGAGCAAGATATTTTTGTTTTCTCCCTCTCATATTGCCCACATATCCCCACCAGAAACAGTGAAGGCCAAATTATACAACGATTATCTAAAGCACTTATTTTAAATTTATAGACATTAGAATAAGTTTATTGACTTAGAGATGCTGCTTAGGAGTAAACTAGTTCTCTATCAACTTTTATAAAAATATATTTTTGCCATTTTTTAACTCAGATATTATAAGCAAAATGAAAAATAGAAACCAGGGTTTTGGAATTGAAAATATTATTAGGATATTACTAAATGTTGAAGAAATTTCCCTAGAAATTACCTGGTGATGACAAGTAGACGGGGAATGGAGAGAGAGAATTATGTTACTTAGCATCTCAGTAACTGGCTATCATAGTGAATATTAAATTTTCCTCACCAGAATTATTTTTAGGAGTTACATGTTTTCTACTGGAATACATATCTGCTTAAAATAGGAGAATAAGAGTTGCTTCAGGAAAAGTTACTTGGCAAGTAAATTTGGAATAGACCTCTAGTGAAAGCCAAAGGAAAATAAGTGCTCATGGTGCTCACTAGCGCATTCTCTCGCACGCGCGCTCTCTCTCTCTCATGGTGTCAAATACACACGTATGTATACTCACACATTTGTATATGTCTATATATGTACTACATGCATAGAATATATTTAGAGTAAGGTGAACAAAAGCTGGCCGTATGTCTATTAAAGGTCTGAAATGATAACTAAGCATGAGTCAGAACAACTTCTAAGATGTATTTGGGAACCACTTTTGCACAGCATAGTGATGTTTTTATGTATACATGAAAAGTATGGCAGGATGATAAATGCTGTCCATTTGTTTATATGAATTTAAAAGGGCATTTAGAAGCAAATGAACTATCTAATTTCATTTAAGAAAAAACAGCTTTTGAGTTGAGACCTAAATTAAATTTAAAGAATCCTGTCATTACCTACATGACCCTTTTATTACATGAGTTAGAACACAGAGCAGGTTATGTCTTTCTGGGTATATGACAACTAAATTACAATAAAGCTTCATCTACTCATGCTAACCTTATTCTCAAAGGTCTAATGATACAAGGAGGTTCTATTGTGTTCCTGTGGCCCACTTTACATAATTGCTATGTTCCTTAAAAGTAGTAAAAGGGAAAGATTTGAGAGAGATATAACAACAAAAAATGAATCAACCTAATGAAGCTATATTTAAGTAGATTCATTCTTTAAGAATTAATTGAACATACTCTGCAGAAGGTAATGTACTAATAAAAAATGCCGAAATTATGTTAATGGTTTTTGCCTCAAAAAATGTTTCTGGCGGATAAGGTGATGTACTTTGGAAACTATGCACAAGGTACCCTGGGGTATTTCCTGCATTGTGCTAGTCACTTGGCTACATCTTTACTCTTTCTGCCATACTCTACTTGCTAGAGGGAAACCTGTGTCTTTAAAAGCAAAAATTTTTTAAATTTTCCTATATTTATTTCAGACAGGGTCTTGTTCTGTCACCTAGGCTGGAGTGCAGTGGCACAATCATAGCTCACTGCAGCGTTGACCTCCCAGGCTTAAGTGATCCTCCTACCAAGTAGCTGAGACTAGAGGTGCATACCAGCATGCCAGGCTAATTTTTTAATTTGTTTGGTAGAGATGAAGTATTGTTATGTCATCCAGGCTCTAGGGTTCAAGTGATTCTCCTGCCATGGGCTCCAAAAAATGCTGGGATTACAGGTGTGAGGCACTGCGCCCAGCCGGAAAGCTGGGTCTTGTCTTTGGATTTGCTCCACTTCATCATCACGCAGAGATGGGTGTGATAGATCATCATAGCTAATTATTGAACAAAAGGATTTACATGTTTCCTTTAAATACAGACAAGATCCTAAAAGAATTTAAAATAGACTTCTATGTGTAAAACAAGAAAGGTTCTTGGATTATAAAGAGGATGTGCTCTAAATGTAGGTCATGCCAGGAGCAGTGCTTTAGAGCACAGCGAGTATGTCAATCACCTGAAACTGAAAGTCAGGTACAGGGTGTATGTAGAACTGTCATTCTAGTTTGTTTTTGAGTGGTGAGATTGCAATCAAGGTGTACACTGGGGCTGAAGTCTCTATTGGGGAGAGATTTGCTTCCAAGCTCACTCTTGTGACTATTGGCCTGATATGTCAGTTGCCACATGGGACTCCCCATAGGGCAGCTGGATTCTCTCAGAGCAGGAGGGTACCTAAAACAACACCATGGTCTTTTTGTAACCTAATCTCAGAAATGACAGCCCATCACTGTTGCTGCATTCTGTTTACTGGAAGTGAGTCACTAAGTCCAGCCCACATTCAAAGGGAGGACATTGCACAAGGAAGCAAAGTCATTGGAGATCATCTTAGAGGTGGTCCACTGTGGTAAGTGTATTTCCTTAAACTGAGTATATAAAAATATTATTTTAACATGTAGTCAACATACAATAATTACCAATAGATGTTTAATACCTTTTACTAAGTCTATGGAATATAGTGTGTATTTTACACTTATAGCACTTCTCAACTCAGATGATATATTTTCATTGGAAATACCTGATCTGTATTTAGATGTCATGAAATTTATACTTGAAAAAATAGATTCTGGGCCAGCACAGTGGCTCACACCTGTAACACCAGCACTTTGGGAAGCTGAGGCGAGTGGATTATTTGAGGATAGGAGTTCACGACCAGCCTGGCCAACATGGTGCGACCCTGTCTCTACAAAATTTAGCTGGGCATGGTGATGCATGCCTATAATTCCAGCTACTCAGGAGACTGAGGCATGAGAATTGCTTGAACTCAGGAGGCGGAGGTTGCAGTGACCTAAGATCGCACCACTGCCCTCCAGCCTGGGTGATGGAGTGAGACTCTTAAAAAAAAAAAAAAAGTTCCTATACGCAAGTTGTCACAAATATACTTAAACATTTTCCAATAACTGAATCAAGTATCAGTTTTAAAATTCAAATAAAACTAAATAAAACTGTAGTCCCTCAGTCACACTAATTATGCTTCAAGTGCTCAGTAGCTACATGGCCGCCATGTTGGACAGCAGAGTCCTGGAAGTTTTGCTGCAAAGAAGGGAGGGTAATGACAAGGTACTTGGAAGAAGCAGACAAGTAGTATTTAAGATAATAGAAACCTCTGCTTTTTTGTGTGTGTGTGCGCACCTTGGAGAGAGAGATTTAAAGTGGCAGAAACATGGGATGAAATTGATGTGGCTATGGTCAGACTTGAGTGGAGGTGCCATGGAGGCAGAAAGCCTGAAGGGATGAATGGCTTGTGGTAGGGACTTGTTATTCCAGGTGTTGAAATGTAAAATAATTGAGTGTGGGGGACTGAAGCAAGAGCTTTTCAAAATTTTCCTTTGCGTTTGCCATTCCCTTCATCATTTTTTCCTAGTGTGAATGCCAAGAGAGAGAAGAGCACTTGGAAATGGATCCCATTTTCCAGGCTTCCATTTCCTATGAGCCTCAGAGGAGACCCTTTCCTGACCAGGAGCAGAAGTGTTCTCAGCATAGGAAGAGCTACCTGGGAATGGGCGTCCTGTCCATGTGACTCTCAACCAAATGCTGCTTGTAAATTAGTGCAACCACTGTGCCCTGCCCTGACTCTAGTCCTAACTATCTTGTTTCCATTTCCAGTCTCTAAACAAAATTGTGCATAAATATTTGTATGTTTGAGGTAAAGGGGCATGGGATCATCTTGTTCAATACCTGTATTTTGTAAATTAGAAAATGGAAGACCAGAGAAATTAAGTAATTTACTTATGGTAACGCAAGTGGCCATTTAGGGTACTCCCAGGCCTTTTGATGTCCAGTATATTGTTTCTCCAACCTCACCTGGGGAAGTAGCTGACTCAGTGGTAGGGCTGGGGTATGGGTACATCTGGCATCTGCCTTCCTGTTTAAATGTTGAGGCTTATGGCCCTTGCTAGGGTTACTGGGGCAGGGGATGGATTTGGTGGGTTTTCATTTGTAGTTGTCCCATGTTCTCTGTGCTTTTGGGCAAATTTCTTAAACTTCTGTAAACCCCAGCTAAATGGCAGTGGCAACTGCCTCATAAGATTAAATGTAGACAAAAAGCACCTGTACAGGACTTAGAAGAAGATATTCAATAACCACATTTTTTTTTTCTCCTTCACTACCTGGCTTTTGCTCATTCACTTGTTGTTGTTGTTGTTTTTGTTTATTTTGATGAATGTTTAAGCTCTCAAAGAAATGATGTATGTGATGGTAAGGAGCGCCGACTTTAGAATCAGACACCTTGGGTTTAAATTTCAGCCCCACCACTTACTGGCTAAGGAACCTTAGGCAAGTTCCTTAATCTCTCTGCATGTCACCCTCGTCTGGAATGTGGAGGTGGCAGCACTTGCTTCATACAGTGTAGTAAGGACATGAGTTAGTGCAGGTAAAAAACATTTTCTAACACACAGTCAACACTCAAGGATTAGCTGCTGTTGATACCGGATAAAAACTATTTTTTCTTGTGTTCTTTCTGGCTCTTACTGTTGGGACATGACACTAGCATTCCATATGTGCTGCTTTGATGTGAAGAATACTTACTGCCTTTGCTTGATATATTATACCAAGTATAACTGAAAGATGAGTCCCATTCTTAAAAATGAAAAATTAGATTATTATTTTCTGATAATAATCATGATTCTCATTGGTTAAAGGAAGCTACAGATGAAACATTTGAGTCCTGTCCCACAGATTATATGGCTTCAGCAAATTACTGAGCATCTGGGCAAAATGAGGGAGTCTTCATACAATCTAAAATTTTGTCAGTCCCAATTTAATCCCGTCCCCAAATAGGAAAACCATTTAGAAACTTCCTGAGGATTGAGCTCTTTTATCCATGTGGATGTCTTTGGGGCTTATTTAAACATTGGGACTTATTTGGGTGGCCTTTTCTATTATCTTTCTTATTTGGGCGGGGAGATTTGGTGGGTTTTCATTTGTAATTGTCCATATTCTCTGCGCTTTGGGGCAAATTTCTTAAACCTCTCTAAACCCCAACTAAATGGCAGTGGCAGTGGCCTCATAAGATTCAATGTAGACCAAAAGCACCTTTATAGGACTTAGCAGTAGATATTCATGAATGACTTGAATGACTTCTCATACCTCTGGCTACAGAATAGGTTGACTCTCAGCAACCCACCAAGTTTTTGCTTTTCTATGAACTCATGAAACTAATATGACCTTCCCTCCCTTCCTTCCTCAGTTAAATAAAAAAAAAAAATGCTCATCGAGAACCCCATCTTGTGCCAGTGATAGTTCTAGGTGCCAGCAGAGAATGAGACAGGCCAGGTCCCAGCCCTCCAGGAATTTTTATTCTGGGGTCAAATAATAAACAAGGAAATAAGTAAATAAGCAGGATGATTTCAGATAATGATAAATGTGATGGGGACCAAGCAGGGCTATGTGAAGGGTGGGCCACAGTGGGTGGGGTGCACCTTGGTACCTTTTTTGAGTGGTTAGAGAATACCTCTAAGAGGGGGAAATATTTTAGCTGAATTCTGAATGACCTCAAGGAGCAGGCAATTTGAAGTTTTCTGGTTAAAAGCATTTTGGACCGAGGGCAAAGCTGTGGAAGGCCCTTGGATGTGAAAAGACTGGGTCTATTTCAGGAAAGAATGCCGGTGTGAATTACATGGAGCATTGAAACTGGGAGTAACAAAAAGGGAGCTGAGGTTGGCTCATTGGTTCTCAGATGTTAGCATACATCAGAATCACTCGGAGGGTTGTCAAATGTGGCTTCTAAGTCCCTGCCCTTAGTGTTTTCTGATTATGTATGTCTCAGGGCTATGGTGGTCAAGTACTACGGCTGCTGCTCTGAAACCATATTTAGCTCATCTGGGGCCTGCAAGCCAAGGAAAAGATTTTGGGTTCACCAATGCATTGGAAGGCCAGTGAAGGATCAGAGAGATGTGATCTGATTTATGTATTTTTTCTTGTTTTTCTCCCCCACTGACCTAATGGCATACATATTTAAAAGATCACTCTGACTACTGCAGGGGAGAATAGATTTTAAGGGACAAGAGGAGAAACAGGAGAGACCAATGAAAGGGCTTTTGAAGCAGTTTGGGCAAGAAAAGATGATGCCTTAATTACCAGGGTGGTAGCAGGGAGCTGGTGAAAAGTATAGAAGTTCAGGATATGTTTTAGTGTTTAGATCCCAGGGGAATTGTTAAAGGATTGGAAGTAGGAGATAAAGGACAGAGAGGAATTAAAGTATGCCTGCTGGAGTTCTTTTTGCTTGAGTTAACTGAGTAGTTAGTGGAGCCATTTGTTGAGATGGGGAATAATATACAGTAGGTTTGTGTGAGAATGAGGATTAGAGATGAAGAGGAGAATCAAGTTTTGATTATATACCATTTGAGATACCTATGGGACATCCAAATGGAGATAACCATGAGATGATTGGGAATAAAAGTCAGAGCTCAATAAACAAGTCAGGGTTGGAGATGTGAATTTGGCAGCCACTGACATATAGTGATATTTGAAGCCATGGGGTTTTATGAAGTCCCTTGGAGGTAGAGGTTGTAGAAAGAAGAGAAAAAGGCAGAGAATGGACTCTGGGTTGCCCCAGCATTTAGAAATCGGAGGAGGTGAGGATGGGGAGACTGAGGAGTGGCAGTGAAGAAGGAAGAAAACAGTAGATTATGTGCCCACACAAAGAAGCCAAGGGAAGACAATCCCTCACAGAGGAATTGAGTGACTGTGAAATAGCGCTCAGTGTGACCAAGATGAGACAGATAATTGTCTATGATTTGGACCCTCATAGGTTTTTGGCTACCTTGAAGAAAAAAAAAATGTAATATAAGAGTCATATAATGTCTTGGGTTCTCGTCGATTTTCATTTTTGCATATCATTTCAAGCCGTTTTGACATATTCAGTCTTTGAAATTAGGCTCATCAAGAAAAGAGGGCTTTTATTGTTTTTAATTGTATTCCCTTGAGAACATATTACAATGTTATGCCCACTTCTAAATAAATCTTATTTAATAAATTCTTCTGTTGTTTCATTAAACCCAGACAAACTGAGAAATTGTGTTGAGAAATTGGTCTCCAATTTATAATTGAAATACATAATTTAGTGGCCATCAAAACACTGCCAGTTATTTTGAGGGACTGCCTTATCAACACTTACCACAATAAATCCTGTTTTTGATCACCCTCTGTGTTGAGAGAAGGTTACTGTTAAATTTATTTTTGGTCTTTAGACTGCAATACTTAGAAACCCTATTGTTTTAACACTGAGAATTCACTCTTATATTTTTGTCTTTAATGTTGAAGCCATATTTTTATGTAGCACTTTTCTGAATGAAACTGTAAGAATACTTTATAAATATAATAAATATAACAAACTGATGAGATCCCATTGGAGTTGAGTAGCTTATTAAGGATGTAACTATATCTCGTATAGTATTTTATACCTTTGCTTTTTCAAATCAAGACTAGAATTATGTTTCGCTGAGCTCTTTTATTCCCTCTTTTTAGCTTTTTTAAGGACATTATATTGACAGTAATGGAGTAATGATTACAGTGGGCACATGATTTTGGAGTGCCCTGTAAATCAAAATGATAAAAAGACCAATCAGCAGTAATAGTAGAACACTAATTAAATTCTGTGTTAAAATGAGGTTATGATATTTTCAAAATATATTATTGAGTAATGCAAATTTTGCCTTAATTGGCCTTATTAAAATTGAGTATAATATTGAGATAATTTTAATAAAGCAATGATTTGCATAAGCAATAATTTACTGTAGCTTGTTATTTTTAAGCTTCAACTAAATTATTTTTGCCCTGATGTGGGAGGAGTTTTCTTATTATACATATCTTTCCAATATAACCTCCTCTCCACCCACCCTTATGTGAAATTTGCTCTTGTTTACTGTTAAGGGGAAAAAACCTCTGAAGAGTAGACTGATAGTCAAACAAGGCCACCGGAGAAGAAAAGCATACGTGAAAATCTATTTGATAAGAAAACTGGCTCAAACATTCCTGTTTAAAAGGGGTGAGGAGGCTTCAGTGGCAGTTACTATGATTTTTAAATATTTAAATATTTTAAAAACTTAGTATTCTTAACTATAGTTGTTATTGAATGTTAATGTTACATTTTTCTCTTTAGTTTGTATTATCAGAATTTCCTATATTTAGGTGATAATACGCGTTTGATTATTTTCACTGTACTTTTAACTTTGGGTGACAATTTTGTTATTACTTCAGAGCCTCTGACCAAAAAATTAATGTTAGGAGAGTTGTGAGTAGGTAAAAGATATTTTCAAAATTTTGCTGGTGACTAAAAGGTCAAATAAGTTAAAGGCTTAAAGCTACTTAGGATTCAGGCCAAATCCAGGCTTCCATCTGGTATTCTTTTCACTAGACTGGACTATGTAGTAAGCAAACTAGATAAACACATTCCTAAATTTAGTGCGTATGGATCACAATTGGGAACTAACATATAATTGATCGTACAGACTCTGCTTATCAAAATTCTACTTTTCTTGCAAAACCTGAGTCTCTTGTCTTTTCTCTTTGAAGCATGCCTTGGTGCTGCTCCCCAGCCCACACAGCTGGGCTCAGCTGGCTTTCATTGACCTAAATTTTCAAAGTTGCCATCTGTCTGATGACCCTTCTTTTTCGTTTTGTATTATTTAATTACGCGTTGCATCTTCTCGGTTGTACTGCGCATTCATTGTGGAAGGATCTTGGTCTTATTCACATTGCTTTCCATTTTTCAGGAACAAAGGTAACAAATACATTATTAAATTGAAATAACAACTGGGAACATTAGGATGTTTTTCTAGAAGTCTTGTGTAAATGCCCCAGTGTGGTGGCTGCTGCCTGTAATCCAGCACTTTGGGAGGCTAAGGTGGGAGGATTGCTTGAGTCCAGGAGTTCAAGACCAGCCTGGACAACATGGCAAAACCCGGTGTCTAGTAAAAATATAAAAATGAGCTGGGCGTGTGCCTGTAGTCCCAGCTACCCAGGAGGCTAAGGCACGAGAGTCGCTTGAACCTGGGAGATAAAGGCCGCAGCAAGCTGAGATTGTTCCACCGCACTCCAACCTAGGTGACAGAGCCAGACCCTGCCTCAGAAAAACGTTCTGTGTGAATGGTTTTTCAACTAGTGCTTTGTCCTACTTTCCCTGTCTTAAAAGAAATTGGCTTATGTATAGTGGTTAGAGATGGATTTTCATCACAGACTCAAACTACCTGAGGAAGTAAAACTGTCACACACCGACATCAAAACTGTGAGTGAGAGGAGTTCACTGCAGTGTGCAGTAGACAGGGAACACTTCCCCGTAATTACGAAGTTCTCAGTTATCCCTTGCTAATAAAGCCAATGTGTATTTTTCATTCATCTTGTAAAAAATAAAACATAATCAGTTAATTTTTTTAAAAAATCCCAGATAAGTATGAAAGCTCATTTTATCTTTTGGTGGTAAGGACTCTTTTCCTTCCCAATTTTAGGCGTAGGTAGTGCATCTTCTGTGGAAAGTAGTCATTGAATTCACTCTTTCAGCAAATATCAGTGCCTGCTATGCGGCAGGCATGGTCCCAGAGATTCTGTGTATTTGCAAATGTGTGGACAAGGTGATGGAAACAAGTCCCTAGTCTCATGGAATTAATTACCCTTTAACGGAAGGAGACATAAGTATGTTGCTCATTAACCCTGTGGCCAAAAGTAAAGCAGAGAGGAAGAGATGGGGGTGTTAAAGTCAGGAACAGACACTGTAGACGGCCTGGTATTGTGGATGTGTTCAAGAAAAAGGCAAGAGTCCTGAGATTGGAATGCAGTGAGCCTAGGGAGAAAGTGTTAGATAGGGGACTGGAGAGGCCGGAGGTAGGGAGGAAGGAAGGACCTATTACAGATGGTCCCCTGCTTGCAATGGTTTGACGTATGATTTTTCAACTTTATTGTGGATTTGTCAGAATGTAACCTCGTCATAAATTGAGGGACATCTGAATTTATGACGCTTTGAATGAGGATTTTCTGATTCTATGATGGGTTTATTGGGGATATTTGGTACATTTTGATTTTATATTTTCAACTTAGGGTGGATTTATCAGGTTGTAATCCCATCATAAGTAGAGGAACATTTGTATAACACTCTGATTGAGGCAAGAAACCACTCGAGAATGTGAGAAGTGAGGCAGTGATCTGACTTGTATTTTATTTTATTATTTTATTTACTTATTTTTCCACACATTCAGAGAAACTTCTCTAGTAATGAACTACAGAAATGACCCCTGAAAGTTTAGTCATCTAACTTGTATTTTAAAAAGATCACGCTGGTTGGTACGTTGATACTAGATTACAAAGTGACAAGGTTGGGAGTGGGGACACCAGTTGGCAGCTTGAGCAGAGGTGTTTGGTGATCCAGGTGGTTGGTGGATTCTGGGTCTATTTATGAAATAGAGCTGGTGGAATTTGTAGATGGATTAGATATATGTTTATATGAACAAGGATTTTTGGCCTGGACAAATGAAAGAAATGTGATTGACTGAGATGGGAATACTTGGAGAATCTTTTTAAATTTCATTTTTGTTGCTATTACCAAAGTTACTTTTTCTTTCATTGTACTTTATGACTAGTTTTTGCTGATATTTATGTAGACTATTGACACTTCCATATATGACCTTTGTACCAACCCACCTTACTGAATTCTCTTATAAAATGTTTCAGTCAATTCACTGATTTCTCATCTCTTCTGATTTCTCTGTGCAATTTTACCAAACCATTTAATTCTAAAAAGTACCGTTTTCTTTTATGGCTCTATTCACTTTCCTCTGCCTGAAATATCATTTATTTCTTGCCTTTTCCTGTGTTTTCTCTTCATTCTTCAAAACCCAGCTCATGTTTCCCATCTGTAAGACATTTCTGGATTCCTAGGAAAGTTCCGTTTTCTTCCTGTGACCTGCGGCTGCACCATCTGCATACCTGTGTTAGAGCAGTCATCAAACTTAATGGTAATTTTGCCTGCCTGTCAATCCTTTGGGGCTATGAACCCTTCAGGAATAGGAACTGAGTCTTACTCATCTTCACTTTTCCTGTGTTTAGCTGAATCTGCTCTGATAATTGTCTGTTATAAAATAAATATTTGTTATACACGAGTGGTCAATTTCTGCAGATTTAAAAACTGAAATTTGAAATTGGGGGCATTCTTCTTTACAGGGATTTTTATAAGCTTTTATTCATTGTAACAGTTTATAAAAATGTAGTTTTGCTACTTTAAAGTTCATATGGGACCAAAAAGCCCGCATTGCCAAGACAATCCTAAGCCAAAAGAACAAAGCTGGAGGCATCACGCTACCTGACTTCAAACTATACTACAAGGCTACAGTAACCAAAACAGCATGGTACTGGTACCAAAACAGAGATATAGACCAATGGAACAGAACAGAGCCCTCAGAAATAATACCACACATCTACAGCCATCTGATCTTTGACAAACCTGACATAAAACAAGAAATGGGAAAGGATTCCCTATTTAATAAATGATGCTGGGAAAACTGCCTAGCCATAAGTAGAAAGCTGAAACTGGATCCCTTCCTTACACCTTATACAAAAATTAATTCAAGATGAATTAAAGACTTAAATGTTAGACCTAAAACTACAAAAACCCTAGAAGACAACCTAGGCAATACCGTTCAGGACATAGGCATGGGCAAGGACTTCATGTCTAAAACACCAAAAGCATTGGCAACAAAAGCCAAAGTTGACAAATGGGATCTAATTCAACTAAAGAGCTTCTGCACAGCAAAAGAAACTACCATCAGAGTGAACAGGCAACCTACAGAATGGGAGAAAAATTTTGCAGTCTACTCATCTGACAAAAGGCTACTATACAGAGCTACAAAGAACTCAAACAAATTTACAAGAAAAAAACAACCCCATCAAAAAGTGGGCAAAGGATTTGAACAGACACTTCTCAAAAGAAGACATTTATGCAGCCAACAGACACATGAAAAAATTCTCGTCATCACTAGCCATCAGAGAAATGCAAATCAAAATCACAATGAGATACCATCTCACAGCAGTTAGAATGATGATCATTAAAAAGTCAGGAAACAACAGGGGCTGGAGAGGTTGTGGAGAAATAGGAACAGTTTTACACTGTTGGTGGGACTGTAAACTAGTTCAACCATTGTGGAAGACAGTGTGGCGATTCCTCAAGTATCTAGAACTAGAAATACCATTTGACCCAGCCATCCCATTACTGGGTATATACCCAAAGGATTATAAATCATGCTGCTATAAAGACACATGCACACGTATGTTTATTGCAGCACTATTCACAATAGCAAAGACTTGGAACCAACCCAAATGTCCATCAATGACAGACTGGATTTAAAAAATGTGGCACATATACACCATGGAATACTATGCAGCCATAACAAAGGATGAGTTGATGTCCTTTGTAGGGACATGGATGAAGCTGGAAACCATCATTCTCAGCAAACTATCACAAGAACAGAAAACCAAACACTGCATGTTCTCATAGGTGGGAATTTAACAATGAGAACACTTGGACACAGGAAGGGGAACATCACACACCAGGGCCTATTGTGGGATGGGGGGATGGGGGAGGGATAGCATTAGGAGATATACCTAATGTAAATGACGAGTTAATGGGTGCAGCACACCAACATGACACATGTATACATATGTAACAAACCTTCACGTTGTGCACATGTACCCTAGAACATAAAGTATAATGAAAAAAATGTAGTTTTGTTGCTCTTGTAAAATAAGTCTTTTCTGAAGTATAATATGTTCTATTATTATACCACTAAGAGTTAAGGGCTTGTAATGTACAATGTAGGAACCTCGCTTCAATCTTTTCATGATGAGTCATATGTTAAAGGAGTTGGAGTCATGAGACCTTAAATTTTGAAAATTCCGAATAGGTAGATGTTATATATTTACTTACGAAGAAGCCTTTTGATCTTGTTTGGTTCTAATGTTTGCCTAGCAAGTAAGGATGGGAAGAATTGAAATCTATATTTTTCTGAGTGGAAAGGAGTAGTATTCATTCTTCTAAAACCAATTAGCCTTTTATAAAGGTAATATTTTCAAAAACTTTAATTCACAGTGTTTCAAATAAAACCATAAATATGTCATTACTTATAGTTTATTTTCACATTTTACTTTTTCAACCCATCAGATCTTTGGATTGGCCTATGTAAGTTCAGAATGTCTACTATTCCTGTTATAAGTTAAGAGGTTGTCTTAGTGACACAAAAATATTTGTTAGAAAATTATTAGTAATGTTTTTCATTGAAGCAGATATACTATTTATCAAACAAGCCATCATAGTTCATTGCTAGGTACAGTGGGAAATATAGCCATCTATGTGCAGTGGGAAATGCAGCCATCTTTCTTGCTTTTGTTCTTTGAGTTAGGGTCTCACCATGTTGCCCAGGCTGGACTCAAACCCCTGGACTCAATGCATCCCTCAACCTCAGTCTGCTGAGTAGCTGGAATCTCTGCTGTGTGCCACCACATCTGGCTAGCATGCTTCATGCTGCTTCTTTTGCAGGGAGTGATAAGTGTAGATAGAGAGTTGAAACTGGTACCCAGAAAAAAATACTTAAAAAGTTACATCTATGGAATTGATATGTGCTATATTAATTCAAAGAAGGAAGAAATTCTGTGGAAGGGGTAGTTTGGGGCAAGCAGGGTGGATTTAGCTAGTCTTTGAAGGATAAGGTAGGGTTTGTCTGAATGGAGAAGCAGAACATACTACATCGGAAACAAATAGGATGAAAGGCCCAAAGGTAAGAGTTACTGTGAAATGAGAGAGTGAGATACTGATCTTTATCCTGAAACATTAAGGATTTTTGTAATTTATCTCATCAAAGATAATAAATTTTCCTCTTGACTTGCTAGAGTGAATACACAGTAACTGAATGTAATAGAGGCCAGTGTAAAATCTCTTTATCATGTTTCTTTTTACGTCCAAGTAATATAGGCATAGTACTCAAACCAAAACAAAATGCTAACTGGAAAAGGAAAAAAAAAAAATCCTAATTTGACCATCCGACACTAACAGTTAACATTTTAGAACATTTTTTCTAGATGTGAAAAACAGCTATATATATATATATATATATATATATATATATATATATATATAAACTCATATATATATGAGTTTATAAAATTGGATCATATTAAAAAGTTACCTTAAAAATAAAATATTTTGTATTTTTTGTGTTTTATTTATATTTTAGGAGAAAACCAAAAGCCAAGGCACCACTTCCTCCAGCTGAGACCAAATATGCTGATGTCTCTTCAGCTGCTGATTCTGTAGAATCCACTGCTTTCATCATGGAACAGAAAGAAAACATGATAGATAAAGACATTGAACTCTCAGTGGTCCTACCTGGGGATATTATCAAATCTACTACTGTTCATGGCAGGTACGCTGGAGTGAATGAAATATCAAGACCTCCCCTTCTTATTCCACCATTGAAAGCCTCTGTGATATATGTCTTGATGTTTGTTCTTTGAGAAAACGCTTCATTTATCACTCAGTTTAGTTACCTGTTAAAAAAAGAGTGCTAAAATGGTGTTAAAATTTTTCTATCAATGTTTTAATATCAGTGCTGTGAATTCCACAAGCCCAATTAAATGTCTTGAAATCTGGAACCCTTTCATATCTCGTTAGTTATCTAACAAGTTTTTAAAAATAAGCCTTTCCTGGAGGAATGGCCATCAGTTATACTGATTTTGTAAACCGAACTTACAAAACAAGCCCAGTGACCCAAAGGAAAATCCTATCCTTTTCTTCTCAAATTTTTCTTCCCTCTTTAAGCTGCTTCTTTAAGTTTGCAAAACTCTTAATTTTAAGAGTTTTATTACTCTTTATTAAATACTTTTGTATTTATCAAAACAGTTAAATCTGTCTGTAAATTAATTGGCAATTTTTTTATTTCATTGAATGATTTAATTAATTTATTTAAAATGTGGGTGAGTTAAGTAGAAAAGTAAAATCAAACTTTATCCCAGCAAAAAGGAAAGATGTGATTTAGAAGACTGATATTTTTAAATACCTTTGTGAAAATTGGAAAAATGGAACAAAGCCAAGTGTAATTTTCCATTTCACTTTGAAATGGAAAGTTACATGAACTATAGACTTGGTCTTGTTCTTTCACCTTCAACTGCCTATTTGTTATCAGGAATCCTGTTTTAGAAATTTAAGCTGTTTTGACCTGAGCGCTCTCTGTGTGTGTGTGTGTGTGTGTGTGTGTGTGTGTGTGTTTGTGTGTGTGTGTTGTGTATAAGGAAAAGAATATGTTGGGTATTGCATTCTTACAGTCTGGTTTTGTCTAGAAAACCTCATTTAAGGTACCCTTAATTTTAAGATGTATCATTAAAATCATGTGTAACTTTACAGATTATTTAAAGTACATGAAAACAAAATAGTTCAGCTTTAGCAAATCATATAGTGTTATTTAGCTCTGATTACATTTGAGGAAGTTGCATTTTGCCATTTATTTTGTATTGAAAGTCATTTTGGAGATCACACATTGAATCCTGTTTATGAGATTGAGAAAACTGTGTCCCTGGCAGGCTCCCATCTGCAACCGTGGATGGCCTCGTACGTGTGAGAAAGGCATCTTGAAAGTTAGAGACAACGACCATTATCATCAATTCTTGAAATAATATTACTCTGGTTTTAAAAGGATAATGGATCTGGCTGGGGGTAACAAAGGCAATTCCTTTTTTTATTTTTATTTTATTTTATTTTTCCTGAATTCAAAGTAAGTAAAAAAAAAAAAGTCACCCTTTTTTTCTAGTTATTCAGGGTTACAGGTGATGCTGGTTTCATCACAAATACTCTTCAGAATTTCTTCTTGGGGATGTACCAGTCATCTATTTATATTGCCTTATTCTCTGCTTGCTATAAGTGAATCTCTGGGTTCTTCAGATTTTTTTTTAAACCTTAGTGACTTTAATATAAGGAGCATGTTTTTTCTCTCTGTCCTGTCACCCGTCATATTTATTTTAGACTTTTCCATATGCCACCCCGAGTTAACTTTTCTTCTCTTTCCTCAACTCTGGAAACCGAGATCCATGGTCAGCTTCCCTATTTCCACCAGAGAATGGTGGAATCTCATCATTTTAAAACTGTTCCAGTTCTTAGATCTTAGGGTTCCTTATTTGAATACTACCTTTTAAAACATCTAGCTTATCCACTTTCTCTTTAACTGAATTAGTTCTTCATCCTCCTCAAGTCTAATTTATGACTGTTCTGTAGGATGCTGCATTTTTCTTCATGTCTAAATTTTCATCATATCTATTTTTTCTTTATACCTGATAGATTCTGCATCAGACATTTCTCCTACATTTGTACTTACAAGCACCCTAGATTTTTCCTACCCTCCTTCCAGCATGTTTGCCTCCTCAGGTCCCTAAATCTGAGTAATTTTTCATCAATCAGCTTTGTGTTTCTGGGCCACCAACTATTTTGAATTGCTGTAGTTTTTTTTTTTTATCTATGAAAATGTATTGTAGCTGAATTGATAGGATTAAATATGATTAAATGAAATACTATCAGGGCTTGGCACCTATTGATTGGCTTCCTTGTTTTTTGTTTGTTTGTTTGTTTTGTTTTGTTTTGTTTTGAATTGGGAACTGCTTTTCTTAACCCTGGCTCTCTTCATTTACCTTGCACCCTCAGATTAATCTAAAATGCCTCTCTGTTTGTGGTACTACCTTTGATAAAAGACTGCAGGACAGCAATTCAATATCAGATTAAAGAAGTCCAAACTACCTAGCCTGGAGATTGGGATACCTTATTTTCTCCTCCAAAATTAAGTAGGCTTTTCCTTCACCACCACTCTCCTTTCTTTCTTTCTTTCTTTTTTTTTTTTTTTTTTGAGACAAGAGTCTTGCTCTGTCGCCCAGGCTGGAGTGCATTAGTGGGATCTCAGCTCACTGCAGCCTCCACCTCCCAGGTTCAAGCAATTCTCCTGCCCCAGTATCCCAAGTAGCTGGGATTACAGGTGAATGCCACCATGCCCGCTAATTTTTGTATTTTTAGTAGAGACGGGGTTTCACCATGTTGGCCAGGCTGGTCTCGAACTCCTGACCTTAGGTGATCCACCACCCCCAGCCTCCCAAAGTGCTGGAATTACAGGCGTGAACCACTGTGCCCCGCCCTCCTTTGTGTATCTTAAGCTTCACCACATGACTCTTTGCTCTTCCTTTGTTCTTCTACAAATACTCTATTTCTTTCACCTCCATACTTTTATGAACTTTTTTTCCCCCCTGGTGTAACTCACTACCCTCATTTTCTCCAGTTAGTTTATATAGCTCAGGTGAGATATTTTATATAAAGGCTCCCTGATCTCCCCGGAATCAAGGATTAACTCTGGCTTCCAAACTCTTCTGACACTTTATATCATATTTATTACATACTGTTTTTTGCTGCAATGTATGTGTAGGTCTTAGCTTTCGAAGAAACTACAGAGCCATGAGAATATCATCACTTTTCTTTATAGTGCCTAGCACAGTTTCTTGCAATGTAGTAGGCATTTCATAAATTTATCAAAATGAATATTGTCTTCCTAAACACTTATGTGTAGATGGAGGTAGCAACATAAATGGTGTGAAGAAGCACTTGGAATGAGTCCTAGTTGTTTACCCAGAATCTTTTAAGTAAAGATATTTTCTCCAGGCAGGGAGCAAGGTAGGAATGCCCCAAATTTCGATTGCTTTTTATATTTTGTTTAGGGCTGAAGAGTTTTTCTGAGAGTAGAATTTATATCAGTGTGTTTGTTTGTTTGTTTAGACAGGGTTTCAGTCACCCAGGTTGGAGTGCAGTGGTAAGATCTGGGCTCCCTGCAGCTTCTGCCTCCCAGGCTCAAGCAGTCTTCCCACCCCAGCCTCCCAAGTAGCTAGGACCACAGGCGTGTGCTACCAGGCCTAGCTAATTCTTGTATTTTTTTGTAGAGATGGGATTTCCCCCACATTGCCCAGCCTGTATATCAGTGTTTTTACTATGGGGTTACATTTAGGGACTTTGTTTGCAGTAGTTTTATAATTCAGACATGACTCATTGATGCTATGACTGATTTTCTGTTTTAAGTGTTTGTGATTTAAAGTAGTTGTGTGATTCTGAGTATCTTGGAAGTGTGATTCTGGGATATCTTAATGCAATCCAAGATGTTTAAGAGTCTGACTTGGTGTATCTTTAAAAGTGTGACTTGGGATATCTTTATAGTGTGATTAGGGATGTCTTGAGTGTCACAGCTGCTGCTGACCTATTGTTTCACAAAACTGTTTAATAATAACAACAAAAAGAAATGTTCAAATAGAAAATTATGTACTACTACTGATAAATGTTAACTGCCTAATGGGAAGACTCAATGATAAAAATAAATGTTCTTCATGGCTTTGTTACTACCATATAAAAGAAATATGAAAAATCTCAACAGAATAATACAAGAATTTGGTGGGGGACTAAGGAAAGTAATTTTAAGTGTGTGAGGGTTTCTTAGATAAACAGAGTTCTATATGTAACTCTGAAAAGATTTTAATGCAGTTTTTTCACGTCATATTTATGTTTGAGAAGTGTCTAGTGATGACAAATGTATGATAAATATAAGCACAGTGTTATCTTCAGAAGAATGCACTTGTTTGTGCATTGATTTTCACAAAAGAGCTTGTTCAGTTTAGGGAACACAGTAGGGTTGGAGGTGCTCATAGACTTTATGCTCAGGGAGAAACTGACTATCCTGAATTAGGTTGGCAGCCATCTGCCAGCTTAACTATTTTTGGTACCAGGACTTAGTGATGCCATCTCTTTAATCTCTTAGTGATGTCATCTCTTTAATAACCAAAAGTCACCATGTCTCCACTATCTTGCCTTTGTGAGCCCCTGCTTACATTAAGGGGGCTTGCCATGCTAACCTGAAAACTCTTGGGCATTTCTAAGTATCCTGATACCGTGGATGATTGGACTGAAAGAAGGAGGAATTAAAATATTTTATTTATATATAAGATACAGTGTAGTACAGATGTATGTGTACGTATGTCTATGTGTATGTATATATGTTTGCACACATATATAAATGTGTGCATCTATGTATATGTAGACTGTGTATACCAAATCCAAAATCTCAAATGCTTCAAATTCCAGAACTTTTTGGTGCGAATATGATGCTCAAAGGAAATGTTTATTGGAGCATTTCAGATTTTGGATTTCCAGATTAGGAATGCTCAACTCGTGTAATGCAAATATTTCAAAATCTGAAAAAAATATGAAATCTGAAACACTTCCTGCCTCAAGCACGTTGGATAAGGGATACTCAACCTGTTTCTGTGTGTATGTGTATCATGTATATAATCGATAAACATCTTTTTCACCAGACAAAGCAATTCTTTGCCTTTCTAGAAATGAACATTAAAGGATACTACTGTTACAGAACTGGTGGCTCTTCTTCTCAGAAGATGCTATGTACTTCACAACAGCATAAGCAGTGGTGTCTGCTAGTACTTGGGAAAAGTTAATTTTTAATGAAAGTGAGCTTATAGACTAAACAGATATAGAAACCACATAGAGGCCGGGCGCGGTGGCTCAAGCCTGTAATCCCAGCACTTTGGGAGGCCAAGACGGGCGGATCACGAGGTCAGGAGATCGAGACCATCCTGGCTAACCCGGTGAAACCCCGTCTCTACTAAAAAATACAAAAAACTAGCCGGGCGAGGTGGCGGGCGCCTGTAGTCACAGCTACTCGGGAGGCTGAGGCAGGAGAATGGCGGGAACCTGGGAGGCGGAGCTTGCAGTGAGCTGAGATCCGGCCACTGCACTCCAGCCTGGGCGACAGAGCAAGACTTCGTCTCAAAAAAAAAAAAAAAAAAAAAGAAACCACATAGATTAAGGAAATATGTGGGTACATTTGTATATTATTCTAGGTCTTCATCTTATAGTCGGGTATCTGCTTCATAGGTAATTATTCCTCATTGAATAGGTATTAGTTCCTTTTTCTTCTCTTCCCTTTTTCCAGGCTAAACTTTTAAAGCAAAATGTTCAATTTGGGAAATCTGATAAGATTAACACGAATCCTTCTTAGCCTGTAGAGAGAGCATTCTATGGCCATGCTATCACACTTTCTTTCCTACAAGAGGGAGAAAGAAATAAGCACCATTTATAACAGAGGAGGATATTTCTTTTACGCACCTACTACAAATAGGAATTTGTTTTGATTCGAGCACACGTGAGATGTCATAATTGAAAACACAAAGAGAGCACAGAACTCCAAGCTAGAAGTCCCAACTAGAAGTTACAGTTTGTTCTAGACTTGCTGTGTGATCTTAAGCAAATCACCTCACCTCTCTGGGCTTTTCCCATAAAATAACCCAGAGACATGTCTCACATGCTTTTCGGCCTGATTTGCCTGTCCCATAACACCGGTTTACAGCAGAGTTGAGCCTGAGCTTTGACTGGCACAGGGTGGGTCCGCGAAGGAGCTTGGGAGCATTTTACATGGATTACAGCGCCACCTATTGGGAAAAAGTAGACTATGAAAAAAAGTGACAAAATCTTTTTTTCATGGTTGGATCAGTGTGGGGTTTTTGCTAAAAAAAGAAAAGAGTAACAGAACAGAATGGATCTAGAAAAATTTCTGAAGCTCACGTCATATTTATGTTTGAGAAGTGTCTAGTGATGACAAATGTATGATAAATACATGTATATAATAGGGTACTTTTTAAAAAACTGCCCAACATCTATAGGGTGGTACAAACCATGTTTAACTCTACAAGATGCTTAAATTTTGGTGTAGATCCTTATTCTGCTGTAACTGCTTAAAACAAAAGTTGGCATTTAACTGTGCAAGTACCTCAACATAACAGTACTACTTGAGTTTTTAATCGGTACTATTTGAGTTTTTAATCATCCTGTCATCTAGGTTCTGTCACTGCCCTCCCATATCCCCCATGGCTCTGAGCCCAGGAGAATGTCAGCCTCTGTCACCTGCCTGCTCCCCTGGTTGGGAAAGGGGTGACAAAGTATTCATAAATGTCCTCAGAACATTGTTCCTGGCAGGGCCACCCTCTTCCCTTTGCTGTCCTGGCATCTACGCTTTATAATAATGACTCTCTTTAATTTCAGATTTTTAACTTAATTTAATTTTTAAATTTTTCTAGCGACAGGGTCACACTCATTGCCCAGGCAGGAGTGCAGTGGTGTGATCGTAGCTCACTGCAGCCTCAAACTCCGGGCTCAAGTGATGTCCTGCCTTGGCCTCCCAAGATGCTGGGATTACAGATGTGAGCCACCGTGCTCAGCCCTAATTTTAGTTTTTAAATTTTTGTGATTACAGTTGCAATAGTTAGATGTTTTAGAAAGTTGGAAAATACAGATAAGCCAAAAAATTGTAAATGCAATTTCATTAAGCAGGCCGATTGCAACTTCTAACGTTGTAGTGTCTAGCCTTTTATTCTTAGGCATGCACATCTATGTATACATGTATGTATGTACACACATCTGTATGTGCACTCTTCTTTTTTACAACAATATGGTATTATATTGTACATGTTATTTGTAACCTCCTTTTTTCAGTTAATGATTTCCATCTTTCATGTCAATAAAATTTTATCCTTTGTCTATTTTCAAATTGCCCCAGTTATAGTGAGATGTATTTGTGGTATTTTTGTTTTTATAAGTGGCATGTATGTGTGTTTAGTAGGTGTGTTCTTAAATCACCATTTTTATGACGGTAATTATTTATAATCAGCTGTGAGTATAACACCCAAGATAAACGACCAGATAGAGTCCAAAGTGGTTACTTTCTAAAAATTGTGGGATTTTTTACATTTAGTAATATCTATTTTTAGTATGTTAAGAACTTATCAGCTTAGTAATCTGACCTATTACTAATTATCTTCAAATCTTAATTTCATGTATTTTCTTCAAAATGTTTCTTATAGCATAATAAGCATTCTCAATTTTGAGATTAGGTCTAGTTGTTTTGTGTACCTGGTACATTTCATTTCTTGCACACACAGACAGAGCACTGCTTCATTCCTGAACTCATTAATGAACTACATGGGTTAGCATAAGATTGATAAACTCAGCAATAGAGAATGTTTTAAGATTTCTGTACGATTACTGGTATGTATAATTGGGTTGTTGGTGTGCACTTACAAGGTACAGATACGAAACTAATACAGGGAATTGTTATCTATTTCTGAAAGAAGTGGGAAATCTCATAGGGATTTCTTCATTTCAAAGAAGAGCTTTTAGAGTCTTAAAAAAAAATTCTGCCCTCCAGAAAATTATTATATTATCTTACAAGAGAAAAAATTCTGTAAATACTGTTAATGCAAAGCAGACTCCGCTGAGTAATAAAATAACCCAAAATTCAATGTGGTGTAATAATATAGAGGAGTGATTATAATGTTCATTCAATCCTTTTCCACTTTTAATAATTTGCCTCCAGTTTTAGATGGACTGCTCACGTGTGCTCCCGCCTTAGGGAGCAGGAAGACAGGCATCTTTTCTGTGGTGATCCCGTGGTCAAACTCATTAGCCAACTGCCTTCAGGTGCATCGGCTGGGGGATGATTATCCAACCAGAGTTGTTATCTTTGGCAGAAGTAGTTTGGCATCCAGGTATATTCAAGAGATGATTTTATTTCCTGTGGGTGCACTTTGTGACTAGTTAACCCCAGTGGCGTCTCTGTTGGATGCAGGAACTGCTTAAAAGTTAATGTCCGACTTTTATAGCGTTATGACTCCTTTATGGTAAAGCTAGACAGTCAGTAATTCCCAACCTCAAAATCTTGTGGTCAGGGTCAGCTTTCCTGTGTTACAGTGCTGAATGCTGAGGCTTCAATTAAATATTTAAAGCATTCAAACTAGTCTGAGGCTGTTTTTGGAAAAGATCTTAACCCTATTTAATGTTTATGTTTCACCTTTGTGTAAAGATATGGCTTAGGCAAAACAAGCTTACTAATTATAAAAAGCAACAGAGCTTTCACCATGTTATTTTTTTCTAAAGCATAGGAATCTCCTTTCAACAAGTATGCTTTCTCATGTGTCAGTTGTATTAGTCTACTATGCATTTGAGCCCATTGACTTTCAAACAGAATTAATCACTGTTTTCTCTAAATTCCTCATTCGACAACAGCGACCTGGCCAAGTACCTACAGATTACTAAGATGTGGTCCTGCTAGAGGGGAGCTCACATCCGTGTACACACAGAACCCAAATAACTTGTCGAGGTCACTCTGCTGCTGAAGATCTAAGTAAGATTGGCCTGAACCCCTGTTCCACTTCTGGAAGGTTCAATCCCCTTTATAATCTTATCGTAAACTCCCAAGAGTTTTACGTTCTTGGGGCCACCTCTGGCTCTGACTTTATGTCTTACCACCTCTGGATTCATATTTTTCAGTTTCTACTTCTGAAATTCCATCTGAAATTATTTGACACCTCCCAAGGCTACCCAAAATTCATTGTGATGTAATAATATAGAATGATGCTTTGTAGAGTTACAGTAAGCACATCACATAGCAGACCATTGAAATTTACATTTTAGATCTCCTGTTGGGTACTTTCAGCAACCCCGCCACTTTGTTATGTCCCTCCAATCCTGGCCCCTTTCCACTGGCTAGCTCCTCTTTCTGTCTCTGTCTCCTTTCTGCATTAGCTTCAATCCTATCAGCTCCCTACAAAATGTATCTGGAATCTGAGTAGTCTAGGCCACCACCATCTTCCACCTAAATTTTTGCAATAACCTTGTAGCTGCTGCCCCAGGCTATTTTGAATACAAAAACCAGAATGTAATCCTTTTAAAAAGTAGAGTAGATCACATCACTCCTCAGAACTGTTTGGAGGCTTTCTGTCTCACTCAGTAAAATCTCAAGTCTTCACTTGAAAGGCCTTTAAACACTACAAGATTATCACTGATTTTGTGCCTATTGTTTTCACCTTAGCTGACTAGTTTCTGTTTTTCTTTAAACACTTAGAGCACATTCCTGCCTCAGGGTTTTTGTACTTGTCAAAGCTATCTTTCCCCAGATATCCCAGGCCCTTCAAGTTCTCTATTCTGGTGTCATTTTTCAATCAGGACATTCCTAACTTCTTTCTTTGTTTTTTTTATTTAAATTTTATTTTTTTATCAGAGCATGTATCACCACCTGATATTTTATATATTTTACTTTTTTCTTTTTTTCTCTTCTCTCTAGATCAGAGTTCCATAAACTTCATAAACTACAGTATGATCAGAACAGGCTGGAGTGCCTGTCAAAGCACAAATTGCTGTTCCTTGTTCCCAGAGGAATTAATGTTCTGGGCTGGGGCTTGACAATTTGCATTTCTAACAAGTTCTCAGCAGATACTGATGCTGCTGGTCTATGTATCACACCTTGAGAACCAGCATGTTAGAATTACTCTATCCATTATGGCAGCCATTCACCACATGTGCCTACTTACATTGAATTTAAATTAAGTTGAATAAATTAAAAATTTGGTTTGGGAGTCCACTAGCTCAGTAACCACTGTGTTGGACAGTGCAGATATAGAACATTTCCAGTGGTGCAGAAAATTCCATTGGGCTTATTACTGTAAAACACAAACCACATAAAGATCCACATGGAGCTTACTATGGTGTAAGGAATCAGGTTAGATACACAACTTTTCTTTTTCATCCGATAGTTTTCCCAGTACCACTTATTGAAAATTCAGTTGTTTCCCCAGAGACAATTCATATGCAGTATTAAATTCACATATGTAATTATGTATATTGCAGAACTTTCTGGATTGCTGCATTTATCTGTCTGAGAATAGGAATACTTTCAAGACAAATTTGGCTTCTGAAATTATTGAATAAAGAATTGGACCTGGAATTATAAAATGAGAGAATAAAGTCATAAAGAAGTTCTGTGGTTTTCAGTTGCCTCTAAAAGAGGCATTTTTAGTAGAAAACATGTAGGCAGTGTTGAGTTCAAAGGTCATGATATAGTCGGCAATTTTTTTCTTATGAAATCTGATATAGTGTGTAAAGTTTCTAGATAAATAAAGTGACTGAGGGAATAGGCCATTATATTAATATTCTTGACCAATTGTCCACCCCATTTATTAGATTAGAAAATTAATTTGTCACAGAAATACCAATATTTCTACACAAAGTATCAAATTGTTCTAACTTTTTAAAAAAATCAAAAATGTATTTTTTTAACATTTATATGTTTATACATAAAGGATGATAATTATGGCACAAAAATAGGGATAAAAACGAAACAAAACTTTAATAATTTTTTGTATTTTTGTTTTGTTTTGTTTTTTGAGACGGAGTCTTGCTCTGTCACCCAGGCTGGAGTGCAGTGGTGTGATCTCAGCTCACTACAAGCTCCGCCTCCTGGGTTCACGCCATTCTCCTGCCTCAGCCTCCCAAGTAGCTGGGACTACAGGCGCCCGCCACCACGCCCGGCTAATTTTTTTATTTTTAGTTGAGACGGGGTTTCACCGTGTTAGCCAGGATGGCTTTGATCTCGTGACCTCGTAATCCGCCCGCCTCAGCCTCCTAAAGTGCTGGGATTATAGGCGTGAGCCACCGCACCCAGCCATTTGTCTTGTTAACTTTTGTATTTCTGGCAGAGATTCAAGAAAACTGTGTATTTAAGAAGTAAAAGATGTTGGAAGAATAAGTGTCAATGTTTTTACATTTATTACTTGACACATTTATATATAAAGAGAAAGAAATACAGTCTGCATGTATCATCATTTACTCATAGACAACAGCAGACAGTTACCCAGTCAGTTGGCAATAAAAGTTCTCTCCTCCTCCAGCTAAACTGTATTTATAATTGTATTTAACTAGACATTACCTAATCCTTCTTAACTTTATTTACTATCAAAGAAAGTACTATTTCCAAGTCTAGAATTGGTATGTGCCATCCAATTGCTCTTGTAGAGTACCATATTACCAAAAAATCAACTTCCACAAGACCGTTTTGCTAGTCTCTCTCTGGATGAAATTAAAAATGTACTGTTTAAAGCCAAAACATGGGCAATATAGATACATTTATGGGCATAGCCTGTGGCTCAAAAGAAGGATGTAAAACTCTTAAATAATATGCAACCATCTAATAAAGACACAGGGAATGTATTTTGAGAATTGAAATGTATTCCTGAGAATTGTTTTTGAATTGAGGGACTTAGAGCCTTTTATTTATTTATTTTTCTTTATATATATACAAGTAATAGGGTGCTACTTGTATGTGGGGGAGGAGAAGGGAGGTGTGAGAGACCATTGAGAAACATACTCCTTATCTTATAAAGATTGGACTGCCCAGGAGTAGGCAGCGACCACAGAAAGTAGAAATGGGGGCTGAACACGGGATGATCTGAAATCTATGTAATGTAATGTTTGACTTCAAGACCACACAGTATCCAAGAGTGAATCCTTCCCCATCTCTGCAGGAGACTCCTTGTCTGGAAGAACTGCATCAGAGGGACTGCAGGCCTGGGAGCTTGCTGAGGGTGACATGCCATATGAAAACAGAGGCACTAAAATAAAAGTGGCATACCGAATGGCGAGATTTCTAGCCCCATTTCCCTGTCAAGTTCCCAAAAGCCAGTAACCAGATTTATATCTCTAGTCAAGAAATTGGAGAATAACTTTTTACTAATACGTGCATTTCCCTTTTGAGGTGGGATGCAGATGTCTGGCTCCCCAATTACCCTAAAGTGAATCCCATGAACCTACACCTCCAGCCATAAAAATAGGGTTTTCACACTGCAGTTCAGTGCCTTATTCTTAAGTATGAACTAACAGCTTAGAATCACCTGACATTTGGGGAAAGCACATGATACCAAAGATTTTTTAGTGTGCTTTCCTTAAGGGCTGACAGTATTAAGAAAGACTCAGAGACTATGTTGTTCTGTTGATGATATGAATGAAAATATAAGTCTGTGTCAACAATGAGAGTCTATGGAAAGGGAAGCAAAAAATTGGTAAGTATCCCTGAATTCCAAGTTGGGTATGAAAGTTTCTATAGAAATAAGTCCTGTATTACCAATGCTATTAAACATTCATTCATTATTTGAAATTATCTCATGCATTTACTTTATTTCTATTTTATGTTCTAGTACACGAGCTGATAAACTTTTTCTGTCATGGGCCAGGAAGTAAAAATAGTAGGCTTTGTGGGCTATGCCTATATAGTAGGTGTGGTCACGCTACTCCATTCTGCTGTTGTAACTAACACAAAAGTAGCCTGAGACGTTATATAAACAAATGGGCATGGCTATTTTATAATACAACTTTATTTACAAAAACAGACTGTGGGCCCATTTTGACCTGCACATTGTGGTTTGCTGACACTTGGTTTAGTACATCCAGTAGAGTGTTAGATCTATGAGAACAGATATACTATAATACTTGTACTGTGATTCCAGTGTCTAGAGAATATTCATAACCTTTGAATGATTAAAGAATTTGTACTATGCCCTTTAGGATTTTGTGGACTTCCTATGTAGATATTTACAGTCTGTTTTCTAAAGCCAAAAAGGTGGTGGTGCTTGTTCCAAATACTTCATTCTTATGAGAACTTTGTAATCAATTCATAAGCTAAAGACTGCCAATATTGTATTACAAATAATGTGTTGTGAAGGACTGCTCTTGGGTAAGGAAAGGACTTCTCCTGAAACTTATAATTTGGAAACAATTTGGTAAAACATAAAAGTAGTTGTTGAACTAACACTAGGATCCATGCTGTCTTGACTATCCCAACACTTTTTAACTAGTACAATTTTGTCTGTTTAAGTATCTTGTAGTTCAATTTTTTGCAGTTATATTATTTTTGTTATGATGATGATGATGATGATGATGATGATGATAATGACAGGGTCTGGCTCTGTTGCCCAGGCTGGAGTGCAGTGGCGTGATCTCATCTCACTGCAACCTCATCTTCCAGGGCTCATGTTGTTCTCTGGCCTCCACCTCCTGCGTAGGTGGGACCATAGGCACGTACCACCACAGCAGGTTATTTTTTAAAATTTTTTGTAGAGACAGGGTCTTACCATGTTGCCTAGGCTGGTCTCCAACTCCTGGGCTCAAGCGGTCCTCCTGCCTTGGCCTGTAGCTTGGCCTATAGCTCAAATTTTAAGCTGCTTTTCCAAATACGATTTTGTAGCCTTGTTTATCTATTGAAGACAAGCATTCTAAGAAAATCCTCAAAATAATAACAGGTAATGAAATACTCTTGTTTTACAGTAAACCTATGATGGACTTGTTGATATTCCTTTGTGCACAGTATCACTTAAATCCATCAAGTTACACAATCGATCTGTTGTCAGCTGAACAGAACCACATTAAATTTAAACCAAACACACCAATAGGAATGTTGGAGGTAGAGAAGGTAATTTTAAAGCCAAAAATGTTGGATAAGAAAAAACCTACACCTATAATACCAGAGGTAAGAATTCCATTATATCTTTTGGTATCTTATGGCTAAAATATTAAGTTGATTTTTCAGTCATTAGCAGCTCATTGTAAGTGAAATGAAAATGGACTTTCCTGATCAAATTTGATGTGAACATAGGTATTATGTTTTTCTAGGCCACTGTGTTTAGGATTCAGTTGGTTATTGATCCTTGGATTCAATAGAATTTGGGCAAAACTTTAGATTTAAGTGCTCTAAAATGATATCTAATATGATTGCATAAGAATGTAACAATTATGAATGATTTGTATTTTAAGCTCCTTTTAAAAAAAGTATTTTATATGTAAAGGAAGGTTTTAGAATCTTTTCATGCAAATTCATCTAAGAATTTCTTAAAGTAATATTTTAGCTTCTGCGTACTTGGTAAGCAGCAGTCGTAACTTACATCTATTTGTGTGTGTGTGTTTTTGTTTTTTTTCTCACTCTTCATTGTGTTTGAATTAATAATTTCTAAACTATTAATGTGTGCTGCACATTAACTCCATTTTCTTTAATGTACAAATTCCATGCAAAAATTTTTAACCACATCATTCTAATATCATCAGTCCTTATTAAAATTGTTTTATTGCTGCACGCAATAGGGTAGAATTTTATGGGTTTCAACAAATACTCTTTCATTATGAACATCAACCATTTTCATTTTATAATATATATAAAAGTTTGTATATTAAATTGCTACATGTGACTTAAATATACATATTCTTGCATTTTCTTCATGTTGTTATGAAGCTTTTTTCAAAGAAGTTGAGTTTTTGAAAATATTAAAACATACTTGCTTTCTGCAATATATGATTTAATATTATTAATATGTGTTAGGATATTGGACTGCCTTCTGTCTAGGCATTTGTTTCTGTTTAGGTGTTTATTACCTATCCCTGCTGTTTTTCTAGGTGGAAATGGTTATATTTATGCTATTGCATGGGATTATACAAAGGGTTTTAGTTTTGTGAATGAATGTCTTTAAGGACCTGCAAAATGTACATTTCACTTAGTATAGTCTCATGTAGCTAAGTTCCATACAGGATTTAATTCAATTACATGATGAGATGCTTAAAATCTTCCCAGTAATTTTAAATTATCAGTACTAGATATCTAATGAAGACATTTTAATATTCTTTACTAAAATATTAAAATTAGCCAAAGTAGTAATAGTAACAACAACAAAAGCTAATCACAATAGTCAATGTTCTCTTATTGATCAATGACTATGTGCCAGAAAGTCTGCTAAGCTTTTCATATGGATTATCTCATTTATAATGTTTCAAACAGAAACAAAATTTTAGTGACTTAACCAAAATACCCCTTTTTTTTTATTGAGGCAATAGAGAAATTATTTGAAAGATAAATATTCCTCAAAGGGTAGGATAAAATATACATAATTTTGTACTATGTACATCTGCTAATTTTAAAGTAAATATTTTAAGGAACAAAGTGAAAACATGAGTGGTACTAGATATGAGGCTAGTTTGTTCTTTTTTAGTTTAAAATCTAATTAAAATCTTACTATAGAATGGTTGGATTATTTAATAAGTAAACTAATGTGTTTGCTTCTAAGAACTTGCTTTGGATTTAGGAAGTAACATTAATCAAAAAGAGAATTTCACACCAAAATAGGAAAGTACTGTTTGGTGGCTCACGCCTATAATCCCAGCACTTTGGGAGGCCGAGGCAGGTAGATCACCTGAGGTCGGGAGTTCAAGACCAGTCTGACCAACATGGAGAAACCCTGTCTCTACTAAAAATACAAAAAAAATTAGCCGGGGTGGTGGCGCATGCCTATAATCCCAGCTACTCGGGAGGCTGAGGCAGGAGAATCGCTTGAACCCGGGAGGCGGAGGTTGTGGTGAGCCGATATCGCGCCGTTGCACTCCAGCCTGGGCAAAAAGAGCGAAACTCTGTCTAAAAAAAAAAAAAAAAAAAAAAAAAAAGAATGTGTAACTGTAGGTTATCTCATTATTCTAGACATTATTGTAGAATGTTTGTTTCAGTAAATTATGATACAAGTATGGCTTTAATCTGTGTTTCAGAAAACTGTGAGAGTAGTGATTAATTTTAAGAAAACACAGAAGACCATAGTGAGAGTGAGTCCACACGCATCGCTTCAAGAGCTTGCCCCTATTATATGTAGCAAATGTGAGTTTGATCCATTGCATACAGTATTGTTGAAAGATTATCAATCACAGGAGCCCCTCGACTTGACAAAATCTCTTAATGACCTCGGACTAAGAGAATTATATGCAATGGATGTCAACAGAGGTAAGACAGACTTCTATTTTATTTATTTAGTGGGATGTATATATTTGTATATTTTTGTGCATTGTGTTTGCATGTAGATATTCTCAAGTTCATAATGGCAGTTAATGGGTCCTATAGATAGAAGTAATTGCATGGCATTAGGAATAAGAAAACAAAATGTTAATAAATACAAATCAAGTTAAATATAACATTTAACTTAATTTCGGTTATTGAAATTGGAATTAAAACTTGTCTTTTTAGCCATCATCTACATTTTATATTTTTTTCTTTCTCTGATTTTTTTTGGGGGAGGCGTAGGATTTAACTTAATTCTTTATGGCTTTGAGGCTTAAACAGAAAATAAAAATTTACATGTAAATTCGTTGTTATTCTAATCAAGTGTGAATTACTGTAGACTCATTATGATTTTGTCTGAGTCTTAATTATCATTCAAGTTTGGAAGTTTCTTGCTAAATTTTTTCTAAGGTCAACACCAAAATAAGTTGGCTTATGAAATGAATCAATCTTACTCAAAAAATTTTTGAAATAGCTTCCAGTTTTAATCTATAGAAATGATGTAATGTATTAAAGTTTGGAGATCTTAGATAATGCTGGTTTGTATGATGTCTAGTAGACAAATGCAAACATTTATTCAACATGAATCTGTTTCACTAAGCGAAATAAAAGTTTAGTGAAGCTGACAATTATTTACATACTCTTTGCATAGGGACTTCAAAATTTGTCCTGAGGTTGTGGCTTTATATAATCCATAAACTACTTTTTCAACTCAGTGATGTTTTATACTTGAACAAACATCATCTTCACAGTCAATTTACCCTCTTTTATACCCCTCCTTCTGTAGCCACTTCTGTTACTGTCTTCAGTAAGTCATCTTTACAAGGTAAGATGTACGAATCAGTAGAAACAAATTATAACCTGAAATTGGATATATTGAAAATAAGCTTCTAATTTTACCTTTTCTTAACATCACTAATATGTTCATTCTGTAAGAGATTTTAACCTAGAAAATATTTGGGTTTTATTTCCTGAAAAAATTTATAGGTTCCTTCCCCTTGATTTCCAAATGTAATTGTAATAATTTCATTTCAACAAATGTTTAAAAATTATTCTAACAGTGTGGGAAAACATATTCTTTACTCTCATACAAGGAAAAATGATTTGCTAGGATCTTTGTTGGGTACAAGTGCTAATAGCTTCGTAGTAACAAGGAAGCATCTCAGATTATTTCACTGAACAGTAATTCAGAATAATGATGTTATATTAACCATATGAAATTTTGCAGTCATTGTTTGTGAATATTTTGTAATAACATGGAAAATGCTTACGTTGAAATTAGCTTTTATACCATATAAGTGTGTTTAACACAATAGGTGAATAAATGCTTTTATATGAAATTGCTAAAAGGAAATACATAAAAAATTTCAATTGTGGTTACCTTTGGGTGGTAGGGTTATGGTAGGTGATTTTTTTTTTATTATTTATTTTCTTTATAATACAGAATTACATAATGGGCATGCATTCCTTTCGTAGAGAAAAACTGTATTAAAAATTGTCCAATAATAAATTGTAGAAATCATCTTTCACCCATTAAGAAAAGTCTCAAATAATTGATTACCCTAATAATTACCAGCTTACTACAAAAACAAGCCTTAACAAACTGCATATATTATGTGTTATTGAAATCTCACCTTCTACTTCTATAATAATAAGAGATTAGAAATAGTGATCTCTGTGGTTCTTTCTAGCAACAACATTTTATTACTTGTACTTGACCTTTACTCCTAACTTTGCCTAATCCTAAGCAAATTCCATAAACTTTCTGGCCTCATTTCGAGGTTGTCGAATGTATTGATTTCTAATATCCCTTCCAGTAATGGAAGGATGTGGTTTATTCAGAATATGAAATGTTGTGGATAAATCTTAGAGTGAAATATTAAAATTAAGAAAGCTTTACAGCATCAGAATCTACAAGGTCAATCCAAATGCTGTCAGTGCCCTTGCCTCCTTATTTTTTCTGATACTATTTTGAAAACTTAGACGTTTCCATGCAATTATTTTTAGCCTGCCTTTTAGAAATAGAAATAGGAAACTACAGTATTTGAGTTGCTTTTCTAAGTAAGCTCAAGGCTTTGCTTGTCTTACTGTTTAACCTGACTTGCTATGATCCCTGATATAGAACTTTAAGTGAAAACTTAAGGGCTAACTAGTGTGGAGGATGACCTGAAAATTTCTTCACCAAAAATAACCATGTGGGCCAGGCATGGTGGCTCATGCCTATCATTCCAACACTTTGGGAGGCCAAGGTGGAAAGATTGCTTGAGCCTAGGAATTTCAGACCAGCCTGGGCAACCTGGCAAAACCCCATCTCTACAAAAAATGCAAAAATTAGCCAGTTATTGTAGCACATGCCTGTAGTCCCAGCTACTTAGAAGGCTGAGGTGGGAGGATCACCTAAGCCCAGGGAGGTCAGGGCTGTGGTGAGCCACGACCCTGCCAGTGCACTCCAGACTGGGTGACAGAGTGAGACTGTCTCAGAAAAATAAATAAAAATAAAAAATAAATATAAAAAATATTCTGGTTGTATTTATTGTATTGCACAACCATATGAATTTTTCATCTACTGTTCTAAATTTAATTGTGCATCCATATGCAATAAGTGGTATATTCCATCTTAAAATGAAATAGTGGCAAATCTAAAACAAAAATACAAATATAAATAATCTTTAAATGGAGACCAGTTTTAGTTCTACTGTTTAATGTCTATTCGTCTTTGTGCAAGTTATTAAAATTCTCTGTTCACTTATAGTTACTGAGAGCGTAATGGAGTAATACCACTGCTTTCATATATATATATTTTTTATATCCTGCAGGGTAAGTGCTAGCATCTTCCAATGAGAAAAGGGGCTTAGAGTGATAACTTTTGATACTTCCCTCACAAGGGCATTCTAAGAAATATATTAGGCATGCAAAAAACTTTAACTATAAAGTGCTATGCACGTGTTCATTATTATTAGTTGCTAGCATTGTGAAACTCATTGTGCAGAATGTATGCTGCTTATTGAATATTTGAATCATCAGATTTAAAAGTTTTACTTTGTAAAATAGTTTTCCTTTCATATGTTATTGAGGCATTACTGTATTTATTTGGTGTTAACTAGCTTTCCTTTCCTGAAGTAGTCCCTATTTTGCCATAATTTATTTTGGTTTTTTTTAGACAGGTATTTTAAATAAAAGCATTTAAGACTATATATTTATCTCTTAGTTTAGCTTCAGTTATGTCTCACAAATTTTAATACACAATATTTTATTTCAAATGTTATTGAAATTGTACTGTGATTTACCATAAAATCCATATGTTGCTTAGTAGAAGAAATATTTTTTGAATTTTACAGATCACCACTCATTGCTTTTCCAAGGCTTAGGAAAATTCGCTACTCATTTATTGAAGAAACCAGGTCATTTGTCTTATAGCTTCCCACGTTCAGATTTTTACTGTTGCCTCCTGTGGTGTCACTTAGTGTTTAACTTATTGCCAATGTCATTGAAATTTTATTTCAATGTAAATTTCCCCTCTATTTCCTGTAAATTGATGGTTAAATCTAGAGGCTTGATCAGATTTTGGCAAGAGATTTTTTTGGCAAGAATACTTCACAAGTGTTGCTATGTACTTCCATCAGCAAACATGTAACGACAAGTTCTTTTTTTCTAATGTTAGCCATCAATGATCTTTGTCTACATCTTAGTTAATTAGGAGTCCAAAAATAGTGAAAGTCTATTCCAAACAATATTACTAAAAAAGCAAGCTTCCCCGTGTCAGCTATATGACTGCTACAGAGGTTGAATTCAATCAGAAAAAGGTAGAATAGGCCAGATGCGGTGGCTCACGCCTGTAATCCCAGCACTTTTGGAGGCTACGGTGGGTGGATCACCTGAGGTCAGGAGTTCGAGACCAGCCTGGCCAACATGGCGAAACCCCATCTCTACTAAAAATACAAACATTAGCAAGGCATGGGGGCGCACGCCTGTAGTCCCAGCTACTTGGGAGGCCGAGGCAGGAGAATTGCTTGAACCCAGGATGCGGAGGTTGCAGTGAGCCAAGATCACACCACTGTGCTCCAGCCTGGGCGACAGAGTGAGATTCAAGAAAAGACTCCATCTCAATAAATAAATAAAAAAGAAAAGAAAAGAAAAAGGTATAATAAAAGTTTGATGATTTCCTCTCATCAGTTTTTAAAATAATGGACTGGTTCTCCAGCATAACACAAATGTGAACAAAGAGGCTTTTTTTTTTAGTATCATTATGAATGTATGAAATTAAACACATGTGACATGTTTCAGTTTATTGAGTTACTTTTATGATGTCCAAATTATCCTTTTACCGGTAGAAACCATCTCAAGTTGGTTCCTGAGTCCTTTTAACACAACCTGGTAGACTTTGACAGCATTCTTTCTAGTATGGCTAGATGTCCCAAGCTTATCTTGTACATTCCTTAATACCAACAGAGAATCAACCATTCTCAAGTAATCATGGTTTCTTTTAATGGGAAATGGAATTTAGAGCCAGTTTGGGCCAGGGAGTCCTAGCACTGTTGGCTGTGTCATTGTTTGTTGGCCCTTCAGTTGATATTAGGAGATGCTTTTTGGAAAATTTTATATAAATATTATGTATGCAACCTTGAGGTTTGACATTTGCCATTCTAACTAAAGTAGGGCTTCCTAATTTTCAGCAGTATTAACATTTGGGACAAGATAATTCTGTCATTGGGGACTGTCTTTTGCAGTGTACTATGTTTGAAATCCTCACTGGCCTCTACCCAGTAAATGCCGACAGCATAGTCTCCTAACCCCATTGCCAGTGGTGGCAATCAAATTGTCCCCAGACTTTGTCAAATGTCCTCTGGGGGGGCAAAATTGGTCCCAGTTGAGACCCACCCTATTAAAGAAATAACTTTTATGAAACATTTAGCAGAGTACTGAGCAATTATAATGACTCACATTTTGTAGAAGAAAATATTTCACATAGTTTAGCTGTGAGAGCAAAGTATAATAAAAATAAAGGAACAAACTGTGTGGTAGCAATTTCATATCTTGTTTAATTTGAAGTGTCCTTTCTATTTTACTTCTGCTTCTGAAATGTTGTATAGAACACAGACTCTGAATCAGAAAAACTGAGTTTGTGGTATAGCTCTATCATTTCCTGAGTGTTCGCCTTGATTATGTATCTTAGTTTTTTAAGCTTCAGTTTCCTCTTTTGTGAAATAAGAACAATATTTGCTTGTTGCTTTGAGAACTTAATAAGATTTAAGGTGCTTAGCAGAGTGCCTTGTTTGTAGACTACAATTAGTAGCTTTTAGCATTAGATAAGTTTACAAAGGGGAAGTAAGAGAAAGAAATCTTGGAATTGAACAGTCAGCCTCACGTACAAAAGTAAGATGCTTTTCTTCTATTTTAGAGTCCTGCCAAATATCACAAAACCTAGATATTATGAAGGAGAAAGAAACTAAAGGGTTTTTCAGTTTTTTTCAACGCAGTAAGAAAAAGCGGGACCAAGTAAGTATTTTCTTATATTGCATTTTGTAAGATTCTTCAAATATTTTTAATTACTAATGCTTTTTACTAATATCTTGAAATTACTAGATTTTGGCTTTGTTGTTCTTTACCAGACTGCCAGTGCCCCTGCAACTCCTCTAGTAAATAAGCACCGCCCGACTTTTACGAGGTCGAATACCATTTCCAAACCATATATTTCCAACACCCTGCCATCGGATGCACCCAAGAAGAGGCGGGCTCCACTGCCTCCGATGCCAGTGTCTCAGAGTGTCCCCCAAGACCTCGCACACATCCAAGAGAGGCCTGCTTCTTGTATAATGAAATCCATGAGTGTGGATGAGACAGATAAGGTGCGTAGTTTTGTTTTCTATTTTGTTTTTTTGGATGAGGCAGGGTACCATTTATTTTTCCTCTTACCTAACTTGTCCTTTCTAGGTAGACTAGAAAGAAGTAGTCCTATAACAGTTGGTAATTAGTAGCAGTTACTAATCTGTAATAAGATGAATAGCTCATTCTAAGATTGGTACTAGGAATAGATCTTCTGTATACGTACAGGTCTGTGATGCAGTAAAGGATAAATGTCCATTTTAAGTAACTTTCATATTCAGGCGAAAAAAATATCCGAAAACTAAAGTCTTGGTTTACTAAGGCCTAACTAGGGGCTCTTGCTTGGTGCATGTAATAGGAATGGAAATACAGTCTTTATTTTTGAATAATTCTTTTTTAAACAGTAACACAGTCTTTGAGTTGTGTTCATGGGTTTCTAACCACATGTATCTTCTTGACCTGACTGAGATTCTCCAGGGAATAGCCTGGTATCTACCTAGTACATAGATACTCCATAGTGAAAAAAGAAAATGAGCCTTTTTATATAGAATATATCACAGTTACCTCTTATCTTCAAAGCACAGTTCTATGTGTACCTTTTTCTCAAAGTTTTCTTATTACTCACCTTTAATCTCAAATTTTCCCTGAGTTTGCCATTTTGTGGAGATCCATTTGCAAACTACTTTTCATTACTAAACAATCCGCGTATTCCTTGCTTTATCCATGTGAAAAATAAATGAATTTTTAGGTATATATAATTGAAGATGAGACTGTATATATTGTTGCTGGTAATCAGACAGAATGATTTAAGTAACTTTGAGAGCAGATTTTATTTGCAGATACTTGAGACGCTGAGAAGTTTTCTTGTATCTAGTTGAAAGATTTCGTTTCCCCCTCGGGAGCTTAGTAAATGCAATGCTAAAGTAAATTAACTCTTCCTAAGCACCTGATACACATTTCTGTGCTGCTTTGACTTAAAATTAACCATAGTTTTAAATGTAGTTTATAGACAATCATATGTGCAACTCAAAGAGATAGAAATGAATTTTGAAAATGCTTAACCTCAGTACTTGGGAAATGATCCATTAAGTTTCTTATTTCTATTAAGATTTTCTTGTCTAATTTAGTATTTGTGGTATAAAATCTCATAAAATCTCATCTAATCTCACAAATCAGGAGGATAATGTTTTTGTCAAGTGATAGAATCATATACTGACAAAGAATTTGCAGGGTAACTGCTTGAGAGTTAGGTGAATCTTCACAGAAGAGATGATTCTTGAGTTCACTCTTAAAATATGTGCGGGATTGCATTAGGCAAAGGAACCGTGTTCAGAGATGCAGGAATGTGAACACTATGGCTTGCCTAGGCATGAGCAAGAAACAGAGATTGAAATTAAGCATGGTAAGCAGGAGTCAAGTCAGGGTCCCAAAGACTTTGTTTTGTGCTTGTAGCCCTTTTAAATTTATTCGCAATAAGAAGTAGCATTTTTAGGGTTGGATCATAGAAGAGTGTAAATTATACTCTTGAGTAGCTATGTTTTTGCATATATTAATATATATAGAAATATACTTTAGCCCATGCTCACAAATCTTTATTCTAGCTGTGCTCATCCAATCTATTTCAGTAAACTTCCTTTGTACTTGGTTCCCCAAGAGGTCTATGTTGTCTTTCTAGTAGTCTGTTTCTTAAAATTCTGGGCTGCGCTACCAGTGACCTCACTGAAAGCTATTTCTTTTGAAGCTCTCCCTCTGCTCTGTGACCAGTTGCTGCCCCTGTGTTAAGTAATCTTTTTTTTTAGTATGTTGCCTTTGGCAAACTACACATCTTTGTACAATTTTCTAATTATTTTTTCTTTTGATCTGGACATCTGGATAGTTCTTTGATGTATTGTTCAGTAGAACCCATAATTATTTGTTTTTCCCTAGAGAAGCTGAAAAACTATTTTTTATTTATTCATGGCAAAAATAATAGTGATTAAGCTGTAGTGCACACACAAATTCATACCTTCCTAGACATCTCTGCAACAAACTTCTTGATGTATTTGATGTGATTAATTATCCCCTTGGTCTTGATTTGTCTTTTTCTTCCTTGGTCTTCAGCCTCTTCTTATATCTCAGCCCTCTTGTATTTTTTTTTTCTTGTCACTATTTTATTCATTTTCTACATTTGGAGGTACTAAATCCATGGTCTTGGTCTATATTTGTGCACTCTTTCAGAGAAGACTTCTCTTCTTTTTTGAGTTTGTGGGCTGATGGTTCTCAACTGTAGTGGTTTGAATAATGTTCCTTGCAAAAGGTGTGTCTGAACTCTAACCCCTCCAAAACCTAGGTTTCTGACCTTATTTAGAGATATAATTTTTGCAGTTGTACTTAAGGATCTAGGGATGAAGTCATCTTGGATTTGAGGTGGGCCCAAATCCAGTGACAGGTATCTTTATAAGAAGAGGAGACACACAGGGAGAGAGACACAGAGAAGGTAGTATGAAGACAGAGGCAGAAATTGGCATTATGCTGCCACAGCGAACCATTACCAGGAGTCACTGGAAGCTGCAAGAGGCAAGGGAGGGTTCTCCCTAATGCCTTCAGAGGGAGCATGACTCTGCCAACACCTTGATTTGAGATTTCTGGACTTTAGAACTGTGGAAGAATACATTTGTGTGGTTTTTAGCCACCCAGTCACGGTAATTTGTTAGGGCAGCCCTAGGAAACTATACATCAACTTCGTAATTCTAATCTCAATATTCTTCCAGTTGCAATTTGAATTCACAGTTGCTATTGACTCATCACTACCTGGAAGATGTATTGAACACCAACATCATTGTTTTTCTACCAGACTGAAAATCTCAAGATCAGCTTTGATTTTCTTTTTACATCTAATTAGAGACCAATCCTTCATTCAGTCTCCCTTCATGATGTCTTTTATTCCCTCTGCTGACATCTTTTGTAGAGAAATCCAGGACAGAGTATAAAGAGAAAACCAATACTTAACATGTCATTGAAATACTCAACGTGGCAAGCTGCTGCATTTGTATTTCTTAATTATCACTTCTCAGTTCAGAAATTTTGCATAGCTTGTTGTCATTTTTCTGGGCATTCAAGATCCTCTACAGAATGATCACAATTTTACTTTTAAACTTTTTAATTCCTCATCATTTATAGGATAGGATAGGATACTTGTATCTCTAACCAGAAGATTTGACTTATTGTTGCTGATGCAAAATCCTGTGTTCTGTCTTTTCAGAATGGAGTGGCCCCACTTCCATCTTCTTCATTTCTACTTACCCATCCAAAGGATGTCCATTCTTTTATCAGATTCATGGAGAATTTTCAAAAGATTCCAGCACAGAATAATCCTTGCTTTCTCTAAATTTGTCTCTCTTGTCCCTTTTTATTTTCTCTTAATTTGCATTATGTATAGGTTGTATATGTTATTCTAAAAGTAAAACGAGGAATACAGTAAAAATTCTCCTTCCCTATCCCCAACCAAGTTATCCTGCCCAGAGGCAACCACTATTAACAGTTTCTCGTGTATCTTTCCAGAGATCATGTATGCATATTTAAACCAATATTCATGCTAAATATTTTTTTTTCCTCAGGTGGCCATATGCTACATGCATCTTATACTTTACTTTTTGGTATGGAATGATTTATTCTGGATATTCTTAGCAGTTCATAAAGGGCTTCACCTTTTTGAAGGATTGAATAATATTACATTGATGGGTATAACATGACTTACTTACCTCATCCTCTAAAGATAAACTTTAGGGTTGTATTATGGCTTAATGCTTGCAGCATTGTTAAATTTTGCCTTTTTCTTTTCCCCACCCAGAGGGCAGGAATTGTGTTCTCCAGCAAAATTCTGTAACATGGTAGGTGTTCAAGAGAATTGATAAGTAAACATTAATCACTGCTTTCATAGCCAGGTACAGTATATACAATGAGAATGTGTCACACTTATATCGTAAAATTTTAGTATGTCATTCATATATCTGGTAAATTTTCAGAAGTACTTGGATAACTTAAAGATTGCTTATGTTTACTTTTATGGTAATTGGACCATGTAATTCTTAACAATATATTTGTTAAGCTTTTATAGAAAAGTCAGAATTTAGATAAGGTTATATTGAAAACTTAAGGTCCAACTAAACTATACTGTACATTGCATAATGCTTATAAGTATAAATGATCCTTGAATTAAAATTGTTTATAGCCCAGGCTTGGTGGTTCATGCCTATAATCCCAGCACTTTGGGAGGCTGAGGTAGGAGGATCACTTAAAAGCAGGGAGTTTAAGACCAGCCTGGGCCACAAAGTAAGACCCCTGCCTCTACAAAAAAATAATAAAATAAAATAAATCAGCCAGACATGGTGGTGTGTGCCTGCAGCAGTCCCAGCTACTCAGGAGACTGAGGTGGGAGGATCACTTGAGCACAGGCATTCAAAGCTGCAGTGAGCTGTGATCTCACCACTGCACTCCGGCCTGGGTGACAGGGTGAGACCCAGTCTTTAAAAAATAATAATAAACTTTAAAATAGTAAAAGCATGGTTTGTATAGCCAGATGTAGATATTCAGGAAATTCAGCAAAACATATGAATTTATGAGTGAATCATACTTATTTCACTGCTTGCTTGTTTTAAATTTAAAATCAAAGATGGTCATTATCACTATAAACATTTGTATCTATTTTCACAATTTAGTTTTGAATTCGAAAATGTAAAATGTCACTATTTTTAGTGATTGAAAATGATAGCATGTTGAGGAAAACATAACTTGGAAGAAAAATATGTATGACCAAATTGGTTCTAAGTATGTGAATTTTAGACACACTTTAATTTTTATTGTTCAGGATACAAAATAAACCACAAGGGTGCGCTGTTTGACAGAAGTATAGCATTCTAATTTTTCCACTTTTTTCCTCCAAAGCACCTTTTAATAAAGCAGAAAGAAAATACTGAAAATAGTTACATCGCATGAGAAATAGAAAATGCTTCTTCATGTGGGTAAATAAAGCTAGAGAGATAAATGTCAGTAACACATGACAAAGGGATTTTGTAATTAGCAATTTTATTCATTTTGAGTTTTTAATGCATTTTATTGTTCTTTTAAGAGCCACAGAAACTATGTTTGCCTTAGTCAAGGTTTACTGATGTCAGTAAATCTGTAGCTTAGGAAAAATTTTGTCAACCACGTTTATTTTATACTTTTTGGCTGTCTATATTTAATAATTTGCCTCATTCTTCTAAGATATTTCTCAATATTAGCAAATTAAAGTATATGGATGGTGAGTTTTTTAGAGCTCATACTGAAAATGCTCACATAAAAGACTGTTGATTTGCTGAGCTACTTTTAACAAACTAATTGTGCCGTTTCCAAAGACTATTCAAAGTTAGCAGAGATAGCAAAGATCCAAGTTAGCAAATGATTTAACCCAACCTTTCTTAGAATATTTCTGCATCTAAAATTATTTTTTCCATCTAAAGAATACATTTTGAAGAACACATATTTTACTATTATTGCTGCAGTATCCTTTCATATCCCTAAATTTCTCTGCACCCTCTTTCACATTATTTCAAGTGTCATGTCATTTTTCCTATAAAGGTGAATATACCATCCTCTATGAAAATGTTCATTTGAAAAGAAAACTTTCCCATTAGAAATTTTCTGGCAGTATTTCTTGGTAGTTTTTGAGCATTTTTTAAATATGATTTTTCCTGATGATTTGAAATGGCATTTGTGTAACAAGACATGTAATAGATAATGCTTTATTTGTATGACCCATATAACATATATTCTTATATAAAATGTACATAGTCATTTACAATAAGATTGTCATTTGTGAAATGGGAAGTCAGAAATTCAATTACATTGACTTAAATTGAAAGTGACTTAGAATTCTCAGATAAATCTAAGTTCAGAAATCTAATTTCTGCACCATATCTGCTGACCAAGAGTTTATGAAGAGAACATTTAATAAAATCAATGGCCAAAGGATGTTCTGGTCTTATTGACAAATTAGCCTCATAAACTGATTTTACATTTGAATAAGTGGAAGAAGAGTCAGGAAAAAGCATTGAGTAATCTTGACCCATAGAATTCACAGAACCTTTTGGAGAATTTTTCATTTGGCACATTTGGTGTGACTGCCGCTTGGAATGATGAATATACAACAGCAATCAATTTTTCCCCTGGCTATGGGCGTGGCACATCATTTTGTTTCGGACATTACATTGTGGCTGGAAACACTGTAAGAAGTG
Organism: Macaca nemestrina; assembly: GCF_043159975.1. Lineage (NCBI taxonomy): Eukaryota > Metazoa > Chordata > Mammalia > Primates > Cercopithecidae > Macaca > Macaca nemestrina. Next base: position 62,625,715 of record NC_092135.1, on the reverse strand, counting down.
ATCTTCATTGGGCATTTTATTTTGTCTCATTTTGCATCCTGCTTTGTCCAGACAAATACTCAACTATTGAGAAATGGAAACTCTTTGCCATCTAGTATTATGCAAGTGAAATTTAATACCTAGAGTGTTAGTTTTAAAATAACTGACTTAACTTTTTAAATGTTTTACATTATTCATCTTTTACTCAATTTCATATTCTAATGTATATCATGGTTTATAAGCAGATAAGATGACATATTGTCATATACTTATCAAATGTACAGGTACATATTTTGCTCTTTTACTTCATTTTAATCTTAGTGATTTTACACAGAGTATGTAAGGTTGTACCCTCTGTTTTAACAGAGTATGTATTTGCAATTTTTAAGAAACACACCCCTTTTTAGATTTTTACACAGGTTGTCACAGTTTATTTTCCCCTCCATTTTCCTCTTATATTTATTATATAGAAAGTGGACCACACGCATAATTCTACAATTGCCTAGGAACAGTGGTTACCATGGCATTTGCAGTTTGCTGTACAGAATACAGCTGTCTGTACTTCCAAAAATATGATTGGTTTCATTCAGTAGAGAAATGTACCAACACAGTATAATATTTAATCTGCTCCCCTTTTTAAGGCTTTCCTAGATATAATACATACTTTGCCACTGTAGTTTTCATCAGATTTTCAAAGGGTCATAATCACAATAATAAAAGCAATGGTGAATGCTTATATAATGCTTACTAATGTTTCAGACAAGGCTCTAAGAACATTACTGATTTAATCCTTATGACAACCCTCTGGGCCATTCCATTTTAGGTTTCTGACAATACTACCTCTGGCCTAAAAGTAAAGAACTATGAATTATGAGGAATCAATGACTTGTTAAATTTTAAGGAAAAATATATTATTCAAAGAGCAGTAGGTCATTTGTGGAATTAATGTGGATTTCTCGTTTTTATCTGTTAGTATATAAAAAGTCGTACCTCTCTGAAATAACAGGCTGAGTTAATAAAATACTATTGAAAATAATTAGTGTTAGGAGGCTTACTTTACCAGTATGAAGTTTACTTAGTCTCTGTACCTCTGTGATGTTTGCGACCTCATGGGGAGATTTGCCTTTCTCTAGTAACCAGCATGTGTTAACAGAGGCCAGGGCAGATAGAAGCAGGCCTCTTTCCTGGAACCACAGTGATAACCTTATGGTGTCACTGGGATAAGCCTGCTCCCAACCTTAATTCCCTTTCTGGATGAACTGACTTGGCCCCAGTTTGTTTGATTGACTGTAGCTTCACTCTGGTATAGGTCCTAAACTCAGTTAACTTCTAGATTATTCACATTTTCCTACCCTGTGGCTAGGAGGGTCTGTGATCACTGTGATCACAGAGAATCATGGTTACCACCATTCCCTGTCTTTTAAACTTGATCCTGAGCTCTGCTTTCTGGTGGTTCATCCTGGGTTTTTTTCATCCAAGATGTACCATTGAGCTAGACCCTCATCACTGGGCTTTTACTAAATGCTATATGCAAAGGATTATCACGAATAAGACTTAGTTTATGTACTTTATCAAAGTATCATAGGGTTGATGAAAGCACAGATTGCCTCAGGAAGACAAATGGAAAAAACCTACAGGGGGATAACATGGGAATTTTTAGTGTGTGTGTGTTTTCTTTCTTTTGTGCCTAGAGAAGGGCTGGAAAGAAGAAGTCCTGACCTGGCTTGAAAGAGAGAATCTTGAATTCTACTAATAGGTCTATTATGTTTTTCTTTGCTGTTGTAGTTTTTTTTCCTTCACCTTCGCTGAACTTCTCTATGACTTAGTTTTCTCCTCTGTAGAATAAGGTTGTGTAATTAAATTTCCCAAAGTCTCTTCCAACTCTAGTATTACAAAATTATGCTATTTTGCTATTTTTTAAAAATTGACCTCTAACAGATGAATGTGCTTGTTTTGGTTTGATCGACATTAACGAGATCATGGTGTCTAATTCTGGCATTACTCCTCTGAGGATTTCGGAAACTTAAAGTACAATAACAAAATAAAACATTGACTGACATCTTTCTTCCCAAACTCCTGACTGTAACACAAAAGTTAACACGATTGCATAGGTATTGCATTACTAAAAAGAAGTAGAAGACTTGATGATTGATGAAGACATGCTTAGATTAATGAGTTTGTTAACCATGGGATACAAATGTTACCATTGACTAATGATGAGTTTTAAAGTAGATGACTTTAAGAGAAATCTAGTGGCAAGCTTGGCCACTCAGAATCCCCTAAATGGGTTTAATTTTAGTAACCAAAAAGGGACAAGTTACTGTTGGTGGTGGTATTTAGATCACATATAAGTGAACCTAGTTGTAACCTCATTGCTTCCTCTTATAGTATTTATTTCAGCAGATTGGTAGGAGCAGCATTAAAATTGTCCACATAGTGATAGCTGGCCTAGTGTAGACGTAAGAGCTCCAGACCCTGGTACTGCTGTCCTATTTCTCCTCTCGTTATTACAGTTGTCTGAGATCTGACATACCACCTCTATTCCTTATACCCCTTCACTTTGATGTTATACAACTTTTCTTAATCTACAAAACCTAGGCAGGCTAAGATTTCCTATGCCATCAGTGAAGAATCTTAAAACAGGTTTATATAGAGAATAAAAAACTAGAATGTATAAGCTCTAGATTTTCAGGAGTTGGGAGGAAGTGCCATCCAAACAGGAAAAGGGTGTAGAACAGGGAGATACAGGATATCAGAAATAAACTTCCCCCACCCCACCAAAAGATAACATTTTATTTTTACAAATCACAATAATATAATGAAGAAACTGGCATGTATGCTTTCATACAATGCAAGCCAAAATTTGCATGCATGTGTGTGTGTGTATCTATGTGCATTATGTATATACAGGTGTAAAAACGATACACATATAATAATGGACACCAAAACTTCTATGAGGCGACTTTTATTTGAGATTTACTGATTTTTTTTCCTCATCATTATATACATTATTTGTGTCTTATGAGATTGAGCTAATTTTATCACATCAACCATAAAACTGATTTAATTGTGATAAAAACAGCTTATTTTGCGAATTCAAAACAAGACCTCGTACTTCTAAATTACATTTATTATAGTGTAACAATAATATGTATAATAATGACACTTAAAATTGACTTGCTTGTCTAAGTTGTAAAATTGTTTTTGCATTCTTCCATGAAGAGTTAAGCGTTAAAACTTGACCTTCAGATATATGAAAAGTTCAGTTATTGGGATACAATAGCAAATATCATAAATTAATGTCAATTTATAAGATACTTTATACTATTTAATAGTGTTTATTGGGAATGTCCAGGTTAGAGAAGAATAATGTGAGTCTGTCCCTTGAAAAAGAAAACATGAGTTTTCAATTTCAAGAGATTGTTTACATTCTCTCCACTAACCCCACCCTTTTCCACCTGTGAAAATCATATTATAAACAGAACCAACAGATTCTATTAGAAACATTTAACAAAATTATTGAAGTTGGGCTTCTATGTTTCTATCCCCTAATTGAGTGTTTTTATTTTCCGTGTGTATTCTTTCATTTAACTCTTTTTTTTTGGGGGGGGGGGTCTCAGTTCACTCTTTCCTTGTTTGTTAAATATCAACTTTTCCTGCCTAGTGGGCTGAGGTTCATTTTTCCTTTCCTCGAGGTTAGGGTAGACTATCTAGGAACTTATTACATCTTTAGGCCGGCTGGCTTAGTGCTACCCATCTGAATCCCCAGATTACTACCCAAGTCTTCCTTTTGCCCCTTCCTGCCCTAACAGCAAGTACCAGGCCAGTCCCTTCCCCAGCAAATGCCAGGGGCTTCATGTGAAGAGGAACTGGCCACAAGGCTGTGAGGGGAGGAGGAGAAACTGTTTCTGTAGGAAGGACAGCAGTGCCTCCAGGCTCTTGGGCATCTTCACATGTTTCTAGAGAAAGGACAAACTCAACTCTCAAGCCTCTAGTAGGCAGAAGGCAGGAGGCAGGGAGTATGGCCTGGGCTTCAGACACCGCTGTTCTGGATGGATCCACAGATGATGAAGGCAGGGTTCCTGGCACCCAGAGTCACGCAGGGCCACGACCAAGCCTTTTCACTAGAAGGGCAGGTAGTGCCCATTCATCTTATCAGAGGTAACCTCAGCTGTGGACCTGAATGGAGTGAGCAAAGGGAGTCCAGACCTCCACTCTGCTCTAGAGATGGCAGTGTCCAGGCTCCTGATTCCCAGGAAGCAGGGAAGCTAAAGAAAACCTGGAAAGACACTCTGGAGCAGCAGGATGGTCACAACGATAAGCCCGACACACAGCAGGAGCAGGAGCCTCACAGGAACACTCTGCAATGAAGGCAGCAGATGCAACTGGCAATGACTGTCCACAGCCACAGAGAACCGGGCAGTTTCATGGGACCCAAGGAGCTCTGGACCACGACCCTTCTCAGGTAGAAAGGCCACATCTGTCACCACAATGCCATGGGCCTCCCTCATGTAGTACAGGCACTGGAGAGAGAAAGCTATGTAGATGGCAACAGAGCCAGTGACCATGCCCAGGCCTAGGAAGGTGCCAGACTCACTGACATTGAGGCAGGAGATGACTTCATGGCCACAGGACTTGGTGCGAAGGGGCAAGAAGTTGGAGCCATCCCAGGCTGTGAGGTAGCAGGGAGCGGGCTGGCTCAGGCGCTTGTGGGGAATTTGCACTGTGAAGAGTCACAGCCCAGCAGGCTGGTCTGGAACCTGCCCAAACCTGCAGGCCTGACGATGGTAAGGTGTGCTGGAAACGGTGGGTCCATTCTCTTGCCAGTGCAGCTGTGTCACCAGCTGATCCTTCTGCCACGGTTACCAACTTGACATCAGGCCCTAAAGCCAGGTCTTCAAACTCCCCTTCGTGGGCTTTGAACTCCAGAACCTTCTCCAGCCCTGGTACCTTCCAGACACGAACGTAGCCATCTGTCCCTCCAGTGGCAAGCAGGGTATTATCGTGGTTGAAGCACACAACTTTCTGCAGTGGATCAGAGCTGAAGTCTGTCTGCACTGCCTGCAAATTCTCTACCCTGAGTTCTAGCCCCTCGTGCTGGGTTTCCACATTTCTTCTCTGCTGGGGCTGCTCCCTTCCTTTGTCGAGGCCCCTGCTTCTTGGAACCTGCCTTCTCTGCCTTGTTGACCTTCTGTTGATGGGCCTGGAAGCGCAGGAGCTGACAGTGGGCATCCTGCCCTGCAGCAAGGATGTCACCAGCCAGTGCCAAGTTCATGGTGACCCGTGTCTCTGTGTCATGGGAGTGCAGCAAGGAGGCACTCAAGCGCCCATTAATCCGCTCTAGCTGCAGAAAGTGCACGCCATTCTTTATGCCTGCCTTGGCGGCGCCGCCTCCGCCTGCAGCGATGAGCAGCCCAGTGCTGGGGTCGACCTGAAGCCCTAACAACGGGAATGGAGCCCGGTACAGTTCTGGCGCCCGGCATGGGCCCATCCGGCCTGGCGCGCGTTCACTGCCCGCACCACGGCACCCAGGACGTGCTGGGCCTTTGACTACTGCCCAGGCCGCTGGTGAATTCGGCCCCGTCGCCGCCTGGAGCACTCCCTTTGCATTTAACTCTTTAATCCAGGATACTTCGATTTCAGTGACCCACATTTTATAATTCAACTATGATTATTAAGTGATCTAATAACTAGTACAGAGCAGGTATTCAGTAAATCTCTTGAATGCTATTTGATTCTATTTTCTTCAGCTAAATTTAGTTCAATTTTGAATCAGAATTCTGATCTGGATGTGAATTCTGGGGGATTAACAATCTAGCATGGTTTTCAACCTGACCTTACCACTTTCATTAGTAGATTCTGTTTCTCCTTGTGGTATTTTCCTTTTTACAGACCATAAAATTTGGTGATGTGCATTCCTGTTAGAAGTGCAGTTTTCATTAATGGCAAGCAGACTTATCAGTGACTCTAACTAAAGTAAATAATTGAACATCGCTAATGATTAACCAAAACAGTTTCCCCTAGTAAGTAGAAACCTCTGTGTTTTCTCATTTTGTAAAGCCTTCAGACTTAATAAATTTTAATGTCTACCACTTTTTAAAATGTAGTCATAATTTGAACAAAGAAAAGGTTTGTTGGTAGTAAAAGCTGAAGAGAGTTATAAATAGTTCTTTAATTTTTCACATTGAATTTGCTTATGAGACATTTCAAATGTATGTACTATAATACACATCCATGAATTCACTGATTCAACAAAGTAGTGTTAAATATTTAACTTTTATTAAAGTCCTTTAAAGTATGTTGAAGAGACCTGAGTTGACTTAAAGGTGGAGATTTTTAGACCCACAGTGATATACAGTAGACTAAGCATCGGTTCCTGAACGCTGGGCACTGTTGAGCTTTAAGGTTAATTATTACTAAGACTGATTCCAATAGGACTGTTACCAACGCAGTCACCAGAGAGTACAATCTTAAAGTAAATACCTCTTTTTACCTATACTTTTTACTCCAACATCTACATAATTATAATTCTTACATTATTTGCAGAACATTTTCATGTACTTTAAAATAGACAAATTAGATGTAATAATATCAGCTGATGGTTATGAAGCATCTATTGTATGCTAGGGACTGTGCTATGTATTTTACATATAACATTTCATTTAAGCATCCCAGCCCCTTTTGACATAGGTGCTGTTACTTTTCCTTTTCGTGAATGAGGAGACTGAAGGTCACAGAGACAATGGCAAGCTTTCTGGTTCAACCGCTTGTATTGACTCCAAAACCCATTTCTTTGGGAATCATTGTAATGGGCTGCCTTCTACCTTGCAAACTCCCTGTAAGCCTCTCTCCAACTGGACAAATTCACATTCAGAAATAGTGGGTAGTTTAGCTGTGATGAATGCAAGAGCAGAGCTATTGGGAGACTATTTGGAGCATACTCCTGAAGTGCACAGAAGAAAATATAGCTTAAGAATGCTGCTGCTGGCCAGGCACAGTGGCTCACGCCTGTAATCTCAACGCTTTGGGAGGACAAGGTGGGTGGATCACAAGGTCAGGAGTTCAAGATCAGCCTGGCCAAGATGGTGAAACCACATCTCTACTAAAAATACAAAAAATTAGCCGGGCATGGTGGTGGGCGCCTGTAATCCCAGCTACTCGGGAGGCTGAGGCAGAGAACTGCTTGAACCTGGGAGGCGGAGGTTGCAGTGAGCTGAGATCGTACCACTGCACTCCAGCCTGGGCGACAGAGCAAAACTCTGTCTCAAAAAAAAAAAAAAAAAAAAAAAAAGAATGCTGCTGCTTAAGTATCAGTGGTCTTCCCACCCTTTTAATTTAATTTACTTTTTTAGCATTCTAAACTCATGATGTATATTACTTAAATGCTGTGGCAGTTTAGTAAGGCTGCTTTTAGCATTAGTCATTCCTGGGTTTGGAGCCTCTCCAGTCTTGCATGTTAGATATGTATATTCTCTGTAAATCCCAGTGTATACATGTGTTTTCCTGGCTACAATCTATTTAGAAACATGAGAGTCTTCTAACTTAAATGTCCCTTCTTTTCCTGCAGGCTTTCACCCCGCCTCCCCAAGAGAAGGTTTTTTAGTAGGTGTAGAACATCTCTTTCTCAAGTCCCAGTTGTTCTTCTGTTTTGTGTTAAGAGTGATGTTTTAGTTAACACACAATAATTCCACATTTGATTTTTATTATCTTAACTTTCCTTGGCAATTTCTTAAGTAATTGAAATTATTTTCCAAGAGTCTTCAAAAAACCTCTTGCTTCTGTATCTTATAGGACAACAAAAATATATATATAAAGCTATTTCCTTGAATGCTAATATGAATATTACTTATATTTCAAAAGAAAATTTACATTTCTGTCCATTAATCTGTTGCTTATTATCTAAACTCACTATTCTTATTTCTTCAAAACTCTTGCCTTTGCATGACTTATACCAATTGTTAAATTTACATTTTGTCCTCAACTTTAGTAAGTTTTAAGCATTATTAACAGCATAAGTTCCAGTTATGACAGGCCACATAATTGTACTTCATATCAATTAGTGAAATCATGTTCACTTTCCTCTAATGTCTTTTTATTTTTATTTATTTATTTGTTTATTTATTTTGAGATGGAGTTTCACTCTTGTTGCCTAGGCTGGAGTGCAGTGGCGCGCTCTTGGCTCACTGCACCTCCACTTCCCAGGTTAAAGCGATTCTTCTGCCTCAGCCTCCCAAGTAGCTGGGATTACAGGCACACACCTCTCTACCTGGCTAATTTCTATGTTTTTAGTAGAAACGGGGTTTTACCATGTTAGTCAGGCTGGTCTTGAATCCCTGTCCTCAGATGTTCTGGGATTACAGGTGTGAGCCACCGCACCAAGCCAATGTCTTTTTTCTTAGCCGCTTTAATTCAAATTGCAGCTTTAGTAATGCCTGTCCATTTACCATCATGATACCCATGCACAACATGGTAAGGGTGGTGAATGTCGCAGAATGGGGTTGTAAAATAAATGCTTCCCCTGATGTCCATGACTTTGTCTTTTCAATATGCACTTCCCCCAATTATCTTCATAAATGCTGTTGAAAAAAATTTAGCATTTATAAAACTGAAATATGTCTATTTTGACAAATTTTAAATTCTTTATCCGTAAAAATATAAATACTCTGTTTTACAAAAAGCTACCTTATTTTAAGACCTCTAGGCTGAATAATGAAATATATGAGTCTGTGGTTATTCTGTCTTTGAGTTATGAATAGGTTCATAAAAATTAGTGAGTCTGTATATATTCCTCCCTTTTATAATTCTGTACTGTCTGCTTTATTATAACCAAAATATAAGAGCTCTAATTCCCAAATAGATACTCTCATTGAGAAATTCATGTCATGGCTGCTTTTATCATGGAAAATACCAATAAGTGACAATGATAAGGAATGTGACCTAATGATGAACACATTTTTATTATACACCTCATGAAAGCAATCAGTTGAAACACGGGAAACATGGAACTGGGGAGGAAAATCAAATGCTGCTGTTGCTTCATGCATTAAGCTGCCACTTATTGATCACCTATTGCATTCTTACTGGTAAACTAGATCTGCCATAGGAGTGGAACTTGGCTTTAATAGGGCTTTACAGAAGTAAATCCAAGAAATAAAATCACATCTTCTACTGCTTTTGATTTGCAGGTAATTATTTTTTTAAAGTGAAGGGCCATGTTCTTTTGGGAGAACTTTTGGCCTTTTTTTCTGATGTTTCCTAAATTTGTTACTCTTATAAGATATCAGGGGAAGGTTTTAGAACACAAAGACATTATCAGTAGAAAGATTTCTATTTAACCTTTATATTCTATTCAAAGCAATATTTAAATACTGCCAATTCCTTGGTGCATTTCTTTCTTACCTTTTTGTTGCAGCGGGCCCTTGTTTTGAATTATTTCAAACATCGATTGAGAATCCACCCCCATGCCTACCCTAGTCAGGATGATCATAATATTTAGTCAGAATTGACTTTAGTGACTCTGAAACAAAATCCGACTTTGGGTGGCAGGATTTAACTCTTTTCTTGCTGGATTATAGAGAAATCTGAAGAATTTTGGAGGAGGAATCAGAGTAATGGGATGGGGTTGGAGGCAGCTATTTGCTAACTAGTAGGAAAGAAGGTTAACATTTCAACTATTGGTAAGACCTCCCTGGTGCCACCTTGTCCCATTCCTCTGTTATAAGGCACAGTTAGTGGGTTTGTGAGAGGTTTGTTCAGTGAAGCTCCTGCCACTGTAGACCTAACAGTTTCTCTCCCTGTTGAAGTGACCTGCCTTCCTCTTTAGTACCTAACACAATTGGCAAAGAGCACAGCTAACTCAAACCCTTTTCTTTGGGAGCAGGCTTCCCTTTCTCTCTGGCAGATATATTTAAAAATTATAAAATAGTAAATTTGCCCATTTTTTCTTGGTGTGTAGCAAGGCATAAAGACTGAAAAATATCTTATGAATTAGTTCACTTCCCTTAGACGTACCTATCTTGTCTTGTAAGACTAGACTGCCCCAGTCTTTACACATGCTCCTGGTCTGAGTACGTCAAGGTCTTTTATTTACAAATGAAGATGGCAGCATATCATTCATTTTTTATTCATTCAAGGAGTATTTACTTAGAAACCTCTGTGAGCCAGGCATGGTTCTGGACAAACAGCAGTGAGCAAAATAGGGGAAAAAAATCCCTGCCTCTGTGGTCAACCCTAGTGGGAGCAGACAATGTATAAGGCAAATAAGTCAACCGTATAGTATGTTAGAGAGCAATTAAATGCTGATCATAGAAATAAATCTAGGAAGCAGGGATAAGAAATATTGGGAGTCAGGGAGGAGTTCGTTGAAGAGATGACATTTGACCGTGTATGGTAGCTCATGCCTGTAATCCATCACTTTGGGAGGCAAAGGCAGGCAGATTACTTGAAGTCAGGAGTTTGAGACCAGCCTGGCCAACATGGTGAAACCCTGTCTGTACTAAAAATACAAAAATTAGCTGGGCGTCATATTGCATGCCTGTAATCCCAGCTACTCAGTAGGCTGATGCATGAGAATCACTTGAGCCTGGGAGATGGAGGCTGCAGTGAGCCGAGATCATGCCACTGCAGTCCAGCCTGGGTGGGTGACAGAGTGAGACTCTGTCTCAAAAAAAAAAAAAAGACATTTGAGAAATGGCCTGAAGAAAATGGACACCGAGTTGTCAGAAGAAAAAGCATCCCAGGGACAGGGAGCAGTAAAGGATGACCACCCTGTGATGGAGGAACTCTGCCGGCACATTTGAAGAGCAACAAAGAGGCCAGTGTAGCTGGAGTGGAGTGAGCCACTCCATTACCAAAGGAGGAGGCCAGAGAGAGCTAGATGCCAGGTTGTTAATGGACTTATAAAGGGAACTATTAGTGGGTTTTAACCAAAGTTAACCTAATCTGGCTTACATTTTAATAGGATCCTTTTTTATGATCTTATTTAAAGATAGCAGATTCTTTTTGCTGCTATCTTGAAGGACTATAGCGAAACAATGTGGAGATGGAGTCTAATTAGGTATTTTCTAATGATGATTCAGACTGTGTAGTAGCAGTTAAGCTGAATGCTGGATATCTTCTAAGGGAAGGGATAAAAAGGTTGACTCAGTGTGAGATGTGACAGAAGATGAGGGCAAATGGAAGGATAACTTGTTCTTTACTAAGACAGGGAAGGCTGTGAGACTACTATGTGGCAGAGGGATAAAGAGGAATTATCATGATCTCAGTTTTAGACATGCTAAATTAAAGAGGCTTCTCTTTAATTTAAGGGGAGATCAGAACAGATGTCCAAGATAGAGACATGGATTTGGAATTCATCGGCATACACATTATACTTAAAGAGAATAGATGAGATCCTCTGGAGAGGGAGCAGAGATACTAAATGGCATGTGTTCACAGACCACGCCCTGGGTCACACCAGTGTTGATCAGGAGATGGAGAGAAGCAGACACAGAAAACTGAGTAGCCAGAGAGTAGGGATCTATGAAGAGTAAGAAATGTGGTCTCCTGGAAGAAAAATAATGTATTTTAGGAGGGTGATCAGCTTTGTTTAATGTTGCTAATAGGTTGCATAAGTGAGTTCTGAGAAGTGGCCATGGATTTCTTCATAGTCAAAGTCTTTGGTGACTTTGATAGGAATCATTTTAATGGATCAAAAGCTGAGAAAAGTATCATTGAAAGGGTTCAAGTGGGATAAGAGAAATTAGAGACACAAACTGCAAACAACTCTTTTATTTATTTTTTCGAGATGGAGTTTCACTCTTGTCACCCAGGCTGGAGTGCAATGGCACGATCTCAACTTACTGCAACCTCTGCCTCTGGGATTCAAGCGATTCTCCTGCCTCAGCCTCCCGAGTAGCTGGGATTACAGGCGCCCGCCACCACGCCTGGCTAATTTTTTTTTTATTTTTAGTAGAGACGGGCTTTCACTGCATTGGCCAGCTGGTCTCGAAATCTTTACCTCAGGTGGTCTGCCCGCCTCGGCCTTCCAAAGTGCTGGGATTACAGGTGTGAGCCACCTAAACAACTCTTCTAAATAGTTATTTATTCATTTATGCATGCATGCATTCATTCATTCATTCATTCATTCATTCATTCATTCATTCTCGGTAAAGGGAAAGAGCAAAGATGACATGGCCATTGGTGAGGAGGCACTGACCCCTGCTGAGGGAGGATGTCTTAGGGTCTGCTGACAGTCATGGGCTAGGAGTGTGAGCCGTAGCTGTTTCTGGTAGGTGACCTTGAAGGACCTTTCCTCGGGTAGACATACAGATTTTTGCAGTATTCCTCACTGAAACACTGCAGTTATAAAGAGGTAGATTTAATCAAGCTAGATGCTACTGTACAAATAATGTTCCCTTTTTCATCCCTTCCTTTTTATTTCTCCAGGTTTTTCTTTAAAAGTTAGCTTTTAACTCTGTTACTTATGAGTCCTCTACATTACAGTTAGTTGTTTGCATGGCAGTCTCCCATTCTAGCCCAAGTTTCTTGAGAAAGGCCATATTTTATTTTTCTTTATGTATCTGTCCCATAGCCCAGCTTCTGCATGTGGCAGATGCTTCATAAACATTTTTAAGGAATGACTATTATGTTCCATTTGGGTACATCTGTGTTTGACATAAAGTTCAGTGTCTTCCTAAAGTTTGCTACAGATCTCTAAATGTAGGATTCTATTTGGTCATTTTGTTTTCCAGAGTCCCTGTGAAGCAGGAAGAGTGAGGGCAGACTCACTGCAGCTCAGCAGCACATCTGCAGGGAATTCATCTTTGAGAAGGACAAAGCGAAAAGCACCTTCCCCACCCTCCAAAATACCCCTGCATCAAAGTGATGAAAATAGTCGTGTGACTGGTAATGTGGTTTTTTCATTAACATTACATTTGTATTGTGTTTTGTTTAATACGGACAGTAGGAAAGATATGGGTTTGTAAGTTGTGCTTTTTTAATAATAATACTTAGGCTTTTAAAATACATCTTGATTAGTCTCACTTAACTGCCTTTTAAAAATCTGAAACATCACCAAATAAAGTATCAAAATTATACAGCTCCATTATCCTGAGGTGAACATGTCATAATTCGTGAATTTATTCAGAAAGATACTGCCATTTCAGGATTAGCTGTATGTAGAAAAGGGAGTCTAAGTGGATTTTAGTGTTTTACAACTAGATAGTAAAATGACTTCTAGCAAGGCTCACTGCTTTCTGAACAATATAAAAATAACTAAGTTAAACTGTTAAGGAATTGTTTTATTTGTGAATATGACTTTATAAGTAGTGTTGCTTCTTTCCTTTAGCCTTACAGCCAGTAGATGGAGTTCCTCCAGACAGTGCTTCAGAAGCAAACTCTCCTGAGGAGCTATCCAGCCCAGGTATGATGCCCTTATTCCACATGGAGTAATTACTGAAAAAGAACTTCTATGATAATTGAGAAATGAATCCATTCGCGATGCTTTATACATGAAAGAGATACAGATTCTTTGGCCTCATTTCCCAAATTCTGTTATTATGAAATGAATTCTTGCCCCCACCCCTCTGCCCCTCAACTCAATTAGAGTATGAAGCTGGCAGAGATCACAATTTCAGTTCTGGAATTGTCCTTGAGTAGTTTCTCTATGTAGTCTCCTGCTTTCCCTTATGCAATATCAGGTTAACATTTATTAACTCCTTCCCAAGTGTAATGACACACCATAATTAGGAATGTACCTTGGCGTGTGCGGAAGAAAATTTACAGGAAAGTGTAAGCACGATTTTTTTATGCAACTGTGCTAGGTATGAACTCAACATACAAGTTACCCTACTCTAATGGTAAAAATTTGTTACCATGAAAATGTTTTCTGTTGCAGTATATGGCTCTCCTTGTGCATTCTTCCCAAACAAAATTCCATTACAAGTTGTATAATTTATTCTAATACTTTTCTAGTATTTTTAATAATATCTACTTAGTAGCTTTTATAAGAAGTATGATAACAATGTTTTAATCTTTACAGTTACTATAAGACATCAATGAATGTGATAGACTAGTAATGTCATACCAAAAATAGAATATGATTATACTAGGACTTTATCATGGGGATAATTTTGTAAGTATAAAAAACGCTTAATATAACTCACCTGATTTTTATAATTTATATTCTAAATACAGGAAACATTTAGGAGCAACACTCTTGAATCTTGAATCTTTAAGTGGTATTTAAGAATTTGGAATTTTAACATATATATGTAAGAATTCTTCACTCCTCTGTGATTTTAAATCTTACTCTCAGATAACTAGTAATGATTTTTCTCAGCTTTTACTCAGAATAATATAAATGGCCCCATTTTTTTTCCACAAAGGAAATGTATTGAATAATAACAATTAAAACTGTTGAGTGAAATTAGAAGTCACTGAAGCATTATAAAAAGGAGTACATGCTATTCAAACTTTGCTTCATATTTGTTTTTCTTCATTTTTTTTCACTTTTACCTCTTGTTTAATGCATCGATAATTGTGAGCTAACAAATCTGATTTCTTCCAAAATGCTTCTTAGTCTCTGCTTGCCTTAACTCTGTTGTCTAAGTGCCATTTCTACAGATTCTACTTCTTTGGCAGAAACCTCCTTTGGCCCTGGGCTCTCCAGTCAGGAGCAGTGCACTACGCCCAAGCTGATGGAGGAAACCTCTGTCTTTGAGTGCCCTGGAACACCTGAGGCAGCCATAACATCATTGACATGTAGGTGGTCAGGCCTTTCCTTGCTGGTGCTTTGTGTCAGGCAGATTAAGATATCATCAATTGTAAATTTGATTAGCTGTTGAAACCTTGTGTGAACATATTTTATAAAGAAAGATAAGTTTCCCCCTTTTCACTTGAAGTTTTATCTGGGTTTAGACTTTGTTGTTTTTCCCAACCACACAGATGAATACAACAGAGTCGATTAGTTAAATAAAATCAGTGGTTCTGAAGAATTTTAGCTTCTCTTCTATTTGGCTTACATATACTGAGGGGTCACTTTGAACACACAGTTGAGGCTGGGCCTGGTGGCTCACACTTACAATCCCAGCTACTCATGAGCCTGAGGTGGGAGGATAGCTTGAGCCCTGAATTTTGAGACGGCAGTGAGCTATGATCATGCCACTGCACTCCAGCCTGGGTGACAAAGCAAGACCTTATAATAAAAATTTAAAAACACATTTGTATCTAAACCATCATGGCCTTTCATTTTTCTCAATACAGTTTTTTCAAATTATATAAATACATTCTTAACACATAGATAAAATATCGTAGACACATTATATTATATTATACATTGGCATCATAATGACTATTTCACGTCATAATAAAGCATCATTTGCCAAAATATGTACATTTGAAAATTCACTTAAACCTAAATTTTAAAATATTTTTTATTGAGTAATCTATTTTTATTAATGATAAAAATACCATTAAAATTTCCCGTGTTTATTTCTCAAAGAGCACAAATAGCACACTTTTCTGCCTACATACTTAGAGATAAAATTTTAAAAGTATATTTTAAGTACTTTATTGAATTATGTTAAAAATTAAATTTTCTGAATGTACTGATTACTATAATCGGATGCTATACCACCTACTCACCCCACCCCCACGACCACGCCCCCAGCCTTGGGATAAAATTAAATTTCATTCAGATACTATGGTGTACATGGAAATGTTTAATTGTATTTAGCAAAAATCCAGAACCTCACTCTTTGGCTTCCATTTACTTCCACGGCTAATCTTGACAATGAACATTAACTGCTCGGGGTGCCTCCTTCTCTTTTACCCTGCTGGCTTGGTGTTGGTGATAAAATACATTTTTTTATACAATGAAATGTTAACCACAGCTATTGAAAATATTTATGTATACACATATATATTAATATGGATAATATTTAAGATATTGTAAGTGGAGAAAAAAGCTAGGTGGCTACAGTATGCTTCCATTTATATTAAATAAACTAACAAAGGGAAACATGTGAGTATAGTTATCAGCCTATATATGTATATTACACTTTCTCAGGACATAGAGGAAAAATGGTTAAAGTAAGTTGCCTCTGAGAATCAAACTGGATAGGAATAAAACTTAATTTTCATTGTCTGATACTTGCTCTGTTTGTATTTTTAAAAATTAAACATCTAGGTCAGTGGCTTTTAACTCAGGTTGCATAGTAGAATCATCTAAATAGTTTTAAAAGTCCCTTGCCCCACCCATCAGAGATTCTGATTTTGTGGAGTAGGGTGTGAGCCTCAGTATTTTTAAAGGGGGCTCAGGTAATTCTCGAGTTTAGTTGGTTTTAATAACTATTGAGTCAAATTTTATGAGTGCCCTTGTAGACAATACAAAAATCTCATGTGCTTTTCGTTTTCACTTTTAAAATTATTAATTTGCCTTTAATTTGCACTATTGAGTTGTTGGATGAGTATAAAAAACATTGAATTGAAAGATATTTCTTAAATGAAATATTTAACTTGAGGTTTATGAGATTAAATAACCTCTTGTCTCTACCATGAATGAAACCTAGAGTGATAGCAAATTGTTTTGAGAATTATGAGTCTGAGATAATCTGGTTTTATGTTAACATGACTACTCACCAGGAGAAAGAACTTCACTATTATTTTTGAAGCAGAACTTAAAAGAGTCCAACTAATTATTATTTTTCAAAATTCCTTCCTTGCCAGAATTGCATAGGATTAATGAGGCAAATTAATATTTAGGATTATATCTGCATTTCTTTGTAGCTGGAATAAGCTCTGATTATAGCCTTGAAGAGATAGATGAAAAGGAAGAACTGAGTGAAGTGCCTAAAGTTGAAGCTGAAAATGTTTCTCCGAAGTCACAAGATATTCCTTTTGTATCTACTGATATAATAAATACACTGAAAAATGACCCCGATTCAGCCCTTGGCAATGATAGTGGAGAGTTCTCACAAAACTCCATGGAAGAAAAACAAGAAACTAGAAGCACAGATGGACAGTAAGTATTCTCTGTGCTGGGGTGTTGGTGGCAGTTTGTTTAATTAATATTAGTGTTCTGAAATATAGATCTGAAATTTTAAACATAAATATAGTCAGCCCTTTGGTTTTGACTTTATCCCTTTTACCATTATTATAAGAATGTTTATTAATGAAGTACTTATTTGCATGTAATTATGTTCAGAGAAAATCAAATGTGACAGTTCTAATATCCCTGTGTCAGATAAGCCATGAGAAATAGTTAATTTGTGTGATTCAAAAATGAAAGTTTTTCTTTGTGTGTGTATTTTGCCTGTTACCTATGTGACCTAAATGTAATATTTAATTTTCAATTTTTACCAAGTATTCCTGGAGGATTTTCACCGGTATGTGAAAACAATTCTGCATATTAGAGTATGATGTTAAATCATGAGTATTATCTTTGCAGTCAACTTTATGAAACAGAGAATGTATTTTCCACTTGATTCTAGAAATGGACAGCTATAGTCTAGTCCATTTAGGTTTGAAATGCAACAACATGCATAAAGATGAAATCAGCCAAGCAAAATAAACCATATATGTCAGAGGTTTACTATAATTTGCATGAGATTGTCTCCTTATTAAACTGTTCTATCACCAAAGGGAAAAAAACATCAGTGAGGTCAATCTACATTCTGATTTATATAGTTGACCTTGCCAGATGCAAAACTAAAATGTTTCATTTAATTTCCTTTTTCTTTAAAAGGCAAATAACTGATAATAACCAAATAAAGCCACTGTTTTGGAAAAGTGTCTATTTTACCAAGCTTCTTTCTTTTTAATGGGACCACCATATGAAAGCTAATGTGTCATGGCAGCATTTCTTCTCAGTTATATTTTTTCTCTGCTTTAAATTTCCGCCGTTTGGCAGAAATAAATGATTGTTTTAGTCCATCTGTCTTTGGAAATTATTGCCTGTTTTCTCATTGAGCGTGCGTGTGTGTGTGTGTGTGTGTGTGTGTGTGTGTTTTTCAATAGTATCAACATATAACATACAATGTTATATCTTCCAGAGAACCACACAGTGTAGTATATGATACAAGCAATGAAAAGAAGGTAGTTGACAGTATAAGAAACTTGAAGTCGTTGGGCCCAAACCAAGAGAATGGTGAGTTATATAATTAATAGCCAGCATTTTATTTTATTATATGCCAAGGACAATTCTTAACACTTTATATGTATTAACTCATTTAAACTCCTGTAACTCACTTAATACCTACCTCATTTACGGATATTTTGGGTACTATTATTTTTATTCCCATTTTATGTGCCACAGAGGTATTAAGTAACTCACCTTAGGTCTCACAACTGCTATGGTAATGGTGAACCTAGGATTTAAACTGGGGCAATATTGCTCTTGAGTGTGCCCTTAACTACCATGTGTACTACTTTTGTTGTTAAAACATAGAAATGATCTAATTTAGACTTTGGATCTTAAAAATGTTTCCTCTGTGTATGTAGCTGTGATCTGTTTCTCTTTTTTTCCATCTAACTTCCTTAGATGAAACTTTTCTGCCTGATTTTTCAAGGCCCAAATCATCTAATAATATAACCTTATTTACCACTGTTTCCCAGTTCCCATCCTCAAATCAACATAACTTATTTTTTCTCATGATGTCATTTGCTCATTTCTATATCATAAGGCATATATTCATGTTGTCTTTGCCTAAAAAACAATTTTTCATCTATTTTACCCATTCAATTTTTATCCAAATCATATTTCATTTCTTTTACTTGATTATTAGGAGCTTTGTGGTTCTATATTTACAATTCCTCAACTGAATTGGGTAGTCTTGGATCGGAGAAATTACATTTGATATTTTTGCACTACTCACGGCACCTAGCAGAATACTGAGATACTCATAAAGTATGTACTTGGTATTGAATTTCAGAAAAACAATCCTACGCAAATAGAAAATTCAAGGAATAAACAATGGTGTTTTAAGGGGTTAAGAAGGAAGTGGCTTATGAATTCTCATAGTTCAATCTATTATGTTAATATAGAAAACTAGGTTAAGATATTTAGAAAACATAGGGATGTAGTATTCATATTTGAATAAGACATAATCACAATGTCATATTTATATATATATATAATTATATATATATAATTTTATGTATGTGTTCATTAACTTGAATATATATGCTACTGATTCATTTTCTCCCACATTCAATACCATTGTGAGATACCATACTGAGAAGGTCTGAAAGCAAATAAGTTTTTCATTCTTTTCCACTTGAGTCAGTTTTTCACAGCATGTACTATGATGGCAATAGCATTCCTATTGAGAAATTATGATTTAAAAGCTGCTTCTTTCTCTTTAAAACAATAGTCAAGTTGAATCATTTTTGTTAAGATTTTTGTTGTCAAGTTAGTGCCAGAGTCACAAGTACATTTACGTGGTATTTTGATTTGCACATGTTTTATTTTGCTATGACCTTTGTCAACTCTAGTTCTTTTTTAAAGTAAATAATGTCTATTATTCTTTAAGTACTTTTATTCTGTTTTCCTTTTTACCTACCCTTATCTAAATCACCTTTTTGTAAGTTTGTCCATGTCAGTGTCACTTTTGAGTAGAGGGTCACTATAGTATAAAAGATACCTCCTCCCTCTACTGGGCATCCTTGGAAAATGATCTAGCCCTTCATAAACACTTGGTTAACATCATTGTCAGTTGTAGATGAGGATGGATTCTGGGTTTCCAGGACTGCCAATCACTGGAAATAATCATGAAATGTTGAGAAGAAATTCAGAGTTAGACAATGGTAAAGCAGGAGTAACCTACCAAAAATATGAAAAACAGAAACTTATAATTCTAAAACCAATACATTTGGGTTTTTAAAAGGGAATTCAACGTAAAATATATGTTTACATTGGTTTACTTTCTTTGGGAAAATGTTTCTGTTGTGTGAACTGGGAAATATATATATTCAGTGGAAAATTAGAAATAAGAAAAAAGGAAATACATTTAGATTCATTTCCTGCTGCCAGAGGGTCTTAAATTTTTCCATGCTTATAACAATGTTCAAAATAGTGTTTTTCATATGAACATTGAAAAATACTTATGAATCAAGTAAATTGAGAGCAGAGGCAGAAATATGCTTCTTCTATGGTTCCTAAGAGCATGGGTCCTTAATTTTGTAAATCAAAATAGTTAATAATCATTGGTCACTGAGAAAAGAATTCACCTAAGTATATAATATGTATTCTGATACTCAGTTGCATTTTATCTGGGAAGAATAAAAATGAGTTCCATTTTAAAATTACATGTTTAATATAGGAATCTTGCAACACAATATGTAATATTAACTGCCACAACCAAATAACTGTGCAATCAGGCAGAGTTTAAAAACGTGAAGATTTTTAAAAAATTGTTTGTATACAAATTTGCCTAACATGATATTTTTCTGCCTGCATATCTTTTTTCTTTTTCTTTTTTTAAGAGAGAAACTATATAATATAGCTCATTACATTTTAGGCAATGTACTTCATCTCATCCTTTAAGTAAAAGTGGGTAATGATAAAACTATAGAGAAATACTTGGCATACATTCACAGTTTGACCCCCAAACCTCACATTTAACTTGTGCTGTGCAAACTATTGCCATATGTGAAAAGGCCACTAGGGTTTTGAAGATAAGCACAGTGATCGCGCAGGAAGCATGATTCTTCAGGGCATTTAAATAGAGGAGCAGAGGAATGACTTAATTCAGTACTAGGCACATGGTACAGACCCCAAAGCCTGTTTCCTTCCACATGCTTCCTGCCAGTGCTTTGCCGTCATGTTGTTGACTGGAAGCTGTTGCTCTGTTAACCTAGAGACTGGCAAATGGTTTTTGTTTTCAGGAGGTCTGAATTAGAATCAAGAGGAAAAGTAGTGCAAAGGAGAGGAAGGTTATTTTCTCTACTTTGATTTTGACTGTGACTCTAGAATGAGGATGCCTATTTCCAACAGAGAAAAATCAAAACCAATATGACTGATTTCATGCATTGAAATCACTGATGTTATAACTAAAAATAAAGTCCTCTAACAGCCTTCAGCAAAGATACCTAATTAACAAGACCATCAACTGAGATTCTGGTCTTTTTTTCTTTTGAGATGGAGTCTCACTCTCTCGCCAGGCTGGAGTGCAGTGACACGACCTCAGCTCTCTGCAGCCTCCACCTCCTGGGTTCAAGCGATTCTCCTGCCTCAGCCTCCTGAGTAGCTGAGACTACAGGCGTGTGCCCCCGCACATGGCTAATTTTTGTATTTTTAGTAGAGACCGGGTTTCACCATGTTGGCCAGGATAGTCTCGATCTACTGACCTCATGACCCACCCATCTCGGCCTCCCAAAGTGCTGGGATTACAGGCATGAGCCACCACGCCTGGCCTGAGATTCTGTTTTTACTGTAAATCTTAATGTTTTCTGTTAAGGCCGTCATTAAAACTGACTGCATTTCCTGAGATTCCTTTCCTTTTAATGTAAGGTATGAAAATATAAATATGCTAGGGGCTATAGAAAAGATAGTCAAAATAGAGGAAAAATACAGTTTTTGAATTTGTCAGTTTCATTTTTTGTCATTATGAACAATGGCTGAATGACATCTAAGAAGTAAAAACTTATTTTTACTTACCTTCTATGGAGTGTTTATTGTGGTCAATATACTAATGAGCATGCTATCTAAATGATACACATATAATATACATATTTTCGCCTTTTTTTGTCTGAGCAAACTGAGGCTCAACAGGGTTAATTAACATGTTGTGGCCACACTAGTTAAGCCAGGGGTTAAGCCAGGGATTCCAGACTTCAGTCTGTATGAATCCAAAGCCCATACTGTTTTCTCTGTATGCTACTACCTACCTTTATATAGTCAGTGAGTTGAAAATTATCTGTCGAATTCAAACCAAACTATTTCAGGTGGGAGAAAGTAGGCATTAAAAACTTGAGGTTTTTTCATATATTTAACTTGATGATTTTTTTTCTCTCAATAGTACAAAATGAAATAATTGTCTTTCCAAAGAACACAGAAGACAATATGAAAAATGGAGTGAAGAAAACAGAAATCGATGTAGGAGGCGTTGCCAAAAATAATGACATTGATATGGAAGTTGAGAGACCATCAAACTCTCAGGCACATGAAACTGATACTGCTATAAGTTACAAGGAAAACCATCTAGCAGCTTCATCAGTACCAGATCAAAAACTGAATCAACCAAGTGCAGAAAAGACAAAAATGCAAGATGCCGCAATTCAGACAACCCCTTCTTGTAACAGTTTTGATGGGAAACACCAAGATCATAATTTGTCTGACTCCAAAGTTGAAGAAAGTGTACAAACTTCAAATAACAACATATCAACTCAACACTCATCCTTAAGTTCACAAGATTCTGTAGATACCTCAAGGGAATTCAGGAGTCAAGGCACCCTAATTATACATTCAGAAGATCCGCTTACCCTAAAAGATCCAATTTGTGCACATGGTAATGATGATCTTTTGCCTCCTATAGATAGGATTGATAAAAATTCAACTGCTTCTTACCTAAAGAATTATCCACTTTATAGACAGGACTACAATCCCAAGCCAAAACCTTCAAATGAAATTACACGAGAGTATATACCCAAAATTGGAATGACTACTTATAAAATAGTGCCTCCCAAATCCTTGGAAATACTGAAAGACTGGCAGTCAGAAACCACAGGGTATAAAGATGATCAGGACATACATGCTTTAGGGAAAAAGCACACTCATGAGAATGTGAAAGAAACTGCCATCCAAACAGAAGATTCGGCTATTTCTGAAAGCCCAAAAGGGCCACTGCCAGACCTTAAACCGAAGCCGAACCTGAGAACAGAGCATCAAGTGCACAGTTCTGTGAGCCCACCTGATGGAGCCATGGTTAGTCCTCTGAAACCAGCTCCCAAAATGACAAGAGACACTGGCACAGTTCCTTTTGCACCAAATTTGGAAGACATAAACAATATTTTGGAATCAAAATTTAAATCTCGGGCTTCTAATCCCCAGGCCAAACCCAGTTCTTTTTTTTTACAGATGCAGAAGAGAGTATCGGGTCACTATGTGACATCTGCAGCTGCCAAGAGTGTCCATGCTGCCCCTAATCCTGCTCCAAAAGAACTGACAAATAAAGAGGCAGAAAGGGATATGCTGCCTTCTCCAGAGCAGACTCTTTCTCCCTTAAATAAAATGCCTCACTCTGTTCCACAACCCCTTGTTGAAAAAACTGATGATGATGTCATCGGTCAGAAGCCTGCTGAAGCCTCTCCTCCTCCCATAGCTCCGAAACCTGCGGCAATTCCTGCTCGTCAGGTATCCACACAAAATCTGAAGACTCTGAAAACTTTTGGTGCCCCACGACCATACTCCAGTTCTGGTCCTTCACCGTTTGCTCTCGCTGTAGTGAAAAGGTCACAGTCTTTCAGTAAAGAGCGCACCAAGTCATCTAGTGCTGGTGCATCGGTCCAACCTCCAGCCAACACAGAGGAAGGGAAGACTCATTCTGTAAATACATTTGTGGACATCCCACAACTTGGTGTGTCTGATAAGGTAACTGTAGCCTTTTTAAAAATAAGTATTCAAATTTAGTCACAGGGTTTAATGGGGATTAACAAGCATGTTGGTATGTTTGTGTGCTACTTTACTCTGAACTCATATTAATCTGAAATTAAGCTATTGTAGTGAAGAGAGTGGTAATACATAAAATCTGATTATTTGCTTACAATTATAACTTACATAACTTGTTTAGGTATTGCTGTAAGGTCGTCATTATATAATTGTGTCATTAGCAAAGGGTTTAAAGTTTCTTTGCTCATATCATTTGTATGGTATATTTACTAGTTTATGGTTCTATTTTCCTGTGTTACCTTAATTTGTTTTTAACTTGTCTAAATCTTCTGGTTTATTCTCCAATTTTACATTACTGTGCAATAGCAAAGGAAATAGTCTTAATGAAATGGAAAAATAACAGTTATCAGAGACTAGACAAAATAACTGAGCATCTCTCAGCTATGTGATTTCTATCATATACACTCAACTTCAGCTTGCATATATTGTGCATTTTCACATATAAATAAATTGAAAGCAGAGTTTTAAAATGTAATTTTCTTAATTTTCCATTTTGTTAAGTCAGTGTCAACTTTCAACTATAATATGTATGTTGACCAAACTGTTATCTAACCACCATCTAACCTTAAATATTTACCAAAAAGGAGTGTTGTTGACTTAGTGTTTGGTCAACCAAGTGTTGTATTTTGCTAGCTTCAGATAATAGAGTCAAAGGAGAAGATGAAATTCACAGCATGATTTATGATAATCCTCATGCAATTTTAAAGAAATGCTTTGTGTACTCTTACTCTGATAGTGTTTAAAGAATACATTCATATTTGTGTGACAGTTCCAGAAGTATTTAATATTACTTTTTCAAACATTCCTAGAGCAAAAGAATGTTAACCATATTGCCAAGTAAATGTTTTTCCATAATTGTATAACAATATCTTAAATAATATTTTTTCATGTATTTTACATTTATGTTTATTACTTTGATATAGCATTGGGAATAGAAGTATGATATAGAGATTAATTCTGTACTTGGGCACAAAGCCTGTGATTTTTCTTGGACTAGAATACCATTCCTAAACAATGGAAGCTTGGTGTAGATAATAAAGCTTTTAAGTCATTGCCTGAGCCCTCTTTGGATCATTTTTTGGTAAAGATATGTATTTGGCAGTTTGAAAAAGACATTTAAGATTACTTGATAACATATGCCAGTTACATCAGTTACTAAATATGCCTTCCTGAGAAGCGTAATTCAATTTTTGATTCTTCAGTTTGGAAGTTCCTAACTTTTATATGTTGCTTCTCATGGCAAAAAATAAAACATGGTCAGCACTTAGTCCATGTGACTTCCAGAAACACAAAATAAGCTACTAAGTGTAGCATAGTAATTCGTATTCCTTTATTAGAAGATATATTAGATTCAACAAATATGACATTGTCTATTTGACTCTTTTGCTCATTTTAAAATAGTAATTTCACAGCTAGTATGTTGAAACCATGAAAATGGGTCATTTTTTAGTTTGTAGTATTTTTAAAAATCTTAATTTGACTTTTCTAACCAATTCTGTGTATTGGTGAAGTCAGCAGTATTTAATTCAAGAACAATAAAATTACCACTGTATTTATGAAGCAAAGAGGTGGTACCACTTTTCTTCTTTGGCTTCCTGAGTTCAAGAGAAAATAATGCCCTCATCTTCCAGCTTAGCTCTGGCAGCAGAGATAATTCAGTGGGTGAGGAAACAGAGCTGTGTCTGAAACACCAGTGTGGCAAATGGCGATTGTTAAAGAACTATGGATGATGAAAACGTTTTGCAAAAAATGGCCCATTCTTTTCTTGGCATTCATATAAATATTTCACATTTATTTTTGTAGGATAATAACTCTGCACATAATGAACAGAATTCCCAAATACCAACTCCAACTGATTGCCCATCATTCACTCTTATGAGACAAAGTTCTTTAACATTCCAAAGCTCTGACCCAGAACAGATGCGACAGAGTTTGCTGACTGCAATCCGTTCAGGAGAGGCTGCTGCCAAATTGAAAAGGGTAAGTCTTCTTTATCAGATGGGTGACAGTGGGTTTATTGTCACCATTGTCAAACTAATACTTAGGGTAAAAATTTTCTAGCATGTAAATCTAAATAGCATTCCCAAAGTTACTCTTTTATGTCTTTGAAGTATAAGCTGAAAGAGTTCCAGAGTCTTACATGTACTTGAAAAATATGTCAGGTCTATTTTCCATAATATGGGCCAGGTGCAGAACTTGAATTTTGTTCATTCTTATGTAACTATATAGAGAATGCCCTGGGCTCTTATTTTAAGAGATTATGCTAGCACCTCAAGAAAGACTCTTTGGAAAATACCTCCCTGTTCCAAAAAAGGTAAATTAGTGATAGGAACCTACAAGTTTGTAGTCATAGCTCTTGCCATGATTAGTCACTGCCATATGTGAGGCTTAGGGAAGAGTTTTATAGGTTAAACCAAAAAAAGTACAGAATATCTAGAGAATGTAGATGATAAATAATGCAGAAATTCAATTCTTAGTAATGTCCTGCCAAAGTTTTCTAGCTCCTGCTTACTGTGGGGTAGAATAAAAAGAGGAAATCTGCTTTTTCTCAGGAAAAACACCCAAGTGTCACAGGGAATTCTTTTCAGGTGAATTTCCTCCTTGCGTTCCCTTCATCCACTGAGAAGATGTGGTGAAGCTTTGAACAAGGCATCAGCACTTAACTTAGACTCTCCAGAGGCAGTCCTCTCCCTAAACCTTCTCCCCTTAATTCTCTCCCCTTAATTCTCCTGGTTGGAAGCACCTCCGCATCTAAGACAAGGAAAGTACTTATTATTCCATTAACTCCTGAGGCATTTCATTTTGTGAATTCCTTCTGTGATCGTTTTAAAAGTCATTTAGAGAATAGTAAGAGACTTGTTGAGCACAATATTGAGCTCAACAGAAATTAAATCTGCAAAGGAACAGGAATGCTACAAAGATAGGAAAAGAAATGGGGAAAGGCTTTCTGGGCCTTTCAACCGTATCAACATTGGCCAAACTTGACTGCGTAAGCCAACTTCCTCGGTGTGTATGTGAGGAGGTATGAGTGACAGCCGTTCCTTCCCAGAGGACTTGGCACCCTGTCTGGGCAAACATGGAGACAAGGCAGAATACTGGGTGCTGTCAGGAGTGGAGGAAACAGGAAGGAGTAATACAGTGGATTAGATTTGAATTTTGTAAATTATTTGTAAAGTCTGATTTTAGTGCCTGACAGCATAACAATTTGGTATAGTTTTTAATATTGAAATTGGTTTTTCATTGGTCATAACAAATTTATATTTTTAGAGAAGGATAAATACCCATGTTAATAAATTATACATCCTCACTTGTGAAAAATTTTCTCTTTCTGATCTTGTGAATTAAGGATGAGTTTCAAACCAAGAACTACTGGTTGCTCAGTTCAATAAATTTGGCAAGCATTTTTAAAGCACATAAGTAACAAATATTGTACTAGATACTGAGAACACAAAAATGAATAAAATGAAGCCTCTGTCTTCTGTGCATTCACAGCCTGGTCCTGAGATACAGTGGTATATTGGGGCCATGGGAGAACCAACTTACTACACAGAAGCTGATTGCGATGCCTTTATACTAGGTCAGTGAAGATATTCATCAGTTTCAATGAACTAATTGCAGAAAACTGCATTAAGTTGGAAATGCCTTTTTGGCCAACAGAATTATACAGGCCAGCAGCTATATACTTGGTGTGTTATGGGCCCTGACTTGGCAGTCCTTTCACACAGACAACTCTCATTGCTTCTAGAATGAGCTGAATATGAATCAACATAAAAAGCGGGCACTAAATGATTATCCTATAATTGTTTCCTGTTTAAAACTAATTACTTTAGGTTCTATTGAATCTAAAATTTTCTCTCTTTCAATGGAACCTTATTGGTAGCTCTGAGTATAGTGCCAGATTCTAATTTTTTTAAAATAAAAATTCCATCTATAATCCATCTCATTTCACTAAAAATGGACATGGTATCTAGTAAAGTTCATAATATACAAACTTCATGACCAGTACTTTTCACTTCTAGTTACATACCCTAAAAATGTTATTGTGTACCAGGACTCTCACACATAAGAGTGTTCATGGAATATTATTTGTAAAAACTCCAAATAAATATAACCCTAATATCCAATTAGTAGAATTAATAGCAGTATATTCAAATAATGGACAAAATATAGTAAAATGCAATAATGTGCACAAAAATAGATATATATGCGTAAAGTTTGACAGCATACAAAACTAATTTAGATTATTTAGTGATGCATGTATAAGCAGCAGTTATTTTTAAAAGCAAGGAAGTAATTACAAAACTTATGATAGCGCTTACTTCCAGAGGGGAAGAAAAGGGGTCGGTGAGGGCTTATTGAGGTAGGCTATGCACACAATTTAAGGGGCAATCAAAAAGCTAAGTAATCCACGTAAATGTTATTTATTGTAAGGCAATAAAAATATTCAATATAAGGCTAAAATCTATGATGAAGAAAATACCACAATTTTAAAAGACGATTAATAGGAAACTTGGAGGTGTTTTTTCTCTTGACGTGAGTGGTGCATTGTAAGCATGTTTGTTTTTCACTGGGCTACGTATTTACATTTAGTGAATTTTTCTATATATATATTCTATTTCAAAAAATTGCAAAAGGAAGTAAAAACGTGCACAGGCAGGCTCTTAATTTCTTGTGATCTTTGCTTAAGTCCTGTGTTTCTGTTCTGTACTGAAGATTTCTTCTAGTTTCTTTTAAATTCTGACATTTCTTTTATAGAACAACAATTGTATTGCCAAATAAAATCTCTGGTGATTTTGATGGTAGGTTTAGATTGTTCATCAGAAAGTTGGCTCTGTGTTTCTCTGTATCTTGGCACCCAAATATTCAATTTAACTCCAGGTACCCACTTGTCTTATGGCTCTGGTTCATATGCAGGCAATTAACCTTCATTATAATGGTTGGTTCACAATAGAACAATTATCTAGTTGATTACTCTAGTGTAAATGTAGTCATAAATATGCCATTTTTCTTCATGTTTCAGAAGGAATTTTTTTACATACCTTACCCTACTCAATCCCCATATAGTCACAGAGATTAGTCTTTTCTTCATGTAAAGCATTAATAAATCGAGCTCAGTATGTTATAAATTGTGTGATGTTAAGGTTTATATATGAATCAGCAAATTATTTACAAAGAACAAGACAGATTAATTCATTACCCTTGGCCTGTGTTGACATAAGAACAACTTTGGCTTTCAGTACTTGATGGTCTCTGATTTACTAAAAATCAAGTTATTACCCCATTACAAGTAAGGTCTGAAAATAGTGAATCATATTTTGATATTTATCGCTATGTATTAAGTGTTTTTCAAATGTAAGATTTATCTTTGGTTCAACAGAAGGTGGAGGGAAGGAAAAAACTGGGTAAGTCATACAGAATCTTGCTGGCTTGTTTTGTTTATTTAATTAGTTTTTTAAATTCATATTTCCTTAGTTTAAATTTGAACAACCAGAGTTTCAGGTTGGCAGCAATTTCTACGTTTTTAAAGTAAATGTAAATGATAGAAATTTTCATAGTTACATTCCTTGTGGAAAAAAAGAAAGCTATGTGGAATTCCTAAAAATTCTTTAAACTTCAAGAGTAGACAATCAATTAGTAGATATTCACATCAGTAAATTCTTAAATTTTTTTTTAAGTATCTGTATTATAAGTGTAATATGTTCCTCATTCAAAAACATTCAAGTGATACCTTCTTTTTTCTTTATGAATGTTTGTAAAAAGTTACCATATTCCATTCAAGAAATATTTATTGAGCACTACACTGTCCCAGGCACTAAAATAAATATTGATATAAAGTTGGTATAAACTGGCATTAAAATCAGTAAGATCTCTGCCCTCAGAATTTATAAACTAGTATTTTAATGATGGCTTCTTTTGTTTAAAAGTTTAGTAAACCAGTTTTTAAATAGTAAAGAAGATGTCATTTTTCTTCAAAAATAACCATTCTTGATAGGTTGCTCTGTAAGCTTCTAGGCCACTTTTGTAATATGTAAATGTATTTAATTTACAAAATGGAATACTCTGCAAATCCATTCCTAAACAAATGTCTCTTCGAAGCTTTTTCAAACTGTTAAATATATGTATCTGTACTATTCTTTTTAAGATTACATAGTATTTGACTTTATGAATGTAACATAGCTTATTTGTTCCTTATTGGTGGTCGTTCAACTGGATTCTATATATGGTGCTACAATGAGCATCTTTTACTTGGAGACATTTAGAGCCATCCATATGTTTTCTAAATGCCTAAAACAAATTTTCCCCTTCACAAAGAATTATGAGAACTGCAATTTTGGCAAGAATTACAAAATAATTCTCCCGTACACAGAAACATTTGGGACCAATGAAAGTCATTACCTCTGCAGCCAATTAAACCTACTGAGTTCCTTTCCTTATGGGGGCCCAGTGTGCAGTGGCTGCAAACAGCAGCCTCCTTGGTAGTGTATGCAACCTGTTTCTTATATAGGTTGCTCTAAGGGACCTTGGTGATAGGCCTTTCAGATGTATGTTCATGTCTCTGACCTTGCACTACCTCAATGTAAGCTCCAAACAGGCATAGGAGGTGTCTTTGGAAAGCCCCAGGGTACTGTGGCCAGGGTTCACATTGGCCAAGTTATCATGTCCATCCGCACCAAACTGCAGAACAAGGAGCATGTGATTGAGGCCCTGCACAAGGCCAAGTTCAAGTTCTCTGGCTGCCAGAAGATCCACTTCTCAAAGATCCACTTCTCAAAGATCCACTTGAGACTTCACCAAGTTCAGTGCTGATGAATTTGAAGACATGGTGGCTGAGAAGTGGCTCATCCCAGATGGATGTGGGGTCAAGTACATTCCCAATCATGGACCTCTGGACAAGTGCCGGGCCCTGCACTCATGAGGGCTTCCACTGTGCTGCCCCCTCTTAATACTCACCAGTAAATTCTACCTCCTCTCCAAAAAAAAAGAAAAAAAAAAAAAAAAAGAAAGTCATTACCTGTCATTTGTTGGCTATTCTTGGAAAGAAATCTCACAGGTATACTAAACAGAGTGCAGATGAGTTTTCCCTTCTGCTGGTGGCAACTCTTCTTCTCACCCATTTTCTTTTAGGTGTGTAGCGTCAATCACTCTGCTCCATCCTGGATTCATCAGACAGTCGAGAAAACTCATTAGTTTAGATGACCAATCTTTATTTAGTAAAAGGCAAAAAACGAAGCGCAAGGAAGCCAAGTCCAAACTAAATTTGCCAATTTCATTTTCCTTTTAACCAATTTACTCGGTTGCTAGGAAAATCTGTGGCCATTTGTACTCTAGTTGTCTTCTTGTGAGAAGATGATAGTGTTTAGTTATGAACCTAAATTAGTAAAATTGTAATCTAAATTGTCTTAAAATATCTTTATTATATTGCAGGTATGATATTTCAAAATACAGATATTTACTATTCATAATCCAGATGACTTTACATTTTTCAAAAGCTGGAATTCACACTATGTAGAAAATTCTTGTTTTCGTGTTTTTATTCACTTATAGTTTGTGAATAGAAGACTTTACCATAGAATTTTGAAACTTAGGAGTTTACTTACTAAGAAAAAGAAAAAAACTCCCTTTCAGTCTGCAATCATTTGGCTTAACAGTCACAGATTTTACTTTTTAAATCCTTCACATGAAAACATTTTTAATACCAAGGACTCGTTTTTTTGTTTTGAATAAATAGGGGGCCATGGGGAGGGGGATTTCATGTTAATTTATACCATCAGTACAAAACTTTGTAAAATTCATTGTTTTGTGGCATTCACTTTATCTTTCTACATTCTCAGAGGCAGTTTTGGGGAGCCAGAATTACAGAATTAATCTAGCTAAAAATGCTGTTTAACAGCTTGGCTTGCAGTCTGTTTGTGCTCTTGTCCTTTGTGTTGATTTGGTAATTTTGTACAGATTAAGATGTGTTAACGGATTATTTAACTTATTTGTTGTGAAAATAACAACTCTTTTTAAATTTTATGGTAGAATGAACGTTTATTCTTGATTATAATTTATTAAATAATAAATACTTAGCATTTACAATTAAGCAGAAGTTAAAATGTGGTAACTGTTGAAAATTAGACAGCTGTCCCATTTTAAATTGATGGGTGCAAAGTGTGTTTCTTTCTCTTAGGTTACCATTCCATCAAATACAATATCTGTGAATGGAAGGTCAAGACTCAGCCATTCCATGTCCCCTGATGCCCAGGATGACCGTTAAATGTTACCCCGCCACACCACTGCACTTCACTTCCACTTCAGACCAACTTCATACTAATGGAACATTTTGGCAAATGTATATTCAGATGTACACTAATATATTATCTGTTAAAATATTAGAATTTGTGCCGTGGCTTTTAATGCCAGAAGAAAAGTTACCAGAATTTATAATTTATAATAATTTTTTAATCTTTTTTTTTTTTTTGCCTTAAGTGTTGAATATGCTGCTTTAGAACTTTAAAACAAGGTGTAAATGATTTTCATTTTTTACAAATGAAAAATAATCACTTTGTATTGATTTCACTTACCAGCACATTCTCTACAATGGTGACTTAGACAAAGGTATAAGATTCACAGACTTATATTTGTATGACATACAACTAGGACAAACATAGATATGACATTTGCTGCCTCAATGTTGCAATTGGAAATATTTATAAGTTATATGAAAGCCTGTTTTGTGCTGAAAGAATAATTTAGAAAACTAGTGATATCAAATAAGTATATTCAGTTCAATAATTGTTTTCAATGATGAATCACTTAGTGTGAAAGACTTGCCTTGTGTATTCTTTGTGTAATTACAAATCACTGTCAATTTTATGGCAAGCTCATAGTATTTTAATATTTTATTAACATGGAACTCTTGTTTTTTTAATCTTTAGAACTTAAATTCTACAAGAATTTAAAATATTTTCTGTATATAATTATGACATTGTCACACAGAAATTACACATTTTATGTGCCAGAAGACTTAAAAATCTTTCTGTGAAAATGCTGATATATTGTGACAGTTATTTCACATTTGATATGTAGAGAGGAATAGGGGTTAGTTTATGTTTATATTGAAAAACTTTAAAGACTATTTGGAAGTTCCAGAAATTCTGGTTTTAATTCAAGTAAAATGATAAAATAGTCATTATATAGTTCAGATGCTAATATCCTAAGTAATAATATATATTTACATTGAAGCTAAAACTGTTAAGCAAAACAATGCCAATTTGTCGGCTTACAGCTCTTCTGGAGTCTAGAGCTTGTTGGTGTTCTGTCCCTACTTTAAGAATTTAATTGCTCACTTATTCTAAAAGCTTTGTTCAAACAAGATGATATTAAATTTGTTTTCACTAAAACTACTGGGATATCTGCCTCTTGGGGATTTTTTTTTCTATTTAATAAAAGTAAGTTGTATATTTGGGGTGCTTTTTAAAAAATATAGTTTCTGTCAACCAGAATATTTATTTCCCTTACCTGATGCATACATTTCTATTAGCCAGTGAACAAACAAGAAATTTGTAAAATTTACCATCTATCAGGGATCCCTAGTGTACATTTAAGCCCTGGCATTCTGACTCCAAAATGCATGGTCTAAGCATGTAAAATATTTAGAATAGTTCCTGATACATGGCATGGCCATCTCAAATGCTAAATGTTGCTGCTGTTTTCCTTGAATCAGATGGAGAGATCTTCGTATATAGATACTTAAGTTATGTTGTTATAAGCAAGTAGAGAAGAGTGAATTTTTTAAAAAAATTGTGTTGGCATAAATATCTACTAGTAAACATATGAATTTGGATCCCTAATTTAAACCGTCATATATTTGAGTTGGATTGAAGACTTAACTAAAAGATAAGCGACATGTAGGATGTTTTCAATATATTAATATATAAGAAAGGCTTAATTTATGAAGATATAAAAGTTCCTACAAGTCATGATGTCTACCTAATAGAAATATCAGCACATTATTCTTACAAGAGGGAATTCAAAAGGCCAACAAACATGGAAAAAAAATACCCTTCACTGATAATCAGGGAAATACAAGTTAAAAACATGGAAAGGTGTCACATCAAATTAGCAAAAACGTAAGTTTCAAAATAGCAAGTGTTGTCAGGAACATCAAACAGTGGGAACTCTAACTGTTGGTGGGAAAATACACTGGCTTGACTACCAGTTCTGCAATATCTAGTCAAATTAAAGATTCCCTACCATGTTACCTTAAATAAGTACTTACGCACATGCATAAGGAGACATCTACAAAAATGTTCATGGCAGCCTTGTGTAAAACAGCAGAAAGGGGTCCTAACCCATGCTCAACTTTGATAATGCATATATTCATGTGATAGACTTCCACACAATAGTCAAAATGAACAAGTTAGAGCTATGTGTGTCAGTATGAATACATCTCAAAAATAAGTGACAAGAGTGAGTGGTGGAACAAGGCATTTTACGAAATTAGTTATATAAAGTATAAATATAAAAAATGATACTATAAATTATTGCTGTATATGTAGAAAAAAATATTTGCTGATGGTTACCTGTGGGAACCAAGAAAGATTGAATTGAGGAGATTTATAAGAGGCATCAATTGTGTTTGTAGTATTTTATAAACTGCTGTTTGAAAACAAGTGCTTATTCTAGATTCTAGTATACTTGTAGTTTATAATTAAAATAATGTTTTAAAGGTCACATAGGATTTAGGGGCTATGTATATAAACCATTAATGCATTTATGTTCTGAAAAGTTGCCTTATCTACACCATTTTATGAGAATGTGTGCTACCATCTCAATGGGGAAAGAAATTTGTGACAAGTAGTTTTCACTCATCCTAAAATAACAGCACAAGTAAGATAAAGGAATGGTCTAGAACCAACTTTTGACTTTCATGCATAATTTTTAGCATCTAGGCATTTTGCTTTTCCTTCTTTTCCCCCAATCAAGTTATTTCTTTATATAATATTATAATTCAGATTATATATATATATATATGATAGAGTATAAAATACATTCTTTTTCATCCCCAGCATCCCACTCCCCTCTCTAAAGATAGCTGTTAATATTTTGATATGAAGCTCTATATAGATGTATTTATTTGAAGTACATTTGTGCAGGTGTGTTGGGGGCTTTTGTGTGTGTGTGTGTGTGTGTGTGTGTGTGTGTGTGTGTGTGTTTCTTAACATGAAAGGAGTCACACTCTAATACTGTTTAACAACTTGCCTTTTATACCAGCAGTGTTTTGGAAGAGCTTTTCTTTTTGCACATACAGATCGATCGTATTTCCGTTAGCCATTCTATTTTTTCTTGCTGCGGTCCATAATGTTGGCTGGAGTGAAGAGATTGCAGTTCAGATCACAAGTCTGCCACTCATGAGTCATGGGATCTTGGGCAAATTACTTTCTCTATGCTTCATTTTGTCTTCTGAAAAATTAATTAATATGAATAAAACTGAACACTTTTTAAAAATGGCAGGTAATTCATCTTTTAAAGTTACCTGATGTCAATATTATTAGTGAACAGGTGTTATTTGCCTAATACACTCCGTATTCTTTGAGTAGTGACCCTTCTTCCGATTTCACTTCTTTATATACTGCCAGATCTGGCCTTGGCCACTAGGCACTGGCAACAGCATATACACTCTGTCACCTTATCCAAGTCCTTGAAATGAGACCAGCCTTTGTCCTGAGACTTAGTTACTTATAGGTGCCTAAAACCGAAAGTGTCCCAATTGATACAATTATGTGTCTAATGCCAGTTTACTTTCTACCCCCTACCAATAAAGAAAATAAGTATCAAAGAGCTAAGAATCAAACTCATCATTTTAAAAATCTACTGATTTTGATAACTGACTTGACAGAAAAGAACTTGCAATTTGAGGTCATAGTGAAGATTTCCAGGATCAAAGTGGTTTCTGAGGTTTTAGATGTAAAAATAGTTCCTATTTATTTGATATTTCAGAGTTTACAATGAGATTTTTATTTGATCCACATATTTAAAAGGTGTGCAAAGATTGCTACTTTACAAAGGTCACACAAGCAGAGGAGTCTCAGAGTCCCACATCCAATTGCTAGTCTGTTCTTCCCTGTAACTAAATGTAGCAAATGATGAAGAAACTGGTGCTAGATTTCAAGGGATACCAGAATAGGAAGTTATTTGTTCTGAATCTTCAGTTCGTTTTCCTTTTCTCTTAAACGTTACCACTTTCCTGCAAATTTCCATCCTTAATA
This sequence comes from Macaca nemestrina, assembly GCF_043159975.1. Taxonomy (NCBI): domain Eukaryota; kingdom Metazoa; phylum Chordata; class Mammalia; order Primates; family Cercopithecidae; genus Macaca; species Macaca nemestrina. The sequence continues at coordinate 62,589,838 of NC_092135.1, read as the reverse complement.
TGTTAGACTCTTCATATAGATACATTGTGTTTACAACAAGGAAAAAATGCCACCATGTGCTCAGAACTTTTTTGACAGGTATTTTGAGAAGAGTTGTGGAACATTCTGGTAATTTGTAGAGATCTGTTGGCATCTCTGCTTCGCAAACTGGAAAAAATTTGGAAGTCTTGCTAATTACTTTTCTTGGAGAAGAAAAAAAATGCTACAGTTGCAAACAAATGTATAGTTTTCAAAAGAAGCAACTTTTTTGCTCCCCAGTTTATTCTTAGTTTCCAGCCCACGCCTTGGGATAGGCATAGTGATGGCCTCAATTCTTTCCCTCTCTTGCATCCATACCTTTTGCTGTGTGACTTTGCAGCTCCTCTCATTAAAGAGGCAGAGACCCCTTTCCTACCCATAGAAGCAGGTTTTGAGAGTAAGAGAATGAAGTGAAAATGACACTGTGCCAGTTCTAAGACCAGCGCTCGAAGGTTCACATGTTTCTGCTTGCTTTCACTGTATTTGAAATGTTGCTGTGAGAAAGACATCTCTGAGACAGCTGAATGGTCCTAAGAAAAGGATGAGAGACACAGGGAGCAGAGCTCCCAACGATCATCTAAGAGCCAGGCCCCCAGCTTACTCTGATGTGTGAGCAATAAATGCTTACCCCAGCAATACCACCAAGGTTTGTGGTTGGCTTATGTAGAGCATTAATGTGGCAATAGGCGCAATACACCCTGTTAAACTATACACATATGACTCTAACCCCAATCATAAATTCATTCAATCTGTTCAGGTCCACAACCCTGTTTCCTCCAGAATCTCACAGATGACTTACTAAATCCGACACAAACACACATCAGACTTTCTGTCTAGCTCCCAACCAGTTAAAAGCAATTCCAAATATTTTCTTAGTTGTGGTGCAAAAGTATATTCTCTCCCTTTCTCTATAGTTTTCTCTCATTTTGCCTTCAGGCCTGGAAGCATGAGAGCCCAGCTGTCAAAGTCATCTAGACCCCCTTCAGAAGGTTATTGAATTTATGTGTTTCACAGGATTGTGAGATAAAATACAGAATGCCCACTTAAATTTGAATTTCAGATAAACAACAAATTACTTTTTTAGCATAAGTATATCCCATACAATATTTGGGATATACTTGTATTTTTATATTGTTTATCTGACGTTCAAGCTAACCAGGCATTCTGCATTTTTCTTAGCTAAATCTGGCAACTGTGCTATTTTGTTGAAAACCTGAAAGTGTACAAAGAAGGAAGAAGCAGAATCTGCCATATGAGTAATAGAAGTGAGCAGGCCCAGAGCTTCCTAAGTCAAGAAACCAAGAGGCATCATTATGGAAAAGAGTAGCTCACCCTGTGTGCTCCTTGGTAGTTCTCTCTCAGAGATACCCTCATGTTATGAATGGGGAAAAGTTCACTGAAGAGTTCATAGTGAAGAAACTTTGGATGATTTCTGTTGTTGGATTTTGGATACCTTCAAGGGATCAGAAAATAATATACTTAGGAAATTTTGGTAATGTCATCATTACCCTCCACGTTATTATGATGACAGTTACAATTGTTAAATCTAGGTGGTGGGTATGTGGGTTATAATTGTACACGATTTTTAACTTTTCTGCATATTTGAAATTATGATAAAGTCAGTAAATAAATTATTGAGATACTCCTATTACAGTGACCAATTGCACTCTATTCTTATGGGTAAAGACATTTAATCTGTGGCCATTTGTTCTCCCTCCACCCATTAAAAATGTTAGTCAAGGCCGGGCCCGGTGGCTCACGCCTGTAATCCCAGCACTTTGGGAGGCCGAGACGGGCGGATCACGAGGTCAGGAGATCGAAACCATCCTGGCTAACACGGTGAAACCCCGTCACTACCAAAAGCACAAAAAATTACCCGGGGGAGGTGGCGGGCGCCTGTAGTCCCAGCTACTCGGGAGGCTGAGGCAGGAGAATGGCGTGAACCCGGGAGGCGGAGCTTGCAGTGAGCCGAGATCGCACCACTGCACTCCAGCCTGGGCGACACAGCGAGACTCCGTCTCAAAAAAAAAAAAAAAAGAACGTTAGTCAAGTCAGGATAGATGATGCGAGGCAAGTAGGAATTTGGCAAAAGCTTCTATTAGCAAAGTTAATTAAGGGTGTCATGGTTCAGTTTTAACTGAAAAACACCATGCACTGCAAGATCTGATGAAGCACAGCATTATTCTTATTATTTTATTATACTTTAAGTTCTGGGATACATGTGCAGAACACGCAGGTTTGTTACGTCAGTATACATGTGCCATGGTAGTTTGCTGCACCCATCAACCTATCATCTACATTAGGTGTTTCTCTAAATTCTCTCCCTCCCCTAGCCCCCTCACCCCCCGAAAGGACCCGGTGTGTGATGTTCCCCTCCCTGTGTCCATGTGTTTTCATTGTTCAACTCCCACTTATGCGGTGTTTGGTTTTCTGTTCTTGGAACACGGCATTATTTTTAAGAGGGAGGGAAGAAATAGGGAAAATGAAATTAAGTACCGCTTCTCTACCATTTACTCTGCTACACTTCCCTTGAGGTAGATTTTTATCACATTTTACTCATGAAGCTCAGAGCACGCTAGGGTGGTGCTGGGGTTGAAGACATATTTGATACCATGGCCCCATTTTTTTTTCTGCTATACTCTGCTGCCTTATTCCAATTGTAACTGTGTACTTGAACAATCTTCAAAAAGTTTTTTTTTCTCTTTGCAATGAGTACCTCATAAATTACATCTCTAATTTTTGTAACCTTATTTCAGTTGCCTAAACCTGAGAAAAAAATCATAATGAAAGTGACCAGTATTTCTCCCAGACCACTTATTCTGCCATTTTGAAGCCTGATGGATGGCTGGTAATTTGTACTAGGTGTTGCGCCACATTCCCCATAAATATGGGACACCTCATAGAATTTTACTAGGCACTGTGCTTTACAGAAGTATGGCCTTCTCGAGAAGTCTAGAATCAAAGAGGAGACAGACATAGAAATGTGGAGAAACGTAATCCAACAGTGCGTGAGATATCCCAGAGAAATGTTTGCTAAATGCTAGAGCCTGCGAGGACTATGATGTAAAGTGACTGGTGATCTGGACTTCCAAACTGGGTGGATAGGAGTTGGTAATGTGAGTATAAGAGGAAAGACTCTGAGGGCATGCATATGGTGAGTTTTATAACAGTCTGCATTATTCTGGGGTGGCAAGTTTGTTCCTTTATTTGATGAACATTCGTTGACCATTTTCTTTCCAACAGGCACTGTGCTGGGTCATAAAGAAAGATGGCTAAGACAATTTTAGTCCTCCAAGAATTATAGACTAGTGATGGTTCATAAAACACGGTCATAAAAGAAAAGTATGCTAGAGATGTAAGTTGTCCCTTTTTCTACTAGGTCATTTGCCTTTTTTCAGAAGTGCTTCATATATTCTTGATACTAGCTCATTATTAGTTACATGAATTATAAATATTCTCTTCGTGTTTGTAGCTTACTGTTTATTTAAATTGTCTTCATGAAAATTTCTTATTAACATAATTGAATGCATCAATATTTTCTGTTATGATTAACATTTTTTGTATTATGTTTAAGGAATCCTTTTCTACCCTGAGGTCAGACAGGGGCATTCATTGGTATTTTATTCTGAAAGTTTTAAGGCTTTGCTTCTTGAATTTAAGGTCTGAATTCATCTGAGGTATTTTGTATGGTTTCAGATAGCAATCCATTTTTCTTCTTGCTCCCTATATGAATAATCAAATTTTTTAACTGTATTAGTTAAATAACCATGCCTTTCTTCAGTGATCTGACATATTATCTCCATAATTTTTGATGATCCCTAAATTCATAAGTCTATTTTGGGGTTTTTATTTTCCTGTTCCATTGGTCAAGATGTGTATACAGCATCAATTTTACTGTTTTGATTATTATAACTTTATAATAAGCCTTTATATCTTGAAGAAAAGTTGCTCCTTTTTCTTCTCCTTCAGAAATGTCTTGGCTATTCTTGCTCTTCGTTCTTCTCTATAAATTTTAGCATAAACTTAATTTCCATAATATATGACTGGGAATTTTACAGAAGAGCTAATGTGTCTAACTAGTAAACACAAAGAATAGATCAGTGTTAGCAGTTAACTGAGGGAATGCAAATCAAGACCACAAGGAGATAACAATTTGCGCCTATTGACAAAAATTCAGAAGTCTAATAATACTTAGTGTTGGAGAGCATATGGCCCAGTATGATCTTATCCGCTGTTGGTGAGAGTATCAATTAGTACAAACACTTTGAAAACTAAGAGGGAATTCTATAATATCTAACATTTTCATGTATCAATTTATCTCTCTAGATCTAGATCCTAACCCTCTCCACCCTGCACTGTGTTCTTGGAAGTGGATCGTGAATGGTTTCCTTGCATTCTGGCTTCTGATTTGGTTCAGCCAATGAGAGACCATGGCAAGACATTAGAGAGAAGGGTAGAGAGTCAGGTCAAGGTTCTTAGTGAGATCAACTCTTTCTCTGCCAGTTTGTTAACTGAGTTCTACTGAAAGCTAGAGCTCTGTTGAGTAATCTTTTAAAGCTGCAGCTACCCTTTTGAGATTAAGTAGTAGCTCCCTCTTTGTGCCTTGTTAGGGCTAGGGATGTTTAAGGATCCTTGCCCTTGCTAGTCCTAGCATGTGGTGTTGTCCCATAATAGTTATTTTTTTAAACTTTACTCAATTACACAATTTGATCATGTTCCCACCAGTACCTTTGCTGGTACAACCTAAAACTCAACAGTTTCACTCTTAGGCATATACCCAAGAGGATTCAAAGTAGGTACGTTTTCCAGAAGACATGTTAAGAATGTTTGCAGTACACTTTGGATCACTTTGGATGCTTTGGTAATAGCAAAAAAAAAAAAAAAAAAAAAGGACAAGAAAGAAACAGCCCAAGTTCCAATGGACACAGATAATAGTAAGCAAATGTCAAGGAAAAAACATTTTGAAGAAAGCCACAGAAGGCAACATATAAAATTATAACCTTTTAATAAAATTAAATTAGATGTACATATATGTGCTAAGAGTTTTTAAAAGGAGGCTTGATAAACATTACATTTAGGAGATTGGTTACCTGTGAGAGGGAGAAAGGGGGATAGGATTAGGTTAGGCAAGGGACACATAGGTAGGTTATCAGTGATGTTTTATTATTCTGTGATATAAATTAGTGGATTTAGGGATGTTTACTATATAAATAGGTTGAATAAAATGAATGCATAATTAATGTATTACTGTTAAAAATGAATAGCAGGTTTAGAGAGTGTGGGATTCCTCTAAGTAACCCTATGAAGTTTTGAGCAGAAAGGTGACATAATCATAAAATTAATCTGCTGGAAGTGGCCAGAAATTCAGAAGGGAATGATCCTTTGCCAAAATCCAAGTCTGATTTTGATGGGGTTCTGGCTCTAGACTCATGGCAGAGAAAGGAAAAAAAAAAAAAAAAAAAAAAAAAAAAAAAAAAAAGCAGAGTTAAGAATTGATGGCATTTTTGGTGGAAATACAGAAGTCAAAATGAGAGAGGACTGAAATATGAGGCCAAGAGTTGGTAATCTGATACAGATTTTCTGTCCCAGAATTATTGAAACCAGCATTTTAAATATTTTCTTTTAAGGAAATATGAATAATATTTAACCATTTGATGCCATCTCTATATTGGCTACATTTATGCTAAATGATATAGAATGGCTTCATTTCTTGGACTTTTCCCTTTCCTTACTGTTTTCTGGGAATTGAATACAAGACCAAAGCTGAGACTCTGCAAATAAAGGTCAGGTTTTAGCTACATCTACAAGATCAGTTATATTTTTTATAGCTGACAGATATCCAAGTTTTGTGTGTGTGTGTGTGTGTGTGTGTGTGTGTGTGTGTGTGTGTGTGTGTGTAGTGAAAGGAATACCATTAAAAGATACAAAGGTACATCCCAGCTAAAAAGATTAAAGAACTTCTATTTGAAATTATGGTGTACATTATCTCTGCTTGAATGTCAACCATTCTTAAATTCAGAAAACATTTCTACACTAAACATTTCACTTAAATATTTAAATGTTAGTTTCTTTCCTGTATTCAATAAAAATAGCAAAACTTATTAGGGAATTCAATCCTGTGGGTTGAGTTGTTAATCCCTGTACTCTATTTATACAATTATTTTTCAAGTTTATTTCCTATTTTTATCTTGTCCTTCAACTGCAGTATAGTTCAGGGTTGCCTATTTTTAGTGCACTTAAGTACCACACTGTGGAAATGCTGTCACAGTTCACCATATAACCACAGCAGTACTGGACCACACCTTGCCTGGCAGCAGGTGACCAGTGCTTATGTTATCTGTCTTTCAATTTAAAGGGTAAGTCCCAAGTCTTCTATTCTCCTACAATAAAGAATATCCATGTCATTGTGGAAGAAAAGAAAAGCAATAAAACATTTTTATTACCCCTGTGTTTTAGAAGAGACCTCAAAAACCTTGTCTAAAATTTAAGATAAGACATTTAATACGTGTGCCAAAGATAAAGTCAGTCATTTTTAGCAGCCTTGGGACTTTTGGCTCACTTTTTGTCCCATCCTCATTTGGGGAATCCTATAAAATCATTTTGTTTTATTTTTTAAGAAAAATCTCAGAAATGAGTTTGACTTCTTGAAGATTCTTTGGCAGCTTTATTTTCTTTTTTAAATTCTTGTCTAGATGAGCTGTCTGCAGAACAAGCCTATATTTATTTAAATATAAATTTAAAATCTGTGCCTCAAGCCTCTTTGATATCTGAGATGGGGCCAAAATGACAAGTGTGTTTAGAGATATCTGGTTAATATTTTTTCAGATTTTCCAAATCAGCTCACTTGTAGAAAGCTGACAAGTGGTATTAGAAGAAAAGAAATCAATATGTAATTATGACATGGTGCTGTGGTATGAGACAATGGTGTATTTGAAATTTGAAATTGGGGATGCAGGTTTCCTCCTTCCCAACCATCAGTCTGTCAATGCCATCTGTTGCACAATGTGAAGAATGACTGAGCTCATCTTCAACAAACACTGGCTGTTGGTCTTTTCATTTTTTTTTTTTTCTGAAGTACTTGTCTTTATCAAGACAAAGGTCCCTGAAACATCACAAAGATTTGTGCCTTAAGGAGTGTAGCACAGTGAAATTAAGATTGTTTTCTTGAAACTTTTAAGTGGTCACAAAGAAATAAGAATTAAAATGGAGAAATGAATTATTCCAAGGATGCCTGCCCAACACAATGTCACAGATACGAAATTTCACTTGCTTCATTTAAAGGGGTATGATTTACTGTAGAAATAACAAAGATTTCAAATCTCAGTTACCAAAATGTGGAATAGCAATGTACTGTGCAGCTTCCTGTGGTTGCAATAGCAGAAGAAAATTACACATGAATGTTTAAAGAGATTTATATTAGTCATGCTATACCTTCTTTTAGCACTTAACATAATTGTAGTGTAAAAGCTATTTACCCAATTTTCCCCATGAGGGTAGACACCATATCTACCTTGTTTGCCCTCTATCCCCAATCCATAACACATCATAACAACAGGAGCTTTTGCCCTTACCATATCTTCATCTAAATGTTTCATTGATGTTAATCATGTAATAAATAATAACAGTAGGTATTATCATTGCCTCCATCTTATAAATGAGGAAACTGAGGAACAAATTATCCAAGATTACATATCTAGTAAACAGAAAGGCAGAACATGAACCCAGGCATTTTGACTCCAGAGTCCTCATTCTTCTATATTGCCTGTCATATTAGGCATGAAATAAATGTTTGTTGAAAGAATGCATGAATAAGACAGTAAATTTTGGCTGGGCACAGTGGCTTATGCCTGTAATCTCAGCACTTTGGGAGGTTGAGGTGGGCAGATCACAAGGTCAAGAAATCGAGACCATCCTGGCCAACAAGATGAAACCCCATCTCAACTAAAAATACAAAAATTAGCTGGGCATGGTGCCTGTAGTCCCAGCTACTCGGGAGGCTGAGGCAGGAGATTCACTTGAATCTGGGAGGCACAGGTTACAATGAGCCAAGATTGCACCACTGCACTACAGCCTGGCGACAGAATGAGACTCTGTCTCAAAAAAAAAAAAAAAAAAAAAGACAGTAAATTTAATATTTTAGCTTGACTAAATGAGGCATAGACCATTAGAAATACCCGTCCTACCTCCGTACAAATGTTATAATAGAGGTAGTCAATAGTATTTATAGCATGATAATATGACAATAGCCAGCTTCATTCTTGATGTAATGGTAGAATTCTCTCAAGTTCTAAAGGGATATTTTTTAAAAAGTTGGTTAGGTTTAATTTGCTCAAAGTTGTTTTCATTTCCATTTAAACATATCCTGCCATAAACAATACACAAATATATAAGCACAGAACTCTTTCATAGTACTTGTAAAAGTGGCTTACAAACTTGGAAATTCCTATAAAGTGAATTCACCGATAGAGTTTATTAATTTTTATTTATTTATTTATTTTTGAAACAGAGTATTTATTGCCCAGGTTGGAGCACAGTGGCCCGATCTCAGCTCACTACAACCTCCGCTCCTGGGCTCAAGTGATTCTCATGCCTCAACCTCCCTAGTAGCTAGGATTACAAATGTGCGCCACCACGCCCGGCTAATTTTTGTATTTTTAGTGGAGATGAGTTTTCACTATGTTGGCCAGGGTGGTCTCGAACTCCTGATCTCTAGTGATCTGCCCGCCTCGGCCTCCCAAAGTGCTGGGATTACACGCATGAGCCACTGCACCTGGCCTAACCACCACGCCCAGCCTTAATGATCGATCTTAAAAACATTCACCAAGTACCCACAATATAAAGTACTATGCCTCTAACTAATGCCCCCCTCTCCCTTGGGCCTTTCTTATTCTTTCCATAGAGGTGAATAAGTCTGGTCACACTCTCTGATTTTATATTTATTGTGTATTTTTTAGCTTGGTTTGATTATTACTTGTTTCCATTTTAATAGATTTTAACAAGAGAACAGACAAATTTCACTATTTCAGTAATAAGATTCTCATAAGAATTAAGAAATAACAGACATGAATTATGTATACTTATAAATGCAATTGCTTTTTCCAAAATTATATTTCATGAGAAAAGTTCAGTAACATTTAATTGAAGAGAGTTTTTAAATTATAGCTGTTTTTGCTAGAATCGGTTTTATTCCAGAGTGTGTGGGGCTCCAGTTACACAGTGCAGGGAGGGTGCAGTCTGGACCAGGATCCCGGAGATCTGGGTTGTGGGCCTGGGGATGTACCAATTTACTAGGAGACCTTATCCAAGTTACTCACTTCTCAGAGCCTCAAGTCTTTTATCTGTAATACTAAGGTGCTTCTGAAATATCCTTGTCTCTTCCAGAAAACATATATTGTAATGAATCATCACACCAATACTGTGAATTTTGAAGTGACATTTTTTACAAAGTCATTTTTAAGGGAAGTGAAAAAAAAAACCCTCTCTTTCCTTGAAATCTAGATTCCATTTAAGTGAGAGTATTTGTCTATGAAAAATACAATGAGCTATGGTGAAGTGATTTGTGTAAATGATCTCATTCAGGAGGCACTGAAGGGACTGACACATGTCATTGCCAAGTAAGTCACATTTAAATTCCCTCAAGCCTTGAGAAATAATGTGAGGGAAAGTGCAAAAATAGCACAGTCATTCCTTTGGACTAAGTCAACTCCTAGGCCTCCTGAGAGTGCTGCAGCTGTGTGTTCATCTATATGCAAAGAGAAATAAAAAGAATCATCTATATTTGGCACAGGGCACTTTTCTATACACCAGTGTACACATCTATCAATACATTTTATGCTGAGACTTTTGGTAAGGAAAGACCCACCATGCACACAGATATAGACACACACTGAAGATGCTTTCTTTCCCCTGCAATACAGAAAATTGCATGAGCCCACAACCACACTGAACCAACCAGAATGAAACTAGAGGCAGCTGTATCTGATTGAAACTGTGGTGAGAATTGAGATTGACAGTTACAGGGCTAGGAGGTTAATGAGTCCATAGTCCTGCCTCCAGTCAGAACTGTCCTAAGCCATTCCAAGCAAATGACAGCTCAGCCTCTTGGAAAAAAAAAAAAGAAAAAAATCTTCATAACGTGCTTCAGTAACCTATTCCATTGTCTAAATGTCCTTATCCTCGTAAAGTTCTGGGAACAATGAGTCCACATTCTCCTCTGTTTAATCTCTGTTGACAGATATCAAAAATAATAAATTGACAGAAATGTCAAAGATGATGAGAGCCTTAGGGATGGGTCATGGAACTGGTTATCACCTTTCCAGAGACCTCAGAGGAGAGAATAATTAGCAAGTCTGTTGTGGATTGTGGTTCTAGTTTAAGTAATATTATGAGTCTATTTGTTTTTACACATAAAATCTGTTTTGAACCACTAAGTGAAATTTTGCCTTGCACTTCATAGCAAGGACCATAGGCTTAGCAAACACTATCCCGAGCGGAAACATGTTATCGAAGAATAGGTTCTTACATTTAAAAAAAAAAGAACAAAAAAGGAACTGCAGAACTGGTGTACAAATATAACCATACTTTATTTACTAATTATTTTGTGTTATAGTATTCTAATTTATAGATACTTTCTTATATATAATGCTTCTAATAATAGATTCCTGCCTGCCCTTTACTTCTGAGAATTGGGAGTGATGAAGGTGTTGGCAGCATTATATAGAGAAAAGAGTAAGAGGTTTGCAGACCAGAGTTCTAATCCCTTGTCTACTGCTTATCATCTGTGTGGGTTTCAGAAGACTGCTTGATGCCTGGACTTCATTGCCCTCACCTGTGAAGTGGGACTAAGGACACCTATTTTACGCTGTTCTTGAAGAATGAAATGGGATAATGCTGGTGAAAGCATCCAGGACTTGGCAGGCACTAGAATAAATGTTGGTTGACCATGAATCTGATCTGCCACCATTGCTTTTCTTTCTTCTCCATTCCTCAAGAGTGCTGAGAAGTAATTGAGTGCGGGACAAACTTGCCTCTTCTGAGCGTGTCACTAGCCTGGGTTTCTGCTTCCATTTGGCCTCTCCTTTGTTGCTGATCACCATGCAGGCTCTTGGGGGGCGTTTCTCCCAGGGACATCAGGGGCAAAGGCAAGGAGGCCTTCTCATCCCAACTTAAAACTGATGTTGGATTTTAACTTGAATTTTTAAAAATCTGCACATGTTACATTTTTGCTAAGTAAAAGTAGATGGAATTCAGGTTCTAAAACACTGTATTCATTTTTAGAAAGCCATAACAGAACTTCTTTGTGCAAAGGATAAAGAGACTGATTCAAAGATAGACTACTTTTTAATTCACAAGAGTGAGCAATAAGATTGCTATTATTCATTGTTAGCTAGAAATGCTATTATCTTCATTATTTGGAATAACTTTTAAAAACTTCTTATTATCAGAGAAATATGTTCGTATACATATAAAAGAAGATGTAGAGATAATTAAGCCATCATTTCTAATTTTATGATCCAGAAACAACCACTGATAATATTTATGTATATTTTTTTTCCTCTTTTCCTACATATATTCTGATAGGAAGGACTGCTTTCAAGTTCAAATTCTTCCACTTACTGGTTGGTCTTTGCAAGTTATTTAGGTTCTCTAAGCATCTGTCACTGCATCTGAAAACTGGTACCAACTTTGTAGAGCGCTTGTGAAGATTAATAAGAAAATGCATATAAAACACTCAATACTGAATATGGTACAGAATAAGCATTCGATCATGTCAGCTACTGTTATGATCTTTATTATCTGTGTTATATTTTCAATGGAAAAATTACAGTTCAAGGAGAGGAAATGACAGTCACTAGCAAGCTATTTTGACTTGGGCATTTGGAGTTTGTGCACTACAGAAAGGTTTCTCACATGGCAACAACAACAACAACAACAAGACAATTTACTTAATTCTTTACTAAGTGATCCCAGATACTGTAATGTCGTAACTTATTTAATCCTTACAACAGACCTATGAGAAACATTATTATTATTCCCATTTTACAGATGAGTAAACTGAGTCAAAGGTTAAGCCACATGCAAATTTTCACAGCGAAGTGGAAAACTGGGATGTTAATGGAATCAATTGAGTTCCAGAGCTCATTTTTGTAAAGAGATATAGAAGAGTTTAATATTTAGTAGCTATATTTTTAAGTATTACTGTAAAAGTCAAAAATTATAAAAAGCAAGTGACTTTGAATTAATTAGAGAAGGACCAGATAGATAAGTACCAAGAAAAGAATTAGATAGATGGCCTGTCCTTTTAGAAAGAATGTTTTGCAGTGTTCTCAATTGGCCTTTTATACCCATCCAGCAAAGTTACAGGGCTTCGCATTCAGTCCATTTCTTCTGAACGTTGTGGGTAGCTAGAAGTGGTCGGGCAGCAAGCAGTGTTCTTGGAAAAATATATGTGTGTTACTCTTGGAAACAGACCATGTTGCAAGAAAGTCTTTGGCATAAAACAAGGCTGAGTATACACAGTTGTCTCTCATATGGCATTGGTTTGGAAACATAAGTGGACAAGCCAAACCCTATAAGTCTCCCTTTTCCTCTGAATTGAATTCCAGAATGTGTTTTTACACTTGATCTTAGCCAAACGGCTGAGAAGCAATCAAAATGTGATTTTTATATTACTAGGTGGCATTCATGCTTGTCCTTAGTTATTCCTGCATAATATTTCATTCAGCGGATGTAGCAAAGGCTATTGAATGAAAACAAGATTCCTCATTCATCCCAAACTAAGTTAAAAATCCTATGCTCTCTGAGTTCATCAACTTTTCCCTTTTGGATAATGAGAAAAAAAAAGAGAACAAAAGAATCTAAAAACACAAGGTGGACAAATGATAAACCATAATCGCTGTCAACTTTTGGGGGGAAACTACTATGTTCAGCTATTGCTGGGGAAAGGATAAATTGGTACATTCCTGTTAGAAAACAATTTAGCAACATTTATGAAGTGTACTGTAAATGTTCATACCGTTCATACCACTTGGCACAGTTCTCCAATTCCAGGGAGTTTATCCTAAGGCAATAATTAAAAAGAAAAAATATATAAATGCAGGCAGAATTCAAATGAGGTGTTAATTATAAATGAAACCCAAGGAGCAAACTGATTGTTCAACAATAGACAAGTAGATAAATAAACATACACAGAACGTTTTGCTCCTTCAAATAATTATAATCATGAACTGGAAAATAACAGAGAAAAAGGAAAAGTTAAAGGGCACTAAATAGACAGGCATACCTCATTTCACTGTGCTTTGCTTTATTGCACTTCACAAACATTAGATTTTTTACAAATTGAAGGTTAGTGCCAACCCTGCATCAGGGAATTTGGTGCCATTTTTCCAACAGCATGTTCTCACTTCATGTCCTTGTGTCACACTATTGTAATTGTTGTAATATTTTCAACTTTTTCATTACTAATACATCTGTTATGGTGATCTGTGATCAGTGATCTTTGATGTTACTATAGCATTTGTTTTAGGACAACACAAATGTTGCCCATATAAGACAGCAAACAACTGAGAAACGTGTGTGTTCTGACTGCTGCAACAACCAGCCATTCCCCCATCTCTCTTGTCTCCTCAGGCCTCCCTATTTCCTGAGACACAACATATTGAAACTAGGCCAATTAATAACCCTACAATGGCCTCTAAGTGTTCAAGTGAAAGAAAGAGTTACATGTCTCTCACTTTGAATCAAAAGCTAGGAATGATTAAGTTTAGCGAGGAAGGCATGTCAAAAGCCGAGACAGGCCGGGCATGGTGGCTCACACTGGTAATCCCAGCACTTTGGGAGGCTGAGGTGGGTGGATCACCTGAGGTTGGGAGCTCACGACCAGCCTGGCCAACATGGTGAAATCCCATCTCTACAAAAATTACAAAAATTAGCAGGGAGTGATGATGCATGCCTGGGGTCCCAGCTACTTGGGAGGCTGAGGCAGGACAATCGCTTGAACCCCAGAGGTGCTCACACCACTGCCCTCCAGCCTGGGCGATAGAGTGAGACTCCATCTCAAAAAAAAAAAAAAAAAAAAAAAAAAAACAACAACAACAAAAAACCAAGACAGGCTTATTATACCAAACGGCCAAGTTGTGAATGCAAAGGAAAAGATCTTAAAGGAAATTCAAAGTGCTACTCCAGTGAACACATGAATGATAAGAAAGCAAAGCGGCCTTATTGCTGATATGGAGACAGTTTAGTGGTCTGGCTAGAAGATCAAAGCAGTCACAACATACCCTTGACCCAAAACCTAATCCAGAGCAACATCCTAATGCTCTCGTCAATTCTATGAAGACTGAGAGAGACGAAGCTACAGAAGAAAAGTGTGAAGCTAGCAGAGGTTAGTTCATGTGGTTTCACTAAAGAAGCTGTCTCTGTAACAGAAAAGTGTAAAGTGAAGCAGCAAATGCTGATGTAGAAGCGGCAGCAAGTTCTGCGGAAGATCTAGATTAGATCATTGATGAAGGCAGGGCTACACTAAATAACAGATTTTTAACATAGACGAAACAGCCTTCTCTTGGAAGAAAATGTCATCTAGGACTTTCATAGCTAGAAAGAAGTCAATGAAAGCTTCAAAGCTTCAATGAACAGGCTGACTCTCTTGTTAGGGGCTAATGCAACTGATGACTTTAAGTTGAAACCAATGCTCATTTAGCATTCCAGAAATATGAGGGTCCTTCATAATTATGCTATATGTACTGTGCCTGTGCTCAAAACACCAAAGCATGGATGACAGCACCTCTGTTTACAGCACAGATTACTGACTATATTTTAAGCCCACTGTTGACATCAATTGCTTAGAAAAAAAGATCCATTTCAAAATATTACTGTTCATTGATAACGCACCTAGTCACCAGGACCTCTGATGAAGATATATAAAGAGATTAATGTTTAATATATAATATTAAATAAATATTATTTAAGAAATACATTTTGGCCGGGCGCGGTGGCTCACGCCTGTAATCCCAGCACTTTGGGAGGCCGAGGCGGGCGGATCACAAGGTCAGGAGATCGAGACCACGGTGAAACCCCGTCTCTACTAAAAATACAAAAAATTAGCCGGGCGCGGTTGTGGGCGCCTGTAGTCCCAGCTACTCGGGAGGCTGAGGCAGGAGAATGGCGTGAACCCGGGAGGCGGAGCTTGCAGTGAGCCGAGATCGCGCCACTGCACTCCAGCCTGGGCGACAGAGCGAGACTCCGTCTCAAAAAAAAAAAAAAAAAAAAAAAAGAAATACATTTTGTAGGGCTATACCTTACATAGTTACTCTTCTGATGGATCTGAGGAAAGTGAATTAAAAACCTTCTGGAAAAGATTCACCATTCTAGATGCCATTAAGAACATTTGTGATTCATGGGAGGAAGTAAAAACAGCGACATTAACAAGAGTTTGGAAGAAGTTGATTCCAACCCTCATGGATGACTTTGAAGGGTTCAAGACTGCAGTAGAGGAAATCACAGCAGATGGGGTAGAAATAACAGGAGAGCTAGAATTAGAAGTGGAGCCTGAAGATGTGACTGGATTGCTGCAATCTCATGAGAAAACTTGAACAGTTGAGGAGTTGCTTCTTATGGAAGTGCAAAGAAAGTGGTTTCTTGATATGGAAATGACAGCAAAGGATATAGATATTACACAAACTCAGCTGATAAAGCATCGGCAGGTTTTGAGAAGACTGACTCAAATTTTGAAAGAAGTCCTACTGTGGGTAAAATGTTATCAAACAGCATTGCATGCTACAGATAAATCTTTGGTGAAAGGAAGAGTTTATTGGCAAGCTTCATTGGTATATTATTTTAAGAAATTACCATAACCACCTCAGCCTCCAGCAAACACCATCTTGATTGATCAGCAGCCATCAACATTGAGGTAACACCTTCCACTAGCAAAAACATGACTTGCTGAAGATTCAGATGATCGTTAGCATTTTTAGCAATATAGTATTTTTAAGGTATGTACATTTTTTAGACTTAATGTCATTACACAATTACTAGACTACAGTATAGTGTATACATAACTTTTATATGTACTGGGCAACCAAAAAATTTGTGTGACTTGCTTAATTGCAATATTTATTATATTGCAGTGGTCTGGAATGGAACCTGCAGTGTCTCTGAGGTATAACTATACTTCATGTTTAGAGTTTTATTTTATTTCTTAATTGACATATCATAGATTATACATATCTATGGGGTACATAGTGATGTTTCAATATATAAACTATATAGTGATCAATTAGCTTAATTGTATGTATCACACATCATCTCAAACATTTATTTTTGTTAGGAACATTCAATATTCTTCTAGCTATTTGAAACTATATAATATACTATTGTTAACTATCATCATTCTAAAGTGATATGGAACACTACCACTCTCAATCTATTTTCTTACTAGGATGGATAATGCATCTGTAAACCTGAAACATACCCATTCTCCTTGAAGGCAAATGGTAAGGTCTGTAGTTTTCAATGTGTTTGGTTAAATAGTTATGATTGCTGGAGGGGAGAAGAGGAAAACTAACATACTCTTCTAATGACAAAAAACCCACATAATCTTCCTCCCTTTATTTAGCTCATTTATTAATTCTTTTGCATTTCTCAAACAACATTTGAATTAATTTAATTAAAAAATAGCTACCATCCAGCTTGTGGTAGGTAACATTGAATAAATAGGAGCAATGGTGTTAAAACAGGAATATCAACTATGCAATTTTTTTCTTTCCAAATTAGCCATCTTAGAAAAGATTGAGAATAAATTTCTGGGGTAGGACCTTCAATCTACAGTAAGATTTCACTTCAAAAATTATGCCAAGTCTTTTTTTGTTTTTTTAAACTACAGTAGACACTTATGTTGCTCTTTCCTGTTGCTGTTTTTCCCGACCATCAACATGAATTTCAGGCTTCCTTTTCAGTAGCTATTCATTTTTTCTTTTTCTTTTTGGATACAGAGTCTTGCTCTGTCACCCCAGGCTGGAGTGCAGTGGCGCAATCTCAGCTCACTGCAACCTCCGTCCCCGGGTTCAAGAGATTCTCGTATCTTAGCCTCCTGAGTAGCTGGAATTACAGGCGACCTCCACCACACCTGGCTAATTTTTGTATTTTTAGTAGAGACAGGGTTTTGCCATGTTGACCAGGCTGGTCTCGAACTCCTTACCTCAAGTGATCTGCTCGCCTTGGCCTCCCAAAGTTCTGGGATTACAGGCGTGAGCCACCGTGCCTGGCCCACTTGTGTTTTCCTTTATCTGCCATCTTGATATGACCATTTAACCTTTCATTTCTATTTGTTAGTAATTGCTGATTCTACTTTTTCCTTCCCTGTTTTGTGTGTGTGTTTTTTTTTTTTTTTTTTTTTTTTTTTTTGACAGAGTCTCGCTTTGTCACCCAGGCTGGAGTGCAGTGGTGAGATCTCGGCTCACTGCAAGCTCCACCACCTCCCAGGTTTATGCCATTCTCCTGCCTCAGCCTCTGGAGTAGCTGGGACTACAGGTGCCCGCCACCACGCCTGGCTAATTTTTTTGTATTTTTAGTAGAGACGGAGTTTCACTGTGTTAGCCAGGATGGTCTCAATCTCCTGACCTCGTGATCTGCCTGCCTCAGCCTCCCAAAGTACTGGGATTACAGGCGTGAGCCACCGCGCCCGGCTGTTTTGTGTATTTTTTAAAGGCACCCTGGCTAACTAGACACACTTTCATTTTCAGTTTTGGACATAAAGGATAACTCAGTGCCAGCTCTTAAATAGAACTTTATTTGGTTAAATAATTTATCAGGAGAACTAAATGACCATGGTTTTGTGTCACTAAGAACATCTACTCATTATTCTCATCTTGTATTCAAATGCTCTGTTGTAAACAGAGAAAATGCTTGTAATTTATTTTTATTTATTCAATATAAATAGATGCCTTATGAAGAAATTAACTGTTCCTCCTCACCTTTATTAAAAGTTTTGTCACTTAGTTTATACAGTTTAGTCTTATGGTTGAATAGTACTTATACATTTTAATCGTGTTGGAGTAAACTAGCTAAGTATTCATTAACTTTGTCTGCAATGATTGGTTATCCCTCATTTTGTGTTGCTGGTGATTTATTTTTTGAATTATTCATATGGAAATACTTTCTTTCCCAAGTGGATCATTGCCCTAAAGTACTTTTCAATGTAAGAAATATAAGATAATATTGAACTTTTCATTTTGTCATGAAGTCTCAAATATAGGCAAGGACTCTAATTTGACTCTATTCTTTGATTTGTGTCTTTTAACATCTGAAAATACCAGCTATTAGGAAAGAAAATTATGCCTCTCCAAATGGTAATGTAACACCATGGGATGACTCGCCCGTTTTCATAGATGACATGTTAGTGCTTACCTATACTTTAACCATCATAGGTGACTGCTTGAGCAGTGTCATCAGAGAATAATGTGCAAATACATAGGACTTCATTTAACAATATGCAGTGGGATAGAGCAGGAAGCAAAACCTTACCCTGTCTGCATCATAGGCTCTTCTGCAAAATGGGAAATTGTCACTTCATCTGGGAAGCCTCTTCTTGGTATAAAGTATCCAATAAATCTGATTGTTTTTATTTTAAGGATCATAAAAGAGTATACATTTTAGTAAAAGCAAAAAGGATTTTAAAGCTTATTTTTCTTTATTTTTAATTTCAATTTTATTTTAGATCAGGGGGTACATATGCAGATTTGTTACAATGGTATATTGTGTGAAGTCTGGGCTTCCATTGATCTTGTCACACAGATAGTGAACATAGTACCCAACAGGAAATTTTTCAGTCCTTGCTTTCTCACTTCTCTAATTTGGAGTTCCCAGTGTCTATTGTTCCCATCCTTATGTCTATGTGTACCCAAGATTTAGCTCTGCTTATAAGTGAAAACATGCAATATTTGATTTTCTGTTCCTGTGCTAATTTGCTTAGGATAATGGCCTCCAGCTACATCCATGTTGCTGCAAAGGACATGATATCGTTCTTTTTTATGGCTGTGAAGTATTCCATGGTGTATATGTACCACATATTCTTTATCCAATCCAGCATCAATGAGCACCCAGGTTGATTTCATGTCTTTGCTGTGGTGAATTCTGTTGCATAGTTGTTGGTAGAACAATTTATTTTCTTTTGGGTACATATGTAGTAACGGAGTGCTGGGGTGAATTGTAGTTCTATTTTTAAATACTTGAGAGACCTCCAAACTGCTTTCCACAGTGGCTAAACTAATTTACATTCCTACCAACAGTGAACAAGCATTCAAAAAAGACTTTAAAAAATAAAGATATTTTAAGTGATTCATGGCTCAATATTTAGAATTTATTGTGGTAGACAATAACTGGTGAATATTAGGGATATGTTGGATTATAGCTATAGCTACCTTTATTTACATTTTCAAATGTATGCGCATTGAAGAAAGAAACATAAATGTGCAGGTTGCCCTATGCCCTCAGAATATTAAACGAAGGCAATAAAACATGATAAAACAAAACGAAATGGAAATTAGAAGTTTTTACATATTGACTAAAACCCTGCCCTGAAAAATCCAATGCATACATTTAATATCTCTACTACCATGAAACTGAGATGAAAGGATGTTGCCATGGTATTATACTGACTGTATTAGGCTGTTCTTGCATTGCTATAAAGAAATACCCAAGGCAGGGTAATTTATAAAGAAAAGAGATGTAATTGACTCATCATTCTGCAGGCTGTACAAGCTTGGTGCCAGCATCTGCTTCTGGGGAGGTCTCAGGGAGCTTTGACTATGGTGGAAAGCAAGATGGGAGCAGGCATGTCAAATGGCCAGAACAGGAGCAAGAGAGAGAATGTGGGGGGAGTTGTCACACACTTTTAGTCAACCAGATCTCCCAAGAGCTATGGCAAGGACAGCACCAAAGGGATAGTGCTAACCCAGCACCAAAGGGATGGTGGTAAACCATTAATGAGAAAGCCACTCCCATGATCCAAGTATCTCCCACTAGGCCCACCTCCAACACTAGGCATTACATTTCAACATAAGATTTGGCAGTGACATGTATTCAAACTATATCACTGACTCCTTAGAAAATCCAACATTAAAAATGTTAAATGCATAACAGAAGTAAGTTTATTAGTTCCATGTTGCACAGGGAGTACTTGTAGGTTTTCTTTGAAAGGAGCCATTTATGATTCCTTCATTAGTGCATTTATAATATGATTCCATGTGCAAAATTTCCATTTCCACAGTTTCTTGGTAACAAATCTCTTGTGTGAAGCAAGGTCTACTTGTAATCTTATGCTTTACTAAGCAAGGCTGAGTAGCCTCAAGGTCATTCAGACAAGTTTTTGGCTTCTGTGAGAAGACAGACTCAAGCTATTTAAGGAATATCTGGCTGCTGGAGAGCCTGAAGCCAAATTTGCAGCTCATCACTAGCAAGTGTATGTTTTTTAGATGTTAACCCGACTTCTGGCTCCATCTAACTTTTCCATACTTATTTTTCCTTTACTTTGTTTAAAAATACTTCTCAAATCAAAACATTTTGAATTTCTGTATATTAAAAATGATCTCAGTAACCTGCCTTAAATTGTTTTTGATGCATATCTGGATATGAATTTAAAAATAAGAGTGACTAATTTGTGTGATTATTAGGAAGCTGAAAAGAGCAGAATTAAGAAATAGCCTATTGCCTAAATTATTTTTATGCTAGAATAGAAAATCAATAACCATAAAAAGCATGACTTCTTAACACGAAATAACTTATTTGCTGAAAAACACAAATAATTAAATGTGCCTTAAGTTAAATATATGGCTTTACTTGAAGTAATCCTAATACTGTAGTACTTATTTATAAATTAAATTCTAAACAGTATATGGATCTGCAAAAGATTACGACATTTTGAAAACTCTGTTTCAATATTTAAAGTGGCACATTGAAGTGTGATTCTCATGAAAATACCTATGACATCTACATTAATACACATTGGAAAGATAGTAATCAGTGAAACTTCTGTGATTTCCACATGAATCAACAGTGGAACATTGCTTAATGTACCACTCAATTACATCATGTTTAATTTATGTGGAAATGTTTGGAAATGCTTAAAATGTCTGTGGTAAATCATTTTACAGTCTTAATTAAACAGTTTTCTATGATAAATTGCTCTATAAACAAACTAAAATAATATTCTTACATAACTATCAATTTATTGTGAAAGACTCCAACCCCAAATCATTACAGTTTCTTCTTTGTATGAGCCAAAGCTTGTATTCTTCAGGGATTCATTTTCCTGTCATGTGGCAAATAATTTTAATACTCATAGAATGCTTATTTCCATCCCATAGCTGGTTGTTTTTTTTTTAAACTCACAATATTTATTTCTTAATATATAAATATCATAGTGAGTTATAGAGTCTCCAAAAACAATTAATTCTTAAACTTTGACACCCTTTCCCCCAATAATAAGGTACTGAATGTAATATACTAAAGAGTAATGTTCTCCTCCCAAATTCCATTACTTTTATTATAAAGAATATTTAAGAAAGGAGTTCAATTTAACGGTAGAAACTAGTTGAAATGTAATTTTTATGTTTGGCACATGAAATATTTTATGTTAAGCTGAGAAATAAATATTTTGAGTCAGAGAAATACTATCTAAAAATCAATAACTTCACAAGTACAATCTCCGTAACTTTAAAATCCAGGAAATTAGAGTCCTTTTAGGGTTTAAATCACTACTTGATTAAATGTTTCAATCAAATAAACCCCATTTTGTAATGTTTTATATGCACACTTACTTAAAATATAGTATTTTTCAAGAGCTATGATTGCTTTATGTAATGTAATTTAGTTAAAATAGATGCAAATTTATATGATTCCAGTTACATATGAGCTTAAAATTAGATGTCTGCTGCTTTTTGTATCATTTTCCAGAAAAATGAGTCAACAACTAATTAGGAAACTGTACCAGTCAACTCTTGGTTACAAA
Source organism: Macaca nemestrina (assembly GCF_043159975.1). Lineage (NCBI taxonomy): Eukaryota > Metazoa > Chordata > Mammalia > Primates > Cercopithecidae > Macaca > Macaca nemestrina. Next base: position 62,567,817 of record NC_092135.1, on the reverse strand, counting down.
TTAACAGAAATCCTTAACAACAAAGCAACACAGTCTGAGTATAATACACCAAAAGGAATATAGGTAGTGCACTACTGGGATTGTTTTTCAGCTGAGGCCTCAATGGAACTTTATGAGTCTCCTCCTCTACTTCACTTCCTTTGCCTTCAGTTTGAATCTCAGTGGGTCATGGTGAGGGATCTGAACCCCTCATGGCCCTCCTGAACCAGGTGGTAGTATAATTTCGTTGACATTTTCTCCCATTTCCCAAGTATAGCAGTAACTCTACTTTCCCCCAGGGGGAACAAGAAAACACAATAACACATTAACAACAGTAACGATGTTTTTATTTCCCTGTTTACTTAGGGCATTAAAAATCCAAACTCATCTGGTGCAGCCTTAGTTTCCAAATCAATGAAATATTACTGTGTCTCTTGGTAGAGAATTCCCCTTTTCTTGGTGCCATGCTATCAGAGTCCGAAAGCAAAAGGACAGAAAGCAAACAATTAGAACGTGTCAATAAATGTAATCGCAAAGCCTTGCATCCCAGTTTCCAATCCTAGGATTCCAGACCCATGTGTTTTAGCTAAGGGGGTAAAAGAACCCCATGTGATAGTCACTTGTTCAGAACATAAACCATATTCTGCAGGACAGTACCTCAAATTTGCAAGCTGTTGACTCTGGATGAAGCTCATCTGAGTTTTCATGGAGTATGCAATAATACCAACAAATCCCTTGAACATTAGCTCATTGCCTTTTTTCTCTATAAAGTTATTTCCTTTAAACTAAAGCAATTTCGTGTAGGATACCATATCCTTGCATACGGTAGACAATTAATCTATAGATAGAGCAAGGACAGAGAAAAATGATCAATAAAAGAAAAAATATCCAGAATAAATATTTATTGCAAGAAGGAAAGATTTCTGCTACTCACTCCTTATTTCCTAAAAGATGGCAGCTGCCCACTCTAGACAACCTGACACCAAATAGTTCTTTGGTCCTTCTAGGTGTAATGCTTATAAGGACTTGTGGTGGACTACTGCTATTATTAAAGGGAGCATTCATAAAGACCATAGCCATATTAACATTGGTAAGAACTCCATGTTGTTGAAACCATGAATAACCTTCATTCCTTCCATGATGAACATGTGGTTCTTGAGTCCACTGGAATTTTCTGAGAAAGAAGGGTGAACTGTGTCTACTGAGTGGGTCACCTTATTCACACTAGAGGCTTTGTGGTGAATATATAACTTCCCAATAAATATATTCTCCTTCTGGTCTCACTATAAAGGGTCATACCCCTTCAGCATACCCTTTCCCGAAACTTCCTCCATAATGCTCTGAGTCCACTATTTTCAAGTGCCTGATTGTCTGACCAGTGCCTTAACAGCTGAATTGGTGTAGGTTCCTGTTCTAGTTATTGTTGTTGCATAAAAACTTAACCCACAGCTTTGTGTCTTAAAACAATCACTTTATGGTAATCATGGATTCTGTAGGTAAGGAATTGGAGTGGGAGACAATGTATCTTTGCTCCATGATGTCTGTGACCTCAGTTAGGAAGTCTCAAAGCCTGGGGATGACTCAATGACTGTGGGCTGGAAGCATCTGAAAGCTTGTTCATTCACATATCTAGTACCTAAACTGGTCTGACTCAAAGACTAGGACTGGTGACTGGGGCACCTACACGCAGCCTCTCTTGGCAACCACACAGGATGACAACTACAGGGTAGTAGGATTTTGTTCCAGGTGACCACAGGAAAAATTTAATTAGCTGTTTCACTTTTCTATGCTAGGATGAGGCAGATCTAAATTCCATCCCTAAAATGATTAGGATTTAAAATTCCTTCAGCCTCAACAAGGCCAGATAAAAACCCTAGATTCTGCCCATTTCACTGAGGGTCTGTGCTATAACTAGCTACAGGTAACAATTTCTGTTTAAATCCAGGTCTTTTGTTGCACAACAAAAACAGACTCTGGCTTTACTAACCAGAAAAGAACTACACTGGAAGAATATAGGCTGGCTCAGACAGTCCACAGGAAGGTTAAAGAACCATGCTCAGGAAATGGGCCTTGGAGAATGGGAAGATAAAATGTATCTAAACTTGCATCTCAGAAACAGCTTGATAGGACATTGTCACTAGCAGTGCCACCACTAGGTCCTCACCATTGCTGCTGGCATGAACATCTACCACTACTATGACTGCCTGACCTAGTCAAATTCTACTGCGTCCTCCAGAACAACCTCTAACTATCCCAGTCTGTCACTTACTACAGATCCAGCATTCCTGCATTGAGTATCCTGTTGGTTTACTAAGAGACATGCCTATATCTTAGTTCATGGGGTGTGAAGAGGGGTTGAATGTTCTTTCCAGTTCACTAGAGGGAAGTGGGGTTTTGCCTCACCACATTTACACAACAAAACTCCTCCCAAGTAAACAAAAATGAAGCAAATACCCATTGAACATATTAATCTGACTATTCAATAATTAAAATGATTGAATGGATGGATTAAGAGTGAGTTAGTTCAAATCATTGCTTTAACTCTTTTATAAAATAAGGGTTCGACCTGTGATCTCTGATTTTTATTATAACTTTAAATTCTTTTTTAAAAATTATTGTCAGCCGGACATGGTGGCTCACGCCCCATATTAATCTGACTATTCAATAATTAAAATGATTGAATGGATGGATTAAGAGTGAGTTAGTTCAAATCATTGCTTTAACTCTTTTATAAAATAAGGGTTTGACTTGTGATCTCTGATTTTTATTATAACTTTAAATTCTTTTTTAAAAATTATTGTCAGCCGGACATGGTGGCTCACGCCTAAAATCCCAGCATTTTGGAAGGCTGAAGTGAGATGATCACTTGAGACCAGGAGTTTGAGACCAACTTGGGCAACAGGGAGACACTGTTTCTACAAAAAATACATAAATAAATAAATAAATAAATAAATAAATAAATATTTAAAAAGTAGCCAGGCATGGTGGTGCATGCCTGCGGTCCTAGTTACACAAGAGGCTGACATGGAAGGATCACTTGAGCCTGGGCTGTCAAGGCTGCAGTGAGCCATTATTGTGCCATTGCACTCCATCCTGGGCAACAGAGCAAGACTCTGTCTTTAAAAAAAGAAAAAAAAATATTGTCAGTATTATTTGCAGAGTCTCATCCACATGGTGGAGCCATATGCCCAGGACTTGGCAGTACCCACTGCACGAATATCATGAAACTCCTAATGAACCAAGTGGGCTAACATTTTGATGTTCCAATGGCTTGTTATATGTGTGTATATGAAACAGGTATACTTAAAGATAATTGAACACAGTTGGTTAAATGTAGTGGTTCTGCATCTAATTTTCCATTGTGTGAGCAGAAATGTGAGAATTTTTTTTTGACATCATCTCATTTTGCTTTCTGAACTACAGCACAGCTTGATCATCTAGAGATAGTGTATAAACTAGCAGACAGCAAACTCAGGAAACACCTTTCCCAAGGGTGTAGGTTCTTGGTACAGAAACCCTTCCATGAGAGACTAGGTTCCAAGGTTTTCTATGAGGAAATTTGGGAACTTTCTGTTTAATTCACCTCCTCTGAGTCATTCCTTCAGTAACCTAGAACTCACCTCTGAGAATGATTCAGCCTTTTTAAGCCGATACAGAATCTTTTCTCCCTCCTTTGGGAAAGATTGCAAATATTCTTGGAGCAAAAGGTGATGACACTCCAGAACTGGCTGGCTTTCCTCTTCACAGTAGATCTGTGATGGTTTCCAAGGAAAATACCTACAGGGAATCTCCCTGGCTTCATCTTTTGGCAGCCAATGCCAAACCAAGCTAGAATCTTCAGAGAAGATTTCACTTGCAGTGGCTCTGTGATTCATATATTGAAATCCTAACCCAAGGTATTAGGAGGTGAAGTCTTTGGGAGGTGACTAGGTCATGAGGACAGAGCCCCCATGAATGGGATTAGTGCCCTTTTAATAGAGACTCCAGAGGTACCCTCACCTCTAGCAACAAGACACCATCTATGAACTAGAAAGTGAGCCTTCACAAGACACTGAATCTGCCAGTGCTTTTATCTTGGACTTCCCAGCCTCCAGAGCTGTGAGAAATAAATTTCTGTTGTTTTGTTAGTCACCCAGTTTATGGTATTTTGTTATAGCAGCCTGAAATGACTAAGACAGGACTAAAGGGCATCTAGTAAGAAATAGGACCAGGCCCAAGTTTGGAGAACAGAAAAGCTTTTGTAATGATAACTATGAAGCAAGATCTCAAAGAATGAGTAGAATTTAATATGACAAATTATGTAGAATAGGATGTTCTAGACAGAAGAAGAGAGCTGCATGTGTAAAGCCCTAAGCCAAGAGAAAGAATGGAAGTTTCAAGGTAACTACAAGTAGTTCAGTAAGGGTGGAGCAGAGCTCTGCTGGTGCCAGGGAAAGAATGGTATGGAGAATGATGAGTTAAAGCCAGACAAGAAAGCAGGGGCAAGATCATGAGGGGTGCTGAATATCCCACACAGGAATTTGGGCATCATTTTAAATAAAAAGAGCAATATGTAATGCATATTACAGAACATAATAAAGCAAACAGAGTATGTTTTATTATTGAAAAATTGGGAGTAGTAACAGTACCTGGAGCATATGGTAGTTGTGAAGACTAAGTGAGATGAGTTTAGAACAGTACAGGGCCTGTAGTAAGCACTAGAAATGCATTACATATTGCTCTTATGATTTAAAATGATGCCCAAATTCCTGTGCGGGATATTCAGCACCACTCATGATCTTGCCCCTGCTTTCTTGTCTGGCTTTAACTCATCATTCTCCATATCATTCTTTCCCGGGCACCAGCAGAGCTCTGCTCCACCCTTACTGAACTACTGTAGTTACCTTGAAACTTCCATTCTTTCTCTTGACTTAGGGCTTTACACATGCAGCTCTCTTCTTCTGTCTAGAACATCCTATTCTACATAATTTGTCATATTAAATTCTACTCATTCTTTGAGATCTTGCTTCATAGTTATCATTGCAAAAGCTTTTCTGTTCTCCAAACTTGGGCCTGGTCCTATTTCTTACTAGATGCCCTTTAGTCCTGTCTTAGTCATTTCAGGCTGCTATAACAAAATACCATAAACTGGGTGACTAACAAAACAATAGAAATTTATTTCTCACAGCTCTGGAGGCTAGGAAGTCCAAGATAAAAGCACTGACAGATTCAGTGTCTTGTGAAGGCTCACTTTCTAGTTCATAGATGGTGCCTTGTTGCTAGGGGTGAGGGTACCTCTGGAGTCTCTATTAAAAGGGCACTAATCCCATTCATGGGGGCTCTGTCCTCATGACCTAATCACCTTCCAAAGACTTCACCTCCTAATACCTTGGTTTAGGATTTCAACATGAATTTCAGACCATAGTAAGTACCTGCTGTTTACCCCTGTCTTTGTAAAAGTTCATTGTAAACTACTTGATTCTTTGGCTATCTCCCCAACTTCCTCATAAGATTCTTAAAGGTAGAATTTCCTGATAGTATAGCGTATCACAGTGCCTGGAACATAGTGCATATATCCCATAAATAAAGGAATAATGAGTAAATAGGCCACTTATGGAATGATAGTTATTTCAAAACTGAAACAAAGAAAAGTAAGATATGCTGGTGGCAATTATAAAACATCATGTATGTTTTCTGCCCAAAGTATTCAAGCATACTGGGAATACATAAATAAATGAGTCATTTGGGGTATGTCTTATTCAAAATGGAAATTTGTAATCATTATGTATCACATATTTAAATGAATGTACTGTAAAATATAATTAATCCTACAAGAAAATTATTGCATCAGATAGAGAAAATCAAATAGGTAAATTGATTAATTATATTCCTAATTATTTCTTACATTTTTTGTTTTCATTTCTGTTTTTCAGTTAGGGCTTCTGCCTTAATTTTGGAATAAAGATGTTCACTGATCCTGGCTTACTGGACTTTAATCCAGTACTACTGAATTGAAGCACACTGTGAACTACAAACATATTTTCATTCATCATGGCAGATGCTCTTTGAAACCTGCATTGTGAGGACAGAAGTTCAATTAATGTGCCCATGTGTTCTTCTGACAGATAGAGGCCAAATGACACAATGGGAAGATCTTCAACTAAGTGTCAAGAAAAAAACTAGTGTTCTAGTGTTCTAGAGTCCTCTTTGCCACTTAAAATAGCCTGTGACTATAAGTGTGTCATCTATCATCTTGGAGGTTCAGAAATGGAAAGCAAAGACATTTTGTAAGTGGCATAGCATAAATGTCCATAGAATCCTGGCTTTGTCACTCCAACTTAGGTGACCACTAAACCATCTGTTTCCATTTTCTCTTTCACTTATTTAAAATACGTTTAGTGGTTAGCATAAACTGATGCTGTATTAGATAATTAAAAATGAAATAAGCGGTTGTTGTCTAGAGAAATACAGCATTTAGTGTGAAAGGCAGACATCCAAACCTCACATGATATGGTCAATAAAAGCCTTTCTCAAATTTGTATGTGTATAGGAACCACCTGAGGATCTCCTTAAAATGCAGATTGTGGTTCACTAGGTCTGGAGTGGGACCTGGGATTCCTCATTTCACACAAGTTTCCAGGCTATGGATACTGCTGATCAGTGAATCACAGTTTGAGAAGTGAGTGTAATAAAATGTAAACAGAGATATGCTACCAGAGCACAGAAGAAAAGAAACTAACTCAACTATGTAGGATCCAAAGAGGAAGTGAGACAGAGTTGAAGGATGAGTAACAAAAGGTGCAAAGGAAGGCATTCAAATGTCTTTGAGTAGAGGCACTATTTTATATTAGAACACAGAGGTATGAATCGCCATGGTGTGGGTGTAGAAAAATAATCCCACACTGGAGAGTCATATACAGGGAGACCAGTTTCCAGGAAGAGCAACAGTTCACTTGGGAGGTAATGAAGGCCTGAATTACTATAATGTATTCATGTGATTATTCATAGCTGAGTTTTCTAAAAGGTGTAGTGGAGACGGCCTAATGAAGGGGGAAACAGGGAGGATAAAAAGAAAAAGGAAATACATTTCTCCCAATATATTTATGAGGTAAAATGTGACAAGGCCATGGCCAGGTTCGGTGGCTCATGTGTGTAATCCCAGTGCTTTGGGAGGCTGAGGTAGGAGGATCACTTGAGGCCAGGAGTTCAAGATCAGCCTAGGCAACATAGCAAGACCCTCTCTCTACATAAAATTAGCTGAATGTGGTGTCACATGTCTATAGACCTAACTACTTGGGGGACTGAGGCAGGAGGATCACTGGAGCCCAGGAGTTCAAGGTTACATTGAGCTATGGTCATGCCACTGCTTACCAGCCTGAGTAACAGAGCAAGACACTGTCTCAAAAAAAAAAAAAAAAAAAAAAAAGAAAAAAAAAAAAAGAAAGAAAGAAAGAAAGAAAAGAAAATGAAAACAAAAAAGAAAAAGCAAATGACAGAACCAAATCACTGATCGTATGTGACTGAGGGTAAAAGAGAAGATAGACAGGAAAATTTATTGCTCTGGTGACAGGTAATGTTGTTTTTACTCAAGATAATGGTTATACTAGGGGAAACAGTTTCAGATTTTCTGGTGGAGGTAAAAAGTGAAGACAAAATGAATTTGAGCATTTAAAATTTAACGACTGAGGGACATATTTCCAGGGCCACTCTAGGTTTAAAGATCTACTATTGCTTCCCTATTATTAAGTAAATTTTCTTTGAATGCTGCATAGAGTGGCTACTTTATATTTTATAATAAATTTAAACATTTTTGAAAAAAAATTAACATTTTAGCATCATTTCATGAGTCCTTTGAGTAATTTCATTTTCTCATTTGTAAATTCTCTGTGTATTCCTTAAAGGTAGGTGTTATGACTTTTAATAGTATTAGGAATAATGCCAGCAAGATGGCAGAGGAAGGTGCCTAGACCTTGCTTCCCGACAGAAACACTGACTTAACGACAATACACAGCTCAAAAAGCCTTTATGACAATGGTAGAAATCAGTTAGAAAGTTGAAGTACACGGGGCAAACACAAAGCCAAGAATAGCCCCATTGAAATGGGAAGGAGAAGCAAGCTCCTCCTGTAAGCTGTTACAGTTCATAATCTGAATGAAAAGCCCCAATGTACAGCTTCTCCCTTGGGAGAAAGGAGAAGATTGGAATGTATGTCCAAGTTCCAGCTTTTGGGGTGAGAGGAGGGTGCTGCCTGAGAGATTGATTTCTATTTCTCCTAACTTGGAGCATTAACAGGGAACCAGGATGCTTTGGATGCCTGAGAACAAAATGCAACTCTAATTTGTGGCAGCACCAGAGAAACTGCAGTACTACAGACGGACATCAGAGAGAGCAAGAGATGACGAGTTCCTGAAAAAGAAACTGGCAAACCTCTTTCACTATAAAATTACATGCACAAGTTCAGGGAAGATACATTTCCATAAAAGGTTTGTGAGGCCACTAGACTCTCTATGCAGGCTGATTTATGAAGGTCTTCTCTGTACAAACCCAGTGCACAAAGATTGGGGGAAGTGGCTGTGCTTCAAATGCAAAAATCACAACAAAAAATAAGGCACACAAAAAAATAAGAAAACATGTCCAATTCAAAGGAATAAAGCCAATTTCCAAAAACCAATCCTAAAGAAACGACAAAGATCTTTGAAAGTAGCTAACAAAGAATTTAAAATAATCATCTTGAAGAAGCTCATTGTGCTTTTAGAGAAGACAGAAAACTAAACAAAATTAGAAAAATGATGCATGAACAAATTGAGAGTATCATTAAATAGATTTTTTTAAAATCCTATTAAAACAGAACAAAACAAATTCTGGAGCTGGCAAATAAAATAACTGAATTGAAAAATTCACTAGAACAGATGAAAGTAGACTTGATTAAGTAGAAGAAGGAATCAGTGACTTCAAGGACTTTTAAAATTCAAAGGTTACTTGAAATTATCAAGAGAATAACAACAACAAAAGAACAAAGAAAAGTGTTGAAAGTCTAAGGAACTTATAAGACACCATCAAGCAGAGCAATATATACATGATAAAAGTTGAAGAAGAAGAAGAGGAAGAGGAAGAAGAAGAAGAAGAAAGAATGGGGCAGAGAGCTTATCTGAAGAAATAACGGCTAAACGTTTCCCAAATCTGAGACAGAAAATGGTTGTCCAAATTCAAAAAGCTCAAGGAACTATAATGTTGATGAATGTAAAAAGGCCCACACTAAGACACATTATAAAGTCAAAAGACAAAGACAAAAAGAGAGTCTTAAAAGCATCAAGAGAAAAGTAACTCATCACATACAAGGGAGCTTCCATAAGATTATAAGTGGATCTCTCAGCAGGAACACCTACATCACAAAAGAAGAAAGATCTCAAATCACCAACCTAAATGTACACCTTATGTAACTAGAAAAAGAAGATCAAACTAAACCTACGGTCATCTGAAGGAACGAAATAATAAAGGGTAGAGCAGAGATTAATAAAATACAGAAGAGAAAAAAGTCAGCAAAACTGAGCTCATTCTTTGAAAAGATCAACAAAATTGACAAACTAATCTTCTCAAACTCTTCAAAAAAAATGGAAGGGGGGGACACTGCCACCTGATGCAAAATCCCTCAACAAAATACTAGCAAACCAAATCCATAATGCGTTAGAAGGATTATACATCATGACTAAGTGAAATATATTCCTGGAATGTGAGGATGGTTCAACATATGAAAATCAATCAGTGTTATACATTACATTAACAGAATGATGGACAAAAATCATGTGATCATCTCAATTGATGCAGAAAAGGCATTTTGCAAAACTCCAAAAACTTTCATCATAAAAACACTCAACACAAAAGGAAAAAAAAGGGAATGACATCCACATAATAAAGGCCATATGTGAAAAGTCTACAGCCAACATCATGCCAATAGTGAAAAACTGAAAACTTTTCCTCTAAGATCAGAAGCAAGGCAAGAATACCCACTCTTGTCACTTCCCTTCAACATAGCACTAGAATACCCAGCCAGAGCAATCAGACAAGAAAAAGAAATAAACAGAATCCAAACACAAAAGGACTAAACAAAATTATCTATGTTTACAGATGACATGATATCATATGTAGAACACTCTAATGATTCTATAAGAAAACCTGTTGGAACTAATAAACATATTCAGTAAATTAAAGAATACAAAATCAACATGCAACAATCAGTTGCATTTCTATGCATTAATAATAAATAAACTGAAAACAATTTAAGAAAAATATGATTTTTAATAGTATCAAAAATAATACTTAGGAATAAGCTTAAGCCAAGAGGCAAAATCTTGTACACTGAAAACTATAAAACGTTGCTGAAAGAAATCAACAAAGACACAAACAAATGGAAATACATCATGTTTGTGGATTGTAAAACTTAATATTGTTAAAATATCCACCCTACCCAGAGCGATCAATGAATTCAATACAATCACTGTCAAGTCCTAATGGCATATTTTTTGTAGACATAGAACCCTAAAATTCATATGGAATCTCAAAAGACAATGATGAAATGACCTTCTACAAAGGCACCAAGGATACACAAGAGAGAAAAGATAGTCTCTTCAGCAATGATGTTGGGAAAACCATGTATCTATATCCAAAATAATGAAATTGAACCCTTACCTTATGCCTTATACAAAACTTAAAATGGATTAAAGACCTAAATGTAAGATCTGAAACTATAAAACTCCTAAAAGAAAACACAGGAAAAAATCTTCATGACATTGGATTTGGCAATGATTTCTTGGATTTGACATTGAAAGCACAACGATAGCAAAAATAGACAAATGAGACTAATGTAACTTGAAAACTTCTGCACAGCAAATAAAACAATCAACAGAGTAAAAAGGTAACTTATGAAATAGGAGAAAATATTTGCCAACTGTATATCTTATAAGGGGTAAATATCCAGAATGCATAAAAAACTACTACAACTCAACAAGAAAAAGAAAAGTGGCCCAATTAAAAAATGGGCAAAAGACTTGAATAGATATTTCTCCAAAGATGTACAAATAGCCAATAAGTATATGAAAAGATGCTAAACATCACTAATCATGAGGGAAATGCAAATCAAATCCACAGTAAGATATCACCTCACACCAGTTAAGATGGCCACTGTCAAAATAACCAGAAAATAACAAGTGTTGGTGAGGCCATGGAGAAATTGGAACACTTGTGCACTGTTGGTGAGAATGTAAAATAGTATAACCATTATGGAAAACAGTATAGAGATTTCTCAAAAAATTAAAAATAGAATTATCACATGACCTAGCAATCCCTCTTCTAGGTACATACACAGAAGTATTGAAAACAGGAACTCAGAAACATTTGTGTACGGACATTCATTGCAGCATTATTCACAACAGCCAAGAAGTGGAAGCAACATTAATGTCTACCAACAGATGAATGGATTTTAAAAACATATTCAGTGTATTAATCTATTTTCATGCTGCTGATAAAGACATATCAAAAACTGGGCAGAAAATGTGGTATAATGGACTTACAGTTCCACATGGCTGGGGAGGCCTCACAATCACAATGGAAAGAAAGGAGGAGCAAGTCACGTCTTACATGAATGGTGGCAAGCAACGAGACAGCTTGTGCAGGAAAACTCCTTTTTAGAACCATCAGATCACGTGAAACTTACTCACTATCACAAGAACAGCACGGAAAAGACCTGCCCCATGATTCAATTATCTCCCACCGGGTCCCTCCCACAACACGTGGGAACTATAGAAGCTACAAGATGAGATTTGTGTGGGGACACAGCTCCAAACCATATCATTAAGCCTGAAGAAAGAAGGAATAACCCTGTTGAGTTATACAACATGGAGGACATTATGTTGACTGAAATAAGCTAGTCACAAAAAGACAAATGCCACATGATCCCACTTATATGAAGTATCTAAAACAGTCAAACTTTTAGAAACAGATAATAGGATGGTGATTGCCAGGGACTACAGGGTGGGAGAAATAGAGAGTTATTGTTTAATGGGCATAAAGTTGCAGTTTTGCAAGATGAAAAGAGTTCTGGAGATGGATGATGGTGATATTTGTACAACATCCTGAATGTACTTAGTGCCACTGAACTGCACACTTAAAAATGGTTAAAATCATAAATTTTCTACTATGTTTTGACCACATTAAAATGATTTTGCATACTGTATCTTCTAATCTTGCCTGTGGTGGTCATATAATACAATTGACTTTCTATCTCTTCCTCTTAATTATTGCCAGCATCATTTCAGCTACTTTTGTAGAAAAGCGATTATTGAGCATATCTTCTCTTTTCACAGTACCCTTTCATTTCTCATTGAGTTCTATTTGATTATATTCCAGACTCTTTAAATAAATTATTCTGAAATGATTTGTCATAAATAAATTATTTTTGGTAGTGAATAATATTGGAAGTTTAAAAGAAGTACTGGGTGGTAAAATGAATTTTGTAAACTTTTGTCTCCATTTGTAGAGCTGATTTCTTTTATATAACCGGAGTCTCAAAATCATGAATCCCCAGGGCCAGAGAGGTAATATAGTGGAGTGCAGCAGGCTGGGTATAAGAATTCTGGCACTAGCATTTCATACTACAGTCGAAATTTAGTCTTGATGCTAGGGAGACACTGGGGTTCAGTAGGAAGTGTGGCAAACTGGAAAGCATAGGACCCAGGTAAAGGGGTAGCTATTCATAGTTCCAGGGAATTGATGCTGTGTGGGAATGCACATCCTCTCAAGATCTTCTGGTTTTTACAGAGAAGTAGAGATTTGCATTTTCATTTGAAATCTACTGATCTTACTATATTGGTGCAAATATTTAAAAAAATACCATTCACAGTTCTTATGGGTTGAATGTGTCCCCTAAAAAGGTACAGTGAAGACTTAACCCCAATACCTGTGAATGCGACCTTATTTTGAAATAAGGTCTTTGCAGATGTAATCAAGATACATTGAGGTCATTAGGGTGGGCCTTGATACAATATGACTGGTGCCGTTATAAGAAGAAGAAAAGAGAAAAGTCCATAGGGAGAATTTCATGTGAAGACTGAAGCAGAGATTGAACAGAAGCATTTACAAGCCAAGGACCACCAAGGACTCTCGACATCATCAGAAGCCAGAGGTGAGGTATGAAACGGATTCTCCCTCAAATTCCTCAAAGGAACAAACCTTGCCAACAATTTGATTCAAATGTCTAGCCCCCAGAACTGTGAGAGAAAACATTTCTGTTGTTTTTCTAGTACCCAACTTGTGGTACTTTGTTATGGCAGTCCTGTAAAACTAATGCCATAGTAAGTAAACGTACCTCTGAGTTTTATATGTCGTTTGCCACCGTATCATATTAATAATCTTATTATGGATTTTTTAAAACCCAAGAATTTTAAAAAGTACATGTTTGTGGCTATGCCTGTTTGGAATATAGCAAGGTACTTTGTGTCACTATCAACATCTCCACCATATTCTGATCTCTTACTCCAAGAGATGACCAGAGAGATAAGTATTTCAGTTTATTACCTCAGTAAATATTAAGGACTTTCCAGGTGCCAGTTATTGGACTAGGCACAAGAGGTACAACTGAAAAAGAAAATCCAAATCCCTTTTTCCTCAAGAAAGTTACCATTATAAAATCAGTTCTAATACAGTAACTGCGATGATGATGGAGTAGCATGGATTGCTATGGGAAGACAAAGGAGGAGCTCCTAACACCAAGAGGCTTGGAAAGTGATCACAGGGTGAAATGATAGCTTATTTGTCCTACAACTAGTATATACTGGCACTAAATTCAAACCCAAACCTCATTCTACCTTACCTCTCCTTTGTTTTTTTTCATCTGAAAAATGAGAATAATATTACTTGTTAAAGATTTATGGTGATTAAAAAAAATAGGAAGCACATTGTCTCAACGTCTGATCATGGTAGACCTTACTTGTGCCCACACAAATCTGGGCCTTTCTCCCTGTCCTGGATACACAGAAGACATTTCCCAGATGCAAACAGAAGATCACATTTCCCGGAATCCCGTTTGCAGCTATGGGGAGCCTTGTGACCAGTCCTGGCCAAGGTGTGAAAGCATAGAAGGGCCAGCATGTGATTTTTCACACTCTTGACCCTTGCAGGAACCAAGGAGATCCTGTGTTCTAGATGGTGGACCTGCAGATGATGACATTTGTGTCATCTAGGATCCCCCAGCAACCACATGGAATAGAACCTCTGCCAAAGAGGTCCTTTCCACATGATACAAACAAATCCTTGTTTTGTTAAGCCACCAGGATTTGAGAGTAAAATTTTCACAGCAATTTATCTTAATCTATCCTAATTAATATACTTGTCCATAAAACAGGCTCTGCAAATGTCAGTTTTCTTCTTTCTTTTGATAATAATTTGGAAATAACCATTAAGTTTTTAAAAAGTATTAAAAGTTAGGCTGTGTATTAGCCAGCTGCATAGAATATTCTTATTCTAGGTTCTGAGACAAACCAAGAGCTGCTATAATAGTTGAGAAAGCAACTGTGTCCTAAGATGAGCTGAAATAAAAAATCCATTCATTGTCATAAAAAAGTCACATCTCATTAAAGATCATTTCTCTCATTCCTCCAGACCAAATTATTTAAGTTTTAAAATAGCAGAAAAACATTGAAAAAACATATCAATGCTAAAAATTTCATCTTGAGGTTTCAGTCACTATTCTTAACGTACCTTCAAAGGGTTTTGACTGTCTTTACTACAAATAGAAGACTTCCAGGAAGGGGTCATTCAACAAAAAGAAGTCTTTGATTTTCTCTACAAAATGGGACATACGAAAAGAGATGAGAGTAAATATAATACCAACTTTTCTGCTCAAACAAATCTAAACACTTTTGCCTAACATTCATGTCTTGATGATATGTTCTGATTTGCTAACCAACCTCATTTCCCACTTTTTCCCAACATAGACTTCATTTTAACCAAGTCTTCTCAAAGTCCACAAACAAGCCATATTCATTCTTTCTTTATGTCTTTACCCATTTGCCTGAAATGCCCTTCTCTCTTACTTGGAAAATGAGCTCTGCGTCTGCTTCCTGTAGTTGTACTTTGTTCTCTTTCTTTATGTCTTTATCCATTTGCCTGAAATGCCCTTCTCACTTACTTGGAGAATGAGCTCTGTGTCTGCTTCCTGTAGTTGTACTTTGTCCTCCAGGATTCAATATATGTTTTTTTATGCCTAGTAATTTTGTGTCTTTTCTGGACTATAACTCTCCAAGAACAGGAATGATTTTTTTTTTTTTTTAAACACACTTTACCTCCTTATCCTCAAAGCTCTGGCACAGTACTGAACACACCACCAACAGTAAGTAAATTCCTCTTGGTTGGCTGGTCTGTGAGTGTGTGTGGAGAAGGATGGGTAATGAAGTGTGAGCAGGGAGAGTGGAAAATTGAAGTGGTTTTAGCAGAAGGTCTAGCAGCTGAAGAATCCGTCTCTGAAGGCAGGGGGAACTTGAAAATCGTCTTCCACAGTTTTGTTTTTTAGTTGAGTATTACCAACTAATGACCATTTTAACAATAGACTTACCACAACTGTTCCATAGAGAATGAAAGTATGCAATGAGGCACTTCAGAAACTTTCCTGCTTGGAAATAGCTGTGTGTGGCTGTAGAAAGAGGCCCTGGGAATGTTACTACCGTTCATATTTTAAATATCAACTACTATATTCTCTACTATTGCCTCCACTTTTGAGAAAAACATGCATGATCACTGGGTACAATGTATGTATTATATCATTTCGCCCAAACTGTTACCCATAACAAGTTATTTTATTTTAGAGGTCACTCTATTAAATTGCTGTTGTTTCCCATCTTTTTAAACTTTTTATTCTGTTTGCCTTCTCCCAACATAATATTTAGTATGACATGGATTGCTTTTCTTATTTTTGCCAACCAATGTGCTTTAATGACAACAACAAATAAACATGGAGATTACAGACAACTTCCAAATATTCTACACATTTATGCAGATTATTTTCAGGGTTTCTCATACCAATTGAAATTAATCATAAAAGTGAGTTAAAACAAAGAGGTTTTATGTAACGATGATGTTTCAGTTTGTTAATAATGTGATGCATACTCATGTGAAGTGCATTGGTACCAGTAAGTAAAAAGATTTAAGATGTGTAGGTAGATTTTTCTCAGCTTCCTGATTGTACAACAATATACTGTAACCCGTCAAAATTGCTATTTTCAAATATATTATGTTAAAATAGGTGCTAAATTAGATTTGATGTTCTGAAAATGAAAGGTCATATGCTCGAGTCAGGGCCATGAACTGAAGTGCTTGAGTGGAAGTAGAGAAGGAAAGGATTGGGAGGGAGATGTTCACTTGAGCATAGTTACTCATTGGATAAGCATTTCTTGAATGCCAGGTGCTGTTCTAGGCACCGAGGAGGAGCTCTGAGGATCCCAGATAGACCTGCTGTCCACAACCATGGAGCATACATTCAATTTGGGGAGATAGGCAATATGCAGATGAATAAATGCTCATGATGGCTTCAGGTAGCAGTGAATTCTATGAAGAAAATAAAACAGGGTGATGTACCAGAGTGGTGAGGGAAGGGTTGTTGAGGAAAAGCTCTATGGGGAAGTAACACGTATCAAAGGCCTAAGTGACACAAAGGAGATAGCTTTTCCCCAATGTGGGGAAATAATGTCCCTGCAAAGGCCTATAGGCTCGAGTGAGCTTAGTATGTTTGTGTTTGAGGAACAGGAGGAAGGCAAGCATGACGAAGGAAAAATGAGGCGGCAGATGTGACAGGATAGAATGGCATGGGGCCAGGCTGTAGGCCATGGCAAGGAGCTTGGGTTTTCATTCTGTTGAAGATTGGAGCCCTGACTTCCTGTTTTATTGATTCTGGCAGGACCTGCGTACAGTCTGCCTGCGTGTCCACCTGTTCCTAGCTGGTGGCTTCAGGTGCATGTTTTCTCCCTTTTCTTGTCCTGGCTGCTGTTTTGAGGAAACCACCATCTTTCAAACAGGAAGGCTTCATGTCTTTGAGGGATTATTTGGAGAAAACACATATTCTGTGACTCATTAGCCATTTCTCAAAGTACACCTGGTCCTCATGGTGGCTATTTTTGTAATAAACAGAATACTAGTTATGAAACAAACCTAAATGTGAGGATGGGTAAAATGGAGTGCCCTTTAGAAGCTCCATGCCATCTCTTGTGGTGTTGGTCCCAAGGCCAACATATTCATACGGCTCAGCAGACATGGCACTTTGAGCCTATAATACTTTTAGGGGTACATAAAGTGATTTAATTATTTTAATAATAAAAAATCAACTTTTAATTAAATAATATATTCACCTTTATACCAATGCATTCATAAAATATAATTTAAATATTTTTATGGAGGAAGGGACTTAAGAAGGCAAAACATCCCCAGGAAGTCATGATACACCCATGTTACCGCTTATATAATAAGAGACATTAACGTACTGTGTACTCTTCAATAGAATTGTAATTCTGAAAGAAATTCATTTTATTTTGCTTGTTTTAGCTTATTAAATTAATGGACTCTAAACTATTTGAATAATAGACTACTGTACCATTATATTACATGTGGTATGACATATACACAGTGTTACAGCAAACTAAATATGGCCTGAGAAGGACTCCGTATTTCTAGATTTGAGTCCTTTTGGATGAACTGCAACCTAACTTAATAGGTAGACAAGATTGAAAACCTAACTTAGAAGTATGTGCCTGCAACAATAGATGAGCCTTGGCCAATCCCAGCAGCCATACTTCATCCACTCAAACCCTGCTGAGTGTTCAAACTGTGTTCAAATAAGGCAAAATGACAACCTGTAACAATTCAGCTGTTTCTGTACCTCACTTTCAATTCCTGTATGTCACTTTACTTTTTTTGTCTAGAAATCTGTTCTGACCACAAGGCACCCCTGTAGTCCCTCTGAATCTGCTATGCTTCTGGGGGCTGCCCAATTCGCAAATTGTGCATTGCTCAATTAAACTCTTTTAAATTTAATTCGGCTGAAGTTTTTCTTTTAACAATAGTTATAGATATATAAGCAGAATATTTTAAAGACTAGATGAAAAGGGAAAAATAATATGTGTATATAATTTTCAAATTATTAATATGTAAAATCTTTGCTCTTAACAAAATTTTTTTAGTGAAAGTTATATAATTGCATATGCTGAAATTGTGTGAAAGTCTTACTTTAATATTTTGTAACCTAAGAGTTTAGTTCAGCTTCTTAAACTTGGCTGAAAATTATACTTCACAAAAATCTGTATTTCTAATGGAAAGAGTACACAAAAGGTGGCACTAATTTTTTAATCCGATCTAACAATTATGCAAATATTTGTTGAAATTCATAAACTTGGTGTCTTCTCACTTGTTTCTGACACCTAATCAGAAGTTGTTGAATTGTTACATTTTTAGCAATGAGTTCATGACCCACTGAAATTCTTTATTTAGAAAATTTGTAAGCAGGTATAAAATGTTACCAAGTTTTTTGTTGCTGGTTTGGGTTTTGTTTTTAGTGAGAAGGTCTTGCTAAGTTTCCCAGACTGAGCTCAAACTCCTGGGCCTAAGCGGTCCTCCCACCTCAACCTCCTGAGACATTGAGACTACAGGTACCCGTTAGTGTGCTTGGCTTAAGAATTTTTCTTTTGTTTGTGTCTTTTTAATTAATAAGCAATTATTAGAGTACTTATAGGTGACATATTTCAGCTGCTGCTAAAATGAAGCAAAATCACATAACAATAGAAATATTTCTAAAGACTCATTTTCAAAATGCTTTTTCCTTTTGTGAGTTTCTTTCAAAAAGACAGTTATGAATCACTCATTGATAAGACACCAATTTTATCTTGATGGAATCAATTTTAAACTGTCTTTAAAAAGTATCTAGCAGGTAGCATTCTACGGAGACCTACCTGTAATCGCAGCAAAGTTCAGCAAATTTGGATCTCTTAACTAATTTGCAATGTAAACTCAATTTTTTATTTCAACGACTACTTCAAGTACTTTGAGAAGATAACCAGTAGGACACAATTTCGTGGTCATTGTCTTCCTCATTACGAAGTACTCAAACGTTACAATATTTAAAATAATAAATTTTAAAAGTGACTTAATGGGACAGGGAAATCACAATCCATAGCAAAACAGTGAAAGGGAACTCAAGAGTGTTAGAGTAATTCTCAAAGAGCATCGACTCTCATAATATGCCCTGGGCATAACTTATACACTTGGTATGAACTGAACTTTGCTAATATACAGAGGGTGTGAAGGTGCCAGTGTAAATATCGATGTTAATGATAAGTAAAGCTTAATTTCTTTTCTATTTTTTAGACAAGAAATACTTATAAATTGGAGGCTTGATAGTTTCATCTCGCACTATAACAGATTATTTTATTTTAGAGGTCATTCTATTAAATTGCTGTTGTTTCCCCTCTTTTTAAACTTTTTATTCTGTTTGCCTTCTCCCAACATAATATTTACTATGACATGGATTGCTTTTCTTATTTTTGCCAACCAATGTGCTTTAATGACAACAACAAATAAACATGGAGATTACAGGCAATTTCCAAATATTCTACACATTTATGCAGATTATTTTCAGGGTTTCTCATATCAATTGAAATTAATCATAAAAGTTAGTTAAAATTTTTTTTTAATGAAAGAACAAAACCATGTCCTTTGCAGCAACATGGATGAAGCTGGAGGCCATTGTTCTAAGTGAATTAACTCAGGGAAGGAAAACAAACATGGTATGTTCTCATTTATAAGTGGTAGCTAAACATTAGGTACTCATGGACATAAATATGGCTACAATAGATACTGTTAACTACAACAGTGGGGAGGGAGGGAGGAGAGCAAGGGCGGAAAACCTAAGTGTTGTGTGCTATGTTCAGTAGCTGGGTGACAAGATCAGTCATATCCCAAACCTCAGCATTATACAATGTACACACGTAACAAACTTGCACATGTACCCCCTGATTCTTTTTTTTTTTTTTTTTCTTTATTTGAGACAGAGTCTCACCTTGTCACCCAGGCTGGAGTCCAGTGGCGAGATCTCGGCTCACTGCAAGCTCCGCCTCCCGAGTTCACACCATTCTCCTGCCTCAGACTCCCAAGTAGCTGGAACTACAGGCGCCCGCCCCCACGCCAGACTAACATGCCAGGCTAATTTTTTTGTATTTTTGTTAGAGACGGGGTTTCACCGTGTTAGCCAGGATGATCTCGATCTGTTGACCTCATGATCCGCCTGCCTTGGCCTCCCAAAGTGCTGAGATTACAGGCGTGAGCCACCGCGCCAGGCCATGTACCCCTGATTCTAAAATAAAGGTTGAGTGTGGCGCGGTGGCTCATGCCTGTAATTCCAGCACATTGAGAGGCTGAGGTGGGCGATCATTTGAGATCAGGAGTTCCAAAACAGCCTGGCCAACATAGAGAAGTGAAATCCCTTCTCTATTAAAAATACAAAAATTAGCCGGGCGTGGTGATACGTGCCTGTAATCCCAGCTACTCGGGAGGCTGAGGCACGGGAATCACTTGAACCTGGGAGCCAGAGGTTGCAGTGAGCCGAGATCAGGCTGCTACACTCCAGTCTGGGAGACAGGGCAAGACTCTGTCTCAAGAAAATAATAATAATAAAATAAAATAAAGGTTGAACTAGTAAAAAAAGAAAAAATTATTTCTGTAATTAAAAAGCAATTTTACAAAGCCTCTCTTCACTAAACAAACCTAGATTAGCAGAAGATATTCAGAGACCTATGAAATTACATGATCTCATGAAGACTGGGCAAGTAAATATAGGTCTTCAGCAATGAAGTTATTTTATTCACATACCTTTTGTTTTCTTTTCATAGAAGTCTCTCATACTGAAACAACAAAAATATGCTGAATGCTTATCAACCAAAAATATCCAAAGCTAGAAGAATTTTTTGTGTATTTAGCATTATGAAAGGATGGAGAAGCAAATGTCACTTATATTAAATTGGAATTTTGAAAGTAAAATGATTTTATCTAATTTATTAAAAATTGAAAACCAGAGGGCAATGAAGGATGAGTATTTCAAAGACAGAATGTTAGAAAATGAAAAGAGCACCTTAATAGTCGAGATAAAGTTATACAATTAATTGACTTTATTTTCAATTCAAAGTGTTCCATAACTTCAGTTGCTGATCGTTCAATTCACATTTGAAGCAAGTCTGAAAGTTAACTTAGAATGTTATTCCTAAATGTTTTCTAGTCACAATTTCCTAGAAATCCATTGTCCATCAGTATTGCCTAGACTTTGCCAATCTACTTTTATTCAAAAAGGAGGCAGGGGGGGAAGCCTGGAAAAATAAATGAGGTTTGAAGTAACATTTTACAAAGGTTTAAAACCTTTGTAAAAAAAGGTTTTAAAAGTCAATGGTCACAAAAAAATTATATTCAGCTCATCAAATTTACCTTGGCCTAATCCATATTTACCAACTTAGTTCCTCCTAGCTATTTTCATCATCTTCTATCATTAAACTAAGACAGTAGTCCTCAGTCTTGAAAGTAGCAGAAATAACCCCTTGAGGGAAGTAATAGTCACTTACCTCTCCAACCCCGCCTTCTCTGTCTACTTTGAGGCTTCTTCTTCCTCCTTCTGCCCCCTGAATGTTCCTGCCTGAGGTTTGTTCAAGTCTTTACTTTTCATACCCTTGCCTCTGACAATCTCATTTGCTCTATGATTTCAATTATTGTCTCTCTGCAGAAGAATCCCCAACAGATGACACTAGAGGAGGCTTTTCAAACTACAGGCAGGCATTCCAACTTCCTGCTGTCCATCTACATTTGGATATCCTACAGCAATGCCAATGTAATGTATACAAAACCAAAAGCATGATTAGCCTACATCCTCAATTTAACTCCTCCATTTCTGTGAATGCTCCACTCCGTACCTACCTTGTCTTGAAGCCCAGGGCTTCTTTGAATTGTCCCTCTCCTTTCCCACTGTCCTACCCTTACTATCATCACGTGCACTGTTTTCAATAGCTTCTTAAATCGTCTCTTTACTTCCAATTAAGGAACATGTCAACTTGAATCATCACCCTAAAGCATAGCTTTAATTATGTTTCATATGTTCTTTAAAAACCTTTGTTTGCTTCTGATTATCTATAGAAGAATGTTAAAATTGCTCCATCTGGCATTCAAGAATTTAAAGATCTGTCAAACTTTCTTGGGGTCACCTCCCATCCATTTGATTACTTATAGCTTTTACACTCAAGTTGAACTTTATCACTTAATATTTTCCTAATATAGCATGCAATCTCTTGCTCCTTCATATTTTGCTGATATTGTGTATCCTGTCTGTAGGTTGAAGTACTACACAACCTTGAAAACCCAGTTCAAATTATGTCTTTTCCAAGAAGCTTGAACTCCTGGGTTCAAGCTCTAGTTAGCTGTAATCTCTATTCTGATGAGCACCATCATGTAATGGAAAGGGCATGGGCTTTGAAATTCTATGCAGCTGGGTTTCAAAGTCATTATATTAAAGTTTTTATAATAGAAAAGATATTTAACTAATTTAAATCTTGGTTTTTCCATCTATAAAATGGGTATAATACAACTTATCAAAAGGTTCAAAGGAAACCCTGTGTGATGTGATTGATGTCACCAGGAGAGTCAGTAGAGTGACTTCTAAGAAGCCTGAAAAAGGAGAATTTTCTTTCATTCAGATACATCAGATGTCTACTATGGATCAGGCACTTTAAAGAATAATGAGTGAATTAAACACAGGCCCTGCCTGCCTCAAGCTAATAGCCTTGGAATATAAATTCACCTGGCCAGGCGCGGTGGCTCATACCTGTAATCCCAGCACTTTGTGGGGCCCAGACGGGTGAATCATGAGGTCAAGTGATCGTGACCACCTGACTAACACGGTGAAACCCCGTCTCTACTAAAAATCCAAAAAAAGTAGACGGGCATGGTGGCGGGAGCCTCTGGTTCCAGCTACTTGGGAGGCTGAGGCAGGAGAATGGCATGAACCCTGGAGGCGGAGCTTGCAGTGAGCCGAGATCGCGCCACTGCACTCCAGCCTGGGCGACAGAGCAACACTCCGTCTAAAAAAAAAAAAGAATATAAATTCACCCGAGCCCAGGGTCTACTCCTCTACTTTGCAGACTCAGGAACTTGACCTAATTTTTTTTTTTTTTTTTTTTTTTGAGACTGAGTCTCACTTTGTTGCCCAGGTTGGAGTGCAGTGGCATGATCTTGGCTCACTGCAACCTCTGCCTCCTGGGTTCAAGCGAGTCTCCTGCCTCAGCCTCCCGAGTAAGTGGGACTACAGGCATGTACTACCACGCTTGGCTAATTTTTGTATTTTTAGTAGAGAAGGGGTTTTGCTATGTTGGCCAGGCTGGTCTCAAACTTCTGACCTCAAGTTACCCACCCACTTTGGCCTCCCAAAATGCTGGGATTATAGGCATGAGCCACCACGCCTGGCCTTCACCTAGAAATGACTGGATTAATGGATGTGACTTTTGCACATGATATCCTTGAGACTAATATTTGAAACCAGAATAACAATTTATTTCCTTCCCTCCCTCCTTCCCTCCCTCCCTCCCTTCCTTCCTTCCTTCCTTCCTTCCTTCCTTCCTTCCTTCCTTCCTTCCTTCCTTCCTTCTTCCTTTTCCTTTCTTTTCTTTTTTTCTTTTTTTTCTTTTCTCTGAGACAGGGTCTTGCTCTCTCACCAAGGCTGGAGTTCAGTGGCACAATCATGGCTCACTGCAGCCTTGACCTCCCAGGCTCAAGCAGTCCTCCCACCTCTTAGTTATCTGAGTAGCTGGGACTACAGGCACACACCACCATACCCGGCTAATTTTTGTATTTTTTGTAGAGACATAGTTTCACCATGTTGCCCAGGCTGGTCTTAAACTCCTGGGCTCAAGCAGTCTTCCTGCCTCAGCGTCCCAAAGTGCTAGGATTACAAGTGTGAGCTATTGTGCCTGGCCCAACAATGTCTTATTTATCCTGAAAATGCAACAGTCAAACAAACTGGTCCCCCAACCTTGGTCTACCCACATAGCCATATAAAGTCAGAACTAGAAGGGGAACAGATTCAAATATTGGATAGACTTGGGCTATGACAACCAGACAGATAATTTCCAAAGCAGGAGGGTAGACTTTCTTTCTTAATACATGTTTGCAGATATGTGGCATCTAGAATGTTTAGCCCAAGAGAGGCCCTGGAGTGATCCCCCTCTCCTATTTTCCTTTATTTTCTGAAGAATTTCCAGAAGAGTTTTCCACATGTTCCTATAAAATGTAAAGGTAGGAAATGTTTGCTACAGATCACTGCACCAGGTGTTACCTCATGGTGAGGCTGGGAGTGTTTGCAGAGGGGAAGAGATGGAACTCTGAACTAAATTTTTAGCAGGGCCTAGGAATCATCATGTGGCAAGATAAATCACTGGGTGAGAATGAACTCAACTGAGTATCTGCCATTAGGCAATGCAGCAAATCAGAGTCAAAGACTAGATTTCAGTGTCAAGCCAAAAGAAGTGTCATTATTTCCAAACCGATTTTTAAGTTGCAGATTGTTATGTGTTTGTTAATATATGATTTAAATTTCTTAAAGACTGAGACAAGACTTTCTAATAGAACGCCATACCCTATAGACAATAGACTCTGAATTGATGCATAAGAAATACATGAATGATCCATTTAATCCTTAAACAGCATACAAATTATCTAGGCATACTTTGTACATGGGGTAAAGGTATCTCCCCTTATGAGAGAGATATTTGGGGGTTGGAAGAGGACATGTGAAATGCAGGCCTTAGATGGCATGAGACTTAAATAGTATCAGGTTGGCATCAGAAGGGAGGTTGAAATTTTATCTCTAACTTCCTCCTATCCCTTTGATATTCAAATGTCCAATAAGAGAGAAATCTCCAAGCCACATTGGCTCAGCATGAGTCAAAGGGAAACTATAGAATCAAAATAATCTTACCAAGATAGTGTTTCTCTGGCTTTGTCCACACTCACTCTGCAGGCTATTTATCCCCTCACAAAATTGTAGAGTGTACAGTAAACATTGTAAGTTGTTAACTGTTATTTTTATATGTCCATCTATCCGTCACTAGGTGTGTTCCAAAAAGGATTTGAGGTGGCTTGCACAAATACAGCAAGATAACAATAAAAATAATAGATGCAAATAAAATATATAGAAGGAAGTCAAGGTCAATGCTGAGAATAAGAAAAGGATATAAACTAAAGCCAAGGGTATTATTCGCCCACAGAACGCAGGATTTAGGGATCTGTGTACTTGCTATAAACGGGGTAGAAAACCGCGATACTGAGCTTTCTTTTATAAGCACTTGATCTTTGCTGGTATATTCTAATTCCTTGGGAAATCCAAGTTCCTTACAACATGAAAGCCAAAAGAGAATCTGTAGGGAAGGGATATATTAGCATTTCTTTAGTTATACCGTCTTATTTCCTTAGGTATAACACTATGTTACATTGCTAGTTTAAAAACTGTTACCAGAGATTTTCAATTCCTATAGCATGTTCTTTAAGGGAATTTTCATTTCTATAATATCTTGCCACAATCCCAATCCTTTTACTTCTTTTTATCTTTTTAAAATCGAATCCTGCTGCTCCTTTAAGACATTCGTTCAAGGCTAGTCCTTGGATTTACTAGCACTGCTGTTTTAAATAAGAAATGACTAATTTGTTTATATTTCTAAATAAAAGTCAAGGAGATGGGAACTACATCCAGCTACTGAGAGTAATAAAAGTTGAGATATGAAATAGCTATACTTTACACTTCCATATTAAAGCTGGTGGCAGGATCACTGTGAACCATCTGGAGCTCAGAGGTCTAAGAGTATGCACAGTTTTGATCTAACAAGGGCAGGCATGCACAGGTGTGCCAAGAGGCACTTACTAAAAGTTGTGCTTTAAGGGCTGGAGAATAAAGCACACTCCCTGGAGGACTGCTGTGGTTTTCTTTACCACTTTAAAATAAATGATATTGTACTGACTACAGCTCATAAAAGTGACAGACTGACAGACTGGGCCCCAAATTTCTTCTTCCCACAAAGCAATCGCAAGCAGGAATATTACAAACGCCAAAAAATTTTTGGTACTACTGAGAATTAGGGGACTTAATTGGGGCATTATGGAAATTCATAAGCATGCTAGAAGTTTTACATGAAGCAGTCTGAGCATCTGAATGTTGTGTTAGAAGATAAATGAACAGGCTGGGTGCGGTGGCTCGTGCTTGTAATCCTAGCACTTTGGGAGGCCTCTACTAAATATACAAAATACAAAATACTCTACTACAAAATACTCTAATACAAAATACAAAATTTAGCTCTACTAAAATACTACAAATTACAAAATTTACTAAAAATACAAAAATTAGCTGGGCATGGTGACGTGTGCCTGTAGTCCCAGCTACTTGGGAGACTGAGGCAGGAGAATCGCTTGAACCAGGGAGTTGGAGGTTGCAGTAAGCTGAGATTGCACCACTGCACTCCAGTCTGGTGACAGAGTGAGACTCCATCTCAAAAAAAAAAAAAAAAAAAAAAAAAAAAAAAAAAAAGATAAATAAATAAATTCATAGTCTGGGTATGGTGGCTCACCCTTGTAATCCCAGCACTTTGGGAGGCCAAGGCAGGCAGTCCACCTGAGGTCAGGAGTTTGAGGCCAGTGTGAGCAACATGGAGAAACCTCGTCTCTATTAAAAATACAAAATTAGCCAGGCATGGTTGGCGCATGCCTGTAGTCCCAGCTGCTCAGGAGGCTGAGGCAGGAGAATCACTTGAACCTGGGAGGCGGAGGTTGCGGTGAGCCGAAATCGTGCCACTGCCCTCCAGCCTGGGCAACAAGAGTGAAACTCTGTCTCAAAGAAAATAAATAAATAAAATAAATTAATCCATAAGAAGAGTATAGGTAGCTTTGTCTGTCAATTCAATTCGTGTTCCTAGAATTTCATTTTTAATTAGGCCCAAATATTATTTAAAATGGTCTTTCATGGGAGAGGACCACTTAACAGAAGATACTAGGATTCCCAGTAGATTGTGGTCCTATTAAATAGGGCCTGTACCAGTTGGCTGCAGTACTATCCTTCTATCTTAGAGGAACTTACCTGTTACCATTATTCTCCTATGCTTTATTTTACTCAGGTGTGAACTTTATCTTCTAAAAGCCACTGAAAGAAATGTATAGTCACTATATAAGTCAGAAGAAGCTTAAGCCTGGCCCAATTAAATTAAAAATTGCTTTGGTAGAATGACTAG
Source organism: Macaca nemestrina (assembly GCF_043159975.1). Classification (NCBI taxonomy): domain Eukaryota; kingdom Metazoa; phylum Chordata; class Mammalia; order Primates; family Cercopithecidae; genus Macaca; species Macaca nemestrina. The sequence continues at coordinate 62,540,527 of NC_092135.1, read as the reverse complement.
CAATAAGCTCGGGGGCTAAAGAAGTCCTATTTTAAAGGAATAAAGTATAGACTATGTTATGATTTGATGAAAAGTCTCCCTCTTCCCAGGAGCATTTGTTAATTTTAGGCTGATGTGTGATATCTCAATACAAAAAATTAAGCCAGAGCAATGAAAAAATATATTCAAAATGTTGAAAGAAATTAGTGCCAACCAATAATTCTATAGCCAACAAAAACATCCTTTAAATATAAAGAGGAATGAAAAAATAGTTTGATAAAATCCAATGCCTCTTCATAATAAAAGCACTCTAGAAACTAGGAAGAGAAGCAACATTTTCAACTTTATAATGAGCATTTATAACAAAACAACAGCAAACATAATATGTAATGCTGAAAGATTGACTATTTTCCCTTATGATCAGAAAAAGACAAGATTTTATGTTCTTTGCATTTCCATTCAACATTGTATTGGAGGTTCTAGGAAAAGAAAGAAAGGAAGGAGGGAAGGAAGAAAGGAGGAAGGAAAGAAGAAAGAAAGAACTAAAATTGTTTCTGTTTGCAGATGACAGAGTCTTACATAAAGAAATCATAAGAAATCCACTAAAAGACACAACAATAAAAACAAAAACTATTAGAACTAATAAACTAATTCAGCAAGATTGCAAGGGCAAATAGTCAATATGCAAATCAATTGTTTTCATATTAAGAACAAACAATCTGGAAATATAAGAAAACTATCCATTTATAATAACATTAAAAAGAACAAAATACTTGGGAATAAATTTAAGAAAGAAGTACAACATTTATAGGCCGGGCGCGGTGGCTCAAGCCTGTAATCCCAGCACTTTGGGAGGCCGAGACGGGCGGATCACAAGGTCAGGAGATCGAGACCATCCTGGCTAACCCGGTGAAACCCCGTCTCTACTAAAAATACAAAAAACTAGCCGGGCGAGGTGGCGGGCGCCTGTAGTCCCAGCTACTCCGGAGGCTGAGGCAGGAGAATGGCGTGAACCCGGGAGGCGGAGCTTGCAGTGAGCTGAGACCCGGCCACTGCACTCCAGCCTGGGCGACAGAGCGAGACTCCGTCTCAAAAAAAAAAAAAAAAAAAAAAAGAAGTACAACATTTATAATCTTAAAATTATAAAACATTTTAAAACAAAACTACAGAAGACACAAATAAATAGAAAGACAATCCACGTTCATAGATCAGAAAACTTAATATTGTTAAGAGGGCAATACTCCCGAACTTGAACCTCAGATTCAGTGAAATCCCTACCAAAATCCCAGCTGGCTCCTCTGCATTAGCTGATCTGAAAATTCATGCAGAAATTCAAGAGACTCAGAATAGCTTAAATAATCTTAAAAAAGAAAAACAAAGTTGGGGGATTCACAGTTCCTGATCTAATTTTTGTTTTTCTTTGAAATAAGGTCTGGCTCTGTCATCCAGGCTGGAGTACAGTGGCACGATGATCTTGGCTTACTGCAATCTTTGCCTCCCAGGTTCAAGTGATCCTCCTGCCTCAGCCGCATGAGTAGCTGGGACTATAGGCACACAATACCACACCTGGATAACTTTTGTATTGTTTTTATAGAAACGAGGTTTCACCATGTTGCCCAGGCTGGTCTTGAACTCCTGGGCTCAAGCCATCCACCTGCTTTGGCCTCACAAAGTGCTGGGGGGTTACAGTTGTGAGCCACCATCCCTGGTCCCCTGATTTCAAAATTTAAAGTTTACCACAAAGTTACAAAAATAAAAATAATAAAAATAGTGTGGTTCGGCATAAGAATAGACACATTGATGGACTAGCTTTGAGAGCTCAGAAATAAATTCTCATATTTATGGTCAATTGATTTTTGACAAGGGTGCCAAGACAATTCAATGGGAAAATAATAGTGTTTTTACTAATTGATCCTGGGACAACCGGATATATACACGCAAAAGAAAGAAGTTGGACTCCTTCCTCATACCATACACAAATATTAACTCAAAATTATCATAATGTACATGTAAGGACTAAAATTATAAAACTCTTAGAAGCAAATATAGGAGTAAATCTTTGTGACCTTGGCATAGGAAAAGCTTTCATAGGATCAGAAAATCAAAAGTGTTCAAAGGAAAATATAAATTGTACTTCATTGTAATTGAAAGCATTTTTGGTTCAAAGATACCATCAAAAAAGTGAAAAGTCAACTCCTCATATGGGAGAAAAATTTGCAGATCATAAATCTGATAAGCAATTTGTACCTAGAATATGTATAGAATAATTAAGGTCAATAATAAAAAGACAAATGACTCAATTAAAAAGCAGGCAGGATCTGAATAGACATTTCTCCAAAGACAATATGCAAATGGCCAATAGGCACATGAAAATATACTCAACATCATTAGCCATCTGGAAAATGCATATCAAAATCATAATGAGATACCACTTGGCACCCACTGGAATGGCTATAATCAAAAAGACAGATCATAACAAGTGTTAGGATGTGGAGAAACTGCATCCTTCATAGATTGCTGATGGGAAAGTAGCATGGTGCAAATACTTTGGAAAACATTCTGGTAGTTATCAAATTATTAAATATAGAGATACCACATCACCCAGCAATTCTAAAAAGAAATCAAAACATATGTCCAAACAGATACTTGTACACAAATCTTCTTTGGGTCAGTATTCACAATAGCCAAAAAGCAGAAACAATCCAAGTGTACATCAACTGAATGAATAAAAAATGTAAATACATATAACTTTATTCTTCACTAAAAATATAACAAAGTACCAAGACATGATATAATATGTATGTACCTCAAAAACATATGCAAAGTGAAAAAAATCCATTCATAAAAAATAAACATATTGTATGATTCCTTTTATATGAAATATCTAGAATAAGCAAATCTGTAGAGACAGGAAGTAAATTAATGGTTACCTGGGACTGGGTAGGTTGGAGTAAAATGGAGAGTGATTGCTAATACAGAGTGATTGAGTGATGGAATTTTAATATAACATCTCTCAGGAAATAATAGAACAAACAAAAAATCAGTAAGAATAAGGAATTTAAACAGCATGGTTAACACATTTGTCCTACTTGACCTACACATACATAAGTGAAGCAATTTTAGAAAACCCCTTCTTCTATATCATACATAGAATATTATTAAAAATTGACCATAGTCTGGGTCATAAAGTAAGTTTCAAGAAATTCCAAAGGACTGAAATCACATAAAGTATAGTCTGTGATAACAAAGTAGTTAAATTAAATATTTTAAAAAACCAAAATTGACAGGTAGGAGAATATTGCAATGGAAAGTATAAAATACTTTGAACTGAATAATAATACAAATCAATATACTAAAACTTCAAGGATATAGTTAAAAATCATACCTGGAAGGAAATGAATGTCTTTAAATGTAAATATTAGAAAATAAGGAAAGCTAAACGTCAATAAGCCATAAGCATCCATGTAAAATATTTAGAAAATCAGCAAAAAATAATCACAAATAAAACCAAAAAAAGAAGGAGGGAAATAAGTCAGGAGCAGTGGCTCACGCTTGTAATCCCAGCACTTTGGGAGACTGAGGTGGGTGGATCGCCTGAGGTCAGGAGTTCGAGACCAGCCTGCCCAACATAGTGAAACCTCATCTCTATTAAAAGTACAAAAAATTAACTGGGCGTGGTGGTGGGTGCCTGTAATCCCAGCTACTGGGGAGGCTGAAGTAGGAGAATTGCTTGAACCGGAGAGGCAGGGGTTGCAGTGAGCTGATATCGTGCCACTGCACTCCAGCCTGGGCGACAGAGCAAGACTCCATCTCAAAAGAAACAAAAACAAAAACAAAAAAGGTATAGAAATTAACAAAATAAAACACAAATGAAAAATAAGGTTATTTTTGAAAAGCTTAAAAACTTGATAAACTCTGGTGAATATAATCAAGAAAAAAGGAGAGAAAGCACTAATATCTAATGTCAGGAATGGGCATAGGGAAGCACAGTAAAGCCTTCAGATATTAAAAAGTTTAAAATTTAGATGAAATAGATACATTCCTAGTAAATGCTACTTGTCAAAATTAACAGTAGAAAAAAATGAGAATTTGGAATACTCCTATAACTATTAAAGATATTGAGTCATTTATTAAAAACTTTTCCACAAAGAGAACGACAGGGTCTGATGGCTTAACAAGTAATTTTTATTAACTATTAAGGAAGAAATAACACAGTTTATATAAGAAATAATATGTATAAACTCTTCAAAGAAAGAAAAAGAGGGAAAACTCTCCACTTTTAACAAGGCCATCATTACCCTATAAAAACATCTCAGAAGAATATTATGAGAAAGAAAAATTCAGGCCAATCTCACTCGTGAACATAGGTGCAAAAATGTGTAAACAAAATATTAGCAATCTTATTAAATGTATGTAGAGATATGAGTAAGGTTTATCCTATGAATGTACACTCAGTTTATCATTAAAAAAGTCAACATAGTTAGGCCAGGCTCGGTGGCTTACTCCTGTAATCCACCGGATTTGGGAGGCCAAGGTGGGAGGATCATGAGGTCAGGAGATCGAGACCATCCTGGCTAACACGGTGAAACCCCGTCTCTACTAAAAATACAAAAAAATTAGCTGGGCATGGTGGCAGGCGCCTGTAGTCCCAGCTACTCAGGAGGCTGAGGCAGGAGAATGGCGTGAACCCGGGAGGCGGAACTTGCAGTGAGCAGAGATCACACCACTGCACTCTAGCCCGGGGGACAGAGCGAGACTCCATTCCCACCCGCCCAAAAAAGTCAACATAGTTAACAACTTTAATAGATAGAATGATGGAGAAAAACCATATGATCAACTCTAGAGGCAGAAAAGTTGATTTAATAATGTTCAATATTCATTCATAATAAAAATTCTTAGCAAACAAGGAAAATGAGGGAATCTTTCTCTCTGATAAAGGATATCTGTGATAAATATATGATATCATATTTAATACCCATCCCTTTGAGATCAGAACTAAGACTAAGATCTGTGCCGGTGACTATCTTGAAGAATCCATCTTGAAGAACAGAATGAAAAGCCCTGCCCCATTGAGTATTAAGACTTGTTATAAATCATGATTACGGCAATGTGATATTGACATAAATATTGGTAAATAAACTAGTGGAATAGAGGACAGAGCCCAGAGCAGACCGATGGGTAGATCAGCAACTGAATTATGACAAAGGAGCCACTGCAAAGCTGTGAGGATAGGATAGTCTTTTCTATGAGTGAGGCTGTGATATTACTTATTTATATTAATAAAAAACAACCTATATACCTCAACACCATAAGATAAAAACAGAACTTAAAAATAACTCATAAGTGAGTAAGAAAAAGACAAATGACTCATCATAAGAATGAGCAAGAGATTTGGATTGGTCCATCCAAAGAGATGTCCAGGCCAGGCTCTGTGGCTCACGCCTGTAATTCCAGCACTTTGGGAACCCAAGGAGGGAGGATTGCTTGAGCCCAGGAGGTTGAGGCTTCAGTGAGCTGAGCCATGTTTGTGTCACTGAACTCCAGCCTGGGAAACAGAACGAGACTCCAACTCACAAAAAAGAAAAAAAAAAAAAAAAAAAAAAAAGAGGATGTCCAAATGGCAACTAATCATAGAAAAAATTGCTCAAACTCATTAGTCATAAAGAAAAGTCAAATTCCACAATGAGATACTGCTATGCACTCATCAGAATGTCTACTGTGACACTTCTAATTGTCAAGGATGTGAAGAACTGGGAAAGCTTATGCATTCCTGGTAGTGATAAAAATCAATACAAACAATTCGGTAAACTGCAATGTCTACTAAAACCAAACATACATATATATACGATGACCTCACAATGCCACTCCTACATGTATACCTCCCAGAAGTGCATGCCTACGCGTACCAAGGGAAGTGTGCAAAAATGTGCATTGTGGCAGTATTAATAATAGTCAAAGCTGGAAACAGCCTAGATATCTTCCTGCAGTAAAATGGATAAGTAAATTGTGGTATTACATACAATAGAAAAACAAAAAGACTACAGCTACTTGCAACAGCATGGAAGAATACTACAAATGAAATATTAAGGGAACCAAGTCAAACATAAAGGGGCCAAACAGTATGATTGCATTTATATAAAGACCAAATCTAGAAAACCTAATCTATTTTGTTTAGGGATGGATAGTTAGGTGTAAACTATAAACAAAAAGAAGGATTTGATTATTCTGAACATTTGAATTGGGCTGGGAGTGGTGGCTGAAGTCTGTAATCTCAGTACTTCGGAAGGCTGTAGAGGGAGGATTGCTTGAGCCCAGGAGTTTGAGACCAACTTGGGCAACATGGTGAGACCTCGTCTCTACTAAAAGGAAAGGACTGGATGTGGTGGCATGTGCCTGTGGTCTCAGCTATTTGGGAGGCTGAGGTGGCTGGATTGCTTGAGCTTGGGATGTCAAGACTGCAGTGAGCTATGTTCCTGCCACTGCACTCCAGTCTGGGCGACAGAGACACTGCAAAATAAAAGGAAAGAAAGAAAGGAAGAGAGGAAGACAAGAGAGAGAGAGAGAGAAAAGAAAGAGAAAGAAAGAAAAGAAAGAGCAAGAAAGAAAAGAAAGAGAAAGAAAGAAGAGAGAAAGAAAGAAAGAAGAAAAAGAAAGAAAAGAAAGAAAGAAAGAAAGAAAGAAAGAAAGAAAGAAAGAAAGAAAGAAAGAAAGAAAGCAAAAAGAAAGAAAGAAAGAGAAAGAAAGAAACTTTGAATTGGAGGGAGGGACAAAAGAGGAGTTTCTGGAAGGCTGACATGAGTCCATTTCACGACCTGACATCAGTATTTTCCTTGTGATAAGCCATTATACATTGTTGTTTATGACCTTCTTTTCTGTATGTGTGTTATCTTTCACAATACAAAGGGTTAAGAAATTTAATTGATGAGCAGAGGGAGAGAGGAATGCAATGAAGACACATTTTCCAGGAGGGATAGAAAGACTGGGATTCCTGAGGAAAGACAGGAAAGGGAGGTACAAAGAGTAGAAAAGGCCCACGGAGAAAAGGGGCCAGGGGACAAGCTGCTTCTCTACAATTTTACAGGCCCAAGTCCAAAAGGAGGACAGCCACCCAGGGGACTGATATTGCTCTTTGGTACCCACATATCTGCTGTATTGTTTCAGAAATCTGTCCATTATGAGGATGAAAATTTCTCTTTTAAAAAACTTCTCTTTTATAGAAAAATACCTCTATTTTCTTAGGCTGTAGCAGGTCTGACAGGATTCTGTACCTTTTATACTGCATAGTTCTTTATTTAGAATCATTTCTTGTAAACCACTTGGATAAAAAAAAAAAACCTAGTTCCTTTATTGACTTGCTTCAAAGATGTGAATGAGCTAATTCTATAAACTCTTGGTACAGATTCTCAAGGTGTTACTGGGAGTAAATGTAACATTTAGTGCTACAAGACAAAATTATTTAGTTTTTCATTCTCAGAGACCTGTTCTTTTTCTTTTTGCCCCTGGTAATCTCAGGGATTACAATTTCTTTTTTTTTTTTTTTTTTTTTTTTTTTGAGACGGAGTCTCACGCTGTTGCCCAGGCTGGAGTGCAGTGGCGCGATCTCGGCTCACTGCAAGCTCCGCCTCCCGGGTTCCCGCCATTCTCCTGCCTCAGCCTCCTGAGTAGCTGGGACTACAGGCGCCCGCCACCGCGCCCGGCTAATTTTTTGTATTTTTAGTAGAGACGGGGTTTCACTGTGGTCTCGATCTCCTGACCTTGTGATCCGCCCGCCTCGGCCTCCCAAAGTGCTGGGATTACAGGCTTGAGCCACCGCGCCCGGCCAGGGATTACAATTTCTACCCATGGGGGTCGGATTACGAGCATAAAGCCTGCCAGTTGGCCCTCCCTGGATTTCCACTAAATAGGAGAATGCCTGGAAAGGGGAGACAAAATAGAGATATCTTTCCAACCAAGGAATGCTCTTTCCTGAGGTTAAGAAATTATGGCAATTACGCTAGGATGTGGAGCGGGATGCACCACTGGGAAATAGCACTTCCAGTGATTCCAAAGACACATGCAATATCCACCTATCCCTTTCTCCAAGAAAAAAAAAAAAACATCAAAAGTGTGCTCTCTCTCTTTCTCTCTCTCTCTGTCTCCCCCCTTCCCCCCCGTGTGTGTGTGTGTGTGTGTGTGTGTGTGTGTGTGTGTGTGTGTAAGAGAGGGGAAGGGCGGGGAGGGGGGGAGGGAGAGAGAGAGAGAGTGTGTGTTGTTGGGAGTGGAGACAGTATAAACTTCAGCCACTAATTCATGTGCTGAAGTACATTATTAGAGAGAAGTGGCTGCTTGCAAGAGTTCTAGATAAAATTGGGATAATGATGATAATGATTAAAGTTTACTTATTTCTTTGTTTCTTTAGTTCAAGTTGTCTGCAACTACATACCTCATTTATTTTTCGCTGGAATAACCTCAGTATATCTGTAAGCTTTTAAATTAAATTCACTTAAACCCAGGCATAGAATCTGTAATTCAGAGAACTAGATGTGAGTGAGGGCTTTGTCTGGCACACGTGTCAATAATGTTAGTCATCACCACGATTAGTATTTTTATTTTTTCCTGAGAAGGAGAATCACCATTTTGTCCTAGCTTAGCCAACGTATTGTATAAACTGCAGTGTCCCCAGCCTTTTTGGCATCAGGGACCGGTTTCATGGAAGAAAATTTTTCCACCGATCGGAGGTGGGGTGGGGGTGATGGTTTCGGGATGAAACTGTTCCACCTCAGATCATCAGGCATTTGTTAGTTTCTCATAAGGAGCAACCTAGATCCCTGGCAGGCAAGGTTCACCAATAGGGTTCGCTCTCTTATGAAAATCTAATGCCCAGCTGATCTGACAGGAGACAGAGCTCTCGCGGTAATTCTGGTTCACCAGACGCTCACCTCCTGCGGCGACGCCTGGTTCCTCACAGTCCATGGACTAGTATGTTGTGGTCCAGGGCCCAGGGATTGGGGACCCCTGGTATAAAAGATCCCAGAGATCACACCCACTGTGCCCCAGGTCACTTTTGTGCCTTAATTTTGACATTAGGAAAATAAAGAACTTGGATTCCCTGAACTGTGACTCAAGAATTTTCTGTCTTCACGGGGTGCCCCAGATTTCCTCATAGGCTGGGAATTAGTGACCCCTGGGCTTCTCTAGTGGTCGGTGCCTCGGTGGGCGAGGATGCACTGAGATGGGGGAGGGGGGCTGCTACTTTCTTCTGGAGGCAATGTTTACCTTTCCCTGGGCAGAGGTTGTTGAAATTAAGAAAACCTGGTAAAGCAGATGCCAGGGACAGATATTACCCAATTTGGTCAAAGAACAAAGACCCTGTGAAACATTTGGAAATCCTCAGCAGTGCATAGGGACGGCCACACTCACCGGAAGAGCAGAAACAGGATCACCCAGCATTTCAGAGTAGGGCTGCTGCATCTCAGAGGGTGAGCATGATAATGCCATTACTATTTCAAACAGTCTGGGTTTTTGAGAAGTTTCTGGGTTGGAATATTGACTGCACCAGCTACTAGTGCTATGTTACTAGTGCAAGGTACTCGATGGCTTTGAGCCTCAGTTTCCTTTTGTGTAAAATGAGATAAACATCTAATTTATGGAGCTGTTGAGGGGATGGAATAGGTAGCCTAAGGCAACCTGGAATTCATTAATGTAAGCTTCTCTCATTACCATAAAACGAATAGTCTTTCTAATTCCAGACAGCTACGGGTTTACTCATGCTTTACTGAGAATTCTCAAAATATCAGTAGTTTTCTATAATGATTGGACTCTTTGCTCCCCACCAACCCCCCAATCTTTGGCTGCGAAGTGCATGGAAGAAGAGGCACGTGGGGAAGGACTGGGGCAAACCCAGCCCCCTGGTGCCCTGGCCTCCTGCCCTCCTGGCCCGGTAGGGACTGTCATGGCGGCCCAGCAACAGCTTAGGTGATCTCAGATGGCAGAGCAGGAAGAATGCAAGGGTATGAGGGTCAGGGCTGCGCAGACCCCTGTCCCGCCTGCGGTCCTCCCGGCAAGCCCAGGGGGAGAGCCCGCTCTGCTGGGTCTCCGCCTTCAGCGGCGCCGGGCCGCCCAGACCCTGGGCTCAGTCTTGCGCCCCGGTGCCCACCTGGGGAGGCGGCGGTCCCGGCCTCGCGTCCCGGATCGGACGGCGCGGGAGCGATGCCAGCGGCCCCGAGCGCCCCGGGCCACGCGCGGGGCCGGCCGGACGCTCTCGCGCCCTCCCAGCCCCCTCCGCGGCTCGCCCCGCCGCCCGCGGCCCCCACCCACCGGCCGCTCCTCCCCTCTCCCCACCCTCCTCCTCCGCCCCCTCCCCTCCCCCGCCGCCTCGCAGATTGCTCGGCAGCGTGTCTCAGCCGCCGGGGCTCCGAGCGCAGGCTGCGAGGCCACCACACCTGCAGAGCGCTCGGGCTGCCTAGCCGGCACCTCGCCTCCGGCCGCGCGGTCCCCTTCTCCCCACGCGCCGAGTGTCCCATGACGCCCGAGCCCCCCGGCCGGCGACAATGACCACTTCCCTGCAAGATGGGCAGAGCGCCGCGGGCAGGGCGGCTGCCCGGGATTCGCCGCTGGCCGCCCAGGTGTGCGGCGCTGCCCAGGGGAGGGGCGACGCCCACGACCTGGCGCCGGGCCCCTGGCTGCACGCGGGAGCGCTCCTGCCCCCTCCGGACGGGACCCGCGGCTGTGCTGCAGACAGGTAGGCAACCCTGGAGGGCGCGGGGGAGTGTCCTGGCTAGGCAGCAGGCGACGGGGTGAGGAGGCGGTCCTAGGGGGTGAGCCATGTGCCCAGAGCTGGGCCAAGTTTGTAAAAGTCTCTGAAGACAATCCCCTTTGAGCTGGCTCCTACTGGATCAGCAGGACATTGCGATCTCACAGCGCCTTATAAATAGCATCACCGTTTCATTGAGAGCTCTCATCTCTCTCGCCTCTGCCCATCGGTGTGAAACTAGGAGGTCAGGCTGCAGGTTGATCACCTTCTGTTCCTTCGTGGCCCTGCATTTTCACAAAGTAAACTCTATTTTATTTTATATATTTTAGAAAATTGTAGCATAAATGTATTCACCTCCCACATAGAGTCTTAGAGCGACCCTGTAGAAGCAAAGCATAGATTGACATTTGAGCAGTCTTGCTGTTCAGCAGGAAAGAACAGAGGCTTTAAAGGGTTTCCCAATCTCCATAGCATTCAACACTAAGTGCCTTTAGGGTTGCACATAATTTCGGGAAAAAAAAAGGTTACAACAATACAAAAATCTATAGTCCTTTATATTGATACATTTAAATGTTACTTTTTTCCCCTGATTTTCAAAGCACTCCAACTTCAGTGAAGTTAAAATTACTCTCCAGTGGACTATAGTACATTTATATTAGCAAGTTCTATTAACTTACCTCCCCAAAACACTACCTTGCTATTTAATATCTATAAGCACTTGAAAATCAACAGACTGTGTGTGGGCAACATTGTGAATGAAATTTGAAGTGAGATGAACCACAGCTATAATTAATAAATCATAACTTCCCAAAGTGATTAGTAAAATATAAGGACGAATGCACTAAATGCAACTTAGAGACAATATCATGGATGCATAACAATGTCTGACTCCTCAGGATGATGTTTCGATTAGTAATTGTATAGTCTATATCTCTGTTTCAGGAAAATTATCAAACTGATGGAGTTTCTATGCCTGGTGATTTAAAGGCAAAAGAGAGAGAGAAGGAAGGGGGTGGGGGAAGAGAGAGAGACAGAGAGAGAGAGAGAGGAACTATAGGAGATTTGTTTGTATGTAATTAACATACTATATTTTGACCCATAGAAAGTATATCACAGACCTTTTCTGTATACTTTATATAATATGAGCTTTGTCACAGAGTGGTACATGTTCGCCTTAGCACACTTTTTAATCCTGACAGCAATTATATTTTACATTCTGTTTTATGTAAATTACATCCTATGTTCTCTTACTGTAGGAGAAAAAAGAAAGATCTTGATGTTCCGGAAATGCCATCTATTCCAAACCCTTTTCCTGAGCTATGCTGTTCTCCATTTACATCTGTGTTGTCAGCAGACCTGTTTCCCAAAGCAAATTCAAGGAAAAAACAGGTATGCATTTTTAAATTTTAAAATTCAAATATCTTAGGAGTTCTGAATCCATACAGTCTTTAAGATTGTTCTGTAATCCACAGTATTAACAAAGGATTAGCATGGGCTCTGTTAAATATCTCTGTTGACTGACATGGTCCTTTGGCATTATTTTCCATTTAGGGCCTCATTTTTTTAAGCTGTATAATGGGAATGTTCAAACCTGCCTCCGAGGGTCTTGGAATGGATTAAAACAGAGGATATATATAAAGTGCAGTGGTTGGCAGCAATGATCATTCACAAGATAGGTAGGAGAGATGATCATTTTTAAGCCAGGAATTGGGCAGAGGCTGCGGCGGGGTGGGCAGAGGCTGCGGCGGGGTGGGCAGTGGTAGTGGGGTGAGAAGGGGATTGACTGATTCATTTAATACTTCGTTTAATTTTTCACATTTCCAACCCAAGCCAACCTCATTTACTAAAGGAAAGTGATAGAGTGATGCTGTGGCAAAAGGTACTTAGAGTTTAGGGTCAACATGTCTTCATTTCAGTAGATTCCTCAGTTTGGAGACTCTGGCTGCAGAAGATAGATGACTTGTAAGTGATACTTAGAAGACTGAGGACCATATTTTTATGATTTTCTCTTTTTCAAGTTTCTAGTTTGGGACTGACTTAAGCAAATTAGATTTTAAGGACCAAGCAACTAACAGAAAATACATCATGGCTATACATTTGGAGGGGAAAATAATGAGTATATCATAGAATAATTCATCTCTTGTCATATACTTTCTTCTAGTTTTGACCCAGCAAAACAAAGAGAAGCCTCACTAAACAAAATGCACCTTGTTCTTACAAGGGTGGAAACAGTAAATTAAAATAGCCAGATGCTTGCAATGGGAGAAGGATAATGAACAGAGAGGACAAGACAGTTGGCCATTTTTCTGCATCTATTGTTCTCTTTTTTATTTCTGCACCGTTATTACCTCTGATGGGTTCAACTGTGTGTGTTTATATTTTTAGGAATGAAGGAAATACCTTAGGAAGCAGATGAATTCTTGATCATATACAGCAATGATAGAGACAGTAGGAAATATATTTGATGGAAGCCCTGTGTATATACTTTTTGGGGGAGAGGTTTGAAGTCACTTGGAACACATGATTTTGGGTAAGGACTGGAGAAAATGGGAGTAAATTTTTCTAGAAGCAGAACTGTGTTCTGAATTGGCATCTTTGAAAGGGGAAATAAACCCTTAAGTGGGTGGGACTGTAACTTTGCTTGGGGAGATAAAGAGGAGACTCTCTTGAGACCTTTATTATCAGGGTAAGGTTTAAGGTCAGATCCCAAGGGAAAAAAAAACAGCCCTAGTGAAACTTCCAAGCTCTTTGAGAGTTGACTTTTTGGTTTGGATAGAAAATGGAAATAAGGATAATAGATTTGACTGTGTGCCATGGTAGTTGGGGGGGGGGGGGGAAGAGGCCAGGTGTGGTGGCTCACGCCTGTAATCCCAGTAATCCCAGCACTTTGGGAGGCCGAGGTGGCGGATCACGAGGTCAGGAGATCGAGACCATCCTGGCCAACATTGTGAAACCCCGTCTCTACTAAAAACACAAAAATTAGCTGGGTGTGGTGGTGCACACCTGTAGTCCCAGCTACTCAGGAGGCTGAGGCAGGAGAATCGCTTGAACCCAGGAGGTGGAGGCTGCAGTGAACTGAGATTGTGACACTGCACTCCACCCTGGGCGAAAGAGCGAGACTCTGTCCCCTTCCTCCTAAAAAAAAAGAAATAATTCTGGATTGTCCTTGAGCCAGAGTAAGAAAAGGAAATGTCTGATGATGACATAATGGTCATCTGGAAGAATTTAATAGGTAGTTCCCAAATTACTAAGGGCCTGCTATGTTTCTCACAACATCCTAGGCAGTAAGGCTGCTAGCTAAGCAACAATACCATGCAAGATATATTTAAAAGATGGGGCTTTGATCCGGGGTTGTGGTAGGGGGTGGAGCCTGAACCAGACAGGAAGTAAAGGGAAAGAGATCTGGGCTGACTCACTTTGATGCTATGAATGGACACTTGCAGAATGCCTGTGTCTAAGAGATTTGTTGACGATGCAGGGTTTGTTTTGAATAGAAAGTGAGAAGAGGTGTTGGTGTGCTTATGTTAGTATAGGGGACAAAAGAGAAAGAGTGGATAAAGTGCCAGGATTAAGGTAGGATGTGCCCTAAGTGTCGATAGTCATCAGACTAGAGTAAGATGTCTTAGAGATTGATGACATTTCCTCAGATCAAGTTTAAATTGGAAAATGGGGGTGGGGGGGAAGCAAACTAGAAATGGGGAAAAGGTGATATTGTTATTGACCCCAATAGGTTTCCTGCTCTGGCCTCGTATTCTGTGTCCACAGTGACCTTCTCAGAGAGCACTGTGTTCACACACACAGCTGTGCTGTTTCCTGAGTAGACAGTCCCCGCCTGATTTTTAAAGATCAATCCCAGAGGGCTGTCCCCACCTTTGAAGGGCCCTTCTTGCTGATCTCTTCCTTGGCCCAAGGGTTGAGATCTCTAAGAAGACAAGGGTACCCCAAAGTTGAGGAAGAGGGAGGCTGCTTTTTTCTTTCTTTTATGTTTCCTTTTCCCCCCACCTAGACTTTGCATTTAGAACTGATCCTTTTGTTTTAGTTTCTTTGAACACACTCAGTTCTTTGAAATGAGGAAGGTTTTGAGAATAGATGACTGTATGTAAGTGAGTTCCCCAACTCAGTACCTTTGTGACACATATTACCCTTTTATAAGATGCTGTTTTGGCCCAGTTTATCTGTAACCTTCAGTTGAGATGACGTAAGTGACTCTGCGATATGTTCTACTGAGTATTACTTATGGTTGAAATATTATAGGAGAAGATGTCTCTTTACTTTATATTTTCTCTCATTTGTCCTGTTTAACCATTCAAGTCATTTCAGTGATTCTTTTCTCCTCATAGAAAAAGTGAAGAAAATAATTGTACTTGTTATTTACAAATCAATGAGCAGAAAATTTGAGTGAGTCGAGACTAAAAATGTTAAATTTCATCTGGCCTTTAAAAATCACAGTCAAAAATCATCTTACAAATCATAAATTTTGTTTACTATTTGAGATGCCTACATAATGCATGAGTGGTAAAGTGCATTGAAGCCACAAATGGAATATGCTTTATCACTTTTTGCAAATAAAATGTCCCAAAGTGTACAATACTGGAGGCTTTCAGTACTATTATTTTTAAATGAAAGCTAGAATGAGAGAGAATCCATATTCTTTATTCCCTTTCCCTCTTTTTATAATGATGGCCAGATTTCCTAGGCATCTTTCTCTGTGTTTACCAATAAAGCAAATTTAAAGTATACCTTCCCTTACATACATGGTCCAGAAAAGTTACTTATTTTAAAAGTGACTTCCATTATGAACTTAATCTCTTTTTTCTAATTTCTGATTTAAATGTATAAGGAAATCATCTGTTAATAATGAACCCTAAACACCTATTGTTTGAAGAAAAGCAAAGAGTTAGAAATCTTTATTTAGCTCTTGCAGCAGAATCAGTTCTTGTTTTGTGTGTCAACCCCTAGGTAACTTTTGTGCGTGGACATAGCATGTGTAGTAGCTCTGGTTAATTGCTTCCCAGGACTATGTTGTACAACTAAGTAAGAATAAAGCCTCTGAAGGCTTTAGAGATTTAAAAAATACTATGAAAAACTGTGTCAGGAAATGTTTGAGTTGGATGGGATTTTTCAGATCTTCTATTCCAATGTTCTTCTTTTAGAGATGTGTAATTTGAATTTAAGGAATGCTATGTGGCACAGCCAGCACCTGAAATCTGGATTTCTTGAGACTTTGACAGTCCTTTTTTAGGCAGGTACAATTTATAAAGAAAGGGAGGACTGTAAATAAGAATAGTATAATAATACATGTATACCAGTGTTGTTAGTTATAACTCTCCTCATAACACAAGAAGAACAGGGGAGACAAATGCCGTTGGTTAATATTCCTCTAAAGACCTGGAATTCCTCTTTTTATTTCTTCCTGAAATGTAACTATGTTTTCTCTTCTAGCTTTCTTCTCCATCTTCTTCCTAAAATTGTTCTGAGAAATCTATCAAATATTTGATTTTATTATCAAATAAAATTTATTAGTATTATTAATGACCAGCTTTTGTATGTAGTTTACAGTCCACAGGATATTATTTCATAGGAACACAAGAAAGTGAGTATGTCACCTGCATTTTGAGATTACAAAAAGAATATGCAAAAACCAGAAGGGATTTGCCCATGCTTCCACAGTTTAAATAAAGGGAGATCAAAAAGAATATCATGTCTCAATGTGTCTTGTCCCTCACCACACTGTTTCTAGTTTATTCTTTATTAAATTAAGCCTTTTCTTGTATATCTCAGAAAAATAAAAATTTATCTCAAATAATTAAAAAATTAGTTTTCCATTTGCGCTGCCTTTTATTTCTTTTTTCTCTACCGTGTCACGGACTTTCAAAGGATAAGTAGATCTCTGTCCCCAAATTAAAAGGCCTCTCATATCATTCCTTTTTGATGCCAGTAATTATCCCAATTTGGACATGCCGAACTTGTATGTGTGGTCCTATAGGAATCTTATGTGACTGCTACATTAACTGAAATTTCATGTACTTATTTTTCTCGTATACACAGAAGTAAAAGAAGAGAAACCCTATGTACATATTGTAGTTTTTCCAGACTCAGCAATTATCAAGATTTTGCCTCATTTGCTCCATCCATTTCTTTTTTAAAACTTTTATTTTCTTTGCTAAAGTACTTTGAAGTAAATCCTGGACACCCCATCATTGCATCTCTATGTAGTTTCATATTCATCTCTGAAAAATGAATTTTCTTTTATAACCCAAATGCCATTATTCCCTAACAGAAATAACAGTAATTCCTTGGTATCATCTAAAACCATTCATAATTGAATTTTCTCAGTTGGAATGGCTCATGAAATTCTCAAATTACAAACTGCTTAGCTTTCAAATGTCTGCAAATTAGCTCTTTGGAAGTTTAAATTCATTTTTAGATGGAAACAACATCATAAATTGTATTTAGACCCTCTGAGCTATTTTACAAAATCCCATTTAATTGGAAACAAAACATATATGCAGAAAGAATAATAGAAACAATACTCTCTCCTATTAGGGTTTCAAACAAATCTATCTTTCCAACGGCAATTTGCAGCCTTTAAATGCTGGCACTTGATGAATATAATTTTTTGGGAGAAGAATTTGAAAGTGTACAGATCTTTGTAGCAGCGTTGAAGCAGCCTTTACAGCTGTGCTTCTCAAAGTGTGGTCATTAAATCACCTTCCTCAGAATCAGCAGGGATGCTTATTAAAAATATGGATACTTGGACCTCTTGCAAGACCCACAAAATAAGAATGTTCTGGGGAAGGTTATAGGAATTTGATTTTTTATATTCTTTTTCTCTTTGACATGGATACAAATAAGTGCTACTCTTATTCTCTGCCATTTTCAAACTGGGGCAGTTGGACCTTTCAAAACTGAGGACAATTCTGTTTCATTGACAAAGGTGAGAATGTTACAAATGGCCTTTAGTTGGTATTTTAGCCAGGTATTGATTGTTCGGACAAAACAGAGCCTCAAATGAACCAGCCTGAAAGGTTATGTTGTAGTACCTGAAGGCCAAAAGGTCACTGGTCTCATGAGAGGCTAGAATTGGGAACAAGAAAGTCAGCAAAAATCAAGGCAACCACTTTCTCTATTCTCTCTCTTTTGTTCTCCCGCAAACATACCTCATAGTCTCTGCCTCTCCTTGCAAATTCACATCATCTTTGACATTTCTCTGCAGTCTTGCTTGCCCTGATTTCATGTCCACACCTGCGGCCCCGAGTGGCTGCTCCCAAGTTTTCCTCCTATTAGTGATTCAGTACTTGGTAACTGACTGGAAACTGTATCTGGAGAGGTATGTTAGTCCAGTGTGTCCAGCTCCTGTTCAATCAGATGTGACTAAAGGGACAGAAGGCCCTGGACCACTGTTCAGTCTGCACAGGTGGGGTAACATGTGAGAAGGAGGTACAGGTTTAGTAGGTATGGCATATGGAGGCAGGGAGGAAACAATGAACAGCTAGTGTCCTAGGGTGAAAAAAAAAAAAGATCTCAAACAGGACACAAAAACTAATTCTAATAATATTTATATGATGTATGGTGATCCACCAATTGGTTTATTTGACTTAACGTACCCAGTTCAGAGTGTCCAGTTCCTTTGTCTCAATTCACTTAATGTTTATGAAACATACTTATTGGGCAGTAGTTTCAATTGATGTCACCCTTCAGGGATGTTCAGCTTCCTTGTCCATTGTCCTGAGCTTACATCTTACTGAGGTTCCTTAACGTCTGATGACAGGAGTTACCAACTCAGGATCCTTCCCACCTTATGCTAGTTTCCTTCATTGTAGGAGAAGATAGTTTTCTTTTCCTATTTTAAAACTTAAATCCCCTAGCAGATCTTCTGTTTGTCAAGGTTTTATTTCCAGTTTGAAGATTGCCTCTAATTTTTGGTTAATTTGCAGGGTACGTTTGCAGTCCAAGCTTTATCTACAATATGGGTTTTTCTTTTTAACTTTATTGAAATCTCAGCTTCTGGTTTGTTTTTCCCTAGGGGCATATAATATGTTCTGTCAAGAGAAAGAAAATTGGAGTCATCCATGGTTCAATATAAATGTGGATTTTAATTAATATAAAAAAGGTTTCTGCAGTCTTATGGATATTGCTTTGAAAAAATGTCAGCTTATATCAAATAGTAATAAACTTTATTGTATAAGTATATACTTATGTGTATTTCAGTAGTGGTAAGCAGACCTGAGAATTGTCCTTTTGGCATTCCAGATAAAGGTCAGCTCAAGGGAGACCCCAGGAAATGGCCACAAGTCTTTACCAAGACAAGGGAGTAGAAAGAGAGGGTTCAGGATTAACTTAGAAGAGAAATGGCAGGGCTCACAGAGGGAGAACATCCTCTATTTCTTGTCCTTTTCTTTGGCCTACTCATTTAACATTTTTTCAAAGTCACAGAAAAAATAAACACAAATAGGAGCTTTAATATGCTTAACCAGTTTACAAATGCTTGTATTCCAAAAGATCTTTAATAAATTGGCTGTTTATTCATATACATTTTTCCACAGATGTAATGTTACATGCAGTAGTTAGATTGTCAGGCCAAAGCCTTAAAATCCGTAATGGCTCCAAAGTATAGTACTCTTACAACATTGCATGCACCGTTTTAAAAATTGCTTCTGCGGAAAGATGTGAGTCAATATGATGTGATTGAAAGATATTGGAACAGGAATCAGCAAACCTAGTTTTTAATGTGGTCCTACTGCAGATGAGGGGTGTCGTATCAGCCCATTGCTCGCCCTCTCTGTGCCTGAGAGCTCTACAATTTTATTGGATTCCTAGAGCAAGTGATTCTAATGGCTCCAGAAGCAGTAATGACTCCTGTGCAGTGGATATAGGAGTCGCGGAAAGCAGGGTTTCTTCTGTTCCACTAGCCCTAGAAGCTCCCTCTCAGCCTCTGTTCAGGTATTCCCGTATAGTGACCACAGTTTTCTGTGATAAAACGTATGTTTGGGGTGCCATAGGACAAAGAGCCCAGGAGTCACATTCATAGAAATAATTGGGGCAGAAGGGTCTGGTTAAAGTAGAAACTGCATCAAAGTCAAAGTTCAAATATTAGACGAAGAATCAGAAAAGGAATCACATCTGGTAGGAGCCAGCTTGAGTGGTGAAGTGAAAGTACAGGACCAAGTATCTAAACTTAGAAATA
The DNA here is from genome assembly GCF_043159975.1 of Macaca nemestrina. NCBI lineage: Eukaryota > Metazoa > Chordata > Mammalia > Primates > Cercopithecidae > Macaca > Macaca nemestrina. The sequence goes on along the minus strand of NC_092135.1, from coordinate 62,520,629 downwards.
AGGATATGAGATAAGATGTGACCACTTGAGACTGGCATACGTGCAATACACGTTTGACTCTGCCTGGCTTAATAGGTATGGGGTGGTCATAACCTCTGGGTTCTCTAAATTTATCTTGCTCCACCCTCAAATCATCTATTTGATTACTTAAGCCAAAAATTCAAGGAGTCCCCTTTCTGTTCTTGTTAAGAACTGCTACATTTTTCATCAAAGTATGCTTGAATCTGTATACATCTCCCCACCTCTGCTGCTATCATCCTAATTTAGCCATTGTCTTCTCACCTACAGGAGCCCCATAAATGGCCTCCTTTCTTCTTTGTTAGCTTATCTTGGTTCATTCTACATGCACTTGTTTTTTTGTTTTTTTGTTTTTTTTTTTTTGAGGCGGAGTCTCGCTCTGTCGCCCAGGCTGGAGTGCAGTGGCGCGATCTCGGCTCACTGCAAGCTCCGCCTCCCGGGTTCCCGCCATTCTCCTGCCTCAGCCTCCCGAGTAGCTGGGACTACAGGCGCCGCCACCACGCCCGGCTAATTTTTTTTTTGTATTTTTAGTGGAGACGGGGTTTCATAGTGTTAGCCAGGATGGTCTCGATCTCCTGACCTCGTGATCCGCCCGTCTCGGCCTCCCAAAGTGCTGGGATTACAGGCGTGAGCCACCGCGCCCGGCCTACATGCACTTGTTATAGGGAATTTTCAGAAATGTAAATCACAGCATGTCATTTCCTGGTTTTAAACATTTTAATACCTTACAATGAAATCTACATTTCTTACTTTGACTGACAGTACTCTCCATGGTTTTGTCCCTGGCTACCTCTTAAACCTCATGTACATTCTACCCTTTGTTCGTTAGACTCCAGCCACAGCCCTATCTATTTGTGAACTTAGCAAACTTTCTTTTCTATCTCAAAGACTATATCTTGGTTGTTGTCTGAGTCTAGAACCTCTTTCCCTGGCTCTTGACATACCTGATTCCTCTTTTTTCTCTAGATTTCAGTATAAGGTCATCTAATCAAGGAGATTTTGTTTTGACCAGCCTAAATGTAGCCTGTTTGTTTTTTTTTTAAATTTTTTTTCCCATCACATTTCTCAGTTTGTTTCCTTGGTTGCACTTACCATAATCCGAATTGTCTCATTTATCTGTTTGGTGTAGTTTTATTCTTTTTCCCTCTATGTGAGTTATCTTGGTTTTATTGTTCTTGGGTTCTTTCATGGAAAGAATGAATGAGTAAATGGATTACTGAAGATCCATAGTTAAAATTAATTTTATCAAATTATATTTTGACATATTCTAATCATGATCAGTCATCTTCATTAAATTAGAATAAAATTAAATTTCATTAACAGATTCTATTTACCAAAATAAATTTTATTTTTATTTTAAAAAATTTTTTCTTGACAATTATTTCTTTGTAATGCAAAAATAAAATTGAATCTAGATCTTGGACTAATTGGATTTTAAAAGTGCGTATCTTTTGCTTTCATTTAACACACATGAAAATTTGATCACGTGTAATCAAGATATTTCTGATTTTATAGATTTTTTTTTATATAATTATAAGTGAGTGCTCAGTGAACTGCTATACTTTCTCTAAGTTTACTGCATGTTCATAAGATCCACAGCTTTAGAAAAGATTAAGTGGAGATATCAGTTAGGTTTATAGTATGAGTCTCTCAGAGCAAGAAGTATATGCTAGCAAATGTTTTAATTATTAAGAATTAATGTCAGTGGTGAATTATTTAGGTCAGTGTTCATCACATGGAAGTGGGGAGACATATACCCTTTGAAAATACATGAAGATTTTCCAAGGGTTGTACAAACATAGATTTAAAAGAATCAGTTTTCACTTCCTGAGAACCCACCTATGCTCCCAGTAACCTGCTCACGGTGCATTACCCTGGGGCATGTTAACCTCCAGGGCATCACACACAGGGAAGGCTTCCTTTAATGGTTAATCAAAATATCACAAATACGGAGTTCCTTTTTAATGCCTTAAGCCTCTTTCTGTTAAGGGTGAATCATGGTAGAAATGAGGATTTTGACCAGTGTTGAAATATTTTGAATTCAGATAGACGATGGTGTGATGGGAGTAATCACAATTTTCATTTTTCAGTTTTTGACTTCAGTTCTTCCATGTCCTGACTGTTGTCAAAGAATATATAATAACCCTTGAGGGAGAACTTCTTAAGAGCAAAGCAAGGAGCGCATTAGTGAGAAATATTGATTGCTGAAATGGCCTTTTGTCATGTGTTTAAATGTATTATGTGCTATTCTTGGTACATATTTATAGGATGCTGAAAGAAATCCTATAAGTGTACTGAATTTATGTAATTTATATAAGAAATATATATTTGTAAATGCAAATAAATCCTATAAAAGCTGAAAGAAAATGCACCTACAAACACCTGATATGATATAGGTTAGTGCTGCCGGTAAGGTTACGTGGGAATAGACTTGGAGCACAGGTTTGCCTGCAGGAAGTTTGCTGGGGAGAGCTTGTGGAAACAATACTTGTAGGAATGGACACAGGAAGAAGTTGGGCTGCAGCACAGCCACAGCAAATATCCAGTTGATCCCATAGGAGAACTCTGGAGCTGGATTGGCCCTACAGAATTGTTCAGAATTAGGGCACAGGTGCTGGGCTGTGTAGGAAATGTCAGCACTTGGGCATGGCGCTTTCTTTAGCATAGTGCAATGGCAGTCAAGGAGGCCTTAGCCACAGGTCTTAGTGGTTGATACTCTAACAGTGAGTGCTTCAATCTTGAAGGGGGTTAGTTTGGATGGTGTGCCACAGCATCTGCCATAGTTAGCAACTAATTTTTTAAAACATTAATAGAAATCTTTTTGGGGATTACCAAGTTTTCAAGATAAATTGGTTAAAACTCTAAAAGAAAATATGTACATGATTTCTTTCAAATTTTGTGTGTGTTATTCAATATTGTACTTAAATCTATTTTAGCAAATCATATGATAAACTCTTTATTCCAATTCCAGTCAATTCACATCCTATTTTATCATAAAATATTTTAATATTTTCTAATGCCTAAAAAATGGTATGCTAGCTAGCTACTGGACTAATTTTTTTTAATGTGTATATACCATTTGCATTCCTGAAAAACATAAGAAATTTTTATCATGGTGACTACTACATTTAATGGAACTATTTCTAATTTTATGCTTGATTTTTATTTAGTTATATCCAAAAGCTGAAACCCAGTGGTGAAAATGTACAGTAACACAATTGCCAAAGGAATTCTATGTACTTGCTAGCACTTCATCATACTCCCCAGAACTCTTAGTTCTGTATTAATTTAAGTTTTCTCTTTTGTTTTTTTTCCATTTGTCCAAGGCACGAACCTGGTTTGGTTTGACCAAGGTATGATAAAATTAACACATTTTCTGAGTGTATTAATTTGAACAAAGTACATTTAAGTTGAAGAGTAAAAAATCATGAATGGCTAATGGTAAAGCTTTGTTGATGGTAAAGCTTTGCTGAAACTATTCAGAAATTGATAAAATGAATGAATCTGGGTGACAAATCTTTATCAAGTCAGATGGTTTCTAATTTGTCATTTTCAGTTGTATTATACGAGGTCCTTAACTGATTTGCTGGTTAACAGATTATTGAAGATTATTTTAGCTCTGATGGAGTTCAAAGATTAACATTGCCTTCCACCACCTCTGTGCTCCCTCTTCTCCCTCACTCAGTTTAATTTTAGCATTTATTATTATCTGACTTGTGTTACATTCACATATATATGCATTCATCTACTGTCTTTCCCCAGTAGAACGTAAGCTCTGTGAAGACAGGAACTACTTTTTAATTGAGTAAGTTTTATTTATTCAATCTCTAGCGTGTAGAATAATGCCTGGCACTTCACAGGTCCTCAGTAAATTTTTGCTGAATGGAAGAATAAATAAATGGAGAAATCAATGGATAAAGAGCAGGGAAGTCATTGTTATTAAGGGAGAGAATATTTGGAAACGTACTGATATTTTAATATAAATGATAATGAATGTGCAAAGAAACTTTGAAAAGTGAAATTTAGTTCATTTTCCAGGAAGAGTCTGATATTGTTAGATGTTAAAAAAGAGCCTAGTGAGGATAAACGTTTGAGTATTGATTTACCACTATAAGCACATTCTAAATTTGGATTACCCTTGGTCAGAATGGGTTCTGTTTTTTGTCTCTTTGGTTCCCTTGTAAGCATTTTCAGTCTTAGCAGCACATGTATGCCAGTTAAAAAGCATACATACTTTATGGGGCTGAGTCCAGTAAAAGCTTTTCAATCAACCCACATTCACAGTGGAAGATTACTTTCATTCCTGGGAAGGGTGACATATGTGTGTGAAACACAGTATTCAGATGAAAGGGCTACTTTGGTATTATTTAGCTGTGTATTGGCAAGACTCTAGCCAGTATCTAGTTTCTCTTTAGAGCTATTTTGCATTATATTACAGTACTCTTACTGTGCTGTGCCAAGGAAATTAAGATCAGCTGGAACACTCTGTAGGTCATTGGCTTGGAATCTTAGGGCACTGGGAACTTGATGTTTTGTTTTAATGACCTCATTTAGGCGAAACCTGCCTTTGTCCCAGAAGTGTAAGGGGCCCTTTACGACACCATGCCTGCACCTTGGGAAAGATATGGGAGAGGTTCAGAGAAAAATGACTAAATATTTAAAGGTATTGGGTCAACCTCCATGTATAGAGTACTTTATAAATTAATTGACTCTTTGGTCAAGAAAGATAAAGAGGAGTCCTAATAAAAGTCTCTTCAATACAGATTTAACCGCCAAGTTCCATGATATCTGAAACATACTTTTATATTTTTTGAGACAGAGTCTGCCTCTGTCGCCCAGGCTGGAGTGCAGTGGCCAGATCTCAGCTCACTGCAAGCTCCGCATCCTGGGTTTACACCATTCTCCTACCTCAGCCTCCCGAGTAGCTGGGACTACAGGCGCCTGACACCTCGCCCGGCTAGTTTTTTGTATTTTTTAGTAGAGACGGGGTTTCACCGTGTTAGCCAGGATAGTCTCGATCTCCTGACCTCGTGATCCGCCCGTCTCGGCCTCCCAAAGTGCTGGGATTACAGGCTTGAGCCACCGCGCCTGGCCTGAAACAGGCTTTTAAAGTTGAAGGATGTAATTTTAAGAAAAATGGAAAGAAGAAATGATTACAAGTCACGTAGGGGTTTGTGGGTATTGTGTTGTGGCAAATGATTTCTAAAAGGAATTTCTAGGGGCAATCACTCTTGTGGAACGATGAACCTCCTCCATATTTCTCCAAGTGGGAGTATAAGATGCATATATGCATATGGGATGTGTGGGGATTGTGGGAGGGCCATATGGGAAGTTGCATGATAAACATGGAACACCTTTTTGGAACATTAACTTTAATTGAAAATATGGGAGAAACATTCTTATATTAAAATAAACATTCCTGTCTTTATGAGTAGAATACATAATGTGCATGAATTTTTAAGAACAAATTATATACCTCAGATATTCTTACCCTGAGATGGCAAAAACTGTACAATTACTTTCTTTTGCATATTGGGTATTTCTGGTGGAAACATTTGAGAAGTGCTAGTGTAGTTTTCATTTCTGTGGGAAGTGGCTCCTTGTAACTCTCATGAGGGTTGGTTATCACTTTCTTCTCTAGCCATAGTCCTTTCTAGAACTTCCTGATTTTATTGGCATCTATATCACTACTATTCAAGATATTGGATTTTAAATATTTGAACTGTTTTCCTACTCTACTTTTTTGCAGCGTAGCAGGAAATAGCTCTCAACTAAAGTCTCTGAAGACCACCTTATTCCCGAAGACCTACTTTTTAGTCTTTGTGTTGATGTCTCAGCAGTTTTAGACATTTTGACTGCTTTTTCCTTCTTGAAATACTTTCTTGACTTCTGCCTCTTAAAGGTTCTGTTGTAGGATCTGAGTGTTGGTATTCCTTAGGGTTTTGTCCTAGAACTTCTTGTTTTCATTTTACTGCCAGGATGATCTCATCTACTTCCATGGCCTCAATTGCAGTGTGCATGTAAGTCTAGGCTAGATCTGTATACTGGGCTGCCTGCTGGATATCTTCATTTATACAGCCCGTAGACATCTCAAACTTACCAGGTTCCAAAACAAGTGAATACTTTTCCTCTTAAACTTGCTTCTTCTCTCATGTTTTCCTTCCCTGGAAATAGAATATACTCTGCCTGTACTATAAAATAAGATTATCTTAGTTCATCTTTGGCTCTTCTTTATTTCTCTCTCCTCATCCAGTTGGGTACCAAGTCCTTTGGGAAGAACAACTCTTGGGTTTATCCACTTTTCAAAACTTCTCTGCTGTTGCAACAGCTCAGGTCAAATCATCTCTTACATAATTACTTGGAGACTTCCCTCACTGATTCTCTATTTTTAGTAGTTTTCTACTCCTAGAGGTGTTGTATGCTTACACATGTTTATTAAGGAGGTAAAATTCATTAAGCATGGCATTAGCCATTCCCAAATCTACAATTTACTGGCATTTACAATTTACCTGGTATTTACCATTTACTGACATAAGTGCATCCACAGTGTTGTATCACCATCTCCTTTGTCTAGTTTCAAAACATTTTCATTGCCCCCAGAGAAAATTCTATACCCGTTGAATAGACATTCCCCATTCTCTTCTCCCTCTTGGCCCCTCACAACCACAAATCTGCATTCTGTTTGTATGGATTTACCTAGTATGGATATTTCATTAAAATGGAATCACATAGTATGTGACCTTTTGCATCTGATTTCTTTCACTTAGCCTGTTTTGGAAATCTATCCATGTTGTTGCATGTAACACTAGGATTCTCACCATGAAGTAATTCCAAACAGTTAGAGAACTAATCTGTTTTTTTTTTTTTTGAAGAAAGAAGAGATTGTTCATACATGATTGTTTCCTCTTTGTGTCTTTGTTCTCAATCCCATTTTATTTCCCCTTTTTCCTGCTGTGAGGAAACCACTGTTCTGAGGTTGGTGAGTATCCTTTCTTTCCATGTTTTTATGCCTTTACACCATATAATACTATAATATGTCCTAATGATGTATTTAAACATATATTGTATGTCTATCTCTGCAACTTATTTTCATTTGACATTTTTGATTCATCCATATGAATAAATAGAAATCACTTATTTTAATTTTATTTCATTGTATGCATGTACCATAATTTTTTGTTTACCCATTGAAGAAAACTGAGAATTTCTCCATTTCCATCATTAAAAACCACACTATACTATACATCTTTGTGCCTGTGTGCAAGGGTTTCTCTATGGTATGTATTTAGAGGTAGAATTGCTTGGCTGTAGACAGGTGCGTGTTCAGTTTCACTAGGTGTTGCCAAATTCCTCTCCAAAGTGGCTGTGCCCACCAGCACTATATGCGTCTCCATTTCCACACTTTCTCGTCAACAGCTGGTATTTTCAGAATTTAAAGTTTTTGCCAATGTGGTGAGTGTAATGAAATTTAATTACTGTGTTCATTTGCATTACCTTGATTATTTGTAAGGTTGAGCATCTTTTTATTTGCTTCTGTCCATTCTCGTTTCTTCCTTGTGGATTACCTGTATTATTCTATCACATTGTTTGTATTTTTTTAAATGACTTGTAAGAATCCTTTATATGGTATTGATAGCTACCTTTTTGCAATTGTAAACATTGCAATTATCTTTTCTCAGTAATTGTGACTTGCTTTAACTTTGTTTATGGTGTTTCTTATGATACAGAATATTTTTGTTTTAATTTAGTTAAATCTAGTTTTGTACTTTTGTGTGTCTTATTTAAGGATTTTTTTCCCTCTCTGTCATGAATATTTTTTCATCTAGTCATTTTTTTTTTTTTTTTTTGACGTGGTGTCTCACTCTGTCACCCAGGCTAGAGTGCAGTGGCTCGATCTCAGCTCACTGCAGCCTCTGCCTCTGGGTTCAAGTGATTCTCCTGCCTCAGACTCCCAAGTAGCTGGAATTACAGATGCCCGCCGCCACACCCAACTAATTTTTGTGTTTTTAGCAGAGATGGGGTTTCATTGTGTTGGCCGGGCTGGTCTCAAACTCCTGGCCTCAGGTGATCCTCCTGCCTCAGCCTCCTAAAGTGCTGGGATTACTGGCGTGAGCCACCACACCTGGCCTCGTGTAGTCGTTTTTATGTTTTACTTTTCACACTTGGGTTTTTGACACAGCACGATTTATTTTTTTCTGATAGGAATTTGATTTTTTATCAAATGACCATCCATTCATACTAGCAGCACTTATTAATCATCTTTTCTTTTCCCAAAGCTTTTTAACATTTTTTTGATCATGTATTAAGTTCCCCTTTTCATAGGTGGAGGCAATAATGTTAAGTGGCTAATCAAATTATCTTACTCCTAAAACCATTCCATGGATCCCCCTCACTCTTTAGATACTGATTTAAATGGTACCTTGAGGTACTGTGCAGCTGGACCACCTCTCTATTCATGCCTCTAACCCTTTCCTTCTTATACTCCATGCTTTGACCACACTTAATTTTTTTTTTTTTTAGTTTTGTACAAAGTCTTTCTTTTTCTTACTTGACTCTGATCTTTACATGAGATAGATGTTCAGTCTTCCTGCATATCTCTTTTCCTTAATCTTTAAATAGCTAGCTTCAAATAATATATCTTTGAAGACTCAGCTGCGAGAATTTCTCTTCCTGTACCAGATATGTGTTAGGTCCCTGCTTAGGGATAATATACCAGGTCAATTACATTGCATTATCAGTGTTCCACAATCCAGGGATCTCTGGGGGCAATAGGGACCAGTTGGCTTGGATTCTGGATTCTAGCCTTGTGCCGGGCACATACTAAGTCTTCTGTATATACTTGCTGAATGAACAGAAGTTTCAGATAACACTCCCACCTAGAGTAGGATTTGTTTTTAAAATATTTGGTAGATGATCATCCATATCATCTCCTCTTGAGCATTTTCAGTGATAGTGATCTCATTAGCTTATAATCAATAAAATCCCTTTATAATGCTTTCTTATGAAGTACATGTAAACTAAGTTTGTCTATAATTGTAAGGAAAAAATAATTGCACATTTTTTTCAGGATACTGCCTCCATCCCTGTGTAAATCTCAGTTTTGACCTATTATTCCAGCATGTCAAGATATTATTGAATTTTGTTAATTTCAGTCATCATCTCTCTCAGGATTTCCTTATATGTTCACAGGTATAGAAGATGTTAGCATCTTCATTCAAAAGTTAAAAGAAAGACTATATTACTTGATTAAAATTACAGAGATAGGAAGTGGCACAGGCAAGATACGAATTCAGACTGCCATATATTATGCTGTTTGCAGACTCCTAATCACCCTTCCTTCCTCTCCACTCCCCTCCCCTCCCTTCCTTCCTTTTTTTTTTTTTAAATTTTAAAATACATTTGGAGACACACAAAAAGTGTTTTGTTTTATAAGTAGACCTGGCCTATTCTATGGATAATATTGCAGAGTAGAATTCCAGAGGTGGGCGTCGCTGATACATTACTCTTACATGGTATAACCAGTGTGCCTGAGGGAGCAGAACTGGTTTTAGATTTATATAAAGTTTCCTTTCACTCAACATTAACTTGGACTTGATTAGTTTATTTCTAGATATGTAAAATTATAGTAATTAAACAAATTTAAATATAAAAATATTTTTTACTTCTTTGGGAAAAACAGTTCTTCAAAACTATTAAGATTGTGTCCTGAATTGTGAAGGTCTGCAGTTGTAAAGCAGTGTGATTTATTTTTTCTTTCACTGGTTTATAAGGATGCATATATCATACATTTATATTAATGATGACACAGTTTCTAAGAGAATTTCAAATATGTTGTTATTTTTATTCTTTTAATATCTGAATGTAATAAATGGAATCCTTAGTTTTATCCTAGTTTTGCAGATGGAAAAACACAGGGTCAAAGATCAAGGGTTACATATACAGATTATGCCTGAGAGAACCAGGACTTGAATCCAGATTTTCAGATTTCAATCCCAGCCCTGCATACCTAATACAAAATTCATAAGTAAAATTCTATTTAGAAACTATGTTCAAAATACCTTCTCTGTGCTTTCAATATTGTAGATGTTTATGCTTTTATGAAATACCAAAAATCCTTTTTATTATTGTTTCAGAAAATGTCAGAAATCACTGATATTATTATTATTAATTTGTAAGATTTTTGAATGACTTTCAGAAACTGCTAGGGAAATTGGATCATTCTAAGATCAGGATGTATTCATACTGAAAGAGCTTAGCTGTACTCTGGAGTGTTAAAATTAGTTTTCATTGACAGATCCTTGTCTGGGTTTTAACTGAGATTTAAGTCAGTAAAAATTCTGCCCTGTGGCCTAGAGAACAATTGGACAAAGTAGATGAAGTGGAGAGGAATGTATTTTCTCAACCTTTTTTTTTTTTTTTCCATTGGAAAGAACCCAGGTCACTTGCAGAGATGGTAGAGATTTGGCAATGGACTGGTCCTACTGTTATGTGGTCACTATTAGCAAGTCAAATACTCTTCATTATAATAAATGTGGGACTATAAATATCAGTGCAGAGAATACTGGGTTTTAAAAGCATGGAATAAAAAATGATTTAAGTATTTAGAGATTGAATTAAATTCCATTTAAAAAAGAAATTAATAATTCTTTATTTTACTTGTCAATATAATTATCCTTCAATCTTAGAAAAGTTGTTTTACATGTAATGCTTTAGGCTGGCAATTCTCAAACCCCAGTGGACGTATCACATGCCTAGAGTATTTGATGTAAGTGCAGATCCCTAGGTCTTATCCTTGGACAGTCTATTTCCATAGGCTGAGACATTAGAACCTTTAACAAGCACCTGCTGGGAGATTCTTATAATTCTGGTGCAGCTTGATTCTATACCACTTTTGAAGAAACCCTGACGTAATCTGATTGAATCAGGGTTTGAAATAATGACATTTCTCCTACAGAAGGATTGGTCAATCGGTCATCAATACAGGAAGAGCTATTACTGATACATCTACATGCTTTATATATATGAGGTTCTGTACTTTTTAAAAGGATAACCGTTTTCTACATCTGTTTGCTTCATCTCAAAGGTATTAGAAATTGCTTGAATTTTAAATTGCATTGCTTTTAAAATTAAAGTGTATTTACTGTTTAACCAACAACCTCTATGGCAATGGGAATTGTCCTTTCTCCATGACTCCTAAAGTGGTTGCTGAAGTAGATCACACAGGGGGGCGCTCTTTCAATATGTTATGTCTGTGGGTAGTTCCAAATCCATACAGCAGAGGGTGCAAGCTTTAAGTGACACAAGGAACCTGTGACCTGATTGTTTTAGTTTGAATTATTCTAGATTGCATTATCAATTTAATTTAGACTATTAAAGAAATATGACTTGCTGAAACTTATTTAAGTAAGGATCATGTGAAGTTTTTATAAGTTAATAATTTAGACATGTTTTCAAGTCATTCTGGTTTCTTTGTGTTTTTGCATTATATTATAAACAGTGGCTCTAAGTAGCATCTCTTCTAGGTTGGGTCTTTTCTTTTTTAGTCGTAAGAATTAAGATTCTGATATGCAAAAGTGCTAGTTGATTATAAATCTGCAACAGACAGATATCTTCTACAGATGATTTGTTGTGTAATATTTTGTAGTGTTTTGCCTGAGAATTGAAGATATATATCATTCACATCATAATATTGCTATTTTTCCTCCTTCCTTCCAGACTTAGTGCATATGCAAATACTTTGTTTATAACTTGTTCTTTTTATGTAGAATTTTCCCATATATGCTTCTATCAATTCTCTGTTAGTTACAGTGGAATAAATAAACTTGAGCTTGGTTAATCAGAAAAGGAATGCCTACTTTGTCATTCTTTTTGTCAAACTGTGAAGTTTTGACAAAGTAGAGACTGTTCCTTATTCTTTTTTATCTCTTCAGTTTCTACTATGAAACACTGGGTAGAGTAATGAGTGTCACTGCTGGTGTCAGTTCCTAGATATAGGCTATGGTGGATTAAAGATGGTTGTAAATTCTTTACATTTCTCATTGAGAGAGGAAATCTATGTCCTATCCTCTTGGAAGGCTCTGATTATTAGATCCATATGATACTTTGGCAGTGATAGTGTGACCATTTCTGGTCCAAGGCTTGGAGAGGCTGGCAGCTTCCATTTCCTGTTTCTTGGAATACTCTCTTTGGGAACCCTGAGCTACCTTTTCTGAGCCCTTTCTGACTATATTGAGGCTCCGTGCTGGAGAAGCCATGTGTAGATTCTCCAATAGTCTCAGCTGCTCCAGTCTTTTCAGCCATGTCTGCCAAGGTGTTAGACATGATGGTGAAGCAAGGTTGGATGGTCTAGACTAGCTCATTCTCCAGCTGCGTGCCTTTTAGGGAAAGTGACCTTCACCGGCACCATGTAGAACAGAAGAATTGCTTAGATAAACCCTTCTCTCCAATTCCACAAAGTCATGAGATGTAACATAAGGGTTATTGTTTTAAGAGACTGTGTTATGGAGCAGTTTGTTAGTGTGACAATGAGAAGTCCATAACACAGGCTAAGTTCTGGAAAGAAAAGTAGATGGTGGCAACTGGAAGGAAGCTTGGAGAACATCTTATTTAACCACACCCATTTATAGGGAAAAACTGTTTTCCAGAAAGATGAAGTGGCATGCTCAAGGTCATCTGATGGCTATGGTCACTCTCAGGACTCCTATCTAACTTTGTTGCCCTTGCCTTTAGTACATCCTATAAGATCATTGAACTTTTTACTTTAAAACTAGTAAGTGAAGACCAATCGATATAGCCTAGAGACACCTAAAGACCTCCTACCACTCCAGAAATCACAGTCTCAAAAATACCAGGTTCCAGGAATACCCTGCTCAACTGTTTTGTCCTATGTACCCACGATTATAAAAAGTTGCATTCCAGTGTAACTGTACATTTAATTTGACATTCAAATATAGTAAAAGATACTAGAAAAATAATCATGCACGCAGATGTATGCTATCATATGTAAGCAATCACAACATTTATGCAATTTGTATGCCAAAAATTCCCTGGTAAATTTGGGAGCTTGGAATGCATTTTCCCATAGAAACAATGCTATTCAAAATTCAATTTAATACCTAACATACCTAAAGTATAGTACTTGAAATTATCACCATAATTATCAGATTTCTTTGAGGAAATACTTTCTGAATGCCAGCTTGGTATCTATGGACCCATCAGTCCAACCCTTCCCTTCATTTGGCTTTAGCAGAGGGACTTCCTGTTTGTTAAGCAATGGGGGATAGCACCCTATATCTTGCTCTCAGCACCAGCGTGCAGAGGACGTCGTCTTAGGCTTCAGGATGAAGGGAGAGAAGGTTCTAGGGTCTCAATGCAGGGAGAGAATGTCTTCTACTTGGTGAAGAAACAGCATAGTTCAGGACTTGTTTTTGGTTAAATTTCTCAGTTCAAGTCAGCTCTTGGTGTTTCCCCTCCCCTCTCTATTTTAAGTATCCTAGGGTCTGATTTACTTGCTTTCTTTTCTATCCTGCCCAATAGCTTCCTCTTTCCAAGGTATCAATTTTGAAACTCATTAGAGAACAGGATAAAGTATTTCCATTTTTCCCTATGTTCCTATTTCTAAAACTAAGAAAGTGTGTTTATTTTTTGCTACTCTTTCCTTGTCTCTTCCCACTTCTCCTCTTCCTTCTTCTTCCTCTCTCTCACTCCTTCTTTCTTCCTTCTCCCTCCCTCTCCTCCTCGTCCTGTACTTGCACCCCTCCCTCCCTTCTTTTTCTCCCTGCCTTTCTTCCTCTCTACACACTGTCTTATTTTTCTTAAAATCTACTCAACTTCTTTGATGGTTTGAGAATTGTTAGCTAGTATAGTTAACTAAATTCCTCAGTTTATTTTTAGATTTAGGGAAAGTGAGTGGCATTGCTCTGTATCTTTGCTGCTTATATAAATAAGACAAATTATGAGTGTTCCTACTAGATTATAGGCATTTGAAAGGAGGGGCTACATCTAATTTTTCTTTATAATCCCTATCACATAATTTTGAAATGCTTAGCAGTATTTATTGTATAAGTGAATAAAAATTAAATATTATACCTACAGCTTCTCTTTATTAATATATATCTGTACTATGAAAGAGGGTGAAATGCACTGAAAATTATTTTGACATCCTGTAAATCCTTGCACATTGCCTATGTTTCTAGTCCGTATATTGTATATAGCAAGTGTATGTGAGGTTATAAAGTCAAATTTTGCTGTTGATTTTCTCTTTTACCTTTATTTTTCACTTTTACTGATAGTCTTTCACTGGATTCGCTTTCACTGATATTCATGATACTGAGGGATTTTCTTCTTGGGACACAACCAAACAGTGGAAATGTGTAATGTTATGGGTTGATGTGGTCAATTAACTAGTCATAAGAAGGATTTCTGACATTTAATCCTTCCGTTCCTTAGAGTTAGATTAAGTAAATGAAGGTTTTGTAGGTTATTTCAAGGATTAAAGACTAGATCTAGGAATCATTTTTTTTTTAAAGCTGGTTTTTGGATGACAAATGAGCTATAGTTCTTTACTCAAACAGAATCATTTGTACTGTGAGTGACGGTTCCAGCTTTCCCCAAGGATAAGATAAAAATTGTGCTGAGAAAGTTCAAGGTAATGTTTGAGTTTTATGTTTCCTTGAGCCTGATTTGAAGTGTAAAAATAAGATGCTAACAAGTCCCAAGTTGAAGAACATATTATTCCACAAAATGTTATCTCTGTGTATTTATCAGTATTTTACTCTAGCCATTCTAAACTATTTGCTATTTTTATCTTCTTAGACCAAATGTACTTGAAATAATTCCTCAAGTCATCAAGAAGGAAAACACAGCTATGAGAGAATCCCAGATAGTAATTTTAAAATAAGGTTACAATAGCATGTAAGGAAACTTTTTAAAAAGGATTTTGGTTTTTAGTCCTTTCCCTCTCTGTCCTTTATTTTTGAGAAAGCTGGCACGTTAATGACTTAAGGGATAATTACTTTCTTCTCATGTTAGGGTTCAGGATTGCTCTGATTTTCCTTGGTGCACAAATATTTTAGGAACAATATTTCAAAAGAGAAAACAACTCTTACTGTTTTACTGATGCTCGATTCATTTCTGTTATGTATTTAAAAAGTAGCTTGTTATGTTACTTCTGTCACTGTAAGGTCACTTGTGTTTGGGAAACACTAATTCGTGATTGTGTGTTAAGTAGATTGCCTACAGTATATTCTAAGTTGGGGGTTCACATTTAAGTACAAATATAGAATTCAGTCTTTGTTTCTATTTTTTCTTTTTTCTTTTCTTTTCTTTTCTTTTTTTTTTAGACGGAGTATCCCTCTGTCGTCAGGCTGGAGTGCAGTGGTGCAATCTCGGCTCACTGCAACCTCTGCCTCCTGGGTTCAAGCAATTCTGCCTCAGCCTTCCGAGTAGATGGGACTACAGGCGCAGGCCACCAAGCACAGCTGATTTTTGTATTTTTAGTAGAGACAGGGTTTCACCATGTTGGCCAGGATGGTCTCGATCTCCTGATCTCATGATCCGCCCGCCTCGTGATCCACCCGCCTCGGCCTCCCAAAGTGCTGGGATTACAGGTGTGAGCCACTGCACATCACCCCATTGAGCAAATTCTAATTAGACGCATGATCTTATTTCTGCACCATTGCAATAGTCTCTAAGTGCCATCAACTGTTCTGCCAGATCATACCTGTCTCTTCTTCTTCTGTTATTGCTAGAGTGCTGTCTATAAAAACTCAAATCTGAACATGATATTCATCTATGAAAGTCATAGCTGAGGGACATCTTAATGACATTAATTCTTGAGTGGCTCCCCACTGCCTATAGAGTGGAACCTAAGCTCTTTACTGTTTCTTACAAAACCTTCTGTGATCTGACTCCTGACAGCCTTCCCCTGGCCTCTGTTTCATCCTGCTCCACATCTTACTTCCTCTTCAGGCTTAGTTTCCTGTCCCAGAATGAATTATCCCTTTTCCTAAATAGCACTTCCTAATGTCCTCAAGAAAAACAAATCACGTACTCCTTAGGCCTCACTGTGTCCATTGTGTGTGTTTGTTTTCATAGCATGTATAACATCTGTGCCCAAATAGTTTTTTATGTCTGCTTTTGTCTGCCACAAGATACTCAGATTGTTGAGAATAGGGATTGTGTCTTACCCATTGTTAGCACTGAGCCCTTGGCACAGTAAAACTTTAAAAAGTTGGATGAAAGCAGGAGTAAGCTCACCAAACTGAAAATTCCTAGTGTCCCTTTGACTACATAAACATTGATTTATTGCAAAATCCTTTGCATGCTCTCAAGTATTTGATCATCTGGATTATTTTATTCTTTCTTTGATTTATCTAATAAACACATGTTTTATTCCCTCTAAATACAGATACTGACCTGGGCACTGGCGAATGAAACAGACATGGACCTGTTAATGGGTCTAATATTGTCTGATTTAAAGGGCAAAACCAGGGTCTAATGTTGTCTGTTAAAGGGCAAAACCATTTTCATGAAGAACCTTTAGCTGAGTTATGGCAGAAACAGACTTTGATGTTTACTGTAAAGTCTGACCTTGACGAACTATAGGGATAAACTTTTCTTTGCCTCTTCCAAAACGCTGTTTTTATTTTTGTCAATTTCCTTTTGTTATAAAAGTTGAAAGGAAAATGTTTGGTGGGTAAGTTAAAATGTGTACACAATACTTATGGTAAAAAATGTATAGCCGTAGAATCACTTATGAAGAGGTTTAACAAGAAATGGATTGCGTCTTTCTGCTCTTAAATGCGGTGACTTCAATTAACACCCTGGAGCTTGTCAAATTATGGGTGAGTCCAAAGTTCTTGGTGCACCTGTGGTAGATAATGAGCATTATTTAAAAATTTCTGAGCAAATAATTACATACAACCTCTGTACTTTACAAGACAGAATACAGGGGAAAGCATACTGGAGGAAGACGCCAGAAAGGTAACTTTACACGTGGCTTTGACAGTCATCAGCAGACACTTTACATGTTTCTTCATCAGTAATATACATATGATAGCCATTCCATTTATCTCACAGAGTATCATGAAGATTAAATATGAAAATAGCCATGTGTATGCATCAAATTATTTTGTTTCAAAATAATGCTTGCTTAAGTAGTCCAGAAATAAGTCTTACGAAAATGAGGGAAAGCCTCTTTTTCCTTCCTGCACCCAGGGCAAATATTGCCAAAGGAGGTAGCCCTTTTTTCTTATTGAGCAGAGGGTTTTCATCAATATACATCTACTGTGTTGTGAGTTAGCACAAGATAGACTTTTTTCTTCTTTATTAGACAGACTGTAATAAGATATTTTAGATGCTATCTACTGATGGAAGCTGAAGCTTTTTAGTTTTAGAACAGACTCCCCTTCTCCGCTACTGACAATATGGTCACATCAAAATTTTTTGTTAATTCTATTAATATGACTATGTAAATATCATTCAGTGCTGCATAATGTGTTATGATTATGTTCTTTTGTTGTGAAAACGTTCTGTTTTTCCTGTAGTCAATAATTGCTTTGTTGTTTCATTTGCTTCATTTTCTTTGATCCTATTTCCAAATTTCTTCTGCTCTCCCAAGAAACATAAAACAATCAACATAAAATTCCAAGTGACCAACTGTGCAGGGATTCTGGTAGTTCTGTCCTTCACCCGAAGGCATCCCTCCTGGAACTTTCCATTCTTCTGCCTCTGTTCTGCCCCTGCCGAGAGACGTTGCTCTCCAGGGCTGCCACAGCGCTGTTCTCACCTTGGGATATTGCTTTGCCTTTGTTCTGGGAATTCCCTTTTTCTCTCTCCTGTATTGGATTCCCTGTTTCCAGGGTCTCATGATTTCTTCCTTTTCCTCTTTTTGTGTTGGTGTACCTGGCTGGGGGAAGGAGGAGTCTTTATTGGTCTGAAAATGCCTTTATATTAAGTTTACAACTCAGAAATACGTTTGCTGAGTATAGAATTCTAGTCATTTCTTGCTCAAGGCATTTTAAAATTTTATTTTATTTATATACTGTTAAGAGTTCCAATTCATTCGCAATTCCAGTTTGCCATCTTGAATCTTTAAATCCTATGAAAATATATTCATTAATTTATTTACTTGATTTTATTTTTTTAATAGTCAGAATATATATATATATAGTTTAATAATATTAAAAATACATTAAAATTATTCACTGAAAAGTCTTGCTCCCATTCTCCCATTTATCAGCGCATGTCACCTCCCTCAATAGCTACAGGGATTTGCCTCCACTAATGTCTTTTATACATCCCCATGTACTTACTTATGTAAATATAAGTAATTGTAGTTATAGGTTTATTATAAGCATATTCTATTTGCTTTGCCTTTTGGCTTAACGGTTTCTTGGTGCCTTTACATGAAAGCACTTTAAAAAGTACAGACCACTATGTAACATAAAGTAATTTGTATTAACTCATAATTTAGGATGGGTTTTTGCATACTTGCAACTACATGTTGATTAAACAAAAGGCTTATCATTGGGAATGACAAAGATGGGGATTAACTGATCAGAGAGGTAAGGGCATGGAGGGAGAGTTGAAATGCTTTGAGAAAAGCAGAGCAACATTAAAAGGAAATCAGAGAAATGGAGGTGGGTATGTAGAACAACTTTCATAAACTGAGGAGTATTTCCACATTTGAAAAAGTGTTGGTATGATAGAGTGCTTTACTCTATGCGAAGCACAAACAAAGTAAGCAGAGAGAGAAATCTTACAATGTCATTAAGTCACCATTCTCTTCTTTCAGTTTTTTAGATTGTGAGTAGGTTGCCATGCACGTGAATGTCAGACAATGAAGAGGAAGGCCATATGAATACTATGTGTCTAGTGGCTGATGCTGGCCACAGACTTGGATCCCAGCCTGGTGGTACCCAAGAGGTAGGGCCTCCATGTCAGAGCTGGCTTGTTTTGGGTTGGGTCCCAAAGGTCTCACTGGTTATAGTCAGTTTTCACACTGCTGATAAAGACATACGCATGACTGGCTGGGCACGGTGGCTCACGCCTGTATTCCCAGCACTTTGGGAGGCCGAGATGGGTGGATCTCGAGGTCAGGAGATCGAGACCATCACAGCTAACATGGTGAAACCCTGTCTCTACTAAAAATACAAAAAATTAGCCGGGCGTGGTGCTAGGCACCCATAGTCCCAGCTACTCGGGAGGCTGAGGCAGGAGAATGGCGTGAACCCAGGAGGTGGAGCTTGCAGTGAGCCAAGATTTTGCCACTGCACCCCAGCCTGGGTGACAGAGCAAGACTCCGTCTCAAAAAGAAAAAAAAAAAAAAAAAAGACATACCCATGACTGGGTAATTTATAAAGAAAAGGAGGTTTCATAGACTCACAGTTCCACATGGCTGGAGAGGCCTCACAATCATGGTGGAAGGTAAAAGGCACATCTTACATGGTGGCAGGCAAGAGAGTAGTGAGAACCAAGTGGAAGGGGTTTCCCCTTATAAAATCATCAGGTCTCATGAGACTTATTCACTACCACAAGAACAGTATGGGGAAAACTGCCCCCATGATTCGATTATCTCCTGCTGGGTCCTTCCCACAACACAAGGGAATTATAGTAGCTACAATTCAAGATGAGATTTGGGTGGGGACAATGCCAAACCATATCACTGGGATCAGTAGCCTATGAAGCAGGCTCTGGGCCAAGTTTACCAAGTGTGTCAGCTCAGCCTCCCAGAGCAATAGATACTGCTTTGGACAAGGCAGTAGGCTCAGGAAATAGTCCCTGAGGATTAGTGAGGAATCATGGGGAAGTTAATTGCCCTGAGGCCTTGGAAACCAATGGCCCTCAGACCAAAAACTCTGGGAATTATAGAAGATCAGGTCTCCCTAGACCTGTCCTCTGAGAATTAGCAAATTAACGGAATAATATTGTGGGATGCAGTTGGGCCTGAGCAGAATAGCCTTTTCCCTTGACCTCTTTTATTGAAGAAGACAAATACTATTACAGGACCCTGGGCTTGAGGGTCTATTATAGGCATACTCTATTATAGGTACCTCTACATGAGATGTTATTGGTTGGGGGATAGAAAGAGAATAGCAATTTTTCTTTTTGGCTTTCAAGATTTTGTTACTCAGTAGTCACTTTCAATGTAATGTTTTGGTCAAAACCCCTTACTTAATGGACTAAAGTGGAAGGTGCTTCTGTGGTATTATGACAATAGAAACAAAAGCTAGTCTAATCTTCCTGTGTGCTCTTTCTCCATCCCTAGTCTTAGAAAGTCTTTGTATTCTACATAAAAGATTGATGTGGAAGAGTATTTCTAACTGCCAGTTTATCCATTTAACTGTTGTTTTGAGAGGAAAGCTCAAATACACAGACAGAATTTCTGTGCATGATCTCCAATCAGCTTTATATTAGAACTGAAAACAGTTTCTTAGTGCTAATAGACATTCATTAGACCAAATAATTTTGCTGTGTTAACAAACTGTGTAATCAATTTAGGATTACAGCCAAGTATTAGCATGTTATTACACATGTGACGTAGCTGTTTTCAAAATAAATCAAGTGGCAGCTTTGCAAACATGGTTTAGAGTAGTGGGACCAGTGCAGTTGTATATTTAGAGCATTTTAATATAAAAATAATGGAGTTAATATTTTCTATTCAAATAATGAAGAAAATGATTGTGTCTTATTTGTGAAAATTTAAAAAGGTGAAACCACTTATACAAAGCACTATCAAAGTGGTTTCAATCACAGGTTTAGATGACATAATAGTGTGGCAAAGACATGATTAGGCTTGTAGAATTCCTCCAGTGTCAGGGTGCTATGTGCTGTATATAAAGAATAAACTGAATATCAGTTTGTGAAGGATTATAATCTGAATGATGGCTTCATTGTTTCCTTCCCCCAAACTATTGAACTTGCTTTATTTGAGTGTGGCTTAAGGTCATGCAATTAATTTTTTTATTTTACATCAGAATTGATACATCCACATAACTATGTTCTCATTCGCAGTACTCACTGGGAGATAACTTTAATCCTACTGTTATAGTTACTGCTCAGTAATTTTGGGACAACTAACTTTCTTTTCATTATTTATAACCATCTTTTAAGCATTCGCTTTGGTGACTGGTCTTAATTCCTTGACAGTATCTGCTTTTGAGAATGAGCAAAAAGTCATTTAGAGCCAATTCTGGGAAATGAAGTAAAACACTCAAACTAGAGAATATATGAAGAAAGTAACGAGGCTCTGAGTTTCTTATGTGACCTGGACACATTTGTTCCATAGGAAAAATACGAAAATTACTTATGGAGGGGTATGGTGTGGACTGAATGTATGGTTCCCGCTGCCTGCAAATTAATATGTGGAAATTACCCTATGTGATGGTATTAGGATGTGGGCCCTTTGGAGTTAAGGTAGGTGGAGCCTTCATGAATGGGCTTAATGCCCCTATAAAAGGGACCTGAGAGCTAGCTAGCTCTCATTCACCACATAAAGACACAGTGAGAAGTTGGCTGTCTGTATCCCAGATGAGGTGCCTTACCAGAAGTCGACAATGCTGACACCCTGATTTCGGACTTCAAGCCTTCAGAACTGTGAAAAAGAAACTTTTGTTGCTTATAAGCCACCCAGTCTATAGTGCTTTGTTATAGTGGTCCAACTGAAGTAAGACAAGGACATTATTGAAATAAGAGTTCTGTGGTTAGGATCTTTGACCCCTCCAAACCTCGTGTTGAAATTTGATCCCCATTGGTGGAGATGGGGCCTACTTGTGTTTGGGCCATGGGAGTGAAGTCCTCATGAATAGATTAATGCCCTCCTTGGGTGGGAGGCAAATTAGTTGTCTCTCCATGAGCTCTGGACAGAGCCCTTGTAAAAAGAGCCTGACACCTCCTTTCTCTCTCTTACTTCTCTCTTGCCATGTCATCTGTGCACATGCTGGCTCCCCTTTGCCTTCTACCATGAGTGGAAGCAGCCTGGGGCTTTCACTAGATGCCTAATCTTCCAGCCAGCAGAACTGTGAGTCAAACAAACCATTTTTCCTTATAAATTACTCAGTGGTGGGTATTCCTTTATAACAAAATTAAATGGACTAAGACAAAGGATACAGGATATGAAAACTTTTTCTCTGACATTGCCTGTGAAACTGTAAAGTAGAGCATTTTAACTAGGATAGGATTTTTTAAAAGGATAAATAAAGTATTATTGTAGTTGTAATTTAAATGCATCCACATAGGACAGTTTCTTGAAAGCAAAAATATAATAATTATAAACCTTTGTCAATAAGAGTTGAATACTAATTTTATATTTTAACTTTTCTAAAATGTCTGTAAATGTGCACATTGACTACAAAAGAGACCTCTATGTACTATGATATGTACATTCAACCTACAAAAAATACAATCCTACCTCATCAATGTTGACTTGCAACTAATATGCTGGATTTATAACCATAACTACCATTAAATGAATGTTATCCAAAAGCAATTTTTGGAATTATTTCTCTGAATTGGGAATTTTAATAAAGGTGTCTTGAAGGTTTAAACAGAAGTCATCTTTTTCTCAAAATAGACTTCCCTGCATCAAGCTGAGTATTTGAAACTATTGCATTGATTTTAGAACCATGTTACTTAAAATAGATTGCAGCTTCTTCCTATTTATGCCAGAAAATAATGGTCTCCCTTTTGTTAATAAACTGTCAAATAGATACAGGTGGCTAAAAATGAAAATACAGGCTGATTTTAAACAATTTAGAATGAAGCTCCACATAAAGAGGTCTACCTGAATAACTTCTGAGACAATCACTTTTGAAGATTTCACTCATTTGATGCATATATATGTCCTGGCATATTAGTTAAATAAGTATAATTACTGCATAGTTACACATCATAAATATTTGAACTTGAGGTAAAAAAAATGCATATTCTCCTATAATTACGGTTAAGAGTACTTTTCTCTCTCCACCTACATATGACTCTATAATGATGTCCGCATTTGCTTTCTCGATGTTTCTGCTGTGACCACTGGCAGAAACAGCATAGCAGACCAGATGGTCTGTCGATTTAAGTAGAGAAATTCTTTGGCCCTTATTTAATTCAGTTGTTCTACTCAATCTGCTCAGGAGAGTCTAATGAGAGAACATAAGGCTGCTGCTGTTAAGATGAGGTACATTGGCAACATTTCTGCATTTCTTGCCCACCCTTGGCTGGGCATTATTGTTAGTTTTCTTATCTTTATAAAACCATCAAATGAATCATTTAAATAATAAAAATGGTTTTTCATGTGACATAATATTTTAAAGAGGAGTTCTAGGTTAAATCCTGTTACCTATAGAGAGTTTTAGGAGGTTGGAAGCACATTTATCTGTTAACAGTTGACAAGAAGTTGATTATCTCATTTACCTTGAGAAATATTTTGATGACCACCATGGTTCCAATGTGGAAAGATAGGAAAGAGTAGTTGGGAAGTCCTGAAGGAATGCAGTCCTTTAGAACTGCATGTTTATTTCAGAAATATTCATGGCAAACACTGCCTTTGAAAAGATCCTTCCAGTGCTTACCTCCTTTTGGTGTAGACCACAGTGACGCCATTTCACTCCCTCTTTCATGTGGTGTTTTACTTCTGTGAGAAAAGCTTTGTGTCCAGTGCAGTTTTCCCTCCCATTGGTTTTGATATCAATAATGAAAAATTTCTTCGGAAGATAATCCTCAATGTTAGTTTCCGATCAGTAAGCCTAGCAGACCTTGCATTGGGAAAAATAAAAATGGGTGAAGATCTTTGCCTTGAATTGTTTATTGAAGTTTAAACTAATTGACAGACTGACTCCCTCCTTCCTTCCTTTCCTTTACTGGCAGTAAAATTATCTGTCAGCATGTAGTATGAAAATTGGCAGATATAAGCAATATGACATTATTGTGTCAGTTTCTATATTAAAGACAATTCCTGTATTAAAGACAATGACTGTAGAGACATGGGGGTTCCACATGTTTGGGGGATACATTGTTCCAATAAACTGAATTTTAAAACAAATTATTAACTGAAAGACAACTTTCTTAGGCAGAGGAACTATCCTGAACAAAGTAATTCACCTGAGATAATGAACATCCAGCACAGTGCCTGAGACATAAAGGATGTTCATTACTAAGGGGGTCTGTATTTAAGGATGTCTTCACTTGACCCCTACCCTTGTTTAATCACTTGCCTGGGTATAGAATTCTAAAGCCAACTTTAAAGATACTGATCCATTGTTATCTGTCATCCAGTTTTGCAGATAAAAGTTTTTTTTGCCAATCTGATTTCTTGTTATTTAAATAAGACTTTTTGTTTTGATTTATTGTTGGTTTTTAACTTTCTCTCTGGAAACTGTGCAGTTTTTCTCTTATTGTTGCTATTATGATAGTTCATTAAAATATGTTTAAAATTGTCTCTAAAAAATAACGATTTCTGCTCTGCACTTGGTAGGCTTATTTAATCTCATGCCTATGGTCTTTTATTCAGCAAACAGAAAATTATGTGTTTTATTATTTTCTTTCTTCTGTTTTCTCCTTCTGGGTCCAGATTTTGCCAAGCATTATGTCAGCCTTGTGGATCTGAGCAAGTTACCTCTAACATCTTTGATCATCAATTGCATTATTACAAAGTAGAAATTATAATCCCCAGGAGGCCAGGTCCCAATATGGTAATTATTCTTTCTCCTTCAGATGTCTTGCTTCTCTAAGCTTATCATTTTGATCAAGGGATTTGAATCTAAATATAGACTTCTGGCTCTTAAAGTGATGTCTAGGCTGTTTTTAGCATGAAGGTTATTGGGCATGACTCTGGTCTTCCTCAAGGTAGCACTGGCTTATTTCCGAAAGCTTCGACACTGTAGCCTGTGTTGTGTGGCAAATGCAGAGATCAGCACATAGAAACAAGTCAAAGCATATATGGAAAGGAGAGGTAAAATGTTAAATAACAAGAAAACTCGTAGAGTTTGTTTTAAGGTAGAAGTCTATAAAGGACCACAGTGGGATCTATAATATTTTTATGTGGGTTCATCTGATGAATGGCTGCCACATTTATCTTTCCAGAAGAATGGCTCTCATCATGTCACATTCTTTGTTAAAAATCTTAACTGGATCCCCACTGCCTACAAAATTAACATCAGATTCCTCAGCTTAATTTTTGAGTTGTCCAAAAGATTGACTCCAGTGTAACTTCCTAGTATTGTATCCCACTATTCTCTACATATTCCTTCACTCAAATCCAAATATGTTAATCTGTGCTTCCCAGATCTATCCCATGTTCTTTCCTTGGACTCCTTCCCTTCCTCCCATTTATACCAGGACATTCTTCTCTTTTAAGGTCCAACTTCACGACCTCTTCCTTTAAAAAATCTTTGCCCATCTCTATAACTCCAGGTTCTATTTCTGTGTATGCCCCAAAGCACATGCTGTGTGCATCTCTTATGTATAACATACTGCATGAAGTGACTTAAGGCATAATCTATGTCACACTCATCTGTGATCTACTAAGGTCTAACAGTACTTCACTTATAATCTGTGCTCAGCAAATACGGTTGACTAAGTGACTGGATGCATTGTAGTCATGCTGCATTGTAATGTTTTACATTGAGAAAATAAATTTGGAGGTTGTTTTGTTTTTGTTTTTAAAAGGAGCTGACTGGTGACCAAAACTGTGCTTTGTTGACTATATTGACTTTACAGGTTTTTATATTATCTATATGATCACTTCTTAATATTTATTTTTTCCAGCTTTGTTGAGGTATAATTGACAAATAGAAATTTCATATATTTAAGGCATACAATGTAATATTTTGATATATGTATATATTGTGACATGATTAAGCTAATCCCATTATATACTTACCATTTTTTGGTATGGTCAGAATCCTTAAAATCTACTTTTCTTAGCAAATTTCAAGTATGGGTTTCCACAAATAGTGATAAACACTTGCTAATGACACAGGAGTACTGTCAGATATTTGGGAAATAGTTATTCAGCTTTCAGTCTATTTCCTGTCAGAAGTTTATATAAAGAAAAATGAAAATCAAATATAATACTGCTTGTAACTGAAAACGTTGTGCATTTAAATGAAGTTGTTTGTACCATTATCTTGTTTTGCTCTTGAACATTATTTGAAAATAAACCAACTTGTTACTTGGGATTGATGGTAGTAAGTGTGCTGAGTGTTGAGATTTATTTCAAAATGCGTGGCCAGGTGCGATGGTTCACGCCTGTAATCCCAGCACGTTGGGAGTCCAAGGTGGGCAGATCACCTGAGGTCGGGAGTTCGAGACCAGCCTGGCCAACATGGCAAAACCCCATCTCTACTAAACACACACACACACACACACACACACACACACACACACACACACACACACAAGTCAGGCATGGTGGTATGGGCCTGTAATACTGGCTACTCAAGGGGCTGAGGCAGGAGAATCACTTGAACCCAAAAGGAGGAGGTTGTAGTGAGCCAAGACCACACCACTGCACTCTAGCCTGGGTAACAGAGTGAGACTCCATCTCAAAAAAACCACAAAAACAAAAACAAAAACATAAAAAACAACCCCAAGTGCATTCTCTCTTCTAGTTCTTTTCCACTAATGAAATCAAAGATACTGAACAATTCAATCTTTAAATTGGAGAATTCCTTGTAAGGAAATGTGTAACTTTTATAAAGGTACTAGCAGTTTCTTGATAAATATAAGAAAGAGTAGAACAAGACATTGTATGGTGGTTTGTTATGTGTGATTTATACTATTTGGGGAAGATCAGCCATAATTTTGTGTCTTCAGTCAGTAGAATGACATTGATTTGTGGCAAGTCAATATATTCCTTTGTAGTTTTGCAATGGTGATAATATTTAGGAGAACAGTGCTTAAGCCTCCTGAAAAGTTTTGTTGTTGTTGTTGTTGTCATTTTTTTTTTTTTTTTTACATTGTAGGAACTTATTCTTAGCCACCCATCTCCTAAATATTTAAATATTTTAGTTTTGTTCAGGAAATGAATATGTTTTCAAGTGTATATTAATGGTTTTTTTCTTCTTATAAATGGAAAAGAACTTAAAGATAATTTCGTTTAAAAACCTCATTTTACAGATAAGGAGATAAAACTGAATTTTATTGGGCTGAATACAAATTTTCATTTAAAATAAATATAGGATAGAAATTGAAATTGGGTTAAACTGTAGCCAATAAATTGAATTAAATGCAATGCTGGCCAGGTGCGGTGGCTCATGCCTTTAATCCTAACATGTTGGGAGGCCGAGGCAGGTGGATTACCTGAACTCAGGAGTTCAAGACCAGCCTAGCTAACATGGTGAAACCCTGTCTCTACTAAAATACAAATAGTAATAATAATAATAATAATAACAATAATAATAATAATAACCAGGCTCGTGGTGGAGGCCTGTAGTCCCTGCTACTTGGAAGACTGAGGCAGGAGAATTGCTTGAACCTGAGGGGTAGAAGTTGCAGTGAGCCGAGATCGAGCCACTGCACTCCAGCCTGGGTGACAGAGCAAGACTCTGTCTCCAAAAAAAAAAAAAAAAAGCAATGCATTCTAAATTTTGCATAGTAATATAGAATTTTATTATAATGCCTAACTAAGTGCATATGAGGTCACCTAATTGTGTCAAGAAGACGAAATAAGTATTTTCAGCACCAGCAAAGGAGACTCCCTCAAGTAAGAAAAGTCCGATTTCACGAACTTTTCCACAATGTTTACAGTCAGAAAATCTATGAAGAAATGATTTCTATTTTAATGTAAGAATGAGTATGATGTTTTATAATTTCAAATGTTTTATCTTATATTCTTTTACTATTAGTCCCACCAGTTTTATGTTCCACATTTTTTCTTTCTTGCCTTTTTTTGACTAATCAAGTATTTAAAAATTATTTTATGATTTTACTCTATTACCTTGTGGTTATACTCTATTTTACTGGTTTTTTTGGTGGCTACTCTAGATATTGTAACGTGCATCCTTGATTCCTTTAAATGATATTGTTAACACTACTTAAATCTGTTCATTTACTTTCCACCGTTAATGTTAATAATGTCATGTATTTTAATTCTACATGGATCTTCTACTTCACAAGACATTAATATGTCCACTCAATATTCACTTTGAATTAGCAGTATGTTTACATTTTTCACTGCTCTACCTCCCCGCTAACTTCTTTTCACAACTGTTGATTCTCTCTACCTTTTACTCTCCTTTTTTGTTTTCTTTCTCTGAGGTCAATTTTCTTCTACCTGAATATTTCTCTTTAATGTTTATTTTAGTGCTATTCTGCTAGTGACAAATTATCTCCAGTTTTCTTTGTTTGGAAATGGTTTTAATGTTAAGAGGGCCATAGGGAGAACAGTGATATTTAGTGATAAACAGGGTTAAGTTAGAATGAAGGGAAAGTTGAGAGAAGAGGTTGAATTTTGTGAGATTTTGTTCCTGATTAACTGTGAGATTCAGAAGCATAGTAAAAGAGTTTTAGTAGCTGGGGAGGTGTGGATGGTGAAGTAAAATAAGCCAGTGGACTGCCCTTCAGTAGAGTCTGGGGCCTGAGAATGGATGACCTGGGCGTTCTCAGCCTGTGGTGATTGACATAAATGGGAAAGGGGGAGGGCATAAAGAAACATTTGTGTTGAGGGACTCAAGACAATCATAGGGAAACTCTAAAGAGGAAAGTGTTTCTACCACCATACTAACTTCTGTGTTCTCCTGTTAGCTATTTCCATGGCAGTGTGGAGGCCAGGGGAGATATTAGGTTATGGAGACCTGAGGCTTCCACTGCATTCCTAGAGAGTGAATTATAAGAGCTGAAAATGGGCCGGGCGTGGTGGCTCATGCCTGTAATCCCAGCACTTTGGGAGGCTAAGGTGGGTGGATCACACAGTCAGGAGTTCAGGACCAGCCTGGTCAAGATGGTGAAACTCTGTCTCTACTAAAAATATGAAAATCAGCTGGGTGTGGTGGCAGGCGCCTATAATCCCGGCTACTTGGGAGGCTGAGGCAGAGAACTGCTTGAACCTGGGAGGCAGAGGCTGGAGTGAGCCAAGATTGCATCACTGCAATCCAGCCTGGGCAACAGAGCGAGACTCCTTCTCAAAAAAAAAAAAAAAAAAAAAAAAAAAAAGCTGAAAATAAATGGATCGATTTGGGAGATGCTTGGCAAGTAAAATGAGCAGAACTTTGTGGTACAGTGGATAGGATATGGGATGTGAATAGAGGGAAATGTCAAAAATGACTCCCTGGTTTATGTAACTTGATGTGTGTGGTGGCCATTCACTGAACTAGAAACACTGGATGGAGGAGGACTAGGTTTGGGTGGCAAATAGTGACACCATCAGTTTGGCTTAGACTTTTTGAGTTTGAATTGCATGTGAGTCATCCAAATGGGGATATCAAATAGCCAATGAAACATATGAGTGTATTGTTGTGCAGGGATATCTGGGCAGAAGATAAAAATTTGGGAACCTCTTTCTATAAATTGTTAATTAAAGTCTTGGGTCTGAATAAGCTGGACAAAAGAGAGTCAACAGAGAGAGGCCGGTCAAGAATGCCAGTATGACGCTGAAGGACAAATAGAATGAAGGATAAAAGATGCTCATTTTACTTAGCTTTGAGGAGATCATTGGTGAAAGAGTTGGATTAAGATTACCTTTACAGTAGAGGCCGTAGATTGAGAGGTTTATTGGTAAAAGGGAGATAATTTAGCTGGAGGGAAGTTTTAGTATCTTTTGTCTTTAAATCAAGGGGCTTGAATAAGTGTAAAAGCCAGTGAGAGAAATCTAGTTGAGAAAAGTTGACTATCCAGGAGAGAGAAGAGATCATAATATAGAACTTCTAAGAGGCTGGGAAGGAAATAGGGATATATTATTTCCCTCTTGCTGCTGTAACAAAATGCAACAAATTTGGTGACTTAAAACAATACATATTTATCTTAGAGTTTTGGAGGACAGAAATTTGAGGCCAGTTCACTGGGCTGAAATCCAGGTCGCAGCGGGGCTTCATTTGTTCTGGTGGGTTTGGGTGGCAGGGCAGGTGTGGAGATCCGTTTTCTTCTCTTTTCCAGCATCTAGAAGCTGCCGCATTTGTTGGCTCTTGGTCCTGAATCACTTTGACTCCTGGTTTGGTTTTTGCCTTTCTTTTTCTCTCTCTGTATTCACTGAAACATTGCCTTCTCTCATTCTGACCCTCCTCTTTCTCTCTCTTTTAAGGACTGTTGCGACTAGGTTGGAACCCCCTGTATAATTCAGGGTAATCTTCTCTGATCAGGACCATTAACATAATCACATGTGCAAAATCCCTTTTACGATGTAAGATTACATATTCACAGCTTCCAGGAATTAGGACATTGACATGGGGTGATGGGGGAATTATTCAGCCTCCTACAAAGACCAAGCACAGTTAGAGGGGCACCCCCTAAAAGAAAGAAGGGAAAATTTCCTAATTTAATTGAAGAGAAGGAAGGTAGAAAACATAAGTATGGGTGCTTTGTATATGGGATAGTGGAAATAGAATGTGTTTCCTGTTTCACTAAAGTAGAGATTGTTTCACTTGTTTGAAGGAAGAGGCACTGGTAGTAGATCCATAGAAGAAAGTATCATCCTAACAACTAGCACATGTTTTCACTTCACTAATAGAACAGCCTGCTGTGTGCAGGAGCCCAATGGGTAGAGGGAAATAAAGATATCCAACACAGGATGATTATTACCTTTCTGTCACTGGGAGTTTTCAAAGCATGTTAAATATACATTTCATTGGAAAAGTTTAGTAAGTATTCCTGGGTGCTCAGTTACAAAAGGTGACTTCATTGACAGTTCTAATATTTTCTGATTGTGTAAGTGATGCATACTTTCTAAAGAGAATATACTTTTTTTTTTTTTTTTTTTCCTGAGATGGAGTCTTGTTCTGTCGCCCAGGCTGGAGTGCAGTGTCACAATCTTGGCTTACTGCAACCTCCACTTCCTGGATTCAAGCAACTCTCCTGCCTCAGCCTCCCTAGTAATTGGGATTACAGGCACGCACCACCACACCTGGCTAATTTTGTATTTTTAGTAGAAGATGGGGTTTCACCACGTTGGCCAGGCTGGTCTCGAACTCCTGACCTCAAGTGATCCACCCGCCTTGGCCTCCCAAAGTGCTGGGATTACAGGCGTGAGCCACTGTGCCCAGACTAGAATACACTTTAAAGAAATGTAACATAACGCTGGGCATGGTGGCTCATGCCTGTGATCACAGCACTTCGGGAAGCTAAGGCGGGCAGATCACCTGAGGTCAGGAGTTCGAGACCAGCCTGGCTAACATGGTGAAACCCTGTCTCTACTAAAATTGCAAAAATTAGCCTGGTGTGGTTGGGCACCTGTGATCCCAGCTAGTTGGGAGGCTGAGGCAGGAGAATCATTTGAATCTGGGAGGTAGAGGTTGCAGTGAGCCAAGATCACACCACTGCATTCCAGCCTGGGCAACAGAGCAAGACTGTCTCAAAAAAAAAAAAAAAAAAAAAGAAAAGAAAAGTGTCATAGAATGCTACTAGAAATAATTGATCAGAAGTAAAGAATATAGTAAGAATTCTTAAGAAGTTTATCTAGATATTTGTGTAGTCAGAGCTCATGGCACTCTATTAAGTACTTGCTCTTTAACTTGAGTAATCTGATAGCTTTTAAAAATTTAATTTTTCCACTGATAGTAAATGAATTATAAAAATTGTAAGAATGAAAATAGATACATTAAAAATAACCACTTTATGATCTCTTGTGTTCTCTTATTTTCCTTCCTAGAGATCAAGATTGTTACAAATTTGGCATAGATTCATGGAGGTCTTTTTCTATGGGCTTACCTATGCTCATGTGTATAGCTGGTCCTCCAATAAGGTCGTTTTCTTCAACATCATTTTTTCTAACACGGTTGAGGAGAAAAAAATCTATTCCAGGATCAGTCCACTGTCTGTGTGAAGTGTGCACTTTCTCTGTATGTCTGTGTGGGTCCTCTCCAGAGACTTGTTTCCTCCCACTTCCCAAAGATGTGCAGGTCAGGTTCATTGTCATGTCTAAATGGTCTCAGTGTGAGTAAGTGTGTGTGTGTGTGTGTGTGTGTGTGTCAAGTGTGCCCTGCAATAAAATGAGGTGCTGGCCAGGGTAGGTTCCCACCTTGAGCCCTGAGCTCCCAGGATCGGCTCTGGTCACCTGTGATCCTGAACTGGAATAAGCAGATAAATCATTAAATTGTTATCTCACTTGTTTTTACTCGTCTTTCTTAAATGTATATATAGCTCACATTTATTTCAATGTTTAATATCAGAAGTGTTTTGGGTCTTTATTTAGAAGTTTGGTGATTTTTTTTGACCAGAAATGTGCCATAGGAACTTATGTATTTTATCATTTAGCCTATGGTAAAACTGGTTTCCTTACATGTTGTTTGGCTTAAAGTCACAGCTTCTAAGAACTGATTGACAATATTAAGTAAGGATTTACTATATATATAGAAGTATAGGATATTTTATTGTTTTTACACAAATGGGGTCATACTAAGTAATATTGTATAACTTGGTTTTTTAAAATTGGACACTGTGTTTTAACAATTTTCTTTGTTAGGCCATACTTTAGTTCTCTTAATTCCTACCGAATATTCCGTAGTCTGAATATATTACGTTTTATTCATATGTGACCATTTCCGGTATATATGGTGTTTCCACATTTTCTCTTCTAAACAGTGATGCAGTGAACTCTTCCAGATACTTTTCTAATCCCTTATGCTCCTTACTTTATAGAGAACCGGAAAAGGAGTGTCTATGTCAAGGGCATGGCTTCTCAAGATTTTTACAGGTGCTGCCAAATTTCCTTCCATAACATCTGTTCCCATGTATATGCTTTTTTTCAGTATTAGAGAATACCACTCTCTCACTTGGCACTTGTACCAGCCTTTGGCTTTATTAGTCATTTACATTTTTGTCCAACTCATGAAGATGCCTTATGTTAATGTATGTTTCTCTTATTACTGATAAGATTATCTTTTTAAGTGTTTATGTTCAGTGGTATGTTTTTTTTTTGTGTGTGTGTGTGTGAATTGTCTTTTCATAGCTGTGTTTTGTTCATTTTCCTTTTGGGTTTTTTAAAACTTTTCATTTTTAAAGAATGCTTTATGTATTTTATGTATTTGGATTATTAGTTCATTCTTAAATATATTGCATATATACTTACTCAATATGTATTTTGTATTTGAATTTTATTTGTGGAGTCTTCTATAGCATTAAAATATTTATGAGTCAAAATTGTTTTTGTAATTCCTTTTAGGTCTTACCTTGGAAGACTTTTCATATTACAAGATTATTAAAGGGTTCTTTTTTTTTTTTTTTTTTTTTTGACAGAGTCTTGTTCTGTTGCCCAGGCTGGATGGAGTGCAGTGGCATGATCTTGGCTCACTACAACCTCTGCCTCCCAGGTTCAACCAATTCTCCTGCCTCAGCCTCCTGGGTAGCTGGAATCACAGGCACACACCACTAAGCCCAGCTCATTTTTGTATTTTTAGTAGAGATGGGGTTTCACCATGTTGGTCAAGCTAGTCTCAAACTCCTGACCTCGTGATCCACCCACCTCGGCTTCCAAAAGTGCTGGGATTACAGGCGTGAGCCACCGTGCCCGGCCATTAAAACATTCTTGAGTTATTTCTTCTAACATATTTATAAACTAATTAATGTTTTAGAATTTCTTTTTAGTTGTCTAATGTTACAGTCTATTTTAGAGTATGGTGTTAGGTAAAAAAAAATGTATATTTTATTTACTCAGATGGGTATAGTCTTTTTAGAAAGTCTTATTCTTTATTGATTTTCAGTGGCATCTGTTGCATACATGTACACACAAACACGCATACGTCTGTCAGCACCTTTTTAAAAATTGGCTAACTACAGTTTCATTATATATTAGTGTATTAGTCCATTCTCACACTGCTATAAAGAACTACCAGAGACTGGGTAATTTATAAAGAAAAGAGGTTTAATTGACTCACAGTTCCACTGGCTGTACAGGAGGCGTGGCTGAGGAGGCTTCAGGAAACTTACAATCATGGCAGAAGGGTGAAGGGGAGGCAAGCACGTCTTCACATGATGGCAAGAGAGAGAGAGAGCTGAAGGGGAAGTGCTACACACTTTCAAACAACCAGATCTCATGAGAACTCACTATCACAAGAACAGCAAGGGGGAAATCCACCCACTTCATACCAGGTCCCTCCCCAACCATTGGGTATTACAATTCAACATGAGAGTTGTGTGGGGACATAGAGCCAAACCATATCAATTAGGTACACCAGGTATATGAAGACCCCCCTCATTGATCTTGTTTGTCTGCCTTTCTTGGCTACAATTGTACATTTTCTTGACTTTGAAATAGTTTTACTAGCACTGAAATGATCTGTTCCTTAAAGGTTATATAGAATTTTTTTGTAAATCAAACCATCTAGGATTTGGCCACAGTTTTTGGGAGTATCTGTTTTGTTGTGGGAAGTCAGGGACCCTGAACGGAGGGACCGGCTGGAGCCACAGCAGAGGGACATAAATTGTGAAGATTTCATGGACATTTATCACTTCCCTAATGATACTTTCATAATTTCTTACACCTGTCTTTGTTTTAATCTCTTAATCCTGTTATCTTCATAAGCTGAGGATGTACATCACCTCAGGACCACTGTGATGATTGCGTTAACTGTACAAATTGATTGTAAAACGTGTGTTTGAACAATATGAAATCAGTGCATCTTGAAAAAGAACAGAATAACAGCAATTTTAGGGAACAAGGGAAGACAACCATAAGGTCTGACTGCCTGCGGGGTTGGGCAGAATAGAGCCATATTTTTCTTCTTGCAGGGAGCCTATAAACTGATGTACAAGTAGGGAAGATATCGCTGAATTCTTTTCCTAGCAAGGAATATTAATAATTAAGACCGTGGGAAAGGAATGCATTCCTGGGGGAAGGTCTATAAACGGCCGCTCTGAGAGTGTCTGTCCTATGTGGTTGAGATATGGACTGAAATATGCCCTGGTTTCCTGCAGTACTCTTAGGCTTATTAGGGTGGGGGAAAACCCCACTGTTGTAAATTTGAGGTCAGACCAGTTCTCTGCTCTCGAACCCTGTTTTTTGTTGTTTAAGATGTTTATCAAGGCAATACGTGCACAACTGAACATAGACCCTTATCAAGAGTTTTTGATTTTGCCCTCTGCCTTGTGACCTTTGCTTTGCCCTTTGCCTTGTGATCTTTATTGGCCTCAGAAGCATGTAATCTTTGTTCTCCTTTTTGCCCTTTGAAGCGTGTGATTTTTGTGACCTAATCCCTGTTCTTACACCCCCTCCCCTTTTGAAATCCTTAATAAAAACCTGCTGGTTTTGTGGCTCAGGTGGGCATCATGGTCCTACCGATATGTGATGTCACCCCCAGAGGCCCAGCTGTAAAATTCCTCTCTTTGTACTCTTTCTCTTTATTTCTCAGCTGGCTGACACTTATGAAAAATAGAAAGAACCTACATTGAAATATTGGGGGTGGGTTCCCCTGATACTCTTTGACAACTGTCTTTCTTCTATGGCAATTAGTTTCTTTGAATTTTATGGAGTCAATTTGTATAAATTATATTGTCCAGAGAATAGTCTATTTCATTATGTTTTATTTGCATAAAATTGGAGGAAGTAGTCTCTTATGATTCTTATCATTTCTCTGGTATTATTTCTTATTTTGTATATTGATACTTTCTCCCTTTTCCCCCCCTAGACTTGTTTCACTCTTTATCTATTTTATTGTTTTCCCCAAAGACAACATTCAGGACTTATTAGTTTTATTATTTTACCTTTTTTTCAAGTTTTAATTTCTACTTTTATATTTATTAATTTATACCTTCTGATTTCCTCAGGTTTAATTTAATGATTTTTTAAAATTTTGGGATGTTAATAAATTTATTTTTGTTTACTATACATGTATTTAAGCTTATGAATTAGAGTCTGAGAATTGTTTTAGCAGTATGAGATATTATATATGGTGTTTATTATATTTATTATTATTACATAGACATTTTACACTTGCAATTTTCATTGCTTTCCTTGCCAGAACAGTTATTTGAAGATTCTTAAAATTTTCAGATGCTAGGAGCTTCTTAACCCAAGATTTATTAGTGATTTTTCCTTTTACTGTGTTGTGATTAGAAACTATTATCTGTATTCCAGAATTTACTGGGGTTTTATCTTTGATGTCAAATGTGATCAAGTTTTTTTTTTAAACCAGTTTCTTAAAGAGAAGGGATATTCTCTGATTTCACCTTAAATATATGGCAATGAACTCTATGTTATTATGTTACCCTATTTATGTATTTTATATTTATATCTACTTTTTAATTCTCTTGTTATTCAGGCTTTGAGAAGGTTGGATGATAGTCAATTAATAGTGTGTTTCCATCTGATTATCTTTATACCTATTTTAGAGTTTGCTTTACAAATGTGTACTATATGACACATAGACATTCATAATCATTTTATTTTTATTGTGAATTACACCATTCAGCATTATAGTGTTTTCTTCCTTGCTCCTCCCTTCCTTTTTATTTTTATTTGTCCTGTGTGCTTTTGCCTGTTCTTTTGAATAGGCAACTTGATGAAACACTTGGTTATAGGGGGTTCTCTTTCCCATAGAATAGAGCAGAATCTGTTTTATGATTCAACTGAAAGTTTTTCTTTCAATACATGAGTTTAGCTCTGCAACATCTCTGAGATAACATAAAAGTGTGGCATTAGTACTATTATTTTGTTTTCCAATTTGTAGATTTTTGAAAAAAATTAACAAGATGTTCTGCTTTCTTAGATTTGTGTTTGCTTTCTTTTTATTAGAAAAGTTTATATTTCTGTTATAAGTGTAAGTGTAGGAAAGTTCTTGATCCTCTTTTCCTTAAAAATGATCTATTATTCCTTTCTGCAGAGTAATAATAAAACTAATATGTTTCCTCTTCATTCTCCCTTTTCTACCAGCTGATTTTAGCATTATAAAATAAATTACTTAAAATTCTCCTAAGATTTATCAGTTTAAAATATCTTTTGATCTTAGTTAGCAAAGCAGTCAGCTTATATAGTGTATGCTACATACCTTGTCCTTGCTCCTTCAGCTTTCATCTTTTTGAAAAGTTTTTTTATTCATATTTTCATATTGAAATTTCATAACAATTCTTATATTGTTATGGCTCATATTACTTATGTTTTATTATAGCAACATAATCACATACATGATTGGAATTTAGTACCATGATTGATTTCAGTGTTTATTTCAGTTATTTCACTCTGGTTTTTATAATCACCTGGATGACTAAAATTTATCTTCTAGTAAATTCCTCAGGGAGATCCCATGAAAACAAGACTTTATATATTTGTAATATGTTCAAAATTTTGAACATTGTCCATTGCCTTTATAATTAATGAGCTTGACTGAATTTTAAAATCTCATTTGTATTTTCTTTTTTCAAGGATTTCACACACATTACTGCTTCCAGTGGAGTATCTAAAGGGCAGTGGTGTCCACTGAATCTGACTGTTGAATGTTGCTGTGGAGAAATTTTACAACAGACTGATTCCCCCTTTAAAATAAGCTACTAGAAAACTTTCGCCTTGCTGTTCAAAAGGTTTCAGTAATTTTACTAGGAAGTGTCTTAGTGTTGACTGTTTCTCTGGGGAACTATGTGACTTTCACTAAGTTTTTTTTTCTCTTCATTTTGAGACAGGGTGTCACTCTGTTGCCCAGGCTGGAGATCAGTGGAGTGCAGCCTCAAACTCCTGGGCTCAAGCAATCCTCCTGCCTCAGCCTCTTAAGTAGATGGAACTACAGGTGCTCACCGCCACACCTGGACATATTTTTTAAATTTTTTGTAGAGATAGGGTCTTGCTCTATTGTCCAGGCTGATCTCAAATTCCTTGACCTCAAGCCATCCTCCTGTCTCAGCCTCCCAAATGGCTGGGATTACAGGCATGAGCCACCACGCCTAATGGTCAATAAGTTTTGACTACAAAAAAATTCTTATATTTTATTTTATTTATTCTTTTCTGCTGTTTTGGTTTTATTCTGTATTTCAGTTTCTGTCTAATGTTTCTTAAATTTAAGGTAATTGTTCTGTCGGGGCATGGTGACTCAAATCTGTAATCGCAGCAGTTTGGGAGGCCGAGGTGGGCATATCAGGAGGTCAAAAGATCGAGACCATCCTGACCAACATGGTGAACCCCATCTGTACTAAAAATACAAAAATTAGCTGGGTGTGGTGGTGCACACCTGTAGTCCCATTTACTCGGGAGGCTGAGGCAGGAGAATCGCTTGAGCCCAGGAGGCAGTGGTTGCAGTGAGCCGAGATCACACCACTGCACTCCAGACTGGGTGACCGTGTGACACTCCATCTTAAAAAAAAAAAAAAAAGATAATTTTTCCTCTCACTTTGGTTACTTCACTGTTAGAGTGGAGGGGAAAAGTTGGCTAGTGGTGGATCAGATCAGCTCATCAAATGTGAAGACTATGTCATTTACTTAAGGAAGTGAAAATTCATAGTAGGTTATGATGAGCTGGTAAAACCAGAGTTTCTGAATTTACCTCTGAAGATCTAGGCTACATATTTATTGCTGCAACAATCTGTGTTAAGAATTTTCTGAGACTGGTGTTCTCAGAACAACATTTAGATTTAGTATTCACACTAGTGGTCACTAATAGAACTGTGTCAGATAGTGAAAGAATATCTAAATTTTCCTGTAAAGGAGACTTTGTGCTTTTGTTCAGGAAAAAATCATAAGGCTAACAATTGTTAAGATGAGAAAGGAGGCTTGTCCACTATGTAACCCGAGTGACTAGTCTTTCTACATTGATTGTATGTGAACATAAAGCCTACTGTGTACAAAGAACACTCTGCTAGGCATTCTGGGAGAAGCAGAGGAAATAAGAGACTCGGCCCTAACCTTAAGGATTGTATTTGTGTTGAGTAGAAAATGTTGGCCTGTTGAAGGATTTATAAGTTATCAAAACAATGCATTAGTAAGTATCAGGCAAGACAGGAGAAATGGAAAAGTTTAAGTCCTTAAAAAAAATTACAAAACAGGGAATGATATAATTTATATGGAGGGATGACTTCTTGGAATAAATTTTGATCTATGTCTTTGAGGGAGATGATGAACCTAGCTAGGCAATGAGTTATCCCAAGGGGACACAGCACAGTAGTGTGAGATACAGGGAAAGATGAAAGGACAGTGCAAGTTGTATTTTGTGTGAGGCAGGAGATGGGTTGGATTAAAAATGTATTTGTGAGACTTGATATTCAAAAGGCATCTACCTTATTGCTTTTTTTTTTCTCTCTGTATAAAGCCACTGGGGGTAGATAGACACTGAGATGGTCAGAGAGAAGTTAGGCATGCCACTGCCCTCAAGGAACCTCCCTTCTAAATAATATAGAATGCATTCACTTTGGAGACAGTAGCTGAAGTTTGAATAAACTGGTGTATGATAAAGAATAAAGTGGTAGTATTGAAAGGACAGGTAGGGTTTCAATCTGTAAAATGAGATGAAATAATACCTACTTTGCAGGGCTGTTAGAATAAAATGAAATAACATATGCAAAGTGCTTAACACTTAATGGGCAATTGATATGTGTTTGTCATCTTTCCTTCCTTCCCCACCTCTCAATTCTGAGGTAACTTGTACTATAAAAAGGAGAGATCCTTGAAAGATGCACAGAAGTGAAATTTTCAGAAGAGATGAGACTGGCCTTGGGCCTTCATTGTGGGGCTTAATGAACTGATGAATATTATGAACAAAGAGGTGGAAATACAGAACATGCTTTTGGGAGCTTTGTTGAAGCTGAGTGGGAGAAGAGATTTGAAGGTTGGACTTGAAACCTAGAGGTTGGATGGTACTTTTGTATTAGGTTGGTGCAAATGTAATTGCTGTTGTTGCCATTACTTTTTTTTTTGCACCGATTTAATAGCTTCTTTTGCGCCCAGATTCCACCTTGTATATTATAATAACTGGTGGTTTATGTGTCACCCTGCATCAGCTCTTTTCGGTAAATCATGAGTTGATTAACTTTGAATTCTCCATAATAAACAGCACGGCACTTTACACATAGTAAGGTCTTCAATACATATTTATAAAGCAGGTT
This sequence comes from Macaca nemestrina, assembly GCF_043159975.1. Lineage (NCBI taxonomy): Eukaryota > Metazoa > Chordata > Mammalia > Primates > Cercopithecidae > Macaca > Macaca nemestrina. Next base: position 62,480,453 of record NC_092135.1, on the reverse strand, counting down.
AATAAAACAAACAAATGCTGGGAACGTCAGAAACAATGACTGTATGAATGTGACATTTTATGCTAATGTTGTATCAAGCTATGTATTTAATAATAAAATGTGGAAACACATGTTGTGGAGTGGAATTCTCCCTGGCTTAGTGGCTATGGACTTTGTGAACTTGAACAAGTTCTTTTGCAGTATGTGCTTAAACCCGAGACCATTTCTTAGCTGCCTGCTCTTCTGGCCTTAATTTCCTCATCTGTTCAATAGCTAGTACCTTATCGAGTTGTGAGCATTAAGTGAAAACTAGCTCAGTGCCTGGCACATAATGGGTGCTCACATGAATATTATTAATAATCACAATAATAGTTATTTTTATTTTTCCTAATTGAAATATTGATATGAAAATACCTTAAGTGACATTTACTCTTGTTCTATCCAATTATCGAACAAAATTCTGAATAATATATAGTGCTATTCTGTAATATTATATTGTTGACTCTGTTGTGTTGAAAACATCTTGTAATGTTAAAGTTTCATTTTTGAGATAAAAGACCAATTCTCTGCAGTGGGAGTTTAAGGAGTGTTTTGTTAGTATCTGCCTTGGGCTCTTCCAGGCCTTCTACAAACTTGATTTCCTTTGATCCTCACAGCAGTTCTGAAAGTGTTGGTCATAGTTTTTTATCCTCATTTTGCAGCTGAAGAAAATTAAAGCTCAGGTGACAAGGTTAGTGAGTGGCAAAGTCATTTATAATAATTAATGAGAAAAAAGAATAGGCTGAAGTTAAATTTGGAATCAGTGTCTGAAATAACTAGGAAGTAAGATAAAGCACAGTCAATGTGAGCACCTGCAAAGGATTACAGAAACATGAGATTCCACCTGTCTTAAGTATGCAGCGTGCTATCTTGTTCAGTCTGCTGAGTATGAAAAGTATCGGTAAGCGTCATTTTTCAAAGACAGTTGCCTTTTTGATAACAGTCACAAAATGCCAAATTTTGCTCTTCTTCATTTTCTCTGACAATTTAGAAACTTAGTTTTCCAGTGTTCTGAAGGGATGACCTGTGACACACACGTAAGCAGCTAGTCATCTAGTAAGTGTTTTTTTTCGTTGTTCTTGTTGTTGTTTTTTTGAGACAGATCACCCAGGCTGGAGTGCAGTGGTGCAATCTTGGCTCACTGCAAGCTCCGCCTCCCGGGTTCACACCATTCTCCTGCCTAAGCTTCCCGAGTAGCTGGGACTACAGGCACCCGCCACCACGCCTAGCTCGTTTTTTTTTTTTTGTTTTTTTGTTTTTTTTTTGTATTTTTAGTAGAGATGGGGTTTCACTGTGTTAGCCAGGATGGTCTCGATCTCCTGACCTCGTGATCCGCCCATCTCAGCCTCCCAAAGTGCTGGGATTACAGGCATGAGCCACCGCGCCCGGCTTATTAAATGTTTTTAAGCAAGGGCATGTATATATTGCACTGTAATCTGTACAGGACCTGGATACTGTTTTGACTTGAAGCATTCATTTTATAAATAGTTCTAACAGGCTCTATGGTGTGATACAAAACAGCATTTCTAACTTCCCCATCATCTAGACTTCAAACCTCAGAGTAAACTTTGAGACCTTGACCCTGTGTTCACATCAGTTTTCAAGTTCTGCATACTCTTCCCCTCTATTCACTTTTCAAAGCAAATGCCCTTTCCTCCTTGAAGCCTGCTCTTCACCTCTACTGTGCAGTTGCTTCTACCTCGGTGCACTCTTGATGCTTAGCATTTAATCACTATTAGTCTTAGCTTACTACTGAATGGGATATTTTAACTTAAAAATTAATATCCCTGTTCCACTATGAGACAGTGACCTTAACTGTCTTAACAATAGTGTGTTCCTACTGCCTGATACAGGGCTTGGCAAATAGTACTTCGCTTGATAATTTAGTGAAATGAATTGCTTTCATTATGATGGAACCCCAATAAAATTTATGAGACCAGAGATAACACTTTTTTTTTTTTTTTTTTTTTTTTGAGATGGAGTCTTGCCCTGTTGCCCAGGCTGGAGTGCAGTGGCGCCATCTCGGCTCACTGCAAGCTCCACCTCCCGAGTTCAAGCAATTCTCCTGCCTCAGCCTCTGAGTAGCTGGGACTACCGGCACGTGCCACCACGCCCGGCTAATTTTTTGTGTTTTTAGTAGAGGTGGGGTTTTGCAGTGTTAGTCAGGATGCAGAGATAACACTTTGTAATATTTGAAGGCTGAATTGAGAAAAGGTAGATAAGGCCAAATATTATGGATGATATTCTTGGAATTGTTAGTTACCATGGTCTTTGTTATTGTTGGCTTGCTGAAAAGTAGCTCAAGGTTACAACAGAATCTTTTGCTTCACAAATGCTAACCCCCCATCACTGTGTTAGTCGATATTTTCATTTTCTTTCCTGGTAATTTTCTTTTAAAAGATTATGATAAACCTAACTGGATAAGGATCAAATTAATTAATTCTTCCAAACTAGATCTGTGACTTTTTATATTCAGCACATTATCGCCACTCCCAACTACCATTCTGAGGGAGTTTTGGTTTTGAAATCCAAAGCAGGGAACCTTGGAGTTGTAATGTCTCTTTTTTTCTTTTGAGGAATATGAGCTCACCATGCATATTAAACACACTTATGTGTAAAGCAGTAAAGTGAACCCTGCCTAGTAGCAGTCAAGATAATGCAATGGAAAGTTTGTGTCTGTGTTGCTGAGAATCTTGCGTTTTGCATCGTTACTACAACAATCACATTGTAATCTAGAAATTACGAGTTCTTCTCCTGCTGAAGGCAGTGGGTCAGGATTGAAGAGCATTGAGCAATTCAGTAAAGCTTGTCCAGATGTCAGTCCAGAAGAGATTTTACAATTGTAAAAGCTCAGATTAGTTTTAACATTGCAATCCTTTTTGTCATTTTTGCGTGTTTCTTTCATTTTTTATTTAGACTTCATTGAAATTTTTTTGTTAGTTATAGATATTTTCCGTTGTAAACCTCCTCCAGCCTCCCTCCCCTAGAAACATTAGAATAAAATTTTCAGTTTTTATGAGAAGAAATGCAAAATGGTCATTAAAATTTTGAGAAAGCTTTGGCAGTGGTTTTTTAAATGCTTTTAATGGAATGAAATGTGCTACATCACACACATTTGTGCTTTTTTAAAACATAAGTATTCAAGATTGATATATTGTAGTTTAATTCCCTCTTTGTATTTAACACTATTATTTAAGTTTATTGTTAAAATAATATTTAACAGCATGTGATATCAAGGATAGCTGGAAGGTTTATAATACAAAAATTTTAGTGTTTAGGAAATGAGAGATATTAACATATATTAAAACTATTTTATTAAAATATAGAAATTAACACTTTGTGCCAATTCTAACCTCAGGATTATTTTTTGTGCCTCGGGTATGTTCCAATTGATCTCTTCATCAATTTTATGAATAGCATAAGTAAATTTAGTTCATTAATGTATTTATATACTTTAAATAGACCAATGTAAACAGCTTCTTATCTGCCATATGTTGAAATGCTTTAGTAAAGACATAACTGCCTGGTCAACAAAGATGGCATTGAATTGCACTGTTTTGGAAAAAAAGTTGAGCGAACTAGATGCCTGTTAATCTGGTTCTTTAAATATCATAAACAAAAGTATCAGAATGTGTTTCCAAGGACAAAGGTGGGGTTTTCCGGGCTTTGATTGGTTGCTGCCTTGTCCTGTCCCACGGCCATCCTTAATTGGCTTTGGGTAGATTGGAATCACATAAGCAGGGTGACATTTATTACTTTCCTAGTTGTTTCATTACACTGAGCCCTGAGATTCCCGTAAAAGATTTATTTTGTCCATGACCTACAAGAGAGGATCATTCTAAGAAGAGCAGGCATGAGTTTGAGTGCAAGAAGAGTCACTCTGCCTGCAATAACGCCAATAATTCTACAGAAAAGGGTATGTGACTTCTTTTTCCTTTTTTTTCCTTAATTTTTCTTGCTGCTTTTTTTCCCCTGTCACTGTGTGTTTATTAATACATAGGAAGTTTTACTTACATACCCTTGAAAGAGCCTGTAATTCATTAAAGTTGTAGGTAAAATTAAAGGATATATTATTGGAATTGAACTAGGAAAAGTAATACTGCGCTAGAACATCACTATAGTTAAAGACTTTCATCTAAACGAAGTTTGATCTCGATTTCAGGTCATTGGGATTTAGAGACTGTATTGAAACTTTTTCTTGTTTGTCTTTCTACTGTAACTTCAAGCCTCTTTGTTTTAAGTTCAGTAGGAAATCTGCTATTATGTCTTATATTTGTTCACTAAGGAATAGTTTCTTTGTTTCACCATAATTCATAATATATCAATCTCTTCATTGTTGAATAGACTATACAATTATTTTACTGTTTAAACATGTGTTACCAGTTTATTCTCAAGTTTCTACCCATTTCTATTGAGCTTCTGTGTATTTGCTTAAGAAAAACTTTCCATTAAATTCCCCTGTTAAAGGGCTTTCTGTTAATTATTAATGCAGTCAATCCTGTGTATGAAAATATTTTATTTATTAGTTTTTTGTAAAGATTATTTTTATGTCTCATTTACAGCATTGCATTTTACAAGGTTGTGTGTGCAACCATGTCACGTAGCTGTAGTAAACTTCTCTTGTAAATCTCCAAAATAAGAACATTGCGTTGGACTTCTCAAAGAACCAAATCTGTCTCACTGAGAAGGAAAGCACTAAAACTCAGTTTTGGCAATATGCTTTCCAAATGGTTTTGGTGACACTAGAAACCATAGTATTTATTTTTGAACTCAACTTTTAATAGTTAACTTTTAACTATCAGTGCATTCCATTAAGTCAAAGGTCATATTGCAATTTATTTGAAACATGGCAAATCTAACAGTTAAAGTGGCTATATTTTTTAAAAAGGAAGTGTCTCTTTACTATTTTTAATTTTTAGATTTTCAGCTTATTTTCTTATCCAGTCAACCATTTATTTACTGAGAATATTTTATTTGGCATTGGAACAGCTATATGATAATTTTGCCAACATGTGTTCTTTATCTTTCTTGAGGCCTTTTGCTAATTGTAAGCAAATTTAATTAAAAATATTTTGCTTTGGGCTTTAACTTTTATTTTGAATTGGACTTAGCAGTGCATTAATAATGACAATATAGGTTTGTGGACTCACCGAGGATGCGAAAAGGCATATTAACATTTATCAAGTCTATGTTCTCATGTTTGAGTTCTTCTTTATCCAGTTAATACTGCAGTTTACATTGACTAAGAAACTTCTATCATATGGTTTGTTTTTGAAGACATGTTGGTATGATGGAAAGTGTACTATTCGGACTCTCCATTTACTAGCCCTGTGACTTTGGGCAAATCCAGTAAACTCTTGAAGTCCTTACTTCCTCATCTGTATAACAAACTGAGGAGTTTTCAGTAGATAATATCTTCAGTCTTATTTGTGTCTATAATTCTGTGAACCAAATATTTTATATTTTCATGGTTATAGTAAAGTATGTAAATTATTTTTATTATTTTAGAGAGATTATAAAACATTAGGAAAGAATGCTATAATGTTCAAGGAGTTTGAGCAATTAGTCTAGGAGAAATTGATTATGGCAAAACTTGGATAGAAAAATAACTTTGAGCACTACCTGATAAGTAGGAAAACAAGATTATTCTGGAAAGCTGTGGTTATTATTGGTATTACAGCTGAGCTGCCAATGGTCACATCATTGTGATTTATCATGGTATTTTAATAATAAGCTTCTTGTCAAGTTTCTATTATAATATTTATAAAAGTCAAAATTCCCTAGACTCAAATCTATGCTATTTTTTTCAATGAGTGCACATATTTAGGTGTTTATATAATTCAGCACACCATTATTTGCTTCTCCTGATATTTTAACTCCCAAAAGACCTATTTTTGTCTATTTGATTGTTCTGAAAATCTTAATATCTTTTATTTTAGGAGTCGGGTATTTTCTGATTTAAAAATCATCCATCTGCTCTGGTCACACCATGATTAATTTTTTCTTCCAATATAAGAAGTTATTTCATACTTGTAATTAACTTATTTTCCATATATGCCATAATTTTAAATGATCTTATAAATCAGCACAAGCATTTCTCAGAGAATTTGGGGAGCAACTTCTCATTTTCCCATGAAGGCAGGTGCTTTTTCTACAGGTTTGGGGTAAAGTTTGCTCATCCTGAATGAGTGGCCCTTGACAAATAATTTATCAAATGGAATCCTAATCATTTAAAAGGCTGAGAGCATTTCTGAAAATGCTCCATAGCAATAGGGAGTAATTTTCGTATCATCTAGTGTGTCTGATCCAACTGGCTGTAAGAGTCTCTGGTAGTGATTAGGAACTTGAATTTTAAACGTGGCCCTTCATGTGGTATAGATCTATTTTATAGCAGAGAAAGTATGCCTTGATCTTTGAGAAAAAAAGGTATTTTGGTAGATTCTCTATCAAGTAAATTGGAAAGAAAATTTTCACTTCCAAATTCTATTAGGATCTGATTTCTCTGATTTAAGTGAATTAAGGTTCTGGTGAAGAAGGCTTCCTCATGTGCCTCAGAAACAATCACATCCTCAGCAAACCTTGTGAATGAGTATGTTACCGCATCGCATTTTTCTCAGATCAGCACTAGGTTGTAGCTTTTTATTTTTTCAAATGAGAAGACTGAGTCTCTTGGGTGTTGAGTGTCTTATGCAAGGTCACCCAGAAGGTCAGTGGCAGAGCTAGAAATAGAATCTAGATCTTGTGACTTCCAGTATGCTTCTCCTAGATACGTGTTACCTCCTGAAATTAATATGGTAATGAAATTGCCTTATGGTGGGTATAATTGCCATTCAAGTCTGGAATTAGCTTAGGCAAATCCTTTCATCTTCCTCTGCACCTCCACCAACTCCCTTATGCTCTAGCATAGAAAACATTTTATTCAGAAAGCAATTGTAAGCAGCCAAGTGTGTATGTGTGTGAGTGTGTGATAGAAAGTTTATACCTGGAACTCCAGATTGGCACATTACATAAAGAAAACATTTTAAGGTCCCAGAGAGTTAACATAAGGCTCAAGTATTGTAAAGTACAAACTAAGTATAATATAAAATTCACATTCTTTTATAGAAACATTACCAGATCAGAAAACCTTATGTCCATATCCTGATTCGCTGGGTTAGGCATATTTCATGTCTCTATCAGGTTAATAGTTTTTGTTTGTTTGATTTTTTTTTGTTTTTTGAGATTGAGTCTCGCTCTGTCACCCAGGCTGGAGTGCAGTGGCGCCATCTTGGCTCACTGCACCCTCTATCTCCTGGATTCAAGCGATTCTCCTGCCTCAGCCTCCTGAGTAGCTGGGACTACAAGCGTGTGCCACCACACCTAGCTAAATTTTTGTATTTTTAGTAGAGAAGGGGCTTCGCCATGTTGGCCAGGATGGTCTCCATCTCCTGACCTTGTGATCTGCCTACCTCGGCCTCCCAAAGTGCTGGGATTGCAAGTGTGAGCCACTGCGCCCAGCCAACATTGTTTTTAAGTTATGTTTGCAAGCATTTTTGCATTCTTCATCCATGCTACAATTACAGGAGATGTTCATAAGCACACAAGATCCTGAAGTATCTTCTGAAATCTCAGAGGAAAAAAAGGGATACTTTTAATGATATATATTTTTTAAGATTCAAATCCTTTTGAAAATTGTAAATTCATGAGTGTAATATGGAACAATGCCATTTATGAGAAGATCTAATTCCCCATTCATATAAGACAATAGTTCATGTTATAGTCATTTCTTTCCTCATACAATTAGAGTCATTGCTATGATTTTCTAAAAGTGATTTAGTGGAGGAAAGAACACATATCATCACATCACTATTTTTCCCAGAATCTTTTAAACATGTACAAAATCAGTCCAAACTTCCTTAGCATTTGCCATGCTCCAGGGCCTGCCTGGCCCTCAGCCTACCCAGCTTCCCTTGAAGCCTTCACTGCAGCATGTTGTTTGCCTCCTTGTGCTTCAAACAGCTTTTTTTTTTTTTTTAGTGTGGATTTATTTATTTATTTATTTATTATTATTATACTTTAAGTTCTAGGGTACATGTGCATAACATGCAGGTTTGTTACATATGTATACTTGTGCCATGTTGGTGTGCCGCACCCATCAACTCGTCAGCACCCATCAACTCGTCATTTACATCAGGTATAACTCCCAATGCCATCCCTCCCCCTTCCCCTCTTCCCATGATAGGCCCCGGTGTGTGATGTTCACTTGGACTCGGGAAGAGGAACATCAAACAGCTTTTAACATCTGTATCTCTGCACTTCTGCTGCCAGGATTGTGCTCTGCAGCCTATAGACAACTCCAGGCTAGGTTGCTTTCCCAAATGCTGTGTATTGTCTAAGTGTCAGCTCAGGCTGTGGTCTCATCCTAAAGAAGACTCTTTTGCTTCACATTTACTTTCATGGTGCCTTGATTTAGTATCAGTGGACACACCTTTGTCACTCATTAGTCAATTCCACCACTACAGCCCTGTAACATCAATTTTATTATTACTTCATATGGCTCTCCATAGGTGTGTACAATATGACTTTCAATTGCTCTATCTTGTTTATTTTTGTATATCTTGGACCACCATTTGGTTTCTAAAAGTTGTCTTTTGATTTTTGGTCTTACAACTAGATCTTAGTATTTTAAGGGAAGAAATTTTTAAATAAAATGTTTTGTCAGTTATGGGCAGAATGTAATTTCATGTAACCAAAAAACACAAAGGACTGTGGATTAAGGAGGAAAAGAGATTTATTTTTCTTTCACTTTACAAGGATCAGTCCAAAGCTAATGTTGCAGCCCCACAATGTCCTCAGGCAACTGACCTCCTTCTTGCTATTATTTCTTCTCTAGTGTGGGTCCTTTTTCCTTTTATGGAAAGATAAATGTAAGTTTCCAGTCGTCCTGTTTACAGTCTTTGCACAGAGAATGTGAAGGACCAAGAACAGGCTCATGAGTTTTATACCAGTTAACATGCCATTGTGGAGTAACCAGGAGTTTCTGCTTACGTCTTATTGGCCAACTCTGGATACAAGGAAAGTCAGGAAATGCGGGCCTGGAGTGTAGCACACTGCCCTCCTCACCAGAATCGGGATTCATCAGGAAGGAAGAGAGGAAGCGTGGATATTGGTGGGTAACTCGCCAGCTCCTCTACAAGTGCCTTGGATATACTAGACATTTAGTAAATATTTGTCTGGTATTTTTATTATTCTGGTGCCAGATATGAAATGTGGCTATGCTTTTTAAGCAAATAATATTCTATTACTTGGATAGGGATTGTAGGTATGGTAATAAGTGGGGAGGGAGCAGATTTCCTGAGCAGAAGAAGTTGTGGAAGGCCATGGATAGTGGTCTAAGTTTAGATGGTGGACTTGCTTGGAAGGTGGTAGTGGGCATTGTTACTGCTTTTTATCCAGAGTTCTCGTTCTTGCTAAACCTTGATATTTCTCCTGCCCTTTTTACTTTTGTACAGAGTAACTTAGTTGTACACTCAACCAGGAAGGGGGTCACACAGATGAATGGTATTCGCATTTTCATAAAATGTTTCTTTTCCTGAGCAGTGAGTTTTTAGGAAGTGTGATGTAGCAGATTATTTGTATGCTTTAGAGACGGGAAGCCCAGAGTTTGAGCTCAGCTTTATCACTCACCAGTGCCCTGGCTTTTGGAGCATTCTTTCCAAACTCTCTGAGAATCAGTTTCTCTGTCTTGGGGATGAGGATGCTTCCTCGCAGTACAGTTTTGAGGATTCAACAGGATAAATATTTAGAAGCATTTCACACACAGTAGAAGTCTAACGAACATGAATTGCCCTTTTTCCCCACCTGTGAAATGGCATGTTTTACTAGTTTCATAAAGAGTTTAAATTTCCCTATGACTGAGAATTTAAATTTTATGTGCCCTATTCTCCTAAAGTGGTTATCCAAAGATTTCATAGTAGAAAATGAGTCAAACAAAAAATGTTTTTTCTTCATAGATTGCAGGCAGGGAGAGAAAGACAATATATCTTTCAAATGCTTGCTCCCACAGTTTTCCTTTCTGTAACTTTAGAAGGACTCTAATTTGAATTAAAAAAAATGAATCCAACTATATATGCTGATGCATACTTTGTTAAAATCTTTGGGAACATAGATTTAAATATAAGATAGGTGGTTAATTACTCCTCCTTTCAATGTCCTAGGGAGTATTAGACAGGGACTTCTGGGTTGTATATTTGAAAGGGATAAAAGTAGGTCTAGTATTAAGACGTTGTTTCAGTAGGCAAGTGGTGTTACTGTTAATAGAATCTTAGCTGTATGATGGTGAGAACTTGTTACTTTGGGTCCTCATTGGACCTCAATGCGCAGCACATGGAAGGCACAAAGTTGGTATCTAATTACCAATTAGTTGGATAGAAAAATTTGTGTAAAGGCAAGATTGAGCTCTTTAGATACTGACCTACTCTTTCCTTCCTAATATTTGTCTCTCTGTTGCTTTTCCTTCATTTTGGCCAAGTTTCTCATCTTTTGGGATGAAAAGCTATCATACTCAGGCCTTTTCATTACCTTTATCTAGCTCCAACTTGCTGCAGTGGGCAATTTGGTGTACCCTTCACACAGAGTATTGCCCTTCACACAGCACAATAAAAAATAGCAGCTACGACATGTTCAGCTTTTATTACACATTCACTTAAACCCTCATAAGAACCCTAAATGCTTGGTGGCCAGACCCATTTTTGGATGAGGAAAATTGGCTTGGAGAGTTAAGTGTCTTTGCCAAAGCACCTTGCTCATCAATGACAGAGGCGGGACTGAGGTCCAGGCCTCTGCTCCACCTAGCACAGGAGGCTGCCTCTCAGAATTGCCTGGGCACGTGCACTCCGTAGCCACTTATCACCGTGTAGCTGCAGTCATTTGTCCTTTCACCTGTAGTCTTTTCATGGGACGAATCTCACCTTTTCTGCCAATCTGCCATTTGCTCTCCTGGTTGTTTTTTCTTGCTGTGCACTCAGTTTTGCCTCAAAGACATAGTGATTCAACCATCAGTTCAGAGTTTCTTAGAATTCAACAGGACGGTAGGGTCTCTTGGGACTTATTCAGAAATGCCTTATTTTGCTTTCAAAAATTTATAATAATAATTGCTAACATTAGTTGAGTGCTATCAGTTTGCCAGCATTTTGCCCATTTTACAGTATGAGGAATCTAAAACTCATGACTAATGCTAAGTTTGGGGTCTAAGATGTGATCACAGCAGATTCCAGGGTCCCCTGTCCACTGTGAGCACCTGGGCTGAACCTCCCTGAGTACAGGTGCCGGGCAGCATGATTTTGCGCACTGTAATGCGTAGTCCACATTTGGCAGTGAAGGCTGATTAAAAATAGCTGGGCTAATGAACGGTCTCAGACTATTGCTTGGGGCGGTCTGTAGGGCTGGCTTCCCTGGCTGTGCCCCAGAACTCTAAGCCAAATATTGAAAATAATAATCTCTTTTTGGCAGAAAAAAAAGAAGCAAGACTTTTGGTAATTTCAGATTCTAAACCCCTAGAAAGGATAAAGATTTTCTACCCCTGTAGGATATTAAAAATGCTTGCTATTATGAGAATTCTCAAAGAGGAATTCAAAATTTGTTTTGGCAAGAACGGCATTGTCAGAAAGCCTCCTAATCAGACATGCATATTTGAACGTATACATTCAGGCTTTGTTTGGGAAAATACCAGGAATTATTATTTTGCAGTTTCAAAACTGAAATTTGCTTGGGTAGTTTTATCAATATTTGAAGAAAAAATTTGATATTAGTGTTTGAAATACTGGCAAGAAGTTCAAGTTTGAGTTCCAAGAAAGGTTCCTAGTGGGGTGACACATACGTATATATGTATACTTATGCCCCCACAATTCTTCTTATTAATGTTTAATATGTAGAAATCGTTTATCTTAAAAATTCAAATATTTAATAATTCTAAAAAAATAGATATTAACTTTGTCACAAGCTTGTGATTATATCAAACAGAAACTCCATAGGTTTAACAAGGTTGCAGTTTTCGAAACATGGTCTTGTCTCTGTTTGCACAACCTGAGAAATAAAGACTCCCTCTGCTGGCTATTTCAGTATTTGCAATTATTCTAGCGAGAAGCTGTGAAAAGTGAAAAAACAAAACAAAGGAAAACAGCCTTTTTTGACACTCAAAAAGCAAGGTGCTTTGGGATATATGTATGTATACATCTATTTATGCTCTAGTGTTTATTTTTCTAATACTTTTATCCAAGATGTCATGTAGAAGCAGCAGCTTAAAGCAGCCTAAATACTGGGCGAACAGAATGGAAAGAATACAGCATCAGGTGGGAGCCAGAAATGGGGATCTGTGGCTGGCTCGGCCAGTGACAATTTGGAGGTCTCTGAGCAGGTCGTGACTCCAGCTTCAGCTTTGTCATTTGTGAAATGGGAGGATTTAGTAGATGTTCTCCAGGAACCCTTCTAACCTTTAGTATTTTATGATTCTAACAGTATAGATTCCATTTCTTTTACAAGACTATACATGCTCTATACATGTCTTTCACTGATATAAAATAAATATTCAGAAAAATGTAAGCTAGTACAACCACCATGGAAAACAGTACGGAGATTCCTTAAAAAACTAAAAGTAGAACTACCATTTGACCCAGCAATCCCACTTCTGGGTATCTACCCAGAGGAAAAGAAGTTGTTATACAAAAAGATACTTGCACATTCATGTTTATAGCAGCACAATCCGCAATGGCAAAATCGTGTAACCAACCCAAATGCCCATCAATCAACAGGTGGATAAACAAACTGGTACATTTATATGATGGAATACTACTCAGCCATAAAAAGGAATGAATTAATGGCATTTGCAGCAACCTGAATGAGATTGGAGACTATTATTCTAAGTGAAGTAACTTGGGAATAAAAAATCAAGCATTGTATGTTCTCACTAATATGTAGAAGCTAAGCTATGAAGATGCAAAGGCATAAGAATGATACAATGGACTTTGGGGACTTGGGGGGAAGAGAGGGAGCAGGTGAGGGATAAAAGACCACAAATGGTGCAGTATATGCTGCTCAGGTGATGGGTGCACCAAAATCTCACAAATCACCACTAAGGAACTTACTGATGTAACCAAATACCACCTGTACCCCAATAACTCATGGAAAAATAAAATAAAATAAGAAAAGTAAATAAATATTTAGAAAAATGAAGGAAAAGTAAAATTACAAAGTGGGTATAAATCTGTTGTTCTCAGTGTTGTTACTGCATGGGAATGTTAGGATCTAGAAAGTTTGTACATTATTATAAGTTTATGAATTAATACCCCCAAAATGTCCAGGAAGGTTGAGCATAGCATATTTTATTGATTGTGTGGCACTTTAAGTTGTAAGAAGCATCATTATTTTATATACTTCCAATAAAACTGTAACATGCCATTAAGGGTAAGTTACATCCAGGTTTCAGAGAAGTTAAATGTGAAAAAAATGTGCTTTTGAAAATCAATGAAATAAGGTAGTTCCTAAAAGGGCTTCAGTTGATGCCAGACAACTCAATAATTGCAATAAAGTCTGATGTGTCTTGGGCTCTAGTAAACAGTATCTTTCTTCTCCTCACATTTTCCCTTTCTTCTAAACACTTATTCCACCCCTCCCCTACTTGTTCTTCTTTCTCACTGTGGGAACCAATTTTTAACTTTTTCACTTAGACATGTCTTATGGCTGTCCAGGGAATAAACTATTGCTTAAAAACTGAAATGAGATACTGAAATAAGATTGTGTCCAACAGAAGCATGGCCAGTGGTGCTCTGCTTTAAATATGAATTAGCATTAGCATTTGCAGAAGTTTTCTCGTTTCCGAGATGAATTAGCGCTGGCATCTTAGCAGGAATTGCATGAGTATTAAAAACACTGAAACTTCAGAGAACACAGCTTTGATGAAATCATCGGAAACTTTAGTGTGGGATTTGTGATTTGAACCTCTCTTTATTATTCATATTGGATTTAGGTCTTAAAATAACATGTCCGTGTGTGTGTGTCTGTATGTGATAGCTTAGGATATTTTCTAACTTAGTTGTTAATGTTTGCCTTCTTTTGTAATGAAATTGGAGCAGTTTCTTTTGCCCTTTTTTCCTGCCACATAATAGAGCAAACTGAAAGGGCTTGAATTTCTCTCTTTGTCAAATGGAACCCCCACTTGAGTTGGAGTCCTTCTTTCTGCCTCGTAGGAAGAAAGGAGGGCCAAAGAAAGAGTACTCTTCATGGCTCTTGGCCTGAGACAAGGAGAGCAGAAAAGGTAAATAATAGAGTAGGAGGATAAATGTGAATGGAGGGGCTTTAAGGAGGTGTCCTGAGTCTCTTCTTGCTTGCAGGCTTTTTTTTCTCTTGGTTGGAAGCCTAGATGCCGCATGCTGTTGCAGTGTCACTGCCCCAGGCTATCTAGTGTGACAGTGCTAACTTCCCTTCTGTGCCAAGTGTAGGGCATTTCCAGTAGTGAGACCACACTGGGCCTCTTTAGCCTGTTGCTGGATGGAAAATTAACGCATCATTAAACCCCATCAGGCCGGACACGGTGGCTCACGCCTGTAATGCCAGCACTTTGGGAGGCCTAGGCGGGTGGATGACAAGGTCAGGAGATCGGGACCACCCTGGCTGACATGGTGAAACCCTGTCTCTACTAAAAATACAAAAAAATTAGCCGGGCATGGTGGCGGGTTCCTGTAGTCCCAGCTACTTGGGAGGCTGAGGCAGGAGAATGGCGTGAACCTGGAAGGCGGCGGAGCTTGCAGTGAGCAGAGATCGCGCCACTGCACTCCAGCCTGGGTGACAGAGCGAGACTCTGTCTGAGAAAAAAACAAAAAACAAAACAAAACAAAACAAAAAAACCCGAAAAACCTCTTCTATGCATTTTGAATTCATATGCAGGACTCCTGGAAGCTCTCTGTGGATCCCCAGGAACACAGATTCTGTAATTCTGAATCTCTTTATCCAGGCATGACCCTAAAATTTACTGCAGAAATGTAATATCATGCAAATCTATAGCAGGACTGAGTTTTTACAGAGGTGGTGTGGAGATGATCCATCTTGCGACCTTAATGATAAGAGCCGTACCTCAAAGACTGTGAAAGGACAGAAAGAGCCTTGGTCAGGAGTGACTTGATGGAACTGCCTCACCAAACCCTGAGCTGCCTGCCCTGGCTTTGAATGTGAGAAGGAGATCAACCTTAATTTGGCTAGCCCATTGTAGGTAGGAGTGACTTTCTGTAATTGTAGCTGAATCCTTTCCTAAGTGATTAAGTCACCATGTGGTTATTTATCCTGATTCTCTTACCACTTTGTAATCATATTTTTATAAAACTGTCATTTTTATTATTAAATAACATTTAATTTTTAAGAATTATTTCTACATAGCCAACTTTTTAAAAAGCTACCCATCACTTGTGTATCTTTAAAAGTATTTCCTATTGTGGTGGCCCCTGGCTAGTTTGCACTGATGGAAACCAGTGTCCCACAGTACCGGGTGAAGGCACCCCCTCCTCAGGCTGCCGGGCACCCATACTTCCTCCCTGTCCTCATAACTTAGCCCTTCTGATCTCCATTTAGTGTGGTCTGGTTACTGTTTCCTGAGCATTTTTTCTCCTTTCTTCCTCAGTGTGTTTGCTCATGTTTGTCCCACACAGGTGTTTTCTTACCTTCTTTCCTTATTCTTTCAGAATCCCAGACATAACGTGGCTCTCAGCAGTCACCTAAGCCACCTTTGTTCAGTCCATAAGTTTCATGAAAATTTGCCTAAATTTTCTCTTTGGTTCACGTGTGTCTTTTCTCCCATAGAGGTTTTCAAACTCCGTGAGGTTTCAACACTACCGTTTTGGAATTCACTAATATTGTCTCACGCAGGGCTGTGCATGATGTTTTCATTCATTACTGAAGGAATTGTTTTGATTGTCGCTGTGTGTCCCACATTGTGCTCACTGCTGGGGATATAAAGAGGAGAAAACAGTGGTCCCTGATGTCATACATCATTCTCATGGTGAAGGGCAATGCGTAGTGATTATAGTTGCACACATGCATGCATGCAAAAAGGGCCTGGACCTAAGCTGGAGGTCTTTGGAAGCTTCCTCCCAGAAATAATGGTTTATCCTAAGATATGAGGGAGCAGAAAAAGTAGAGGGTAAGGAAACCATGTTCTAAGCACAAGCAGTAGCATGTGCAGGGGCCCTGTGTTGAGAAGGAGCATGACTTTTTCAAGAAGCAGAAAAAAATGTAGGATTGGAGTCAGAGGACAGGATTGTAGGGAATAAAGTTGAAAGGGGGTACAGGGATGTGGGATAAACTTGTTTGTGTCAATCAATTCTTATAATTCTGATATTGGTGACAGTATCTGTTTTAAGTAATGTCTTATAACTAGTTTAACACGTACTGTTCATGCTCAAGGAAAATGTGTTTCTGACTATCCCTCACAAGTGGAGAGGATCGGAGGCTTTTCTTGCAACATGATTTCTCAAAACTATATGCTTGTAAATATTTGACAGTTAGCAAAATAATACAGGATAGCAATAAGAAAGCAGTAGAGATTCTTGAGCTGTTAGGGTCTTTAGGAACAGTCTTTGTTTTTAAAATGCAAAATTTTAAAAACACAATTAAAGATTTGGAATAAGTAGTAATGACTACATTGCTTCCCATTCTTTTCATTTCAAGGGAACTACTGAGTTGCTTAATTCAAGATATCTAAAAATGTCTCTTGTTATCTTAGGACACTGTGTTTCTTATTTAGAAGAATGTAAAAATTCAGGGCTACTCTGACCCTGACATAAAAATATTTTGCATGACTCAAGTACATTGCTTATCTATTAAAAATAATAAAGAAAAAATATTGAAACATTGTAAGTTATTTTATAATTTTACTGTGGTTAGATGAGAAACTTTCAAAGAGCTGTAGAAATAAGCTTAGCTTTAGGACATAGTTCAGAGCAGATTCCTGTGAGCCTTGTTTCTTATTTTTATTTTATATTAACTATATGTTAACTATACATATATAATTAATAGATATAATACATAAATTAATGAATTTATATTTCTGTTTAAAAAATATATATGTCTCATCATGCTAAGGCCATATTTAAATGAGATATTTAAAATAAATTTAAAATTTAAAATAAATATCATGTTTAAATTATTTTAAATCAATGACTAATTAATTAATAGTAATTTAGTTGGGTTTAACTATTGAATTTGTATTTTCCTAAAATAGAAACTTTGACACAGAAGATAACCATAGATAACTATGCCCAAATATCTTTTTCTTTCACTTTTGCTCTTTCAGTTTTTTCTTTCTCTTGCTTCATTGTATGGATTCTTACTCATGGTTTTATACTTAATCCATGCTCATTCTTTTACCTGCCGAATGATGATTCCTCTTCTCTCTCTCTTTGAAGAAACAAAGGATAAGCGAGGCAAACCTATGGCATAATTAATGACTTCCCAGTCATGACAGATCCAAAGCCCTCTTTTGCTCTGTGACATTCTCAAATGACCAGTTGACAATGCCAAGTTCATTTCAAATATTCTAGAATGAATTCACATTGAAAAGGATCTGGCTATCCCATGCCATCCCATTCCTTGAAGTCAGCAAGGAGGAGGCAAAAGGCTGACTGCTTAGCCTTTGCTCACTTTTTTCCTTAGTTAGAGCTTTCCAAATATGTTCTTAGAATTTCAGGTGATGCAGAGAAATACTAAGTATGTTTTGGGGGCAAGGTAATACATACTGACTTGACTTTATTTTGTTTATTTATTTATTTTTAGTTTCATTTTAAATATTTTGTCTCTTTTAGTCTAGAGGCTTTAAAGGCCTCAAACTTTTTTTTCTGAAAAGTTACCATTTCTTCTTGTACTTTAACATTGTTGTGTCTAGTATTCTAAAAATGGGTTGTGTTAGTTTAATGTCTTTCTTCCACTTACTTTTTATGAAGAGCAGTCTAGGGGAGGAGTTGATGTGTAAAGTGTATAAACATGCCTTGATAGAATGTCAGCCAAAACAGAGATTTGCTTCACCCACATTCCAGCATGTCTTTGCAAGAGCTGCAGTGACTACGTATTAAATTTGCATTGCTAGGTACCATGTGCTCCTAGGGCAGTTTTTGAAGCTGTAAACTACTCCAAAGGCCAAGATTGTTGTGATTGTCAGGATTAGAGTGACACAGAAGGGCTTTCCAACACAGGCAGTGTGTACACTCTTGGCCTTCCTTGGACGCTCTATCTGTTTATGCTGGTGGGTTGTTGTAGATAAACCTTATCAGTGCCATGTTTCTCTTGCTAGTCAACTTTCAATCCTTGGATGGAACAAAATTTCTTCTTATTCTTCTTTAGGGTCCAGGAAGAATTTCTTCCTGTTGGCATCCAATTTCAAATGACCTTGTAGATAAATTGATATAAATAATATACTGCTCACTCTAAAGCAAGCTGGGAATTTGGGCCACTGCACTGGAAATGTATAATAGCCCTTTATTAAAGAAATGTATAATATCCCTTTATTAAATAGCATGATTATATAATGTTTAATTTTTTTTTACCTTTTAGTATGTATAAGAAATAGAATACTAATATTTTGCTTCAGTGGTTCTTAAGAACAGCTCTGCTATTTGTTTTTTACATGATCACAAAAGTCTTTAACTTTAACTTAGTTTTAACTCATATAGTCATGCAGTTTTTGTGATGAGTTGAATTCTTCTTAAATAGGAAGGTTTAGTGTAGTAATTCTTTGGGCAAGAGGCATGTTCAACTCTACTAGAGAATTAAGTCTTCACTTGTCTTTTCCTTTTTCATACATATATATATATATATACACACACACACACACACACACACACACGTACGTATATATTCTTTATTGAGTCAGAGTATTGCTCTTATTGCCCAGGCTGGAGTGCAGTGGCGCGATCTTGGCTCACCACAACCTCCACCTCCCGGCTTCAAGCGATTCTCCTGCCTCAGCCTCCTGAGTAGCTGGGATTACAGGCATGTGCCACCACTCCCGGCTAATTTTGTATTTTTAGTAGAAATGGGGTTTCTCCATGTTGATCAGGCTGGTCTCGAACTCCTGACCTCAGGTGATCCTCCCACCTTGGCCTCCCAAAGTGCTGGGATTACAGGTGTGAGCCACCACACCTGACCCTTTCACTTATTTTAAGGAGGAACAAATAGAAATATAATGAGACTTTTTAACAAAGGCATCCCATTCATAGTTTAAGGAATTTTCATAAATACAGAATATATCTAAGAGATGACAGAGATTTACTGCTGTGGAATATCAACCTAAATATAATTTCATTATTCATAGATGAATGTGTATTTTGGATAAGTGTGAGCATTAAATAGGATTTTTAAAAAATAAGGGCTTGAAATGGATTTCAAACAAAAATATTAAGTTTTTCTCTCAGCCGGTTTTATTCATTCTAACAATGAAATATATGCAGTTATTCCAGAAACTCAAATTGGCCTAAGCCCCTCTAAGTTTGTGCATCTCAGTTCTTGTCAACTTATGTCTAAATTTGCAGTGACATAATCTGAAGAAAATAGTGGCATATCCTGATTATTTAGTCACCTTTCTCATTTTATCCAAATTTACCTCTTGCTCTTTTCTAGCCCTTTTCTAAAAAAAATTAGCCTTCAGAATGTCTCTAGTTTTTCATTTTCTTAGCTTCTCTGAAATAAGAGATAGAACATGCAAAATAAGAGGCGTACTTCTGTTGCCCCAGGTCAGGAGAGTTTACTGTAGGAAAACATGTGGGGGTAGTCAGGAGGTGCAGATAACGTTTTCAGCAACCCCTAGATCATTCTTCAGTCCCCTCATTTCCTGGCATGGAATGTGCAGCAGGGAACAGAAACAGACGACAGAGAAAGCAAGAGGGAGGGGAGAGAGGGGTAGGATGCTTTTTAACAAACAGATCTCTTGGGAACTAAGAGTGAGAACTCACTCAATCCCATGAGGATGGCACCAGGACATTGTGAGGAATCTGCCCCCATGACCCAAACACCTCCTGCTAAGCTCCACCTCCAACACTGGGGATTACATTTCAACATGAGATCTGGAGAAGACAAATATCCAAACTAGATCACTCTCCTAGCAAAAACTCTTTTTAAGAAAAGTCTCTGTTTATTCATAATTTATCATTGTATTACAGGAACCTACCCCAGGGTGATACATGACTCTGTTAGCCAGGCTGGAGTGCAGTGGCACAATCCTGGCTCACTGCAACCTCCACCTCCCAGGTTCAAGTGATTCTTGTGCCTCAGCCTCCCAAGTAACTGGAATTACAGGCATGTGCCACCATGCCCAGCTAATTTTTTATATTTTTAGTGGAGATGGGATTTTGCCATGTTGGCCAGGCTGGTCTTGAACTCCTGACCTCATGTGATCTGCCTGTCTAAACCTCCCAAAGTGTTGAGATTACAGACGTGAGCCACTGTGCCCCGTTATAATATAGATAAGAGATACATAGATTTTTCAGAGACCAAAGTGGTGGGGAAGTAATATAAATAGTTATTGAATGACCTTTAGTTTAGACAATGAAGATAATGGAAGTTGTTGGACAAAGTAGCTTTGACACATAAACAAGTCTTGGATAGGTAACATTCATTCAATGTATAAGACAATTAAATGTAGAAGACACTGTATAAGGAATTATAACTGACTAATGTTTACTGATTTACTAGAATGATATTTTAATAAAATATTTTAATAAAAAGTCTACCTATGGATTGGGAAAAAGTATTTGCAAACCATATGTAATTATAAGGGTTAATATCCAAAATTTATGAATAACTTATACAACTCAATATCAGAAAAACAAATAACCCAATTAAAAATTAGCAAAGGACTGAGTGTGGTGGCTCCTACCTGTAACCCCAGCACTTTGGGAGGCTGAGGCAGGCCGATCACTTGAGGTCAAGTGTTCGAGACCAGCCTGACCAACATGGTGAAAGCCCGTTTCTACTAAAAAAAAAAAAAAAAAAAAACAAAATTAGCCGGGCATGGTGGCGCATGCGTGTAATCCCAGCTACTCAGGAGGCTGAGAGAGGAGAATCATTTGAACCTGGGAGGTGGAGGCTGCAGTGAGCCAAAATTGCGCCATTGAGCTCCAGTCTGGGCAACATGAGTGAAAGAATTAAACTCCTTCTAAAAAAATTTAAAAAATAAAGCAGCAAAGGGCCTGAATAGACATTTTTCCGAAGAAGACATAAAAATGGCTAACAGGTATGTGAAAAGGTGGTCAACATCACCAATCATCAGGTGAATGCAAATCAAAACCATTATGAGATATCACTTCATACCCATTAGGATGGCTGTTATCAAAAAGACAAGAGGTAACAAGTATTGGTGAAAGGATAGAAAAAGGAGAACTCTAGTACACTGCTGGTGAGAATGTGCATTGGTACAGTCATTCTGAAAAACAATATGGATATTTGTAAAGAAATTAAAAATAGAACTGCCATATATGACACAGCAGTCCCTCTCGGATATATACCCAAAGGAGTTTAAGTCAGCATGTCACAGAGATGCCTGCACTCCCATGTTCATTGCAGCATTATTCACAATAGCTAAGATATGGAAACAACTTAAGTACCATGTCCCATTAATGGGTGTATATTTGAGCTTATATACGTAATTTATTGTATATTTGCATTACACACACATGCAGATACACACAAGGGAATACTATTCAGCCTTAAAAAATAATATGCTGCCATTTGCTACAACATGGATGAACCCGGAGGACATTATGCTTAGTGAAATAAGTCCTTTTTTCTTTTCTAGCAGAAAGAAAAATATTGCATGATCTCAGATGTGTAGTCTAAAAATAAATCAAATATGCAGAGATAGAGAACAAAACAGTGGTTACCAAGGGCAGTGGTGGGGTGGAGGGAAATGAGGAGATGTAGATCTAGGATACAAAGTAGCAGATGTGTGGGATGAACACATCTAGAGCTCTAATGTACAGCATGAGAACTATAATTCATAATAATGTATTGACTTTGGAATTTTGAGAAATGAGTAGATTTTAGCTGCTCTTGCCACACTTGCAAGAAAATGGGTAACTATGTGAGGTGATAGACATGTTAATTTGTTTTACTATGTAACCAGTTTGCTATTTATTTTTATATATATATCTCATAACATCATGTTGTATACTTTAAATATACACAATAAAATTTTTTAAAAACACAAACAGGAATATTTAAGCTCTTTTTCTTGTTTCTACCTACACAGGTGATTAAAGTGTACAGTGAAGATGAAACCAGTAGGGCTTTAGATGTACCCAGTGACATAACGGCTCGAGATGTTTGTCAGCTGTTGATCCTGAAGAATCATTACATTGATGACCACAGCTGGACCCTTTTTGAGCACCTGCCTCACATAGGTGTAGGTAAGGATACAGAGTTATTGTCTCACATCATTGCTTTTCTATTTCTCATTCAGCTCCCTCTTGAACACCAATAATTCTTAGATTTGGTCTTTTGAGGTAATTTTCTATATCTTATAGGTGATCTCAGTTCCTTTTCATTCTTTTTTCTTTTTTTCCTTCTGATCGTGTATTTCAGATAGCCAACTCATTGATGTTTTCCTCTGCTTGATCCATTCTGCTGTTGAGAGCCTCTAATGAATTTTTCAGATCAGAGAATGTATTTCTCAGGTTCACAATTTGTTGTAATTTCAAAAAAAATCAATCTCGTTGTTAAATTTATCTTATAAATATCTGAATTGATTTTATCAATTTTATCCTGGCAATCACTGAATTTCCTTAAAGGTGCTATTTTAAATTCTTGGTCAGAGCTCACATATTGCTGTCTTGCTAGGGTCATTTACTGGTTCCTTGTGTCTGTTTGGAGAGATCGTGGTTCCCTGTTTGCTGCTGTTTTTGTGGATGCGTGTCTATATCTTTGCACTGAAGGATTAGTTATTTGTTCGAGCCTTCTTTGCCTGGTTTCTTTTGTTTTTTTATTGGATATATTCCTTAGAGGTTTTTACCGATAGGTCATTGCCTTCTTTTTGGCTCTAGATGGCGCCTTAAGCCTAGGTTTGCCTTGGCTCTAGTAAAGGTCAGAGCACTGCACTTTCCAAATGGGAGAGGTTCCCAAAGGGGATATCCCAACACTGTGGAACAGCTGGCTAGGGGCCCATGGCCAGGGGACCTGTGGGATGAACCTCCTGCCGTGTGGTGCTGCTGAACAGCCACTCTGATTTGGTGTCTCCTTTGGCTGGGTTGCAGAGCAGAGTTTCTGGGACTGGGAATGGTCGTCTTGCCTCCTTTTTTTTTGTCTCTGCCTGTCCTCAGGGATATTTCTCCCATCAGGCAATCACAATGCTTCCTGTGATTAAGACAGAGACAGATCTCCTGCCGGGGAACCCAAGATGGTGGGGTAGGAGGTTGTCCACCTAAATCTCACTTTTTCTGGTGTAAACACTGTGAGTTGGGGGAAAGTTTTTCACAAGCTTGTGGGAGGGGCATCGTGGTGGATACTGAAGTTTGGTTCTCTTACCGTCTGGAGTTTTTCTTCACTTTTCTGTTGCCCATGGAACTGTCTCATCTTCATATTTGAGTTCTGGGATACTTCTGGGGAAAATCTCAATGCTGTTTATTTGGTTTTGGTTTTCTATTGGGGAGAATGAAGCCAGTGGCTTCTTTGCCATTATTTTTCAGAAAGTCCTGCTTTTCTGTTTATTTTAGTATAGATCCTATGGTGAAGATTTTCTTCAGAGGTACAAAAATAGAAAAGAATTATGAATAGTCATTTCTTTATTCTTTTTATTTTTTGTTATTTGTAGTCACAAGAGAAAGAAAGTAGGACAAAGTGGAAACAAGGATAGAAATTTTTATAATTTACACACCCCGCTACATTTAAAGAATGATCTATGGGAATTTCAGCGCTAAAACAGATCCAATTGATGGAAGAATACATTTCATAATAATTTTTATTAGCACAATGCAAAGTGTTTGAGATGTTTAAAAAAAAAAAAAAAAAAGCTGTCATTTTGGACCACGATTTGAGTCAATTGTAGCACAGATAGGTACAAGTATCCATAGCAGTGGTTCTCTTTATGGGAGTGTAGACCCTAAACTTTTCTTGAAGAAATAAGTAAGTCCTTCACATTTTAAAGACATAAACACAAGGAGTAGCCTTTTAAAAATGTTTTATTTGGAAATGCATCTCTATTATGAAGTATGAAGGGTTTTAAAAAATTCTTTTAATATGTTGTAAAGAATTTGTTCTACTAGAGTAAGACAGGATTTGGCAACAGTTTTGTCCCCTGATTTTTTATTTTTATAGATTTGTTTTCAAAACATGTTTACATATCAGTAGATGAGACAGGAAGGAGTTTGTTATGGCGATGCCATTTGATTCTTTGAACTCTTCATTAGTTTCCTGTGGTTGCTGTTCCAAATTACCACAAACTCAGCTTCAAGCAACAGAAATTTATTCTCACACTTTTGGAGTCCAGAAGACTGAAATCCATATCACTGGGTTGAAATCAAGGTGTTGTCAGGGATGTGTGTCCCCTGGAAGCCCTAATTTCTTGCCTCTTCCAGCCCTGGTGGCTGCCAGCATTTGTTGGCTTGTGGCTGCATCACCTAATCTCTGCCACTGTGGTCACATTGCTTTCTGCTCTTCTGTCTGTATCAAGTCTCTCTCTTTCTTATAAAGGCGGTAACATTTCGGGCCCACCCAGATAATTCAGGATGATCTCAATTTCAAGATCCTCAATTTAATACTGTCTGCAAAATTTTTTTTTCCATGTGACATTCACAGGTTCTAGGAATTAAGATGTGGTTTTCTTTTGGGGGCTATAGTTCAGCCTGCCACAAACTTCGTTGCATTATATGTTTAACAACTTTTAGTAAGAAATCATCAAAATCATTTTAAATAATTTATCAGTGACTGTTCCATTAATTGCTTCAATTTGTTCAGACTTGTGAAAGAATTTTGTACATAGTCATTGGAATCATTTACTTTCTAGCATAGCTGCCAATATATAAAGTCATCCCCTTGTTTGATGCATTCGAGTTTATGCCTCAGAGCAATGTGCCAATGTAAGGTTCTGTTCAAATGAACAGCCTTTCTCTTATGAAATGGAATTAAAAATGATTTTGGCAGGAAAGGTGTGTTCTTAGAAGGATTCATTTTTTAAAGATCTGGGAAGTGGTTTTTCTGAACACTACCTGCATTCCCTGAACTACTTAGAAAATGTTTGTACTTCTGATTTGACAACGGGTGTCCTGGGACATGCCAGAACCTCATGAAGGGGACAGAGTGAGGCCTGTGGAGAGGAAGCTAGAATTGTTCCGCAGTCTCTTCGGTTGATAGCTGATAAGCTACAATAGTGCAACTGATTTTGACAGCTCAGCCTAGATAGTTATCAATCTGCCAAGGACGCTTGCTTCTAAAGGTATGTCATACTGGCCAATACGACTTGCCTCATCTTCTAGGACAGAAAAGGCTCACCATAGATTTTCTTCATGGATGTTTGTGGCTAGTTTAACTTGTATTCATGATAATTAATCTCCTAGAAGTATGGTATTAATTCTCAATAGATATCTGCCCTATTCCAAGCTATTTCATTTAGCTCCTAATTAGCATTATATATTATTACAGTATTTTATATTCTTAAGTTTTTCTTTCGGGGGGACTTAAAATTTTTTTTTGTTATAGTCACTACCATTTATCTCTAACAAATAGCTTTGCAGTTCAGTAATAAAAATCTGCTCTGTAAATCAAGAAGTGTTTTTCACTGAAAACACTGTAAATTATTTATATTAAGGAATAAAATGTACAGGTCTTTTAATGCAAAAGCTTAAAATGGAACATTGGGAATTAATTTGATCCACATATTAAACTTAAACTTTTAGGGATCAAGTAGTAATAGAAGTTTATTTCTTTATTACTGTATTTTCTGGAAACTGCTGAAATAAAATCAAAGATAATGAGTATATTCTCATGACTTCATCAACCATGCATTAGACCAAAGCTCACGAGAAAGAATTTTATTTCCAGAGCCTTCTTGTGTTTTTTTTTTTTTTTTTGGTTTTTCACTCAGATTATATATTTAAACAGAACAATTGAAAACATTAATTCTACCCCAATGCTAACATGTATTAGATTTAATAGCTTCCAGTTCTTTACCGATGTAACAGGAGAGTAATCACTATTGAGGTAGTGTCATCTTCCTCAACACAAAATATAAACAGATTTGTCTTTAAAATGTTTTTTTTTTTAGTTTTGCCTTTTTGCATAGTATATTATAATCTTGCAATATCTATTCAGTCTAATAGTGGTGGGAAGTAAAATGTTCAATTTAATTTGCATATTTAAATGAATGGAAAGAACTACAGTGGTTTTTTTCTCCTTAAATGTGATATGCAGCTGCAGATGCTCTTTGCTAACAGAATAAACCACTGATGTCTTTACTGCAAGTCTTCTGTGAGTGCTACTGATGTGAAGAACCAAAGGATGAACTATTTTCCAGAACTTTAGTGATCAGCCAGTCGGCTCTGCATATTGTTTAAGAAACATTCTTACACTCTTTTTGTCCAAAATGATGAATTTTCAATAAAATTCAATTTGGTTTTCTGTTCCTGTGTTAACTTGCTTAGGGTAATGCCCTTATTGAATAGGGAGTCCAACATCAATGATGGCTATAGGAGTGTGGCTTTATTTCTTTTTATGCAGGACATGACTTCATTCTTTTTTTTAATGGCTTCATAGTATGCCATGATTTATATGTACCCTTTTTATTTTTTTTTTCTGAGACAGAGTCTCGCTCTGTCACCCAGGCTGGAGTACAGTGGTGTGATCTTAGCTCACTGCAACCTCCGTCTCTCGGGCTCAAGCTATTCTTGTGCATCAACCTCCAGAGTAGCTGGGATTGCAGGCACATGACACCACACCCAGCATTTTTTTTTTTTTTTTTTTTTTAGTAGAGATGGGGTTTCACCATGTTAACCAGGCTTGTCTTCAACTCCTGAGGTCAGGTGATCCACCCACCTTGACCTCCCAAAGTGCTAGGATTACAAGTGTGAGCCACCATGCCTGACCTGTATGTACTGCATTTTCTTTATCCAGTCCACTGTTAGTGATTCTGTGTCTTTGCTATTGTGAATAGTGCTGCAATGAACATACGAGTGCAGGTGTCTTTTTATTTATTTTGGATATATGCCCAGTAATGGTATCGCTGGGTTGGATGATAGTTCTTTTTTAAATTTTTGAGAAATCTCCAAACTGCTTTCCACAGTGGCTGAACTAATTTACATTCCACCAGCAGTGTATAAGCATTCCCTTTTCTCTGCAGCCTTGCCAGTATCTGCTGTTTTTTAACTTTTTGATAATAACCATTCTGACTGGTGGGAGATAGTATCTCATTGTAGTTTTGATTTGCATTCCTCTGATGATTAGTGATGTGGAGGAATTTTTCACGTTTGTTGGCTACTTGTATGTCTTCTTTTAAGAAGTATCTATTCATGTCCTTCACCACTTTATAATGGGGTTATTTTTTGTTTGTTGAATTGTGTAAGTTCCTTATAGATTCTAGACATTAGACCTTTGTCAGATGCATAGTTTGCAAATATTTTCTCCCATTCTGTAGGTTGTCTGTTTAATCTGTTGATAGTTTCCTTTACTGTGCGGAAGCTCTTTAGTTTAATTAGGTTCCACTTGTCTATTTTTGTTTTTGTTGCAATTGATTTCGAGGACATAGTCATAAATTCTTCCTCAAGGCTGATGTCCGGAATGGTGTTTCCTAGGTTTGCTTCCAGGATTCTTATAGGTTGAGGTTTTTAATCTTTTAAATCTTTAATCCGTCTTGAGTTAATTTTTGTATATGGTGCAAAGTAGGGGTCCACTTTCCTTCTTCTGTATATGGCTAGCTAGTTTTCCCAACACCATTTATTAAATAGGGAGTCCCCTCCTTGTTGCTTATTTTTGTCAACTTTGTCAAAGATCAGATGGCTGTAGGAGTATGGCTTTATTTCTGGGTTCTCTGTTCTGTTGCATTGGTCAATATGTCTGTTTTTGTACAGGTATCATGCTGTTTTGATTACTGTAGAATTATAATACGGTTTGAAGAGGGGTAATGTGACCCTTCCAGCTTTGTTCCTTTGCTCAGGATTACTTTGGCTACTTGGTCTCTTTTTGGGTTCCGTATTAAGTGGGAGCTAAACATTGGATACTCATGGACATAGAGATGGCAACAATAGACACTGGGGTCTACTAGAGGAGGAAGAGGTGGGAGGAAGGGTTGAAAAACTAACGGTCAAGTACTGTGCTCACTTTCTGGATGACAGGTTCGATTGTATCCAAACCTCAGCATCACACAGTATACCCATGTTAAAAACCTGCATATGTATATATGTATTTCTTGAATTTAAATAAAAGTTGAAATTTTAAAAAATAAATAGAATTGTAAAGGGAAGGGCATAGTATCTATTTATTTACATTTAAATTCATTATTATTATTATTTTTTAGAGACAGGATCTCACTGTTTTGCCTGAGGTGGAGTGCACTGGTGGAGTCATGGCTCACTGCAGCCTCAGATTCCTGGACTCAAACAATCCTCCAGCCTCAGCCTCTATTATTATTATTATTATTATTATTATTATTATTATTATTATTTTGAGATGGAGTTTCACTCTTGACACCCAGGCTGGAGTGCAATGGTGCAATCTTGGTTCACTGTACCCTTTGCCTCCCAAGTTCAAGTGATTCTCCTGCCTCAGCCTCCCAAGTAGCTGGGATTACAGGCACCCACCACCACACTCAGCTAATTTTTATATTTTTTTTAAACTAGAGTCAGGGTTTCACCATGTTAGCCAGGCTGGTCTCGAACTCCTGACCTAAGGTGAACCACCCCGCCTCGGCCTCCCAAAGTACTGGGATTAGAAGCGTGAGCCACCACACCCGGCCTATTATTTTAAAAAATATTTTAAATACAAAAATAATCTAGCTCATTGTAAATAACTGAAAAAAGATATCATGAAGTAAACAATTATTCATAATTTCAACACTGAGCTAACTAATGTTAACATTTTTTAAAGCTCTTTAATCAGTTTCTCTACTTTAACATAGTTGCTATATATATTAACTCTTATAGACTACCTTCTTTTTTTTTCTTTTGTGCACTTAAAACGTATCTTGAGTATTTGTAGTTTTTTACTTGTCATTTTACAGATTCCACAAAAATCAGCAACTCCTCTTGCCTTCTCTGGCTATGTTCCCCATATAATTTAGCAAATATTTATTGACAATTTTGTACCAAGCCTATATTTTGTTGTAGATTCTGGGGATGCAGTATGAGCAAAATAGACAAAAAGTATTGCCCTTGTGAGTTTGCATTTTCATGGGGAGAGAGAGAGGAAACAAAGCCTAATATTTGTTATCCCAGAGGAGATGATAAGCTCTGGGGAGGGAGGGCAGGAGGAAAGGGGGAGAGTGAGTGCTAGAGCAGAAGGGAAATGTACCTTATTTTTTATTTATTTATTTTGAGACGGAGTCTCATTCCATTGCCCAGGCTGGAGTGCAGTGGCACAATCTTGGCTCACTGAAATCTCCACCCCCTGGGTTCAAGCGATTCTCCTGCCTCAGCCTCCCGAGTAGCTGGGATTACAGGTGCCCACTACCTCGCCCAGCTAATTTTTGTATTTTTAGTAGAGATGGAGTTTCACCATCTTGGCCAGGCTTGGTCTTGAACTCCTGACCTCGTGATCCACCCGCCTCGGCCTCCCAAAGTCATGGGATTACAGATATGAGCCACCGCACCTGGCTGGGAGATGCACTTTAAAGAGGCATCAGGGAAAGCCTCCCTGACTGGGAATGTTTGAGTAGAGAAATGAAGGACACAGCAGGCAGGCTGTGCAATTAAATGGAAGATTATTCTGGACAGAGGGAACAGCAGGTGGAAAGGCCTGGACGTGGCCGTGTGCTTGTGTTCAGGAAGCAGCCTCGGGGCCATTGCACCTGGAGTGGAGTCAATAAAGTGGAAGGTAATGGGAGAGGACTTCATAGAGCTGCCCCAGGACCAGATCGTGTAGGGTCTCATAGGCCAGGAAGTGGGCCTGGCATTTACACTGAGTGAGGAAAAAGCAAGGGGAGGTCTTTGAGTCAGAGAAGAATATGATGTGATTTAGTTTTAAAAGTATACTACTAAGGAGGCCAGAATGCAAGATTTGACCTTTCATTTTGCTTTTCCATCAGACTACCTGTGG
The DNA here is from genome assembly GCF_043159975.1 of Macaca nemestrina. Classification (NCBI taxonomy): domain Eukaryota; kingdom Metazoa; phylum Chordata; class Mammalia; order Primates; family Cercopithecidae; genus Macaca; species Macaca nemestrina. The sequence goes on along the minus strand of NC_092135.1, from coordinate 62,450,189 downwards.
CTCCCTGGAATGATCCCCACCTATCTGTCATTTCTACTAGTTGTACATGCCCCCATTGTATCATCTTCACATGTGGTCTGCGTGTTTATGAGATTTAGTGTTTGTGAGATCCTGAGGCCTCATAGGTAAGGACATTTTGACTTATAGGATAGATGAGAGTTGAGGGTTTTCTGCACTTTAGCTCACTTTTAGTGACCAAGATAAGCTTAGGCCAGTTTCGGAGACATTCCGAGTTGTTAATACATATGCTACTATAATTGCTTCTCATCTGTCTAAACCATATCACAAACTACTAAAAGCAGAAGGGGGAATACTTGACATTCAAAATGTGGTATGTTCCTGAACCTGAAGTCTTAATTTCAGAGTTACGCTTTCTGTGGCAAAGGAAACTTTAATCTTATTAATTTTTCTCTTCTTTTTCCCGAGATAGAGTCTCCCTCTGTCACCCAGGCTGGAGTGCAGTGTGTAATCTTGGCTTATTGCCACTTCCGCCTCCCAGCTTCAAGTGATTCTTGTGCCACAGACTCCTGAGTAGCTGGGATTACAGGCGTGCACCATCATGCCTGGCTAATTTTTGTATTTTTAGTAGAGATGGGGTTTCACTATGTTGGCCAGGTTGGTCTCGAACTCCTGACCTCAAGAGATCCATCTGCCTTGGCCTCCCAAAGTGCTGGGATTACAGGTGTGAGCCACTGCGCCTGGCCATTATTAGTATTTTTAATATAAATGCATATGTGTGATAGCTACTACTAGTGTGCATAGAGTATGTATTTTCATATCTATTTACATACAGGAATACAAAGATCTAGATTCTGTCAGATTCTGTAATCTGCATTTTCCCACTGAAGCAAGTTGGTTTCTTCCCACCACAATATTTCAAGCAAATGTTCCTGAGATTCTGTGGTCGGTTTGCCTCTGTCTCACTCTACATCTCTCTCAGGAATGCTGTAATTTAAATTGTGAACCACCAAGAAAACTTTCGTATAAATATTCCTAACCCAGGTAGTAATGAAATTACTGAGATTGAACCGAGCCAACCGAGTTCACTTTATTTATTTTGGCTGAGCAAGAGAATCATGCTAAAAATTACTTGTTTTTGAATTTGTTCAAAACATGAATTGTATAACAATATTATGTTTGGAACTTTGAATGCAATGTCCATGTTTCATATCCTCCACCTGTAATTATTAATATATGCTGCTGAGAATTTTAATAGGCAGAGTCAATCATTGAAAACAACTAAATATCTTGATTGTGTTATGAATCTCTGAATGTCCTTATTTTGGATCATATTATTATATGGTTCTACTTGTACACACACTTTGATAGACATTGAATTTAAAATATCAGCATGTCAACAAATATTTCTCTTTTCGTGATGTAGTAAACCAGGTTTTGCAACTGGTGTGGTTCGCTTCACAGCCACTGGATGTCACTATAGTTCCCCAGATGGAGTCCTCTCTGCTGTTATAATCAGTGTAAGAGTAGGGTGGGGGAAAAACTTCAGCTTCAAGTCCTCTGAAACTTAATGGGATCCATGTTTGTCTTGCTCCCATTTTGATTCCTAATTGAAGCCATGGTATGAAGCAGTGGCAATTAACACAATACCTCAAGCGCATACCTACAGACTCCTCGGGAAGAGGAATTAATTGTATTTTAGTATCTTTGCTAGGGACAGCTGAGATCCATTGTGAATATCATTGTGGAGTGGCTTTAATAAGCAAAATGAATGACTGGAGGCTCTTAATGAAACCAGTTTAATGTGTGCAGCTATGCCCACATGATCGCCTTAAGACAGAAGCAATGCACAGTGACAGTGAGGGAATGGTTCACAGCCTCCTGCTTGGAAGCTGCTCCTTCACTCTTTTTTCTTTTTTAACAAAGGAAATACAAGTGTTTTTCCTGTTCTGGAGCTGATATGTAGTCGGACTTTCTGTGCAGTTTATAACATACCAGCCATCAGAGTTGTGACCACCCTCGTCACAGCAGAAATCATTGTGAAGCCTTTGGGACATGTGGCACTGTGCTTCTTTCCATAAAGAGAATCATGTGCCCTGACCCCCTGGACTTTGAGGAGACATGGTGTCCTGGTAGCGCACACAGACCGGAAATGGGCAATATTTAACTAGCAAAGATGGGAAGTGCCTATAACTAAATCTGCTTCTGATTCAGCTGATTTTTCCTTCTATATATTCTCAAAGCCTCAGCCACATGAATTCAGGTCCTGGCATCTCTCCCCTCAGGTATTATGTTAGCCTCACAACGGGTCCTCCTGCCTCTCGTAGTTCTAACGTTATCCATCTGAATGCAGACCTGATTCTTTTTGCATTTGGGTCCAAGGTCCTCTGTGGGGCTTGTAGCATCTTGTGACCTGTCTACCCTTCATAGCTGCAGCCTTAATGTCCCACCCTTCCCTCCTTTTAGTTTATATGTTAGAGAACTGCCTGCAGATGCCTGCATACACTACAGTTTCTACTCAGTTTTCTTGTTTATGCTGTTAAGAGTCACAGGAAACCCTTTCCTGTCCATCTTTACTTGGCTAACTGCTGTTCATCTTCCTGGGCTTAGTTATTTTAGTTAAAAATGGAAGGAAAGTAAAATGTCAGCCTTTTCTTAAAAATGCTTATGACAATAAAGATGAAAACTCTCAGCTGTCCAAGCTGACTGATAGGTAACCTAGTGCCACAGTCCTGGGAGAGTGGGGAGAGAAAAGCAGTTGGAGGCATCCCATGCTCAGCCTTGTGAAGCAGAGTCACCCTTTCCATCTGACAGCAGGCCGGGAGACACATCCGCCTCTTACACATGCCTGGCTGCTGGGCGCAAACTGCTGCCGCTGCTCCAGGGCTGTTCCTTGAGATGATCAGGATGCTTGCTGCCACCACCTGTACTCATACATCCCTGGGGAAATTGCAAATCCTGAAAACAACAGAGAGCTGCAGGAGGCACTAAGAGTGTTAGTGATGAATTGTGTCCTGGGAGATGATGTTTCCACAGGACATACTATATAGGTAGGTGTGAGAAACAAGCAGTGTGGACAAGATTTAGATACAAGGTTGTTCAAAGTAGATTGTTTACAATACCAATTAACTAGACGAGTTAAAACCTAATAGTATAAAAGGAGAATACTATAAATGACAGTACATCCAAGGATGTAATGTTATGCAGCTTTTGATCATGCTTTTATTCTTCCTTTGAAGACTGATGTGGGTAAATGTAACATTGTGGTGATGATTGAATAAAATCAGTGTATAAATATATGTTTTCTAATATTATAAAAAGCATATACACATACACTCATATAGAGCAAGAGAAAAAGACAAGAAGGGAATATATTGAAAGGTTAGGTGCTTATTCCTGATTGACAGGTTCAAAGATGTATTGTGATTGTAAGTTATCTGTATTTGCAAAATTTTCTTTAATGGAATGTATTATTTTAATACTCAGAAAAAAAGAAATAAACACAATTTTTAAAACTTTGAAAGAGATTTTTAAAGCCTTAGCTCAGACATCTTTCTGCAGCCCCAAGTTGGACAAAATACACATCTTCTTTGTTGCTGTAACATTTTCTACAACTATTTTAATGGTGATCATATTATTAAAATTAGACAGTAATTCCATGGAGCCGGGACTCTGTACACATGCATCTTTGTAACCCAGGGTCTGAGACAAATAAACATGATTTGAACTAAGTCATACTAAACTGTAAGGCATTTATATCAAAAAATTAAAAGGATGGATTACAAAGTACATAGAAGGAATAGGCTTGGAAAAGAAGCCAAAGAAATCACATGCCGTGCTCAGATAGAATTTACTCTGAGTCCTTAAAGAATGCTGTGAGAACCTTCAGATTAATGGAAACTGTCTGTAAGCTCTTCAGATATTTACCCAGTCAACTCGAGATCATATATATGCAGACATTTTGTGGAAAAATAAGGCTGTCTCTGAATATAAGTTGCAATGGTTGGGTCTGAGTTAATTGGAGACTATTTCCCCTTGCAGAAGAATGAACTGCAGGGCCTTTATAGCCATCAAGCTGAAGTGTCACAATTTTCCTATTATTGCACTTGGGGAGTTGAATGTGTCTGATGGCAATTTTCTGGGGGATCCTGCTGGTATTAAGTAGTATTCTTAGGTTAAGGAACCTTTTAGAAAGTGAGCTGCGTTTTATTCTTTGCTTCTCCAGTTTTTGTTTTGCTTGGCCAGAGACTGTTCATTTTTATCTGAAAATAAGATTGACAAAATGTATGTAGTTTCTACCCAGCATAGAGAAGTACAAGGACCATTTGTCTCCTGGAGTTTCCTGTAAAAAAGGTATTCAAAAAATTGTTTTCTGAGCGAATTAGAGGTAAAAGCCACTTTTGTTTCTTCTCTTATCAAGTGAGAGAAGAGTAGGGACTCAGGTTTCTATTTGAGCTCCACGCTGTACTTGGCAGTAGATTCAGCAAAGAAATCCAGGCAGAAGGTCACAGGTGAGCACTTTCCATTCTTGGAGGATTGAGGTTTTTAAAAAGACTTTGATGTTAAATCAACAGTTTCAGAAGAAACTTCTTGCTTTCTTCTTCTTTTTTCTTTTCCTTTTCTTTTTTTAAAGAAAGAGTTTCTGAAAATTTGAAAACAGAATTACATGTAGTTATCATTATTTGGTAATATTTATTTTTATTACCGTAAGACCTCACTGACCTATTAGAAACAAAAAATACAACTTAAGGCAATATGAAATTTTTGTTTTTGTTTTGAAAAAGCTTTTAAAATGCTTTTGAAGCTTTTCTTTGTTTGTCCTTCTTCGTGATTGCTATGTTGAAGTAATTTAAGAGGGCTTCCCTCCTATTTTTCTGCCTACATATGAGTGGTAGTTGACAATTGTAAGTTACTTTCCAGTGCCCAAAAAATAAGTCAGAAAGTTTTATTTTCAATAGATTTGTATCTGTGAAGTTTTAATAACATGTTTTATTATAGTACTTTGGATGGATTTTATGAAGTTTTAAAAATAAAGTATTTAAAATAATAATTTTGAATTCATGTGATTCCTACCTGTGGTCATTTCTCAAATGGTAACTCAAAAAGTACCCGAGTTCATTCTGGGTTTTGAACATTGCAGCAAAGAACCCCTAGTTGTAGAATTAATGTTGTTCCTTTTGATATTTGAAATATATGATAAATAACTTAGTAGGATTACTTAGTTGGTTAAAATTTGCTTGGTAGGAGAAAGGTCCATAGAAAGTTTAATAAGGCCTTTTGGTTTAGTGTTTTGTTTTGTTTGCCCTTTTCTTAGGTCTTGGTAATGACGTTTTTTGGCTAGACTGAGGCAAATGAAAGTTGGTTTTCAGCAACATTTCACCTCCTTTTGCAGCATTTTTATTTTCTTCTCGGAGTAATCCATCTAGTCATCTTGCATCTTCCTGTTGAATTTTCTGTCTACTAGGGCCTGTATTTAGTCAGATATCTGCATTGAAAAAAGAAATGCTAATTTTATGTGAGATGTGATGAACTGATATTCAATTATGCCTCCCGGGGTTGTTTGGAATATTGTAACATTAATCCTTTAACATAATGGGATTGGTTGGGGGAAGGTACAATGCATCCAAACTGGGATGGTGATATATACATTTAAAAAGAATATGTAATATAATCTCTAAAAATCAGATTCTATAATAAGAAAATTATATCTTCATTACCAGGCTAGTATATAAGGTAAAAAAACTATAGCTGCATTCAATCCTCTTGACTTTTATTAGCTTCCTTAATATGTTATCTGAATTTTTGATAGAACAGTACTAGAAATCTTTTTTGAAGGAATGGAATGTATGTCTTTGGCTTTCTCACATACTCTGTTTCTTGATGGCTTTTTAAAAGACGTATTTTCTTAAGATTACCAGATTAGTTTCCTAGTGCTAGTAATTGCATTATGTAAATACTTGGTTTTATAGTTCTGTGACATTTTCTGCAAATCTTTTATCCTTTATTTTATTTTTTCAAGATTGGTATTCTGGTTTTTATTTGCGTGTGGTCAACAAAACCCCTGACTAGATTCCACTTCTCAGTAACCATACATGTTACACTAGTTCTTTTTTTATATTCAGCCTCCTGAGTAGCTGGGATTACGGCATTGAGCCACTGAACCTGCTTAGTTCTTTAGTTACGCATTTGTTGTAGCTGTTCAAATGTAGTTTGATTTTTCAACCTTTTTTGTTTTATTTTCTTTTTTGATGCAGTCCAAATTCAAATGATTTGTACTTTCATGGAAAGTGAAGATTGACATAATTTGAAATCTTGCCCATTACTGTTTTGTCCCGTACACTTAAAATGTGATTTACTTTCAGTTAATTAGCAAATATTTATTGAATACCTTTCAAAATAAAAGAATTGGAAGCAACTAAGGTAGAGAATGGCAGGAGCATGAAAGAGCAATTTTAGTTGATAAAGACAGAATGTGCAGGATATAAATAGATCCAGCAAAGGTGATAGGGAATATCCCTTGGGTGAGAACGTCCATGAAGTTGAAGCAATGTGTGCAGGGAAAAGAACATCAACTTGGGCTCAGACATGTGGTTGTCATTCACCCTGGGCACTTGGGACCTATAAATGGGGGCACTTGGGACCTACACCATCCAGTTACCATCTAGCTCCCTCACAGTCTCCACTCCACCAGTTTCCTTCAATAACTCTTTAACTCTGCCTCCTTTCCCAGAGGGCAGAGGGGGGGGGGTCCATACGCTATTCTGAACCTCTGTTTCTACCTGTAAAAATGGAACTATAACTTGCTTATTAGATTATTATATTGATTTCCTAAGGCTTCTGTAACAAATTACAAATTTGGTGGCCTAAAAACTAGAAATGTATCCTTTCACAGTTCTGGAGGGTCACATTCTTTGCAAGAACCTTAGGGAGATTCCATCCCTTGCCCACTACAGCTTCTCTTGGCTACTAGCTTTCCTTGGCTTGTGATGATTTCACTTCAACCTCTGCTTCCCTGATCACATTGCTTTTCCTCTTCTGTCTGTGTTAAATCTCCTGCCTCTCTCTTAAAAGGATATTTGTGATTGGATTTAGGGTCCACCTTAATCCAGGTTATTTTCACCATTTCAATATCGTTAATTTAATGACATCTGCAAAGGCTTTACCGTATAAGGCAACATTTACAGGTTCTAGAGATTAGGACCTGATATCTTTAGGGCCATTTACTTAGCTTACTACAGGTATTATAACAATTAAATACAATAATAAAACAGCTCTCAGACTCAGACATGCAGAAATGTAACTTCATTACAGTATTTTGAATTAGTTTCTAATACTGAGTCACCTGGCTTAAGAACAGTTTATTCTTCTATTATTTGTTTGTTCTTTGGATTGTTCTTAGTCTTCTTGAGGAAAATAATCAATGCAATTTTTATCAATGAGTTCCATACACATTTAAAATGTGTTCAGTTGAAGGTTGAGACCTACCTTCACTCTTCCAGCACTCTGTTGGGACATTTAAATCCCCAGAGGGATATCTGTCTAACTTTTATCCAACTGTTGTCTTCATGTTGTAGAAACTCCTGCTTTTTAAGCTTATTGCGTAATCATGATGACCCTTAGGTTCAGTCTTCCTTTAGTCCTTCCATATTTCTTCTTGGGAACTTGGTACTACAATACTCTTGCCCGGTACTGGGATGCTATGGACTTGACATTGTTCTTAGCTATTGCTTCTCTGTCATGCTTGGTGAAGGACTTCTATTTAAGGCTTTGAGCCACATACCACTGTTAAACCTATCTGGAATCTTACAACTCTTAGAGGGTTCTATTCAGGAAGGAGGCAGGATGTGTGAAGGGGTGGCCTGCCCCTCCACACCTGTGGGCGTTTCTCATTAGGTGGAACCAGACACTTGAGAAAAGAAATGAGACACAGAGACAAAGTATAGAGAAAGAAAAAGTGGGCCCAGGGGACCGGTGCTCAGCATACAGAGGACCCACACCGGCACCGGTCTCTGAGTTCCCTCAGTATTTATTGATCATTATCTTTACCATCTTAGAAAAAGGGAAGTGGCAGGATAATAGGATCATTGTAGGGAGAAGGTCAGCAGTAAGACATATGAATAAAGATCTCTGTGACATGAATAAGTTTAAGGAAAAGTGCTGTGCCTTGATATGCATATGCAAACATCTCCAAAACCTTTTTAGTCCATAAAGAGCAGCATTGCCGCTAGCATGTCCCACCTTCAGCCCTAAGGCGGCTTTCTCCTTTCTCAGTAAACAGAACATACAATCTGGTTTTACACTGAGATGTTCCATTGCCCAGGGACGGGCAGGAGACAGATGCTTTTCTCTATCTCAACTGCCAAGAGGCCTTCTTTCCTCTTATATGAATCCTCCTTAGCACCGACCCTCCACAGGTGTCAGGCTGGGAGACGATTAGGTCTTTCCCTTCCCACGAGGCCATATTTCAGACTATCACATGGGGATAAACCTTGGACTACACCTAGCTTTCCTAGGCAGAGGTCCCTGCGACCTTTGGCAGTGTACATGTCCCTGGGGACTTGAGATTAAGAGAATGGTGATGACTTTTCACAGGCATACTGCCTTCAGGCACTTGTTTAACAAAACACACCCTGCACAGCCCCAAATCCATTAAACCTTGAGTCACCACAGCACATGTCTCTTGCAAGGACAGGGTTGGGGGTAGGGTCACAGATTAACAGCATCTCAAATACAGAACAAAATGGACTCTCTTATGTCTACTTCTTTCTATATAGACACAGTAACAGTCTGATCTCTCTTTTCCCCACATTTCCCCCTTTTCTTTTCAACAAAACCACCATTGTCATCATGGCTTGTTCTCTATGGTCACTGTCTCTTTGGAACTGTTGGGTATACCTGCAGACTAACAGCAGACAGAGCAGGCACACAAGGATTAATATGAAATTTACAATAGTAGTACTTCAGATGGTCTTAACCAAAGTGACAGGGTTAAGATTTGCAAGGCCATCAGCAACTCCTGCAATTGCCTCAGTTTCACAGTCTGATCTCTCTTTTCCCCACAATGTGGAGTCACTTGGGACCTACACCATCCAGTTACCATCTAGCTGCCTCACAGTCTCCACTCCACCAGTTTCCTTCAATCACTCTTTAACTCTGCCTGCTTTCTCAGAGGCCAGAGGGTGGGTCCCCACATGTGATAATGGAGGATTGGCTAGGCATGCTTCTTCCTAAACAATTATATTTGTCAAAAATGGATAAAGTCTACTGCGAAGCTCAAAAAACCAACAAAATGCCTCTTTGCTATTTTTTCCTTTCTTTATAGTGTAGTATGAGGGCAGAATTCATAGTGTTTTCTTAGAGGTAGAGAAAGGTAATGGGTCCAAGGAAACATAGGTTGGCAAAGCAAATAAACAAGCATCTTTACTGATATCTTGAAATTGTCTCCAACTGCAGTTGCAAAGAATACAGATACAGTGCTTAGCACGTAGTGCATTTAATAATGTGTACCTGTGTTTCATAATCTTGAAATACCAGCTGAGTTTACATGAGAAGTAAACAGAAGTAGGACAGATTTTTTTTTTTAATACTTTAAGTTCTAGGGTACATGTACACAACAGACAGATTTTTAAGAATGCAACTTCCCACTTGGTAGCTCAGTGATCACTGGATGTCCCTCCAGTTTGATTGTCTTGCAGTTTTTCTAGCTTATTGCTGGTAACACAGTCCTTCCAAGTGCTAAGGCTGAGAACCTTGACGTCTTCCTCAAGTACTTACTTTTTCACTCCATATCCAATCTGTCAGCAAATTCTGTTGGCCCTACCTTCAAAATAGATCAAGATTCTGTGTATTTTTTTTTTTTAACCACATCAACTGCTACCATGCTAATCTAAGCTGCATCATCTCTCCTGGGGTTAGTTCCAATAGCCTACCAAATGGTCTTTGTGCTTTCAGCCTTTTAAAATCAGTTTCTGCTCCACAGTGTGATCCTATTGAAACTTGTTAGTTCATGTTATTCCTGTGTTCAAAATGACTTCCCATCCAACACAGAGGAAAAGCCAAATCCTTACTATATAGACTGCAGGGCTTTCTACAACTCATCATCTCATCACCATTATTTCCTTAACTTCTTTTCCTGGGATAACCCCTTTTCCTCATTTAGCGTTAGCCACACTAACCTCCTGGCTGTATTTCAAACATACCAGCCTTTCTCTCACCTCAAGGGCTTTTTTTCTTACTCCTCCTCTTTATCTGCTTGGCTCCTGTCCTCTTCTCCTTTAGGTCTCTGTTTAAACATTGTCTTCTCAATGAGGCCTTCTTGACAAGCTGTTGGAAATGGGTTCCTATCCCCTGTGTCTTCAGCACTTTCTCTCTCTTCCCTGCTCTATTTTTCCCTGTAAGGTTTGTCACCACTATTATGGTTTAAATATTTGCCCCTCCAAATTTCCTGTTGAAATGAGATCTCCAGTGTTGGAGGTAGGTCTAGTGGGAGGTGTTTGGGTCATGAAGGCAGATCCCTCGTGAATGACTTGGTGCCATCCTTGTGGTAATGAGTGAGTTCTCACTCTATTCGTTCACACAAAAACTGGTTGTCCAAGAGCCTGGCATGTCTATTGCTGTCTCTTGCCATGTGACACACCTGCTCCCCCTTCACCTTCCTGCATGATTGTAGGCTTCCTGAGTCCTCACCAGAAGCAAGTGCTGCTACCATGCTTCCTGTATAGCCATGAGCCAAATAAACCCCTTTTCTGTATAAATCACCCAACCTCAGTATTTCTTGATAGCAACAAAAAATGGACTAAGACCACCACTTTTTATGATTCACATTATATTTATTATCCACGTATTCCCATTAGAATGAAAGCTTCATGAGGGCAGTTATTTTGTTACTATCTTCTCCACTACAAAATTTTTCACCCTAAGATGAGTGTTTGACATACTGTGGACCTTCAGCAAATATTTGTCGAATGGATGAACAAATGACTAAGTTATAGCTGACTGCCAGACTATATGAATTTGTCTATAACAAGCAGAAGCAGACAAGCTTTTTGGGCAGGGTTCACATTCATACACATGTTTTAGGAGGTGTGCTATGCTATCAGTGTCCATGTTAGATTAGAAGAATGAGAAAGGAGAGGTTTGAAGATTAGTTAGGCTGAACAAGAAAAGGCAAAGGTCTAAATTGAAATGGTGACAGTAGGACCTGGTGTGGGGGTTGTTAGTTGTGTGAGAGACACCCAGAGGAAGAATCCCTGCAATCAGAGAATTTCATGAGTAGAGGATATTGGAGTAGAGGTAGAGAAAGTTGCAAAGGTGAGCTGTAGTTCTACCTTTTTTGAGAGAGTGTGGTAAAAATGACAGTAATGGAGATAGGATAATTTAGGAAGAAAAAGCCATTTGAAAGGGAAAAATGTAGATGACTTTGTTTCATTTTTAAATTTAAAAAGTTTTTTGGTACCATTTAAAATTTTGTATTTGTACAGTTCAGTGGCATTATATGAATTCACATTGTTGAATATTGTTGTGCAACCATCATGACTGGCCATCAATCTCTAAAATATTTTAATTTTCTCATACTGGAACTCTGCATCAATTAAATGATAACTGCTCATTCCCTACTCTCTCCAGCCCCTGGCAACCCCCATTCTATTTTCTGTCTCTATGAATTTCACTATTATAGGTACTTTGTATAAGTGGAATCATACAGCACTTGTTCTTTTGTATTTGTCTTATTTCTCTTAGCATAATAGCTTCAAGGTTCATCTATGTTGTAGCATGTGTCAGAATTACATTCCTTTTTAAAGCTGAATATTCCATTGTATGTACTGCATATACCACATTTGTTATCTATTCATTGTTCATGGACATGGACTTTAGGTTTTCACCTTTTGGCTATTGCGAATGATGCTGCTATGAACATTGGTATACAAATTTCTGTTCGAGTCCCTGCTTTCACTTCTTTTGAGTAAACAGCCAGAAGTGGAATTGCTGGATCCTATGGTCATTTTATGTGTCATATTTTGACTTTGGTTTCAGACACACTGTATTTGAGGTGGTGGACCGTATAGCAGTTAGGACAGGAGCATGGGTGAGAACAATTATAGTCAGAGATTTCACTTCAGAAAACCTAACAAATGAGATGATAGAAGAGGTGAGAATGGATTTGTTTATAGGGGGAGAAAGAAAGGAGTTGAACCAGGGACTGATATAGAGGAGAAGGAGCTAGTGGAGCCAGTCAATGGGATAGGAAAGGAGCAATCAGAGTTAGTAATAGAACCCCAAGTGTTGATATACACTTAGCTTAAACTCATCCATATTCATTGAACACTCTTACGAGAACTTCCTTTTGGATGAATAAATGTCTATTTAAGAATGATATTACTTTCAAGAGTTTGGGTGTTGTAGGTCACAAATCACTACTGAATGTTGAATTTCTGAGGCATAAATACTTTTTAAAAACATCCTAGAAACAATAAAACAGCAGAGAATTTCCATATTCCTTATTTGGTTGTTCTCCATTTCCTGTTTTGCATTGGTAATTTCCAGTTTCTTTTCTTTTCTCCGCCTTTTATTGAAGTATAGCATACATTAAGAAAAGTGTACAAACCAAGTGTGCACAACTCAGTGAACTCTCAGATATTGCATATACCAGAGTAACCAACCCCAAGATCAAGAAACAGTGTTATACTCACCCCGGTGATTCGCTTCATGCCCTCTACTTACTTAATATCTCCAAAACCCTTTCTAGCACTACAGATTAATTTTGCTATTTTGAACTTTATGTAAGTAGAATCATGCAGTATGCGTTATCTGTGTCTGGATTATTTAATTAAATATTGTGTTCAGGAAATGCAATATGTATCTATACTGTTGTGGGTTGTTGTAGTATATTTTCACTGTGTGCTTTTACACAATTTACTTATTCATTCTCATATCAGTGGGCATTCGGGTAGTTTCAAGTTTGGGGCTATTATGAATAATACTACTGTCAACATCCTCACAGTGTCTTATAAAAATAGGAATTTTGCATGCTATATTCACCTCTTTACAACTGCCTTTGCTTACTTCATTTAAGTGCCTTTTCTGCCAAGTGCCTTCTCACCCTTCTTAATTATTCATTGTTATTACAAAATATATTTTCCTGAGTATTAGCTTTGAAATAATAAAGTGCCCCAAGGAATTGGGCTTCTTAAAAAAAATACCTATATCTACTTGTATTAAAATTTTCCTTTTAAAGCATTTATTTTAATTTTTCTCAGCTATCCAGATTAGTCTGGACAGTCTTAAATGCACATGAACCTGTCAAAATTCTTCATCTCTTAATGAAGTGAATTGTTCAACCTTGAAATAAATATTTTAATTTTGGCACCATGGTAAGTTGGAGAAAAAAGTAGCTCCCATATACTTCATGCAGATTTGTTATCAAGCTTATATTATTTACACAGTAAGAAAAGGAAATTGAGATAACAAAGAGTACATTATGATATTTTATACATGTTTTCTTTTTAGACAACAGTCTGCTTTGTTATAAAAATGAACATTAGTAAATTGAATATCGAGGAGAAATTTTATCAATCTGGCTATTTCATAATTAAGTTGAAATCTGCTATGTTTAATAAAGACGCGTAATACATTTTATATGTTTGCCTGTGTCTGTGTGTGTGTGTGTGTGTGTGTATATGTATATTTGTCTATCTGTCAACATACTCGTTGAAACATTCTTTACAGAAAGAACAATAGAAGACCATGAACTGGTGATTGAAGTGCTATCCAACTGGGGGATAGAAGAAGAAAACAAGCTATACTTTAGAAAAAATTATGCCAAATATGAGTTCTTTAAAAACCCAATGGTAAGTGAAATCCCCATTAATCGTTATGGAAAATAAATGAATCAGTTAAATTTTATGCAAAGGAGATAGTCACTATAAATAAAATACAGTCCTATTTGGTAAATTGTAGATGAAGGCTCTGGTCCTTTAAAATTATACCCACATTTCTCATGCTAACAATGATTAGTGAACAATAATCACAGTAGTTCAGATACACAGTTGTAAAGCTTTTTGAAGCCCTATTGGTAAAGTCTGAATTGAGATGAATTTGGTTTATTTAATTTAAAAGTATTAGGAAACCTAATTTTGCCTTTTGTGAAAAGGAAACAATTATACATTTGATGTGGAAAATGAATTTTTATAGGTTCTCAAACAGATTAAGAACAAGTGTTAAGCAAAATATTATACTTTATCACTTTCTACAGAATTTGGGAAATTTAAATAGACTTTCTAAAGTAAAAGCAGACTAATGATTGTTGAGAGTATTATAACTTAGCCAGAAATTAAGATTGACATGAATCTTGCTGTTCCAAATTATTTTGTTTCCAGTGCAGTGATTTTTTAACTAAGTAGAAAGGAGATAAAGACCAGTGCATTATCTAGTAAATACTACTTTCATTGTAGTTCTCTTTAAAAGAAAATAAATGTATGTCACATTCTAATGAAGACTGGGGATCTAGAAAAGTCAGAATAGCCTCTGGGCTCATTATTTTAAATTGTTTTTGTCTCTGAAGCTGAAGCATATTTTTACACTAAGTTTTGGATGATAATTGGATTGAAACGATTCTTTATGAAAAATATATGATACATACCATAATAGAATATTTTCAAACCCTGAAAGACCTCTCACGTTCTCTTTTATCTTAACCTATTAATAGAAACATAATGGGATGATCTTTGGCAAAGAAAATTAGTCATAATAAAAATTAAATAAATTCAAATGTGAAGGGAAAGTGTTTTCTTGCTGTGAGTCTTTATTAAAATCAAGAATTTAAAAAGATGTATTTAAAGAAATACTGTTCAATGCTTGTTTTTTATTTTACTTTTTTTATTTAAACAAGGCTAGACATTTGTTTTGTAGACCTATTGCAGTGGTTCTTAACTGGGGGGTGGTTTGACAATGTCTGGACACAGTTTTGGTTGTCACAACTGGTGGTGGGGAGGAGGACTGCTAGTGAGCAGAGGATAGGAATACTCTAAACGTCTATAATATGCAGGAAAGCCCCCTCAACACAGAGTTATTAGATCAAAATGTTAGTAGAACTGCTGTTGAAAAACCCTGTCCTAGAGGAAATATAGTAGAATATATTTTCCCAAACTTGTCTAATCATAAAATTTACCGAGGGGAGAGTGCTTGTTAAAAACACAGAATCCAGGACTTGCCTGGACCTACTGAATCAGAAACTCCAGGAATGAGGCCTGGGAATTCCTATTTTAAACAACTGCCCTGGGTAAATTTTATGATTAAAAAGTTTGGAAAAATGGTAGGTAGCAAGAACTAG
The DNA here is from genome assembly GCF_043159975.1 of Macaca nemestrina. Classification (NCBI taxonomy): domain Eukaryota; kingdom Metazoa; phylum Chordata; class Mammalia; order Primates; family Cercopithecidae; genus Macaca; species Macaca nemestrina. The sequence goes on along the minus strand of NC_092135.1, from coordinate 62,434,903 downwards.
ACTTTTAGCTCCCCAGCTCAGTTTAAGTCCTGACCTCCACTGTGTTGTGGGCTATGACCTTGGGCATACTCTCAACTCTGTACTTCTATGAGCCTTATCTTTGTAAAATGGAATGGATAGTCCTTTTGTACCTGATAGACTGGTTGCAGGACTCAGGAGGAAGATGTGGGAGCAAGCACATTGTCGACTTCAGGACAGTGTTTTATAACTCCGGATATCTGAATCCACCCACATCTGCATTTTGTGGGGGCATTTGCTAATCTTTGCGCCCAACTCCAGACATTCTCATTAAGGTACCTATGAGTAGAGTCTAAGGACGGACCTTTTCAAAAGCACTTTGGGTGAATTTTAGTCACACCAGTTTAAAGAACTTTTGCTTTTGATTACTATATTGGTCATCATTGAATCTTTTCTAGCACGAATTTTGTGGTAATTTACTGTGTCTTTTTGACAGTATTTTTTTCCAGAGCATATGGTATCTTTTGCAACTGAAACCAATGGTGAAATATCCCCCACACAGATTTTGCAGGTAAATATATTTTTACTAAAATATATAAATAATAGCATAATGAAGGAAAACTTTAAAGTCCTTTTTTAATATGCCCAGATTTTGAAAAGTTATGCTTTGAATTATTATTAATATTTTTTGCTGGAGGTAAAACTAAAAATAATAGCACCCAGGTAAAGAATGCCCTAAGTCAATAAAGCTCTCTACCAACATTCTTCTTCCCAGTTTTAGCCAATTGTCAAAGGATTTTACATATTTAAAAATGTGTGTCTTAAAAGGAAACTTGCAATTTTGTTATGTGGTGTGTGTAAATATTATGTTAGTCTTTAGAAAAATCACAATTCTTTGTAAAATACAGATATTTTACCAATGGATACTCAGTATTAGCTTTCATAATAAATGCCCTCAATCCTATTTGTAATAAAATATTTAGCAAATAAATGAAAGGAGATAAAAGATACAGGATGCAAATGTATTCACTAGCATTTGTAATAGCTGTTATGGAAATCCTTGCATAGAATTGTGAAATATTCTTAGCTGAATTAAGAATACTAGTTATCTAATTAAAAATCTCCTTATTTTTGTTTCTATTGGACTCACTTCTTCCAAACTGGCGGTGGCTCAAAATGGTTATTTTCAAAGACATTGTTGTTACAATAAATGAATAATTTCAGTTATTTTATTTTTTGATAGATTTGTAGATTTTACATCAGAAGCTCTACAGTTGTTTTTCACAGGTTAATGTTGAGCAATGTCTTTATAATGGTTGCTGTTTGAGCTCAGCCCCATGCATCCCCAAACCCACTCAGTATTCCCTGATCTTTAATGAAGACAACTTTTAATATTTCCAGTATTGTTTGACCTTAAAAATATTAGGTTGGCAGAGCTATCATGGATTTTTCTGTGGGCTTTTTAATAGGTTATATTTCATTTTTGTGCTTCAGAATATTTTTGAAACATGATTAGTCCCCAGAGATTTTTCTAAAAGCTGCTTCTGTGCTCCTGGGTTTTCACAGAGACACCCCGTCAAAATGTTAGGTAAATGGCAGCAGCAGCTGTGCCCCAGGACTTTCAGATCTCAGCCCTCTGAATGCTTCACCACTGTATTACAACACAGTGGTGGGATGGAGTTTTTATTCCACCTCCTTTTGCAAGTCTTCCTATAGCACAGTTATATTGCTTTAATGTTAAATTATAAAAACAAGAAAAATCATAGGCTTTGGAATCAGATAGTCCTGCATGTGCCCCTGACCTCTTCTCTCCACTGAGGCAATGTTTCCACTTTTTAAAAGGTTTCTTCTTTTTCTAGTGTGACCTCTATGACTCTCTTTTTAAAATTTAATTGGTTTGGTTTAATAACTTGGAAAGCACTCAAACTAAAAAACCTACTTGCCTGTTTTGCATGTCAATTAATTAATATCTGTGGCTCATTAAATTAAATTTCTTTTAGTAATTTACTTTAAAAAACATAAATATCTACTATCAGCATTTCCTTGAGTAGCCTTTTAAAATGTGTTACGTTATTTTAGTTAATAAATTCCCTTATTTCAAATGTTTTCCATTTGTTTATTCAGAGGAATTTCTACTTTCTTTTTTTTTTAATGAGACACTAATGCATTTCCACTGTCTTATTAAGGATGCTGAGCACAACCACTCAGTTGAGCTATTCCTTTTCATTGTCATTTTCTTGACCAACACATGCCCACTGTCTCAATTAATTATTACCAAGGAACAAACTATTCCAAGCCTTTGCAGTTTAAAGTACCCATTTACATTTTGCCAACAATTTGTGGGACAAGCATCTGGGAAGAGTCTAGCTGGGTGGGTCATCTCTGAGGCACATTGACTCAGTGCTGGGGATTGAGGATCCCCTTCTAAGACAGTTTTTTGACTGCATGTCCTTTGACTCCTTGGTGTCTCTCTCTCTCTCCCATGTTTTCCCCCACTTTCTCTCTCTCTCTGTCTGTCTCATGGTGTCTCATCCTGCAGGGCTCTTCCAGTTGCATTGGGCTTCTTACCTGTGATGGTCTCAGGGTAGTCACATTTCTTATGTGACAGCTGGATTCCAAGGGCCAAGTCATGAAAAGCACCAGGCTAGTTAAGGACTACACCTAGAACTGGCAAAGGGTCCCTTCCACATATTGTATGGGTCAAAGCAATGACAGGCTTGCTCACATTCAAGAGAGTGGAGAAAGACTCCACCTTTTTGTGATTCAGTGACAAGATGACATTGCAGAAGAGCATGTGGAATGGAAGACATTGTTGCAGTCCTCTTTGGAAAATGTGACCTACCACATTCACCCACAGCTGAGAACCATAGATGACAAAGAAGAGATAGTTTTATTTGCTTTATCCTCCTCAAGGAGGTGAACTTGGCTCAACTTCCTGCTTCCCAATTGAAGTCAGGATTGTGGTCTTACTTATACCATAATGAAGTTAATAGGTCAACCTGTAATCTCAGGGAAAACCACAGAAAACAATGAAAAGTATATCAGGACTTAACGCTGTAGATGACGTCCAACTTTTTGAATGGACATTCAATTAGCTGATAATTTTGGTAGTTAGATAACTACATACTATCACTTAGAATGTCTATTTTGTGAACTCATTTTCATTTGAAACATCTCAGGTTTTTAAAAGACTCTGATTTATTTTCTGTGTGTGTATGTGTGTGTGTATACACACACAGAGATAGAAAGAGAGAGAGAGAGAGAGAGAGGAGAGAGAGAGACACCATGGACTATCAAAACACACACACATAGTTAATTACCGTAATGTTACATGTTATGATCCTGTGTGATTTTTACATGTTTATATTTGAAATCTTAATATGATTAGTATAAGGTTACCATATCATTGATTTAATCATAGTTTGAAAATATGTAAATTTTCTTTCAGATGTTTCTGAGTTCAAGCACATACCCTGAAATTCATGGTTTCTTACATGCGAAAGAACAGGGAAAGAAGTCTTGGAAAAAAATTTACTTTTTTCTAAGAAGATCTGGTTTATATTTTTCTACTAAAGGGACATCAAAGGTAAACTGAAGTATCCGTGATGTGGTATGAATGACATATTAAGCTGTAAGTTAAAACATATTTACTTTGTTGTATTTATTATTTTATTACTTGATGTTAAAGGTTGGTCTTTGTTTTTTTTATTTAAAACATTTGCCTTGATTATTTAAACACTACTCAGTTTTACTTCACACTGGTTTCAATGTACTATCTTTGATGGAATCTGGATACTCTTATTTCAGTACAACATATGTTACTCCTTTGTGCTCACTCTGAATTCACTCCTTTCTCCTCATCCTTGGCTGCAGAGTTTGAAGCCTGATGTAGTGTATATCTTTTCTTTTTACCCCAGGTCATACTGCTGATCTTTTCTACTTCTGAAACTCTGTTGATCAACATCAACAGAACAGAACAGTTAATAATAGAACAGTTAATAAAATGTTTCATCTGAGTCATTTATTGCTCTTTTATTATTGATTGATGGATTTATTTCAAGAGGTTTGTAAGGAACAGGAAGTGTTTGATTACATGAGTAAGTTCTTTAGTGGTGATTTCTGAGAGTTTGTTGCACCCATCAACAGGCAGAGTACACTACTCATTGTATAGTCTTTTATCCTTCACCCCCATCCCACCTTTTCCCCGAGTCCCCAAAGTCCATTGTATCATTCTTATTCCTTTGCATTCTCATAGCTTAGCTCCCACTTATGGGTGAGAACATACGATTTTTGGTTTTACATTCCTGAGTTACTTCACGTGGAATAATGGTCTGCAGTTCCATCCAGGCAGCTGGGAATGCCATTATTTCATTCCTTTTTATGGTTCCATGGTCTGTCTATCTATCTATCTATCTATCTATCTATCTATCTATCTATCTATCTATCTATCTATCTCACAATTTCTTTATCCACTCGTTGATTGATGGGGATTTGAGCTGGTTCCATATTTTTGCAATTGTGAATTGTGCTGCTATAAACATGCATGTGCAAGTATCTTTTTCATATAATGACTTCCTCTGGGAAGATACCCGGTAGTGGGATTGCTGGATCAAAAGGTAGTTCTACTGTTAGTTCTTTAAGGAATCTCCACACTGTTTTCCAAAGTGGTTGTACTAGTTTACATTCCCACCAACAGCATGAAAGCATTTCCTTTTCACCACATCCACACCAACATCTACTGTTATTTGTTTTTTTTTTTTGGTTATGGCCATTCTTGCAGAAGTAAGGTGGCATCACATTGTGATTTTGATTTGCATTCCCTTGATCATTAGTGATGTTGAGTATTTTTTTCATATGTTTGTTGACCATCTATATATCTTCTTTTGAGAGTTTTTATTGATGTCCCTAGCCTACTTTTTGATGGGATTGCTTTTTCTTGCTGATTTGTTTGAGTTCCTTGTAGATTCTGGATATTTGCCCTTTGTTAGATTTAGAAATTGCAAATATTTTCTCCTGCTCTGTGAGTTGTCTGTTTACTCTGTTGAGTGTTTCTTTTGCTGTGCAGAAGCTTTTTGTTTGATTAAATCCTATCTATTTATCTTTGTTTTTGTTTCATTTGATTTTGGGTTCTTAGTCAGGAAGTCTTTCCCTAAGCCAATATCTAGAAGGGTTTTCCTGATGTTATCTTCTAGAAACTTTTGTGGTTTCAGGTCTTAGATTTAAGTCTTTGATCCATCTTGAGTTGATTTTTGTATAAGGACAGAGATAAGGATCCACATTCATTCTTCTACATGTGACTTGCCAATTATCCCAGCACCATTTGTTGACTAGAGTGTCCTTTTTCCCACTTTTTTTTTTTGTTTGTAAGTATCTGGCTTTATTTCTGTGTTATCTATCCTGTTCCATTCGTCTATGTGCCTATTTTTGTACCAGTACCTTGCTGTTTCAGTGACTATGGCCTTGTAGTATAGTCTGAAGTCAGATAATGTGATGCTTCCAGGTTTGCTCTTTTTGCTTCGTCTTGTTTTGGCTTTGCAGGCTCTTTTTTGGTTCCATGTAAATTTTAGGATTTTTTTTTTCTAGTTCTGTCAAGAATGATGATGGTATTTTGATAACAATTGCATTGAATTTACAGATTGCTTTTGGCAGTATGGTCATTTTCAAAATATTGATTCTATACATCCATGAGCATGGGATGTGTTTCCATTTGTTTGTGTCATCTATAACTTCTTTCAGCAATGTTTCGTAGTTTTCCTTGTAGAGTTCTTTCACCTTCTTGGTTAGGTATATCCTTAAGTATTTATTTTAATTTTTACAGCTATTGCAAAAGGGGTTGAGTTCTTGATTTGATTCTCAGCTTGGTCACTGTTGGTATATAACAGAGCTATTGATTTGTGTACATTAATTTTGTATCCTGAGGCTTTGCTTAATTCATTTATCAGTTCTAGAAGTTTTTGGGGGAGTCTTTAGGGTTTTCTAGGTATACAATCATATAATCTGTAAACAATGACAGTTTGACTTCTTCTTTACCAGTTTAGATGCCCTTTATTTCTTTTTCTTGTCTGATTGCTCTGGCTAGGACTTCCAGTACCATGTTGAATAGAATTGGTGAGAGTGAGCATCCATTTCTTGTTCCAGTTGTCAGGGGGAATGCTTTCAGCATTTCCCCATTCAGTATAATGTTGGCTGTGGGTTTGTCATAGATGACTTTTATTACTTTAAGGTATGTCCCTTCTATGCCAATTTTGCTGAAATTTTTAAGCATAAAGTGTTGCTGGATTTTGTCTAATGCATTTTCTGTATCTATTGAGATGATCATGTGATTTTTGTTCTAAATTCTGTTTATGTGGTGTATCACATTTATTGACTTGCATTTGTTAAATTATCCCTCCATCTCTGATATATAACCCACTTCATCATGGTGGATTATCTTTTCAATATGCCATTGGATTCAGTTGGCTAGTATTTTGTTAAGGATTTTTACATCTATGTTCATCAGGGATATTGGTCTGTAGTTTTCTTTTTTTGTTATGTCCTTTCCTGGTTTTGGTATTAGGGTTATACTGGCTTCATAGAATGATATAGGGGTAATTCCCTCTTTCTCTGTCTTGTACAATAGTGTCAATAGGATTGGTACCAATTCTTCTTTGAATGTCTGATAGAATTTAGCTGTGAATCCATCTGGTCCTGGACTTTTTTTTGTTGGTAATTTCTTTTATTACCATTTCAATCTCACTGCTTGTTATTGGTCTGTTCAGTTTCTATATCTTCCTGGTTTAATCTAGGAGGGTTATCTTTCCAGAAATTTATCCATCTTCTCTAGGTTTTCTAGTTTATGTGCCTAAAGGTATTCATAGTATCCTTGAATGATCTTTTGTTTTTCTCTGGTATTGGTTGTAATATCTCCTGTTTAATTTCTAATTGACCTTATTTGGATCTTCTCTCTTCTTTTCTTGGTTAATCTTGGTTAATGGTTTATCAATTTTACTTATCTTTACAAAGAAACAGCTTTTTATTTCATTTATCTTTTGTATTATATTTGTTTCAATTATATTTAATTCTGCTCTGATCTTTGTTATTTCTTTTCTTCTGCTGAGTTTGGGTTTGGTTTGTTCTTGTTTCTCTAGTTCCTTGAGGTGTGACCTTAGGTTGCCTATTTGTGCTCTTGTAGACTTTTTGATGTAGGCATTTAAGGCTATGAACTTTCCTCTTAGCACTGCCTCTCCTGTATCCCAGATGTTTTGATAGGTTGTGTCACTATCATTGTTCAGTTGAAAGAATTTTTTAATTTCCATCTTGATTTCATTGTTGACCTAACAATCATTCAGGAGCAGGTTATTTCATTCCCATGTATTTGCATGATTTTGAGGTTTCCTTTTGGAATGATTTCCAATTTATTACGCTGTGTTCTGAAAGAGTACTTGAAATAATTTCAATTTTAAAAAATTTATTGAGACTTGTTTTGTGGCATATCATAATGTCTATCTTGGAGAATGTTCTGTGTGCTGATGAATAGAATATATATTCTATTCATGTATTAGAATATATAGTTATTCTGTATATATAGAATATATAGAATGTATACTCTATTCATATATTAGAATATATAGAATATAGTTGTTGGATAGAATGTTCAGTAAATACCTTTTAAGTTCATTTGTTTTAAGGTATGGTTTAATCCATTGTTTCTTTGTTGACCTTCTGTCTTAATGACCTGCCTAGTGCTGTTAGTGGAGTATTAAAATTCTCCACTATTATTGTGTTGCTATCTGTCTCATTTCTTTATGTCTAATAGAAATTGTTTTATAGATTTGGGAGCTCCAGGATTAGGTGCATATATATATTTAGGATTGTGATTTTTTCCTATGGACAATTCCCTTTATCATTATATAATGTAACTGCTGTTGCTTTAAAGTCTATTTTGTCTGACATAAGAATAGCTATTCCTGCTATCTTTTGGTGTCCATTTGCATGGAATGTTTTTTCCACCCCTTTACCTTAAGTTTATGTGAGTCCTTATATGTTACATGAGTCTCTTGAAGACAGCAGATACTTGGTTGGTGAATTCTTATTTATTCTTCCATTCTGTATCTTTTAAGTGGAACATTTAGGCCATTTACAGTCAATGTTAGTATTGAGATGTGAGGTACTGAACTATTATTCTATTCATTGTGCTATTTGTTGCCTGAATACCTTGTTTCTTTTTTCATTGTGTTTTTGTTTTATAGGTCTTGTCAGCTGTGAGGTTTATTCTTTTTTTTGTAAGATGGTGATATGGTTTAGCTGTGTCCCCACCCAAATCTTGTCTTGAATTGTACTGTCATAATTCCCACGTGCTGTGTGTGGGACCCGGTGGGAGATAACTGAATCATGAGAGCAGGTCATTCCCATGCTATTCTCGTGATAGTGAATAAATCTCACAAGATCTGATGGTTTTATAAAGGGGAGTTTCCCTGCATAAGTTTTCTTGTCTACTGCCATGTGACATGTGCCTTTCACCTTCTGCTGTGATTGTGAGGCCTCCCCAGCCATGAGGAACTGTGAGTCCATTAAACCTTTTTCTTTTATAAATTTCCCAGTCTCATGCTGATGAAGTATGTCTTTATCAGCAGCATGAAAACAGACTAATACAGATGGAGTCTTGCTCTGTCACCCAGGCTGCAGTGTAGGGGCACCATCTCGGCTCACGCAACCTCTGTCTCCCAGATTCAAGTGATTCTTCTGCCTCAGCCTCCCAAGTAGCTGGGATTACAGGTGCACACCATCATGGTAGGTTTTCTTTTATAGGTTACCTGATGCTTTTGCCTCACAGCTCTTAAGATTTTTTTCCTTTGACTTGGCTTTGGATAACCTGATGACTATTTCCCTAGGTGATGGTTTTTGTGATTAATTTCCCAGGTGTTCTTTGAGTTTCTTATATTTGGATGTCTAGATCTATAGTAGGCTGGGGAAGTTTTCTTTGATGATTCCCTCAAATATGTTTTCCAAACCAATTTCTTTTCTTCCTAGGGCATACCAGTTCTTAGGTTTGGCCATTTAACATAATCCCAAACTTCTTGGAGGCTTTGTTCATCTTTTAAATTCTTTTTTTTTTTTTTTTTGTCTTTGTTGGACTAAGTTGAAAGCCTTGACTTTGAACTCTGAAGTTCTTTCTTCTACTCGTTTGATTCTATTGTTGAGACTTTCCAGAACATTTTGCATTTCTCTTAGTGTGTTCTTTGTTTTGAAAAATTGTGATTGTTTTTTATTCATGCTATTTATATCACTGAAGATTTTTCCCTTCATAGCTTGTATCATTTTTTTTTTCACTAAGTTGAACTTCACCTTTCTCTGGTGCCTTCATGATGAGCTTAATAATCAATCTTCTAAATTCTTTTTCTGACAATTCAGAGGTTTCTTCTTGGTTTGGATCCATTGCTGGTGAGCTAGTGTGATCTTTTAGGGGTATGAAATAACCTTGTTTTGTCATATTACCAATATTGTTTTTCTGGTTCCTTCTCATTTGGGTATGCTATGTCCGAAGGAAGATTTGGGGCTGAAGTGCTGCTGTTCAGATTCTTTTGTCCCACGGGGTGCTCCCTTAATGGGGTGCTCTCCCTTTTCCCCTAGGGATGTGGCTTCCTGAGAGCCAAACTGCAGTGATTGTTACTTCTCTTTTGGATCTAGCCACCCACTGGAGCTACTGGGCCTTGGGCTGGTGCTGGAGTGTCTGCAGAGAGTTCTGTGATGTGAACACAGGTCTCTCAGCCATGGATACTAGCACCTGCTCCAGTGAAGGTGGCAGGGGAGTGAAGTGGACTCTGTGAGGGTCCTTAGTTGTAGTTTTGTTTATTGTGCTACTTTTGTGTTGGTTGGCCTCCAACCCAGAGTTGGTGCTGTCAAGAGCACATCAGCTGCAGTAGTACACGGAGGATCAGGTGGTGGATGGTGCCCTGGAGCTCCCAAAAGATTATGTCGTTTGTCTTTGGCTACCAGGGCAGGTAGAGAGAGACCATCAGGTGGGGCAGGGTTAGGCATGTCTGAGCTCAGACTCTCCTTGGGCAGGGCTTGCTGCGGCTGCTGTAGGGGATGGAGGTGCGGTTCTCAGGCCAATGGAGTTATGTTCCCTGGGGAATTATGGCTGCCTCTGCTGCATCATACAGTAGGTCACCAGAGAAGTGGTGGAAAACTGGCAGTTACAGGCCTCACCCAGCTCCTGCGCAGCCCAGAAGTTCAGGTTAGCTCCCACCATGCCCCACCAACAGCACTGAGTATTTTTCCAGGCAGCGGGTGAACAGGGCTGAGAACTTGCCCCAGGCTACCAGCCTCCCAAGTGAGAAAGCAAGCAAGGCTATCAGGTTTTGCACCTCCCGGCCTGCCACGGCTTCTGTACTGTGTTTGCACTCCTGATTCACCCCCTCCCCCAGGTTCTGTCTAGGAAACATTGAGTCAGTTGAAATTGTTACAAAGTTCAGCTGAAAGTTTCCTTCTTTCTGTGGTCTTTTCCAAGTTCCTCTGGCAGCCCTCTCCAGGGACCCCTGGGAGACAGTCAGAAAAGGCTTCCCTGGGGACCAAGAGTGCCCACAGGCTTTTCCTGCTGCCTTTTCTACCCTGTATTTCGCTCAACTCTAAATTTGTCTCAGCTGTAGGTAATGTCACATCCTTCTCCTGTGATCTGGACCTTCAGGTTCCCCAGTGAGGGTGTGTGTTCAGGGGTGGTTGATCCCCCTTTTCACAGTTTGGGTACTCGCAGTTTTTTGGCTGTCTTCTGGGCGCCCTGCAGCAGCAATCCATTTCCTTCAAAGGGTCTGTGGATTCTCTTGGCTTTCCTTGTATGTTCCTGCAGTAGTTCTTGGAGCAAAAGTTCACAATGTGAGTCTCCCCATGCTGTTCTGCCCACCAGAGTGGGAGCTGCAAGTTAATCCTGCCTCCTGTTCCTTTACTTCTCTTTATTTTGTGTGTGTTATTTTTTCTCCTTACATATATTGTAAATTCCTAGAGGAAGTTATGATGCTGTCATCAGGGATGAATAGATATATTTATCTACATACTTATATGTTTACCTATGCAATGGTTACATAGATATACGTGTGCAGAAGTTCATATGCACATACATTATCACTTAAACATACATATGTATTCTACAGTGCTGCCTGTTTTCTGTGTCTAGTCTATGTCCATCATATTATATAGTCTTTGGCTGTAAGTGTTGACATTTTATGCAATGCATTGATGTCTTTCAAGTAAAAATTCTTTTGAGAGTTTTTATGGGTGGTTATTGTTATTCTAGTTTCATGCATCTATAGTTGTCAGTGAAAGCACTGTTGCTTCTTTATGGGTTAAACTGTCTTTTTTCTCTAGCAATTTTTCAAACATTCTTATAAACATTGGCATGCAGTAATTTCCCTGCTATATTACTAGGTGTGTTGAAATATAGTCTGCTAAATTTTGCTTGATTCTTAGCACACACATTCAATCTGAAAACTCATCTTTTTTTCATACTAGCAATGTACATCCATTATTTATTTGACTACTTCTTTTCCATTCTTGTTATATGATCTTTTGCATTTTTGTTAGGATTTTCTGTCTTGGCTAGTTATGACTTCAGATGCCCTATGGCTTGATTTATTCCAATCTCTGCCTTTGTATTCACATGGCCTTCTCCCTTCCTCTTTGTATGTCTCTTATAACAACATATGTCATTGGATTTTGGGCCCACCTGGATAATCTAGAATAATCTCATCTCAAGATCCTTAACTTAATTATATCTTCAGTGACCCTTTTTCTGAATTAAGGTTACATTTACAATTTCCTGGCATTAGGGCATGGGTATATATTTTTGGGGGGTTACTATTCAACCCACTACAGAAAGCCATTGAAATGTTTGAAAAAGGGAGTGAAATTACCAAAAGAGTATCTTTTTTTTTTTTTTTTTTTTTTTTTTGAGACAGAGTCTCGCTTAGTCGCCCAGGCTGGAGTGCAATGGCGCGATCTCGGCTCACTGCAAGCTCCGCCTCCCGGGTTCACGCCATTCTCCTGCCTCAGCCTCCCGAGTAGCTGGGACTACAGGCGCCCGCCGCCTCGCCCGGCTAATTTTTTGCATTTTTAGTAGAGACAGGGTTTCACCGTGTTAGCCAGGATGGTCTCGATCTCCTGACCTCGTGATCCGCCCGCCTCGGCCTCCCAAAGTGCTGGGATTACAGGCGTGAGCCACCGCGCCCAGCCCAAAAGAGTATCTTGAGATTAGTTTGGTCACAGGGAGCTTAAAAGATCAAGGAGAGCGAGATTGAAAGAGAGAAAAAGAGATTGAAGGGAAGAAGGCAAAGGAGGCAGAGAGGGAGGAGTGGAAGGGAAAGAGAGAGAGAGAAGTAGAGAGAGAGGGAATTGATTATAGACACAGATGCTAATTAGATGATCATTTCATTAATCCAGGTGGAAGCGATGGGGTCTAACCTAGGACGAGCAGTAGAGGGGAGAATAAAAGAATGGCCACAAGATTAAATGGCAAAAGGCCAGATTTGTGTGGCTGATTGATATCAAAGAAGAGGAAGCAGTTAAAAATGTTCTTAAAGAAAAAAGAAAATTAAGAAATAGAAAATAAAAATAAACAGGAATAGCATATTTGCTAGAAGGTAACTCTCTTAGAAGACAAATAGCAATCTCAGTTCTGGATATATTTTATTGAGGATGAAGCCAACAAATGGCAATGCTCAAAACAGCTAATGATGGAGACCAGATGTTTGCGTAATGGTCTTAATAGGAGATATGGAGCTGGAAAATAGTTATACTTGACTTTTTCCCATATTTTCCCCCAACTGTTCTTGTATAGCTTCCTTCTTTCCCTCATACACAGTTTTCCTTTGTTGCTGTTCTTGCGTATGGGTCTTATGTGTGTGCATGTATTTCCTTGTGGTATAATGCTTCATGAGCCACTACCTGGCTACCATCTATGTTTGCTCAAGGCCCTGGGTCTCTACAGTCAGCACATAGTGAAGCCTGCCAGGCTTGTGTCCTTCCCTCAGGGCAGCAAGTTCCCCCAGTCCCTGGGTTGGTCTCAAGATGCCATCTGGGTGCCAGGGACTATCACCAAAAACCTTGGAAATCAGCCAGGTGTGGTGGCTCACACCTGTAATCCCAGCGCTTTGGGAGGCTGAGGCGGGTGGATTACCTGAGGTCAGGAGTTAGAGACCAGCCTCGCCAACATGGTGAATCCCCATCTCTACTAAAAATACAAAAATTAGCCAGGCATGGTGGCACAAGCCTGTAATCCCAGCTACTTGGGAGGCTGAGGCAGGAGAATCACTTAAACCTGGGAGGCGGAGGTTGCAGTGAGCCAAGATCACGCCATTGCCTTCCAGCCTGGGCAACAAGAGCAAAACTCTGTCTCAAAAAACAAAAACAAATAAACAAACAAACAAAAAGCCTTGGAAATCTACCTGTTCCATTCTACTGTGGCTTAGCTGGCACTCAAACCACGAGACGCAGTCCTTCCCACTCTTCCCCTCGCTTTTCACTGGCAGAGGAGCCTCACCCCATGGTCACTATTACTACAAGTCCCCAGGGGGTACTGCTAGGGACTGCTGATGTTCATCTGAGGCCCAAGGGCACTTCAGTCATCTTGTGGTGAATGCCACCAGGTCTGGGACTCGCCCTTCATGGTAGTGGACTCCCCTCAGAGCATGTCCAGAAAAGTCATCCAAGAGCTGAGGCCCAGAACTGGGGAGCCCTCAGAACCATCCCAGTGCTCTACCCATCTGTGGCCGAGCTGGAATCGAACATACAAGACAAAGTCTCTTTTACTTTTCCCTCTGTTTTTCTCAAGCAGAAGGAATCTCTCACCATAGTCACCACAACTGGAAATGTGCTGGGTTTCACCCGAAGCCAGCATATCTTAGGATCTATCTTAGGGTCTCATCCAAGTCCCATGGATTACTACCTGGGTATCACTGCAGGTTATTCAGGGCCCAAGATCTCTTAGTCAGCAGGTAATAGATCCTGCCAGGACTAGGTTTTTCCCTTCAAGGCAGTGGGTTCCCTTCTGGCTCAGGCTGTGTCTAACAATGTCGTCTGGGAGCTACTTTCTGAATGGGGGCCTCACAACTCTGACTGGTGCCCTGTCCTACTGTGGTTAAGCTGCTATCCAAGAAGTAAGACAGAATCCTCTTTACTCTTCCCTCTCCTCTCAAGTGGAAGGAAGGGATCTCTTTTTGGAGCCACGAGCCGTGTTGCCTGGGGTAGTGGGAAGGGTAGTGCAAGGACTCCTGTAGCCACCCCAGCTGTTAGTCACTAGCTTGTGTGCCCTCCAAGTGTGTGGCTTCCAAGCCCAGCTCATCACTAGGACTTGCCTAGGAGTTGCAGTCCTTGCAGCCTAGACTGCCTTTCATGTCTATTTAGGGCCACAGAGTAGTTTAGTCCACAGTTGGGAGGCTTGCCAGAACTCGAGTTCCAACTGCTGGGATGGGCAGTTCCCCTCTGGTTAGGGCTGGTCTAAATCCTCCCTCTATGGGTAGGTGTCAGCTGAGTTCAGTCCAGTTTTGCTTTCCACTGTGACAGGGCAGCACCGAGTTCAATGCAAAGTCTCACAGTTACTGAGCTCGCCCTCTCCCAAGTACATAGATTCTTTCTCCTGCTGAGGAACAGGAGAGGGGAGGTGCTGATAATTTAAGACAGTCTTTGCTACCTCCTTCAGTGCCTCTTTCAGTGATATGAAGGCCGCAGGGAGGACTGCCGGGGACTGCTGATGTTCACTTAGGGCCTAAGGGCTCTCCAGTCATCTTGGGTGAATGCACCAGGACTGAGACTCAACCTTCATGGTAGTGGGCTCCCCTCTAAAACCAGGTACTGTGAGTGCTCATCTGATTTGGTTCTTAGGAAGGTGTTTTTTTTTGTTTTTTTGTTTTTTTTTGGTGTAGATGTTAAATTTGGTGTTCCTGCTGCGGGGAGGATAGGTAGAGCCTTCTGTTCAGCCATCTTGCTCTGCCCCTCCTAATGTCATATATGGCATTTCTACCTGGCAAAGAGACCATTTCCTATCCTTTTCTGTGAGGAGGTCTTGATTGGTTCTAAATTTAGTTGACCACTGCTGCAAGCCTTAAAAATGTGGTCAGGAATATATTTACAGAGAAATCTCTAAGTACCCTTCTCTCCACCTCCCCATGTCCGTACACATGGGGAGAGGTACAAATGTACACATACTTATATTTTGCTAACCATGCCAAGTCGACTTCATAGCCTTGTAGTGCCAGTAAGCCTTAGCATGTCTGCAGTGGTGGAACAAAAATCAATCAAGAGAAAAAACTCATCATAATCTTATTGCCTTCCAGTGTTTCTCGAGCTACCTTTTACTCTCCTTTGAATAACTGAACTATATTGACTTCTACAGCATCAGCGGACAGGATGGTTTTATTCCGTCTTCATAGATATCAAACATTTTTACCAGCAAATTAGTTTCTATCAAGGAATAAGATTTTTAAAGCCATATAAATAAGTGTACCTTTCTCCTTCCTCCTACCTTTTACCAAGGGTCCTATTCGGGGTCTTTTTAAAACAATTTTCTTTCCTGTCTTATTCTCCAATGGTGTTAGAAACTACAGTCATTCATTAGATTAAAATGCTTAAGAACAGTAACGTTCAGAGCAACTCTTGGTCTCCCAGTTATCAGAGGTGGAGTAATACCGGTAAATGACAATGAAACGTTCTTTTGGTTTTTGGATTTGAGTGGGGTTGCCTGTTTTGCTCAGTGTTCTTCTGTGGGGTGGTTTTTCTTTTCTTTTTTTTTTTCCACTGCTTCTCAAATTTTAGTGCTTATGAATCACCTGGGATCTTGTTAAAATGCAAATACTGATTCAGGAGGTCTGGGATGAGCCCTGAAAGTTTGCATTTCTAACAACCTCCCAGGTGATACTGATGCTGCTGGTCTGAGACCACACTACTAGCAGCAAGGTTTTAGAGAACAAACGCATTTTGGTCAGTTTTGATTATACATTCAACCTCAGAATTAAGCACTTCTCCAAGTTATTAACCTATCACAGAGTAATATGACCTAGTGATTTCCCATGACCAGTTTTAAATCTCATGGATTTCCCAGAGAAGAAATAGCTGTTCATGATTCCACTTTGTGTTGAAAATCAGAAACATTCCTCTGCCAGCTAATTTCCCTGAACTCATCTATCTGTACAGACTTTCTTTCCTCCTTTTGTGAAGTTAGAGATTCCTGCAGTCGCTGCTTCCTGTGGCGTGTTCCGCTGTACACAAATGTGAGGGATGACTGTGTGTGAATGAAGCAGGAATCATTGTCTTGTTCTCTTTTATCTTCTCTAATGGCTATGGAAGCTCAAACCAACCTTCTCCCCTTTGTTGAGCTACCATTATTTGGAAGCTGGATGAGGAATACATTTCCAAAAGCCAATCTTTGCTAACTTTTTTTCCTCTCAGATTCCTTGAAATGGTGGTTACAGATAATCGGAAGTTTAAAACAGGACTTTATTTCTATTATTGGAAGTTAAATTATAAACAAAATTTTCACTTCTCAAATTAAATAAAATTGTATCCAGCTCCTGGTTAATTAAAGATATAGTAACTTAGATTTCTTTTCCTCCTTTTATTTTTGTGACATCATACTGAGCTTCTGTTGGTCATAAGTTTTTGCCCAAGGTATCAATTATATAATATAAACAAACAAAAAAGATACTGCCAAAATATGTATCCATTTCAATACTTTTTTTTTTTTAAGGAACCGCGGCATTTGCAGTTTTTCAGCGAATTTGGCAATAGTGATATTTATGTGTCACTGGCAGGCAAAAAAAAGCATGGAGCACCGACTAACTATGGATTCTGCTTTAAGGTACAGGCTTAATATTTTGATAGATGAATAAAGCAAGCCTCAGCCTTTTAGGTAAGCTTGAGTTTCTTTTAATTTCTTTTGAAAAGAGACAGCTTTCTCTTATATATAGGAGAATTTTAGTGGCTTTTATTTCAACAGGTGTTACCTTCAAGATATGCATTAACGATAAACAATGTGCTGTGGCCTTCTAGCCTAACAAAGCGGGAGGGCCCCGAGACCTGAAAATGCTCTGTGCAGAAGAAGAGCAGAGTAGGACGTGCTGGGTGACCGCGATTAGATTGCTTAAGGTAATCTCGCCGGAGGCATGAATTTCTATTAAATGCTGTGAGTACCATAAAAGTTAGAAAATATCTGTAATTCAGAACATGAAGTCTCACTGGGTGGCTACATGAGAAAGAAGAAAAATAACCACCAAATGTGTATGTTTTTAAAATTCTAAATGATAAACATTTTGGAGTAGAATGGGATAACCTAATACATTTCTCTTTTATGTGTGGAGTAAGTATTCCATTTCTAGAAATGTTCTGATTTTTACTTTTGTGAAGGTATTACATAACCAGTATAATTAAATGAAATGTCTCCTATACAAGACTAAGTCTGCATTCTTAAAATGTTGCCAACAATCCAAGGTAAAGTGTTTTTTAAAACGTGCCCACCCTTGCGATATTTAATGTAACTGTTTTGTGTTCGATTTGTGTTTTATGAATTGCTTTCTAGTTTAATAAGCATGACTCAAATTACTGTACAATTTTACTATGAATATATTTTTTAAACATCTACTCTTGTGCTAAGTGGAAATTACAACTTCCGTAAGCATAATTATTTGTTGCTGCTGAGCGATTTTGAAATGAGTAACAATATTCTAATGGTAGATGCTCATAGGAAATAAAAGCAGAACTGATTTCTTCCAGAATGTATAGAATGCACATTTATTTTCAAAAACTGTTTGCCAGTAAATTGAGCAAAACTTAAAATGTATACTTATAACAATTATCAACTATTTCCTTTTAAAGATACTGATTTGGTAGTCACAGTTAGGGAGGAAATTACAAAATTTTGTTGTTGTTGTTGTTGTTGTTGCTGAAAAGATACAATCCAAGCGATGTGCCGGTCCACATTAGTTAGTATTGCTGCTGCTGAAGCCAACATAATACATAATTTATTGTTATTACTAAATTTTTGGTTTAAAATAAGAGCATTTAACATTTTCTAAGGTACTCTTTATGATTTATGCCTAGGCACTAATTTAATTTGCCAATATAATGATTATACATTTTACATGTATATTATGTATATGTAATCCTTTTCTTACTACAGGAAGATTTAGATTATTAACAATGAGTGTACTAAAACTAGCTTTTCAATATAGTTAGAAATGAAAATCAGAGCAGCTGGAGCATTGTGAAGTCCTTAGGTTCCCCCATTTCACTTACCCTGAAGAAGGGGATGCAGTAAACTTTTCAATTGATTTGTAGTTTGTATATTTTCCAGGTGTACTTTTTTTCTTCTGCCTTTGCCATTTTTACCTCTTCTGCTCTCTGTTGACTTCTTCCTACCATCTGACTTAAGAGAGATCAGGGTAAAGAAGGACAGAATGTCATAATCAGAATTATTATCATACCAGGTTTAGAAGAAAGTTTTATTTTGTATTCTTTCAATTTTTAAATTGAGGTAAAATTCACAAAATATAAAATTAATCACACTATTGTTAATGTGAATAATTCATTGGCATTTAGTGCATTCAGTTCCAAAACATTTTAATCCCCTCAAAAGCAAACTCCATACCCATTAAGTGTTACTCCCAGACCCTATCAATCACTAGTTTGCCTCTGTCTGTGTAGATTTACCTATTGTACGTATTTCATGTAAATGGAATCATACAGTATGTGACCTTCTGTTTCTGACTTTTACTTAGCATAATGTTTTGTGTTTCACCAACATTGAAGCATATGTTAGTGCTTTATTCCTTTTTATGGCTGTGTACTATTCCATTGTATGTATAGCCCTCTATATCTATCTATATGTTGGATAAACACAGTCTATCCATTTTTTCACTGATGGACATTTAGGTTGTTTCTACCTTTGACTATTGTGAATAGTGCTGCTATGAATATGTGTGTATGTATTTGTTTGAGTACAGGTTTTCAATTTTGGGGGAATACCTGTAGTAATGAAATTGCTTTATGGTAATTCTATGTTTAGTTTTTTGAGAAATTGCCAAAATGTTTTCCACAGTGGCTGAACCATTTTGCATTCCTACCAGTAATGCATGAGAGTTCCAATTTCTTCATATATTTGTCAGTACTTGTTATTTACTTTTTTTGGTTCCTGTTCTTGTTAATTATGCTCATTCTAGTAGATGTGAAGTGATATTGGAAGAAAGTTTTAAAAAACGATTTAAATGAAGCTTTTTGTTTAACTGTGAAATTTACATTCTTTTGCTGTTTTGGCAGATAGCCACTATGTTTACTTCTTTATGAGAAGTTTGCTTGTTTTTCAAATATTCTGCTGTTAAAATCACCTGAGAAGCTTTCTGAATTTACATGTGGTCCCCGCCCCATCCTTAGGGATTCTGAATAAGAACTACTAACTTTGTCCAGCCATCCAATTTTACAGATAAAGAGGCTGGTACTCTTTGGAAGGCTCTACTCCATCAAGAGTTATGGTAGAGAAAATTACCTTGTGGTTTTTGGTTTTCTCTGTTTTCAAAACTGGAAATCAGGCTAGACTGCAAGGGGGATGTTCTTTAACCTTGTTAACCCATCTTCCTCTCTTCCTCCCTTGGGCTTAAAGTTTGACACCCAGCACAGAAGCAGGTGGTAAGCCTACTTCGTTTAATCAACATTTCACTTAATCTGAGAAGCTATTGGTTTTTACCAGGATACATCACTATTTTTATTAGCATTAGAAGGAAAAAAAATGATGCCAAGAAAACGATGACATGATGCTTTCATATCACTTATAATTTTTGTTTTATTTATTGAGATAGTTATGTTAGGTTTATTTAAACCTAGATTTTGTAATTTAATCACTTTTGTTTGCACACACTCAGATATATATATACACACACACACACACAGACATAAATGTATTTTACACATACACATATATATGCATTAAGTATATACACACATAAATATAAAATAACATATATAAGTAGAATGCATTAATTGAGGTATCTTTAAAACTTCTTCATATTCTGGCCGGGCACGGTGGCTCAAGCCTGTAATCCCAGCACTTTGGGAGGCCGAGACGGGCGGATCACGAGGTCAGGAGATCGAGACCATCCTGGCTAACACGGTGAAACCCCGTCTCTACTAAAAAATACAAAAAACTAGCCGGGTATGGTGGCGGGTGCCTGTAGTCCCAGCTACTTGGGAGGCTGAGGCAGGAGAATGGCGTGAACCCGGGAGGCGGAGCTTGCAGTGAGCTGAGATCCGGCCATTGCACTCCAGCCTGGGCGGCAGAGCGAGACTCCGTCTCAAAAAAAAAAAAAAAAAAAAAAAACTTCTTCAAATTCTAAGCCTAGCTTTTCTGAATCATTTTCATCTCAGAGTCACAGATACCTGTATTTTCCACAGGATATGGCATGGGGCTGTGTTCCACTAACATTGTGTATATAAGGTTTGATGCTGGTGATTTCTTAATCCCACCAAAGGTATCAGGCAATGACAAATCACTAGGTCCATAGTGAATATAAGATGTTATAGATTATAGGATGCAGTTAAATTTGTAGATGTTAAATTTTGAAATGCACATCTAAAAATGGATGAAATACACTAAAAACTTTCTTTAATTCTTCCATTTCCATGATGTTAGTTCCTGGAAGAATGTTCCCTTCTCACTATTTTTTCTCATCTTACTGTTCTTAAGGCATCTTTCAATCACAGATTCCCATGAAAGATGCTTCATTGTGTTGGTTTTCTACGACTGCTGTAACAAATTACCGCCAGGGTAGTGACTTAAAGCAACATAAATTTATTGTTCTTTAGTTCAGAAGCCTGAAATGAGTCTTACTGGATTAAATCAAGGTGTTGGCAGAGCTGCATTTCTTACTGAAGGCTCTAGAGGAGAATCCAGTTACCTTGTTTTGTGGCAGCCTTTAAAATCCCCCCAGACTTCTTGTCTGGGGGCCCTTTCAACGTCTTCAAAGCCAACACTGTCACACCAAGTATTTCTCACACTGCCATCTCCCTGGTTCTGCCTCTTCTGCCTCTCCCTTCCACTTATTAAGGCCCCTTGTGATTACACTGGGCCCACATGGATAATCCAGGATCATCACCCCACCTCACAATCAGCTGATTGACAACCTTAATTCCCTTTTTCCATGCAGCTTAACATAGGCTCTGGAAATTAGGATGTGGACATCTTTGGGGGACCATTATTCCACCTACCACATCCGTGTTTCCTGTTCATTTCAATAATGGCGAAGCTTTTCCAGATGAGACTGAAGAGGGAGGAGGCATCTGTGAGGCCCCTTATGTGGAATCTATGAGAACCCAAACAGGAAAGAGATGATATGATCTCTTTTACACTATAAAATATCCAGATCACAGGAATCCAGGGCTTACTCCAGGTCTCACAACACAGACACACCTGTGGCATTCTAATGGTGGAGTGAGTTGGCTTCCCTGGCAATTTCTTGTCAGCAGGGCTCTTCCTGTTGGATCCACCTGGCTGGTGCAGCTGGGCTCGCCAGATGGTAGAAGTGTCTCTAACACGTACTTTGTTTTCTTTTGTTGTCTACTGTGTTATTTCCAGAGTTTACCATTGTACTTAGTGGGGATGAACAAGGAGATATTATCTTGGCTGAACTGGGAGTGCCCTCTTTTTTCATCACACACCACTTGTTAGATACAACCTCCCACCAAGAATTTGGCCACTTGTTTTATTCTTATGTCCTTTTCTTTTATATGTACATTAAGTCTTCATATGGATCAGATGGAGACTCTCGTTTTCTCTTTGGATAAATTCTAATTACACATAGAATTATAGAATATCTGAGACTTAGACAATGGGAGATTTTCTTATGTGTGATGTGCTAGTTATATGTTGCCTCTTTTCCTTCCCTTTCAATTAGCACTCTGCTAGGTCCTCCCTAACATATTTTGGTCCCCTATCTGCCCCGCCATAGGATGGGGAAATGTTAAGGTGACCCCCGCCCTACCTCTTGTCCAGAGTTAAATGCCTACTAAAGACCTCCAGCAGCACAGAGGCAACTACCTAACACTGCAGGTACCAGGGACAATACATCTTTGAAGAAAACAGACTTATTAGTAGGTAGCAGGCTTTTCAATGCAGATAAATAAAAGGTGGCCAAGCAGCATGTTTCTTGTGAAAATGTTGGTTTGAGGTTATTATATATTCTCCAAAATGAATTTGACTAGGAATTAAGCTCCTCTGCCTTCTTTTTAAAGCTATTGTAGGCTTAGAGTTGATTTGAAATAAATTTCATTAGGTCCCATTAATGTCAATCAAACCTTAAATTAAAAAATAATTTTTAGAAGTTGGGAAATAATTGGATAAGAAGTCAACACAGAGAATTTTAAATGAGTGTGGGTTTGCCTTCATGTTAAAAGCAAAATCTTGAAAACAGTGACTCTTCTAGACCCCCTCTGATTTTCTTTTTTTTTTTTTGCCTAATTACCAAATATATCCATTGTGCTAAAATTGCTTTTAAGGAAATAGTCTTTAGTAGAAAAACAGCTCTGTTGGAATGTTTAAATAGAATTTATCCTTCGGGTAAGATTTGCTTCCGTGGTGTCTATTTAATCTCTTTCATATAAAACCTAACTTTTAAGTTCATTGTGGGCTCTATGAAATGGACAGAATTGCAGAATATAGGGGAAAAAAGGCTGTTTATTCCATTGTTTTCTGTTTCTTTTCTTTCTTTTCTTTTCTTTTCTTTTTTTTTTTCACAAAATGACTTAAACCTAAAGGAGGTTAGCTTCCAAATTCAGATGTGGAAAACTCCAGGACAAGTTTGGTCTTGGCAGTTGGCATTCTTACTGTTTTTCAAACAAATAATCCAGTTATAATCCAGACCTGTTTTCCAATTCTGTCCTGCCAGCTCAGTCCATACGATGCTGCCTCCTGAAAGTGAAGACACTGAAATTCTTATCTTCTGCCACTTATATTGTACCTTGAAACCTTTTGTTTGAAATCAGCTTGATTCCCCACTATTTTGGTTTCCCTGAATTTGAAGTAAAACATTAATAATGGTATTAATAGTTTTGATATGAGGATGCTATATTGTCGATAATTTTCAACATAGGGCCATGTTTATGGATTTACCAAAGAGGGAAAGTAAATCATTAGTCGTTCGTCAGAGAGGTACAATAAATTTTGCACAGTGTTGCTTAGCATGGATGTGAACTTTTTGGAATCTTTGTACCAGAAAGCACATCACCCTTCCCAAGTGAGTTTTTTTTGTTTGTTTGTTTGTTTTTTTATCATGACGCAGTGTACTACTCCAGATAGTTGTGGTACAATTTGGTGCTAAGAATAATGAGTAGAAATGTCAGCTCCAGACCTCTGTACAGGTGAGCTGGACTTTAAGTTGTAGGTCTAAGTAAAAGACTTCAATTGTCTTTTAAAATATATTATTGTAGGGCACTAGAAGTTTATCTTTCAACATTTTGGTTGCTTTACTTGTTTGCTTTAATTCTTTTTATATTTATATTGTATAATTGATGAAAGTGTTGATTTTCATAAATTATCAGATTAGTAAAAGTGGTGGGAATGTGTTTTATTTATTTATTCTGCAGTATGGCATGCAGCTGTACCAGAATTATATGCATCCATATCAAGGTAGAAGTGGCTGCAGTTCACAGAGCATATCACCTATGGTAAGGACCAAATTCTTGAGCCTGTATTTTATTTTACATTTACATTATATTCATTTAAATTACACTACATAACAGTATTTTATAATAATTTACATTACTGTTAGTTAAGTAATTCTTTGGCACCATTCTAGTATAATGTTACATTGAATTTTTTATTCTTGGATTTTATTTGTTTGCTACCTATATGATAAAATCATATCATTATACATAAAGTATTTAATAAAACATATGATAGTATATGTTAAAGTTTTAAATATTTGAAAGAATTATGTGTGTTTCTCTGTCATTACAACATTTGAAGATTAGATCTTAAAAATATAATTTACAGAACATGTTCTTTGGCATTTTAGCTTATGTTTTGTTAATTGTTGGTTTTGATTGTGGTTTCATTTTTTTATTTTAATACTGATTCTGGGATTGTCACAATCTAGTATAAAGATGCCAGTGATTTGGAATTTTAAAAGCTACAGTATACACATGTGAGCTCTTTTGCATTTTGGCTTTCTAACAGTAATTTTTTTAAGTTCCAGGTCCTTTAAAAGCAGACTGCTTTCCAGGAAACCCAAAAACCGCAAGCCAAAATATAGGTCGTGTGTTACATTAACTCTAGCACTGCTTTTCAGACTTACACTAAATGTAACTTGGATATTTATTTGCAGACACACACAGGCACATCTTTTTCCTTCTTTAGGATCTAATTTTAATTTGGTGTGCATTAACATAAGAAATGTATTTCTGAACTTAAGATTTATGTTCTGCTATTTTTGCTACACTCCTTAAGATAGAGTGTATTAGGAATTCAGATGTATGCACATGTGTTACAAATCAGTTAATGTGCATTTTTTAAAAAATCTACATTTTCACTTAGGTTAAAAATATGCTCTTCATGGATGTGACCAGGGAAGGTGCATTTACCCCACGTGTAATATAGTAGATGAAATGCTCAGTTCTAGGAATGAAGCATGAAATAATGTTGATTATGAAACCTGATAGACTATATAGAAAAAGAACCCCAATTTTGTAGTTGCATCGCTTTAAGTTATGGAAGAATAACTTTTCATCTTTGTGTGGTATTACTTTTAAGTTCTAAAATAAGAAACTAAGGAACACAGTGAAGTTTTATAAAAGCAATCATGTTAGGATGAATATTTTTACATTTTTTCAGCTTACTTTTATCTTTCATTTCATATGTATATAAGAATAATAATGAATTTTATTATATTAATCCTTTCCTAAACTCCTCCAAATTTCTTTTAGAGTCCAAAGTTATTAGGATGAACATATTAATAGCAGCCAAATATTTGGAGGCAATTATTGTTTAGTGTCCTCTTAATCATAGAAAAAATGGTTATAAAGGAAGTTCTTCCCATTCTCATCACCTTCAGCATACGTGTGTGGTATTACCCTTGCCTTTTTCCATTGAAAGTGATGCTGCTGTTGATCAAGATGTGGATGACAGTTTAATTAGTGTGACTTTCCTTGTTCAGTGCCAGGTAGAGGAAGAGATACTCCTTGAGTGAGTTTGGTTGGGAATAGTGGTTGTAGGATGCAGGTGCCTGTGTGGTAAAGACCTATCATGAGTGGCAGTTATCATAATCAGACACAGTAGTATGTGAGAATTACATCTTTAATATTATTAATTTACATGAAGGAAACTTAGAAGTTTTGGGAAGTAGTTGTGTTGACTTTGGTGTCGGTATAAAATCTCACTTTTCCAGATTATTTGGGAAGAATCAGGGACCTAAACGGTGCCAGTACTCTTTACCAGCCTTTGTTGCTTTTCATCCAGGCACTATTTTCAGCGATTAACACATAAGTTTTTAGTATACATTTTAGTATAAAACTTTAGTTATATTTTTAAAGGAACAATATTCTTTTCTTTCTTTTCCTAACTTTTCCAGGTATACATTTTGAGAAAGGAAATGAGAAAAAACTTCCCAAACCGTAATGAACATCTTAGCTATATATAGCATGTAACAGCCACCCCATCAGCCTTTGAAGTGAGAATCAATCAGCAGCAGACATTTCAGGAAGCCAAATATGTTTGGTCCTTTTTAGGGAAAACAAAAGATTCATTTAAAGGAACATTTATCAATATTGCCCTGGCTAGAGTGAGGGGATGGAGGTTTGGAGAAGGCGAGTCTACTCAAGCTCTTTTTATTCTTCACTTTTGACCTGAGGATAAACATTCTAAACCGCAATTTCTTCACTGTATTTCCCACTCTATGGAACATAAAAGAACCCTACACCAGACATATCTGTTACTGCTTTTACCATAAGCTGCCTGTGTGACTTTGGTCAAGTCACTGGTATCCTGCAGTGTAAAATGAGGGTGATGGTTGTATAATCTAGAAACCATTGCATTTCTGATGTCTGTAGCTTTGTATAAAGCAAATGAGAGAATAATATCTGAAGAAATTTTGTGCCTTCTTGCTAATGGTGGCACTGTAAGTTTATCTAAATCCTTCAAATGGGATGATACTGGTTGTCACCTAGCCAAACTGCCTGAAAAACCATTTTATGTGCAGCCTCACTAAGAATGAGTAGATGTGATCTCAAAGTGTGGGCTGGATAATCCAGGGTATACCCAGACCTATTTTTTTTTTTTTCTTAAAAAGAAAGTCATGCCATTAAAATCATGGACCTATTTTTTAGGGCCTGCCCTGCTCATCTCCTAAGAAGGAAGAGCTAGAAAAGGGGACAAGTGTTGGAGAAATATAACCAACTCTGAATGTTATCACATCGCTTTTCTATGTGAAAGAAACTGAGCTGAAAATGACCTTTTGAGTTTGTCAGACTCTGCTTTACTTCCATTTCTTTGTCCACCAATGATAAACTATTAATTTTTCATCCACTACCTGCCATTCAGTAGAAAACATTTGCTATAGTCCTGTGTTTTCCCTTAATCTAGTTAATGTAGCAAATGAAAATGTTCCTTATTTGTAGTGTCATCTTCTTATGTATGTCAAGTAAATAGGGAACACAGGATCTTGTTTTATTTCCTGGCCTGCTATACTAGAGGGAGAAAAATAGGACAACTGATTATGTTTATTTTTTTCTTAATATAATGGTATTTTTATGTTGCCAGGGAGTTGAGATTACAGAACCTACCTTGGCATGTAAAGGGAGAGATATTATAAGGATAAAGCTGTTATGACTGAGGAAACTTACTCTGCAGTTTGGGCAGGTGGATGCTTTTCATTAATGTCAGCAAAGCACAAGTATATCCGACTGGTCTGCAGACCTGCACAGAAGCTCACGGGGTGAGAAGGGCAAACTAAGGTGTGACAGCAAATAGAGATTACAGAGACAGCATCTGTGTGGAAAGAGCAGCTGTCAGTTAGAAAGGCTCCTGTAACAAATGAAAGATTGCATGCCAGATCTCTAGAAATACAGATGGACCATAATAAGATTGTAGGCCACTACAGCATAGTTTGAAGAGAAAATTACGAATGCTAATAAAGTGGAATATGTGATGCAGTGATAAAGGAGTCCTAACTTTTTTGTCGATAAGGTTTTGTTTGAAGCCCACATTTGACTATAGTCTGTGTAACCAAGCCAGGTATAGCGGAATCCACATAAAGAGAGATAAAATGTTTTTAAGCCAGGGGGCCCCAGATGCAGTCTGGCTAGTGGTTTACTATTATAACTCCACTTTGGGTTTTGCTCTTCTATTAATTAGTAGAAAATAACTGTTATTTTCCATGGGTGTGTTCAAATTTTTTTCTTTTGGAGAATTTTAATTCCTTCTTGATGTTGTATGCACTGAGTGGGATTCTTGACTAAGGATTTTAACAATGGGCTTTCTTAGGATTCATGACTTGTTGTGGGATGGCATACTTGTTAAAAGATGGTTATAAAGTAGAGCCCCAAACAAACAAAAAGGAAAAATAAGATCCAGGTTTTGCATATTTTACTTTCAACTCAAATAATATAAATACATGAAGTAATTAGCAAAGACAATGACTTTATCACTTGTTTAAACTAAGTTTCTTTAAAGTTACCTTCTATGAGTTTTTATTCAGGCTATTTTTGCAGCCTGCATGTAGCCAGATGTATTCTCACAAGATGAAAATGTGTTCATATGTTAACTCATGGAAATTTTAAGATTATGGAATTATCGGGATTATTCTTTCTCTAAATTTTATTTTCTAAGATGAAAGTTGATGTGATAAACTTTTAAAATACATATTCTAGTTTGCTCCATAATAAAACTCATTAAAAATATGAGTATTATTTCTCAAGAGATGTATGTCAATCTAAGTTATAACTTTTGTGTATCTTGAATCTTAAAAACTAGTTGCTTCATAAGTAGATGGATTTGACATTTAATTGATGACTGATGGATCTCAAAGCTTAATGGAGAGATCAGTTCAGAAACTGTATCTTTTTAACCATGGGAAGAGCTATTCCTTTCTAAATGTAAGTTTTCCCATTTTACCAGAGAATATGAAAAGATAAGTTTGTTTTAGAAGAAAGACATGCTTTAAAAGCTTTTAATCTGTTTATTCAACTCTTCAGATACCTTAACAAATTACCATTTAGCTTATTTAACAAAAATATTTTATAGTGCCATTGTATCTTGAATATGTATTTTCACTTTAAATCTTCTGCTAGCCACTTTGGGCACTGCCTTCTAGAATGGAAATGTACTGCCAGAAAAACACTGAGAGAAAAACACTGAAATTGACAAGCACTTTCTATTTCTTTGAAAGATAACTTTCAAATAATATTTTCATGATTCAAATGTGTTTCTTTTTTCCAGAGAAGTATATCAGAGAATTCCCTGGTAGCAATGGACTTCTCAGGCCAGAAAAGCAGAGTTATAGAAAATCCCACTGAAGCCCTTTCAGTTGCAGTTGAAGAGGGACTCGCTTGGAGGGTACAAGTAGCTTCACGTTCTTCAAAATATTTATGATTTCAGTTTGTTTCACCTAAAAACTTGAAATCTGTTTTCCCCTTCCTTCCTCAGAAAAAAGGATGTTTACGCCTGGGCACTCACGGTAGCCCCACTGCCTCTTCACAGAGCTCTGCCACAAACATGGGTATGTCTGTTCATAGTCATTGCCACTGAGTAGACGGATAGACGTGGGAAGGACATGTAATGAGATTGCAGTCATCTCAAACAAAGCTTTGCATTCATCCATCTTATTTCTTTAGCTATCCACCGGTCCCAGCCATGGTTTCACCACAAAATTTCTAGAGATGAGGCTCAGCGATTGATTATTCAGCAAGGACTTGTGGATGGGTAAGTTTGGTATTTTTAATTTTGAGTACTTGTGATTTGGATTTCTCCTAGAAGCAGTAATTATTTATTCCACAGCCACAAAGAGTTCTTGATTTGGGCTTATCATAAAACAGAAGTGACATTGTTCTGTAAATGAGGTTGTCATTGTATTCTAACAGTATCTGTATTATACCTGGTACATAGTGTGTGCGTGGTATTTTTATATAAATGAACAAATAACAGAATAGAATATCTTGTTCTTAACCAGTGATCCCTAATATTACCCATTATGTGCTGATTCTAGCATCTCAGATATCAATTGATGGGGGAAAAATGAACTTGTTTTTAAGTGTCAATATTTTGATTTGAACATATAATTATGATTTCAAAGTATGATTTATATTGTGACATTATGTCACCTGTTGTATTTTTTTAGGCATGATGCAATGTGTGTTAAGTAAAAAACTGTTTCGTATGTGTTTTGAACACTTTTTTTTTTCTGTTTACATCCCTATTGTCCTTTCTCTAAATTTTAACATCTTAAAGTAATATAAACCTGTGAAAAGAGTACTTTTCAACTGTTTCTCATGTTGTCTTTTAGTGGGGTACCATGGAATTCAAAAGAGAAATATAAAATGTATTATGAAAGGTTTATAATGTGAAGAATTTTATTTTTCTCAAATTACTCGATGTTTCAGATATTTTCTATAATACTGGCTGAATTCCCTTTCCAAATGCAGTACAAATGAGGGAGGTTGTATTGTGGTTTAGATGAGAAATGAAATCACTATCAATTTAAACAAGTGGTGATGGGATCTTTTATCTTCAAAAGTTGACTTCAGATAATGGCAAGGTTTCAAGGTGATTTAATACTGAAATTTGGATAAAAATGCTTCTTCACATGGAAGATTATTAATAGCAAGTCAGCATTTCCCCAGACTGTAAATAAGATATTTTAATATGTTTCTTTGCATGGAATGCAGTCTTTTTGGATATAAATTTGAACAATCAGTAGAATTACAATCTGATGAAACCAAGAAAATAAATGAGTCCCAAAGAATTATTAAAATGTTTTGAAGGATTATAATTTTCTTTATTTCTGAGCCCAGTATTTATAAAGTGAATGAAATGATCATATAAAAATGATAATATTTTATTTTTAATATTTTTGGTATTCTTTTGGAGAGGTGTGATGGTGCCAAGTGATCCACTAGGTGGTAGTGGTGATCTACTTGAGAATGGGAAGAGAATTACAGCTTGATTTCCCAGTGAAACGCCCCTTTGTCCCATTTCCCAGTGATGTAATGTCAGAATCTCACACAGTGCAAATGAAATGGATAACTTCGTCAGACATCTGTGATGCTTTAAATTTGGCTGCCTCTTGGCCCAGGCACAGTGAGATTCATATTGGATTCACCAGTGGGGATCATTTACACAGTGTGTTTACCAACAATTAATACAAAACTGGTTTTGCATTGCACTGCCAGTAAATAAGAATCTACTTCTGGCAGCATTTTTCTCTTAGGCCATTAGAGGCCATGTCTTGTTTTTCTAGCCTGACATTATAGAGGCTTTTCTGCTGCATTCTTCAAGGTTAAAGTATGTGTTGATCGGATGGTTTTTTTTTTTTTTTTTTTTTTTTGCTTAAAGCATTTTGCTTAAACATTTGATAAATTCAAGATTTTTTTAAAACAATATATTCATTTCTTTCTTGCTATTGTGTATGTAACAGTTAAAACCAGAATCAAAAGAAAGGGTATCCAGTATAGAAGAGGGGGTTATTATAAAATAAAATTTCAGGCCAGGCATGGTGGCTCATGCCTGTAATCCCAGCACTCTGGGAGGCTGAGGCAGGTGGATCACTTGAGGTCTGGAGTTTGAAACCAGCCCAGCCAATATGGTGAAACCCTGTCTCTGCTAAAAATGCAAAAATTAGCTGGGCATGGTGGCATGTGACTGTAGTCCCAGCTACCTGGGAGGCTGAGGTGGGAGAATTGCTTGAACCCAGGAGGCGGAGATTGCAGTGAGCCGAGAGCACTCCAGCCTGGGCGACAGAGTGAGACCCTGTTTCAAAAGACAAAAAAAATTCATTCTAAATTCTTACCTTCTTTCAAAGCTTAACATGACCCAGAAGGTAAAATAACAATATGCAAATGCCTTAATCTTTAGGCAGAATAGTTACATGTGAATACCCAGTTTCCCAGTGCAAAGAGAATGTAGCACCAATTGTTGATGCAGACATAACAGTGTATTGTTTATTGTGATCAAACAATCTGACAAATGGATTGTGTATTTAGCCTATTAAAATTACATTAGCACCAATGTCAGCTATATAGTACAGATTGTGTTATACCACATTGATTGCCAAGTTGGATAATCCCACCCATTGAATACATAGTAAAGGAGTCCCCAGCTAGATTTATGCATACACTTCTTGAATTTGTTAACACTGTAGTTCTATGAAATCCATGAGTAAATATAGAAACATTGAAATTCCTTTTCTCTCTTTAGAGTTTTCTTGGTACGGGATAGTCAGAGTAACCCCAAAACTTTCGTACTGTCAATGAGTCATGGACAAAAAATAAAGCACTTTCAAATTATACCAGTAAGTAATTTGTGATTTCACATTCGTATATTAGAAATGATCTTAATGCATAAGCTTTTGATCTTAATGCATAAGCTTTTGGAAACTTTGGTTTTCTTTTGGTCTTTTTATTAAATATAATTTGGGAGCTTGTGCTTTGACTATAGTTAACTTTGGCAGAAATGATTTTATGAGCCTGAATTAATATAAGAAATACAGGAATTGTAAAAATTAAATTTTCCTTTTTCTATGAAATATGATTTAGCAATATTGTATAGACCCCATGCCACCTATTGTTAAAAGGGCACCAAAGCTTCTTTCTCCTGAATTCTACTAACAGCTCTTTAGAAAACATTACTTTAAAGCCCTTTCTCCTCTCTTTTCTCAAAATTTTTTGTTTTGTTTTTAATGCCTTTGGCTAGAAACAGAGATTCTATGGAACTGGTGAAAACTGAAAGCACTCTGAACATATTTTTAAAAGTTCTGTGCTTGGGCTTCTCTGTGGCACACAACTTGCTTTGGGATTTCTGTTGCCTCTGCTGCTGTGTGTCTGTGTGGGTGTGCCTGTATGTATGCAATGTGTGTAGTATATTGGAACTGAATGGTGTGGAATGAAGATTCAGTCTTTTTGGAAAGGTATTCCATAATATTGCTAAATTACTAGTGCATCCTTTTGAATTGCCTCTTTTTTGGAATTATCCAAAGGCTATATAAAGTATCCTCCCTACTTCTTTTATTTTGTGATCAATGTCCCTAGCAAATATGAATTGTTTAGTACCAGAAGACTTCCCTGATTTAAAAAAAAAGACAACTGACAAAATGACATTCTATTAGCATAATATATGATTGCTTCAGAATAAATCTACTAATAAAATTATGTAAATATTCATTTTTGTGGCTAAGTAGATAACATTTAGGAAAGCAAATTAATTTCTCTAAGTGGGAGCATAAAATCTTCATTTACTTTTACTTGGAATATTGTAGATTTCTTGCATTGATTCAAAATAGTCATACTGTCTTTACTAACAGAATGTTGGGAGAATTAGAACTAGATGAAGTAGAGTAGCAATGCTTATCCAGGGATCAGCTGATATTTCTTTTAAATGCAAGTGATGTTACAAAAAACAAGTAGATATGCCATAACATTCTTTCACTGTCTTTTAGTTTGAAAAACTTGGCAATTTTGGCATGTGGAGATAGTTTGCAATCAAATATGACTGTCCTTCTGTGTAATGTACCCTCTTTACTTATTTGTTGCTTTTCCTTTTGCAGGTAGAAGATGACGGTGAAATGTTCCACACACTGGATGATGGCCACACAAGATTTACAGATCTAATACAACTGGTGGAGTTCTATCAACTCAATAAGGGCGTTCTTCCTTGCAAGTTGAAACATTATTGTGCTAGGATTGCTCTCTAGCTAAACCAGAAGTGACTTATTAAACTATTGAAGAAAAAGGACTCAAGAAAAATAATAAAAGACCATAAATAAGGGTGAAAACGTTACCATGTGAAAAGAATGTATTTTACCTGCAAGTTACAAAAAAAATAGTTTGTGCATTGCAAATAAGCAAAGACTTGGATTGACTTTACATTCATCATTTAAAATTCATTAGTTAAAATTAAACCTTAGAAAAAAATTGACTTGGTGTGTTCTTGTGTGATTTTTACATTACTATAATATTTTCTTCAAATATGCATATTAAAACATCTATCTCCCTTATTTACTATATAGCAACATCAGAATTCTCAAACACAAAATATGAAATAAATTGGGGGTCAGAAATAATTATTTGTGCACTAAATTTCAATTATACTATTTTTTAATGTTAAGAAATATGATAATTTATCAATTAAAAGAAACTATCCACAACCTGTTAATGAAAGTAAAAGCTATTTTGAATTACATATTTTCTGGGTTTATGATCTTCTTAAAATGAAATCATATTTTGAGATAGTAGCTTTAAACCATTTTGAAATATGTTGATTTTTTTCCAGGTAATTTAAAAATATTATTAAATAGTTCATTATAAAATTTATACTGGTATTGTACCCATTAGTGGCATATTGTTCATTGTATTTTCTTCCATTCATTTAATGATTGGCTAGTACTACTTGTTTTTAAAGAAGTAATTGAAATGTAGAAGAGATATATGTAATTTGCACACACACCTTCTCATGGTATATAATCTGTGACAATGTGACATTGTTACTTTAACATTTCACACTTGCCCCATTCTCTTTCAGAACACTTTTGGATCTTTTCACTAATAGATCATTAACCAAATCTATAGATGAAATCAAAGATTCACAATCTGTAAGGATACTAATAGGGAAATCTTTGTTTTTCTCTCTTTGCCTTCCCGCTTTTCAGTTTCTTACCAGGCAATATCAAGAAGGAAGCCAAAGATTTTGAAAACTTAAAATACTAACCTTCCGTATCACTTCGTTGAGACCATCTGGGAATAGTTTTAATCTAAAAATGATTAAATGATTCTTTATAAAAATGATTTTATGATTCTTTTGTTCCCATTTTTTATGGGAAGGATTTTACTTGTTCCTAAAAATAAAGGAACAAAACATCAAATAAACATTAAAATTATACAAACTATTGGCCATCTCCTCTAACTGACCTTTACGACAACATTTTAAGAAAGATTTTTTAAAGCAATATTCGTAAATGCATACTTTACTTTTAAATGAAACCTATATAATTTTTGATGACAAAACATATGAAAGCATTTGTGAAATGCTAATAAAATAATAACTGAAAAAGAATTATTTATTAAATTTTTAAAGATTTAACTTACTTTTAGCTAATGCAAGCCTAATTACTAAAACACTGAAACTTAGAATGTTAATCTGATATTATAAAATACTGGTCTGGTTTCCGCAAAGGCTTGGAAGGCACCTAGGACTTCTCTTCTAAGAAGAACAGCATGAGTGAATACACTTGCCTCTTTCAGCCTCTCAGAATGGCCCTGAGGATTTCTGATTTAATTCTGATTTTTAAAAAGACCTGTGTTTTGAATTGGAATACATTTTCTCAGTTGTACCCAGTTTAAAGAGACAGTATCAGAAAATGTACTATTTTGAATACCAAACTCTTGTAAGTTGGCCAATTTGTGCTTATCTTTGTTATTTGTGTCTCTAACTTCATAATCTAAATGTATTATTGAGGGGCTCAGATTTTATATGTAATTGCTTAATTTGATCTGAAAGTATGAGTGAAGAAGCGTTATTGAGGAAAGGTTGACAAAGGGAAATCATTATTTTCTTGTTTCCTTGTTTCCTTCTGAAAATGGGTCTTGATATGTGTGTGTGGGGGTGTGTGTGTGTGTGTATTTATGTGTCTGTGTGTGAATCTAGTATGACATGAAATCTGAGAATTTCAGACACATTCACAGTTACTACACTATTAAAGTGCATTCCCTAGTAAAATGTGAATTACCTTTGGATTACTTTCCATTTTGATTTAGCCATGTTCTGTTATCTTGCAGCATTTGGGATAGGGATGAAGACAAATGGTCTCTGTTTTCTTCCATTTCTTTTCACATTGGAGGTAATATACTTCACTCTCCCAGAAAGAAGCTAGCACAGCAGACTATCTAGTAAATATTGTTTTTACAGGATAAAAATTATTAGTAGTGCTTCAATTCACAACAATTGCTTGTTTCATGTGGATAACAGTGTAAGCCCTGACTGATTTGAGGAGACTAGATGGATGTTTTTGTTTTAGCTGTTTTACAGTGGGTGACATCAGTTAATCAGAGCCCCATATGGTCTCTGGTTTTTGAACACCGATCATGACAACTCTACACATGGTAGTTGTATTCTGATGGTGATGTCAGATTATTTCCTGGATCATAACTTCTCTGAGGAGGAAAGGTTGTCATGGGTAATGGTTACAGCTTGGTGTTTCAAGCTGGCTTCACTGTCTAAAATGCTCTCTATATTGCCAGCCACTTTTAAGCTTCATGGTGCCTTGTATCCATTCAGCAGCCAGGTGAAGCCTATGGACCTCCTTCTTAGAAGGTAGAAATGCTGCCATATTGTGACCTGCTGTGTCCCTGGGTGTGTTGATTTTACCCATATAAGACCTCCAGTTTTCCATCTTGAGTTCTTTAGACAACAGAGTGGGTGATTCCTAGTGTTACAATACCTGTGGGGCATAAAGTAGTTTGTTTGAGATTCAGGGTACTTGTTTCAAGGACCTTGTTGTTACAAGGTTATTGTAATATTGAAAATTCACTCAACGAAACCTCCATGCCTATCTCTTGTGGGATGCATCACAGCGGCCCAGTCCTGGCTCCCACGCTTACCGTCTGTGACATTCATAGGAATGTGTGGTGATATGAGCCGCAGTGCTCATAACTGGGGCACTGCTTGTAACGTTGCTAACCTCCTACTCATCAGGCCACGATACAGATTTGCATAGACATCTTGGCTGATCAAATAACTATATTCAGCTAAGAGTTCATTGCAGAGATCTGCCCAATTGAATTTAACCAGCATAAATACTTGCCGGCGATTGGGATATCATGTAATTAGTTCTTTGCCATGTTAATATACTTTGTAAGTGTGACTAATTCAACACCACACAATACACAAAACTTTAACAACTTGAGTTAAGATTTTAGCTCTGGTATTATACCTTGTAGATTCAAATTCCAAGTCATTATATACCAGCTATGTAGCCTTGGTCAAACTAATTTCTTCATCTCTATACAGGATCGCTACTACCACCATCATAACCACCACTTATTAAGTTGTCTTGCCAGTCAAATCACTGGCCTAGATCTTCACTGGTATATATGTCTATTACATTAGCAATCATACATTTAGGTGCTCTACCTCCGGGGGACATTGCTCTTTCCACTGAGTGCTATTTCATTGCTACCTCTTGTTTTTCCTGCCAGGAACACTATATTGTACATTACATATTTGCCTCTGCCCTTATTTCAGTTCTTTCTGTAAGGATGCTTTTATGGAAGTAACCATGTATTCTACAATAGGGTGCTACCCAGTCCATCAGTTGGGACTGTGTGTAAAACCGTATCGTGCCCATCTGTACAAGATCGTACAGATCACCATGATTTTTGCACCTGCTGATTAAAAAGATTAAGTGTGATTTGTGATTCTCACATTCATCCTGTCTCCTTCCCCCAAATTACAGTGATTGATAGGATGGGAAATACAGAAGCTTAAAAACCTGCTTTAGAGTTCATGCCTGGACAGTACAGGGCATGGGATGGTGCACGGCTGGGTCGAGGACTATGAAAAAAGCTCTTCCTAGGTGATTGATTCATCTCTGGGAAATTAATAGACTTGCTAAATGAATGTGTCCTTCTGGCTGATGATACACTCAGTATACCCTGCCCCCTTGGAAGCTCTTTTGTTGTTAGCAATCTGATTAGGAGCTGAATGTTCTTGTCTTGTATGCTTGTTAAGTTCACTTCAGGATGTATTGAGTACCTATTATGTGGAAGGCACTTTTAGAGATGCAAAATTGAATAATACAGTATAGATATACAAGTGTCTATCCTAGAAGGTAGGCTGGGTAAGTGCTATACTATAAATACAATGGGAGAGAGACATTGCTTACACTTGCTGAAAGATGGGAGGAATAAAGTGGGTTCCCGGAAGGCCTGTAGGAGTTCAATTTACAAAGCCTTAGAGAAAGGACTATATGGTCTCATCAAAGGGAGAGGGCCAATGCCAGGCAGCATGGAAAGGACACATACTGAATTTAACAGTTTTTCTGCAAATGATAGCTTCGTTGTGACTGAAGTATATGGTGCATCATAACAGAGAGGAAAGTTGTGGCAAAGAGGACTAGAAAAGCAAGTGGCTGCGCATTAGGGGAACTTCAAAGCTAGGCAAAGCGGTTTCTATTTTAGTTAAGGAAAAGCATAGCCAGGTACCTCAATGCTTTACTCCATTAAATTTCTACCTGGAATGAACTTTATTCACCTTTTAATCTCTACCCTGCACATTGTAAGTTCTCAAAAATTATTTCTCAAACAAATGAGTGAATTTATTCTTCAATCTAGAGGGTAGAAGCAGGCTGATAATGTCTGGAGTTATAAGAGCAACTGTGGATAAGATGATTAAAGATGAAGAAAGGAATAAAAGGAGGGTGGCGCAGCAAGGAGCAGTTGTAATAGTCTTGCCAATAATCAGGACAGCCTGTTCTAAAGCGATGGGCATGAAACAGGGATTTTATGGAGGGTGAATCATCACTGATGTCATAAACAATTGGTCGAGAGGGATAAGAGGGAGCAAAGAGAAGAGTAAAATATGATTTGTAGGTTTAGGGCCAGAGAAACTAGGAGGGTTGATATTTATGGTGGTAAAAAAAAACCTAATAATTTTAACAGATGTCATTGAAATTCTTAGAGAAAAAAAATGTCTTCATTCAGAACCTTTTTCTATAGGAAAGTGAGGCTTTAAGGATCCATGCTGAAGGAAATAGTTAAATATAGAGAACTTTATTTTGTATAGGACATTAAGAATTAGGGCACAGAAGTGAAGAAGTGAGGCAATTAGAGAATAATCAAGGGGCCTAATGAGATGGTAGGAGGCAGGAACCTGAAGAGAAAGATGGTCATTGAGAAAGTAAAGAGACCATATGGCAAAAAGATTCTTAAGAACATAGACATTGAGTACACAGTATTAATGATGTTTGCTATGTGGTTCTACAATTTAGCCACCCTTCATCCTCCAATCCTGAAAGAAAACTCTTGCACATACAACTGACCTGGAGGAGTGGTGTTACAGAAAGTTCAGGGAAAGAAAGGGTCATACTGCACACCAAAATTTAGGTGGCATGTAAAGGTGGAATACAGGCAAATACAAGTTTAGCAGAAGTAGGAAATCCAAACTACAGGACCAACTGTCAGAAACTTTGAATTGGACATCATTGGCCTTCCAAGTGGACATACTTTTGTTTTACAGAAACCAAAAGGCAAGCTGCCATCAGCTAACATGTAAGTTGTACTTTTTATAATAATCATTTTTTAAAAAACAGCTCTTCATTGCCTTAGCAAACACTCTAACTCACTCTCTGCTTTTCTCA
Source organism: Macaca nemestrina (assembly GCF_043159975.1). Classification (NCBI taxonomy): domain Eukaryota; kingdom Metazoa; phylum Chordata; class Mammalia; order Primates; family Cercopithecidae; genus Macaca; species Macaca nemestrina. The sequence goes on along the minus strand of NC_092135.1, from coordinate 62,396,387 downwards.
TTCATAATCTACCTTCTTGCACATCACCCCTTCTTTACTTCCTATTACTCAAAATCACTGATGTCTCCTCAACCTCACTGAAACAGATAACTTCAGGCTTTTCTTAGTTGCCTTTTCAACAACATTGGTGCTTTGACCACTCCCTCCTTGAACTACTTTATTCCCTTGATTTCCATGTCAAAAGAGTGCTTATATTTTTCGTGTCCTTCTGGGTACCTCTTCTTGGTGTCTTTTCCATACTCATCTTCCTCTTTGCTCCCTTTAAATGTTGCAATACTTAGCTAGGTCCTACACTCAGTTCCTTTTTTAAATTTTTTCTCCATCCCTGTAGATTCTTTTCTTTATTCTCATGACTTCACATACTAAGTGACTTTTAAATCTGTGCCTCCTTCCTGAACTCTAGATCCATGTACTCAGGCATATTCCAACATCTCTATTTGTACATCTTATGGTTACATCAAACTCTACATTTCCATGGATCTCTGTCTTCCCTTTAAAACTGACCTCCAGAGCTTCAGTAAGCAGAGAATGACCATTCAGTTTCCCCAAATAGAACCCTGAAAGGTATCAAGAAACTGTCATCTTCCACATCCAAATAACTCTGAGTGCTGTTTATATACATTGTTATATTTTTGTGCTGCCCTCCACCTCTATTGCCATTACACAAATCTGGGCCACTTTCTTTTCTCCACTACTACAGAAGACTCTTGAATGGTCTTTCATCCGCTGGTCTTTCTCCACACCTACCCTCCCGCCTCCACTCTAAGACAAAGTGATCTCTCCGCTTATTTGATCATAGTACTTTTACCTAAAAGCTTCAATGACTTCCCATTGCCTTTGGATAAAGTCTATTCTTCCTAGCATTGGCACATATTGTTCCCTTTTTCTCCAACATATCCCTTTACCTTGTCTCCAGTTCTATGAACTCTTTTCCTTTTCAAAAGCTCATGTAATACACCACTTCCTTTGGGACAATTCCCTTGACTATAGGCTAGGTTAAGTTGCCATACTGTAGATTATTTCAGCTTTTCCATTGTAATACTCATCACATTGTATGAAATTCTTTGTTAATTTTTGTTTTTCCTACTAAGCGTAAACTCCTGGCAAGGAAGAAGTATCTTGTTCATAGTTACAGCCTCAGAATTTAGTCAGGTGCCTAAGGTTGATAGTAAGTGCTTAATAGAGATTTGTCAAATAAATCAATATGTGAGGAAGTGACACCAGTCCTTTGGAAATGTAAATTGGAAGCTTAACAAAACAGGAAGCAATATAATGTAATTTCAAAAAAAAAAAAAAAAGGAAGGTTAAAATCTGAGGGTAAAGTGATGTTGATCACTTCCTCCACAGATTTGTAATAGTGAAAAAGTTTGTCACTTTTGTAACAGTGGAAAACATATATATACATATATATGATTTCAGACATTAGAAGATTAAAATTAGAATTCAAATATACAGTAATAGTTCCCTCTCATTCATGGTTTTCATTTCCATGGTTTCAGTTTTCCATGGCCAACTGCAGTCTAAAAATATTTCATCATAACTCTTGCACTTTGGGGCCATTATTACATAAAATAAGGTTACTTGAACACAACGAACACTGGGATATCACGACCATTGATCTGATAACCGAGACAGCTACTTGGTGACTAATGAGTGGGTAATGCATGTACAGTGTGGAGATGCTCAACAAAGGGATGATTTGTGTATGGGGTGTGAGGGAGTGGGGCAGTGTGAGATTTCATCATGCTACTCAGAAGAGTGTGCAGTTTAAAACTTAGGAGTTGCTGATTTCCGGAATTCTTTATTTACACCACAATGCCTACGTCCTTCATCTCACATCATTATGTAAGCATTTTATTATCTTATATCACCACAAGAAGAAGGGTGAATATAGTACAAAAAAAAATTTTGAGACATCACATTTACCTATTTTTATTATAGTATACAATTACAACTGTTCCATTTTATTATTATTAATCTCTTACTGTGCCTAATTTTTATATTAAATTTTATCATAGGTATGTATATATAAGAAAAAGCGTAGTATGTGTAAGGTTTGGTACCATCACAGTTTCAGGCACCCACTAGGGATCTTGGAACTTATCCCTCACAGATAAGAGAAACTACTGTACCCTCTTACTTTATTTTCCTTTATTGAAAATTTATATTGAACTAAAACTCATTTAAAGATAACTCTCACATTGAATTCAGTAGAAAACACCTAAGAATTTTCCATTGTTTTCCTGGACCAGTGGCACAGTGTCTTCCCCATTCTGCTTTTAAAGGTAACTGGAGTCTCAATACTCACCAAACCGATAAATTCAATACCACCCTTGTTGACAATGCCTAGTATATTTATTCCCTTAATGCAATGATTCTAACTTTGTCTACAAGAATAAACATACAAGTATATCCAAGAACATTTAGAAAATCATGGGGTGTTACTACAACACATATTAAAATATATTGTAAAATAAGAGTGATTAAAACAGCATTTAAATAAAGACATTGACATGATCATTGTTTAATTGAGCTAACAGGACTTGTTTTTCTTGTAACTGCTGAGGACTCTCCAGAGAAGAAGAAATCTCATCCTTCTACCCTGACTTCAAGAAGCATAGACCAACTTTGTGATTATAAATATCTGAGCTCCCCATCCACATTTGTCTCCTACCAATCTCCAAAGATACGGTAAAATCTTATTATTTAGGATTATGGATATTGAAAGGTAGATTATCCAAACAGGAGAAAGTGTATTACCACACTATAAGAAATGGAAGTGGCTCAATCAAAAGAGAGAATAGCCTATTTCAGCGGAAATTAAGAAACAGATGGTTGTTAGGAGCTTTCCATGAGGATCAGAAACCTGTGCCCCTCTTACGCACAGCTCTGTTGTTGAGTGGATGATTGGAGGATGCCCAGAAGACAAGATCAAGCATTTTATATTTTAGAGCAGAGACAAGGGCTTCTGTGGCAGAACTTGTACTCAGAAGTAGACTGCCTAGAACACTAAGGGTGACCTGATGGCCGAAGACTCATTTGACATCAATTTTTTTTTTTTTTTTTTTCTTTTTAGCAAAAGGATCAAATGGTGCTAATCACCAAAGTAAAATATCAAGTCACAGCCCTCATTGTCTGGGACCATGCCTTGAATTTCTATAATGGTGAACACTGTTGCACTCAAGTGTCATTGAGCAAATTCATTTCTTTCAAATGGAAAAAAAAAAAAAAGAGAAACCAATAAAAGAATCAGGAATTTACATGGAATTTAAAATCAATAAAGAAATAGTTGATTTTTAAGTTTTGTTGGGACAACTAGCATTTGTTAACTCTACTTCACTCTATGCCATAATAAATTTCAGATAGGTCAAAAATAATACATGGTATATGAAGTCATAAAGAACTAGAAAAATAATGGATGCATATATTTTTTAAAATGTGGTTGTATTCAATCATGATATTAAAGCTAGAAACAAAGTATTGAAACATACAAAATTAAATACAAAATTAAAATATTGTACTAGTATTTTCTCACGCTGCTGATAAAGACATAGTAAGACTGGGTAATTTATAAGGAAAGAGGTTTAATGGACTCACGGTTCCGTATGGCTGGGGAGGCCTCACAATCATGGCAGAAGACGAAGGAAGAACAAAGGGACATCTTACATGGTGGCAGGCAAGGGAGCGTGTGCGGGGGAACTCCCCTTTATAAAACCATCATATCTCAGGAGACTTATTCAGATCACCATCAATTACCTCCTCCCCGGTCCCTCCTACGACACATGGGAATTATGGGAGTTACAATTCAAGATGAAATTTGGACTGGGACACAGACACACCTTATCATAATATATACATACAAAAGAGAATACCACAATAAATAAGGCTTAATGACAAAATAAAAATTTGGATAAAGTATTTATAACATTAACAATAAATAAGGTTAGTATTTTTGTTATGAAAAATGCCTTACGTATCAGTAAGCAAAACATGCATTCCAGTAGAAAGAAAGCAAAGAAATGAACTGGCAATTTCAAAAGAAGTAAATATCACCAGTAAATATATAAAAAAATGTTCAGCCTCATTAATATCCAACAACTAAAATTTAAATCAGTTATTTTGGCCTAATACATTGTTACTAAGTATCGTCAAGGGTGTGGGGGGAAAATGAAACATTCCTGCCATGTCATTGGAGAAAATTTCAAGTGTTACATATTTTTGGGAGAACAGTTAGGCAATATTAATAGCAAAGAGATAAGGTAAATTCTCCTTTTGCCAGAAATGTTTGTTTTGTTTTGTTTTGTTTTGTTTTTGATATGGAGTCTTGTTCTTCCCAGGCTGGAGTGCAGTGGCGTGAACTTGGTCACTGTAACCTCCACCTCCCAGGTTCAAGCAATTCTCCTGCCTCAGCCTCCCACATAGCTGGGATTATAGGTGTCCCACCACCACACTCGGCTAATTTTTGTATTTTTAGTGGAGATGGGGTTTCACCATGTTGGCCAGGCTGGTCTCAAACTCCTGACCTCGTGATCTGCCTGCCTCGGCCTCCCAAAGTGCTGGGATTACAGGTGTGAGCCACTGCACCCAGTCCCAAAATCTATTTCTAGAAATTTGTTCTAAGGAGAAAATTCATTAGGTAATGTATCATTACGTATTTCTCAGTTTATTTACTTGTTTGTTCATGCAGTAGATATTTTCTTAATGTCCAGTACGTGTTTGACTGGGCAAAACTCAGGTACATGGAAGACATGATAACTGATTTTATATCTTGGTAAATGATACAGAAAAAAAAAAAACCATAAAAACAAATTTAAAAATAGTTCCAAGTTACTTGTAAGGAAGTACTAACAGACATAATAGAATGGGCAATGTATATTAAACAAGAGGTCCAGAGAAGACCTCCATTTACGTGGAGACACAGTTAAAAGGTTCTAACCATGTGAGAGCCATGAGGGCAAAGAGCTTTTCAGGCAGTGGAAAGAGTGTGTGCAAAAGTCCCCAAGGCAAAATGTAACACCGGGGAGACCAGGATGATTGGGGATGATGGGTAAGAAGTGGGTGGTACAGATGATAGTGAAGATACTAGTAACATTCAAACCACACAGACCCCTGTTAGGACAAGAAAAGGAGTTTGGGTTTTATCCCAAGGGCCATGGAAAGCCAGTGATGACTTATACACAATCAAACAGAAAAGATAAATTGAGATTTATATTAGGGCAACATTACTTTGAAGTTTTGTGCATAATAGTTTGGAAGTGGGCAAGGATAGACAACATCATTTATAATAGTGAAAAATTATAAATAACAAATAATTATCAATAGGGATTGATCATAACCAGATGGATGATCATGTATCTGTACACACTGATATGGAAAAATTTATACAGTTTTTGAGAACAAGTCTGTCTGTATGTGTACACGTATGCTAGGAGGATGTTCACAAAAATGATAAAAGTAGTTGACTCTGCTCTCCCTATGACATAAAATTAGTGAGGTGTTGGGGTGACTATAATTTGATTTATCTTTTTTTCTCTGTAACATTTTATGATTGGGAATACTTTTTATAATCAGGAATACAAATAATTTCCTTTTCATTCTAGAGAAAAAAAGGCAAGGGAATATTATTTAGTCATCGTACACTCTCCGCTTCCCAAAATTTGACTATGTTTGCCATTTCTTAATGTGAGCTGGCATTCTTTTCTAATACAATACACATTTGAATTGTTATCTTTTCCATCTAATCTAGTATTTCCATCTGAGCATGTTACTCCTCTGTCAAAACATGTGGCTTCGTTATTTCCCATCAGTTCTCAATGGACAATGAACACACACCTTGGCAGATTCCTGCCTATTCCTTAAGGAAACAAGAGAAGTCTAAATTTAGGCTCTCTCCCTAGGCTGTGGTCTTTGTAACTCAAAGGAACTAGAGAATTTTCAATAAAACGGACCTGTTTTTATCTTCTGAGGCTAGGCTGGCTCCCAGCTTTTCATCCTGAAGGACTGGTAAAGATCACAAAGTGGCTTCAGCTTCAAACTCCCCAGTCTTCTTCCAGTGGCATTATTCTAGACATACATGAATCCTACACAGGGCCCTGGGAGTCTGAAGGCTGTTTGAGTATATTTCCTGAAAGAACATTACTTTCGTGTTGCTGTTAAGTGAAATAGAGTAACATTTTACTACAGTAAAAGAAAATAACTTACCTAAAATTGCTATCTACCTGGTTAATTTTCAGCCCCTCCAGAAAAAAAAAAAATAGTTTTTTCCCTAAGTGCTGGATACTGTCTCTCCTACTCTTACCATTTTATAACCCGTCCTTGTAATAGGCTTTTCTTGGTTTCTCATAGAAAATAGCTTAGCCTTTGTGTTTTCTTGCCCTTGTGTCTCTTATCTTCTTGGTGCTTTTCAAAATTGTCTTTCACTCCATGTCACAATTATTAACTTAAGGCTATTACATTGTAGTTCCAAGCAAATACCCAAACTTTGTGCAGTATCTCAAATTATCCATGGAACTTCTGGTTGATCGAAAGCTTAGTTGTGGGATTTAGAGAGATGATCATTACGATATGATAATGATGATGATGATGATGATGATGACTGGTTAAATATTAGCAAGAACGCTGAATGCACCCTTGAGTGCTCTCTGCACAAGCACAATTTCCTCAGAACTTAGAGGATATGTTTACTTAAACTTTAAAATAATCATGTAAGTAACACATTTTCATTGTAGAAAAATTAGGCAACACTAGTAAAGAAAAAAAAACCCACAAAAAGCCAAAACATCTGTAATTGCACCAGCTGCAAATAACACAGTACTGCTAATGCATCAATATGTATAATGAGAATAAATTATATATTGTCTATGAGCATTTAATACTAGTTATTCTCTATCTATTTGATGTCACTTTTTCTGGGCATCTGATTTTTATTTATAAGGAATCATAAATTATCTCTATCTTAAATGCACTGTCTGGAAGATTTGGAGAAATGATTTTTCCTTTTGTAAATAAGTTTTAATTGATTTGATGATGAAGTTTTAAGAATATAAAATTTCATACAAAAGGCATTATTTCTGAATCGTTTGTCCCTCTGATAAAGTTGAAGCTCTTCCCCTTGTTGCCAAATGCCTTAAAAACTTCTCTCAAAGATTCTGGTGTAGGTCTGTAAAGGGACCCAGAATTCTGCATTTGTAATAGACATTCCAGATGGTTATAATACTTATTAAGCTTTGAGAAACACGATCTTAGTCCACCTGACTATTACTGCCCAGTACTAGTCCTTTCCCAATGCTTCACTGTTTTCACAGTTATAGTAGCAAGGCAATTTGCCAAATTCCTGTTAGTGTAAAATGACAGTATTAATTTCCACTCATCATGTAACCAATGACAATGCTTTCTCTTCTCACTATGTTTTGGTTTGTGTTCTTTCAAACCCACAATCGTAGCAAGATTCATTGAAGTCACTTTAACTCTGGATACACGAAGCGATTCTCATGTATTATTGAATTTCAAGGTTTAAAATGTTAGACACACGATGGACTAAGTGTAATAGGCATATAGGTTAATCCAACTAAAGTTAACATTAAGGAAAGGCACAAATATGTAAAGCCTACTGATTTTTTTTCACAAGTCTTTAACTAAAAATCCAAAGAATCAGAATAATGCTAAGGAACAGCCAGTGGATGTCACCAGAGCGCCATGGATTTGTAGAAGCAAGTGTTGTTTTTGCTGTTACTTCTCAGGAATATCCAGCTGGTGGTCTTATAGCTTCTTAACATACAATCTTTTTTTCTTTTCCTTATAAATTATTAACTGATTCTGTACCAATTAGTTCTACCAGTGGGTAGGTTTGTTATCAAGTTAAGCTTCAAGACAAGAACCTGGACTCAATGATTAAAAATTTAGAGGCAGCTGATTAAATATGCAGATAGTCTGTGAAGCTACTTCTTGAAACTATTATATTGCCTTTTAATACAAATGATTTGTATAATTAATAAAAAACAAGTTTGAAAGCATTTAAGAAAGAAGTGAGATATTTAAAGGGAATAGGGTTAAATGCTAAAAAGTAAGATTGTCATTCAATTAAGAAACATTTACCCTAAAAGATAGTAATAGCTGCTTTGTTTTAAAAATGTGGTTCCCTTTTCAGCAAATTTCATGTTAGAGACTTGCACAACTGTTTTGGAAATTATATATTGGATCAGTGAGTGGTCTGAGGGCTAATTAAATACATTTTGTGAATTGTATACTTTTCCCTCCAATTAAAAATTGTAATTACTTCAGTGAATTTTGCCATTTGAAGATTTGTTGTGAAGTATAAGCAGTGAAGCATAGATGTCCAGATCAAATAGGGACTGCTGTTGAGATCCCTTGGCTTACAATAAAGCTACTTTCAGTTAATTATAAAATTGCCCTAAGCAGCTCTGACCCCCAAATTCTAAGTTTTAAAATGCATTTTTCTCCAAATCGTGGATTCTTCTCCGTTATGAACACGAGTCTGGAGTCTCTCCAGGTCTTTCCATTGTGTAACAGCGGAAAAGACGTTTAAACCTTTTATGCTGCTTCTTCTTCCCCCACCCTCCCCACTTGTGTTAAAAGGCAAACAAAACAATACCAATAACAGAAATAACTACTATTTTGGGAACTCTGCTAAATGTCAGGCACCACCCTAGGCTCTTTGCACAATTTACCTCATTAAATCATAGAAAAAATTCCCATAAGGAAAGTTGTGTTATTCTGATGTCACAGAGAACAGAAAAGTAAAGTGCTGAAGCTTGCTTTGAAATCATGGGATGTCTAACTCAAATGCCTAAGATATTTTTCAAAAGGGCTCTTTTCAATAGATAATGCTGTTGCCACACTTTCTAAGGCCCAGGTATTGCACTGAATATACTCCATAGGTAGTACATTGACCAACAGCTGGCAGTACGTGCCTCAACATGAGTGCCATTGATGTCAAAGTCCAACGCTCCTGAACAGGAGGTATCTGTGAAGCCTCTTCCGGGACTCTTTGAAGTGGGCTCTGTCTGTGCTGACCCCTGGGACTGAATCTAGTTACTCACACTTTGGAGACTGAGGAGTCAGAGCCATGTAGAATGTTAATGTTTCTAAGTTAAATTTTGAAGCATTATCATGGAAGACAAAAAACTGAAGAAGACATTTTCAATCTTAACTTAGAGATAAAAAGCCATGGTGAATATAAATAATAGCCTCAAGGCCATTACAGGAGTCTGGACTTAATTCCAGGATTGACCAACCCTTCTCATGTTAGTCCCTGGATACCCACGGTTTGAAGTGGATTATCAATTCCACTCCTGTTGAAGACATTGTTCCAAAGATTGCTTCCATAACTACAGGTTTTGCTGGGTTATCATTAACTATGTGCTTGAATATCATCCTAAACTCAGCATGAACCAATTATATCTGTGGGTAAACATTGTGAATAGATAAAATAGCAACTTTAAAATGATTTAAAGTAGGTTAAATGCTTAAGAAATGATGTTTCTGGCTTTGTAGAATAAATATGTTGATGGGATAACTGGTTTTCTATTCCTTCATATTTCAGGGTTGGTTTATTTCTAAGATTTCGATAAAGCGGCTTTATTTTGCGATTGCTCATATGTGCTGTTTTCAAGTGTTTAATGGTGATTTCCAATAATATGTATCTAGCTATTATCTATCTATCTATCTATCATCTATCTATCATCTATCTTTCATGTATATAACCTATAATCTATCTATCTATTATTTATCTATCATCTATCTAGTTAGATAGTTTATAAAATCTAGACCAAAAGTTATTTGCATAGGAATCCTGTTGCAGACATCTCAGTTGGAAGGAACCCATGGGGAACAGTATGCCTGAGGGAGGGGGAATGAAAAGACCATAATTTTAGGCATGGAAAGACTGGGGGTTCAAGCCCACTTACCAAGTCTGTAACTTTGGGATAAATAACTTCTCTGCTCTTCAGTTTCCTTTAACAAAAGCAATTGTCATAAAGATTGACAGAATACATGCAAAACACAAGATCAATAAATACTATTTTTAAAATCCTTTTCTTTTTCTCTTTCTCTTTGGGAACATAATAATCATTCAATAAATTTTGGTTAAAGGATAAATGACTGCTACTGTATAAGCAACTTTTAAATCAATTTGTTAATTATCATCTCCTTATCATCATTTTATTATAATCTTTCAGCATCCTACCTTTTAAATTTCTCTAAACATGAGTCTGTTGTCGCTAACACCTCTCTGGGTTCTGTTACTGCTGATGACTACATTTGTTTCTGGAGGCTCTCATGGTCCCGTTTCACATCTACTCCCCCTAAAAGTAGACATCTTTTCTCATCCAAGGCCTCCTTCACTTATTCAAATCTTGCTATACTTCAAAGCATAACTTAAAATATATGCTTTCCATAAAACCTTCCAAGAGAAGAAAAAAAAAGATTCACATGGCAAATAGTTCTCTCAAAATTTTACATTTCTGAGGATAGGTTGAAGTGGTCTCTTTCGAATTAGCATGTGTTTGAAACAGACTATAAGGTCTTCTTGAGCAGGGAATGTATTTTATATGTTACTTTCTATCCTCTAGATGCTAAAATATATGCTGATTTGAATAATAGATACATTTCAAACCAAACCATATCAGAAAGACAGAAGATAAAATAATCTTCCTATAGTATTTTAGAAATAATTTTGCCTGTTTTTTCTCTCCATCTTTGCCAGTACTTTCTTTTTCTTTTATTTTCTTTATTTTTTAGGAATATGTAAATAATTTCAAACCAGTTTATATGTAAGGAAATTTCCAAAGTTGTTTTTGGCCATGATTGTTTTTTCTGCCTCCAATTTATCGATCTAACATTCACTGATTGTCTATTATGTCTTAGAGACTGTTCTAGGTACTAAGGAAATGAAACGTATAACAAATAAGGTCCTTGTCCTCAAAGATCTCACAGAAAGTGAGAACAAACCCATTGACAGATAAGTATAAAAACACGGTTAGTGCAGTGATGAACTCATAAAAATAATGGAAGCATCTCAAATGGGCAAATCTAACCTGCTTTTAGATGCCTTTATTTTGAAAATGAGATGCTCTTATCCCATAACTTGCTCATGAGGATTTTAATTTAGTGATCCTATACCCTTTTTCGTATCTCTACACTTCTTTTTCCTACTAAGTTCAGAAAATCTTAAGATTTTCATATTCCATGTTGAAAATTATATGTACATGTGTGTATGTGTCTCTCTGTGTGTGTATATATGTATATGTATATGCATACACACATAAATATATTTGTGTATGTATATTCCATTCACAGGTCTTCTCTATTTTATGTAGAGAATTACTCTCTTGATTCCTTCATATGGCAATACTGATAATATATTTTTATTACACCACTATCACCTTTAAAATCACCAAGAATTTGGACAAGATCTATTCTGTCCGTATCTATAAAGATAATAATGATTATATTTCTATTCCACTTGATGCTTTTCAAGGTGTTTTATTAAAGATCTGAGTTTTGGGAGTAATGTTTTCCAGGAAAGATGTGCCATGTTCATTGCAGAGTACAATGTTCAGAATATTTGGCAAATACCATACGTGGCAATTCTTTTCACACAAAGGCAGTCCAAAATGTTTAAATAATTCTTGTCATGTCAAGGAGTGCAAATGTACTTCAGGTATGGTTGGTTGATTTTATAAATGAGTTTTTCCACTTACCATTGTTACATCAACAGACATTTCATTAAATTATATTTAAAGATTTGACAAGACAGGTCCTGTGGAAAGCAAGTTAGCTTAAATTTCACCATCTCGTCACACTGTGATTGGTCTAAGTGTGGTGGCGCCTGAAAGGGTGGGCTTAATCAGCATGAACATTTGCAGAAAGTAATGAAATTTAATAATAAATAATTCCAAGAGGCCTCGTTAAGAGGGAACATTATTATCAAACTGAATATACATGTTGACAGCTATACCAATAAATTTGAGAGCTGTGAACATTTACCACATAAAATAATGAAGATCCTTTAAAAGACCCTGCTGCTCTTGTTCTAGGGGAAAAAATGCTTCCTGACTATGTTTTCTTTCTTTATCAAAAAAGCGGAAAGCAGTGGAGAAATAAGAGCAGTATGTCTAAATTAACTGTAAGAAAAAACATTCCTAAAATTGTTTATCAAATTATCTCTACCATCAAAATTAAAACTGTAGATCCAGCTGACCACAGCACTTTTCTTGAGGTTTTACATCTTATCAAATTGATATAGTGCTCTTGGATTTTAGTTACAAATAAGAATATAAGAAGATTAGTTAATCCCTAGATCTTGATTCTGAATGCAAAACTGAACACAAACTCATTACAGTTTCTACATTGAAGTTAATAAAATTATGAGCCTATAATTAAATGTTATGCTTGAGGATAGATTACATTATGTTTGCAACTACCAGTAGTTTTCACAAAAGATAAAGGAAGCAGACAAGCTCTGTTAGATTTATTTAGAATTTCTTGTTACAGAACATGGATACATTTTGGCATTAAATTGCATTGGATTTAAGAACACCTAGGGGGCGGAGCAAGATGGCCGAATAGGAACAGCTCCAGTCTCCAACTCCCAGCGCGAGCGACACAGAAGACGGGTGATTTCTGCATTTTCAACTGAGGTACTAGGTTCATCTCACTGGGGAGTGCCGGACGATCGGTGCTGGTCAGCTGCTGCAGCCCGACCAGAGAGAGCTGAAGCAGGGCGAGGCATCGCCTCACCTGGGAAGCGCAAGGGGGAAGGGAATCCCTTTTCCTAGCCAGGGGAACTGAGACACACAACACCTGGAAAATCGGGTAACTCCCACCCTAATACTGTGCTTTAAGCAAACAGGCACACCAGGAGATCATATCCCACACCTGGCCGGGAGGGTCCCACGCCCACGGAGCCTCCCTCATTGCTAGCACAGCAGTCTGCATATCGCGGCAAGGCAGCAACGAGGCTGGGGGAGGGGCGCCCGCCATTGCTGAGGCTTAAGTAGGTAAACAAAGCTGCTGGGAAGCTCCAACTGGGTGGAGCTCACAGCAGCTCAAGGAAACCTGCCTGTCTCTGTAGACTCCACCTCTGGGGACAGGGCACAGTAAAAATAACAAAAACAGCAGAAACCTCTGCAGACGCAAACGACTCTGTCTGACAGCTTTGAAGAGAACAGTGGATCTCCCAACACGGAGGTTGAGATCTGAGAAGGGACAGACTCCCTGCTCAAGTGGGTCCCTGACCCCTGAGTAGCCTAACTGGGAGACATCCCCCACTAGGGGCAGTCTGACACCCCACACCTCACAGGGTGGAGTACACCCCTGAGAGGAAGCTTCCAAAGCAAGAATCAGACAGGTACACTCGCTGTTCAGAAATATTCTATCTTCTGCAGCCTCTGCTTCTGATACCCAGGCAAACAGGGTCTGGAGTGGACCTCAAGCAATCTCCAACAGACCTACAGCTGAGGGTCCTGACTGTTAGAAGGAAAACTATCAAACAGGAAGGACACCTACACCAAAACCCCATCAGTACATCACCATCATCAAAGACCAGAGGCAGATAAAACCACAAAGATGGGGAAAAAGCAGGGCAGAAAAGCTGGAAATTCCAAAAATAAGAGTGCATCTCCCCCGGCAAAGGAGTGCAGCTCATCACCAGCAACGGATCAAAGCTGGACGGAGAATGACTTTGACGAGATGAGAGAAGAAGGCTTCAGTCCATCAAACTTCTCAGAGCTAAAGGAGGAATTACGTACCCAGCACAAAGAGACTAAAAATCTTGAAAAAAAAGTGGAAGAATTGATGGCTAGAGTAATTAATGCAGAGAAGGTCATAAACGAAATGAAAGAGATGAAAACCATGACACGAGAAATACGTGACAAATGCACAAGCTTCAGTAACCGACTCGATCAACCGGAAGAAAGAGTATCAGCGATTGAGGATCAAATGAATGAAATGAAGCGAGAAGAGAAACCAAAAGAAAAAAGAAGAAAAAGAAATGAACAAAGCCTGCAAGAAGTATGGGATTATGGAAAAAGACCAAATCTACGTCTGATTGGGGTGCCTGAAAGTGAGGGGGAATATGGAACCAAGTTGGAAAACACTCTTCAGGATATCATCCAGGAGAACTTCCCCAACCTAGTAGGGCAGGCCAACATTCAAATCCAGGAAATACAGAGAATGCCACAAAGATACTCCTCGAGAAGAGCAACTCCAAGACACATAATTGCCAGATTCACCAAAGTTGAAATGAAGGAAAAAATCTTAAGGGCAGCCAGAGAGAAAGGTCGGGTTACCCACAAAGGGAAGCCCATCAGACTAACAGCAGATCTCTCGGCAGAAACTCTACAAGCCAGAAGAGAGTGGGGGCCAATATTCAACATTCTTAAAGAAAAGAATTTTCAACCCAGAATTTCATATCCAGCCAAACTAAGTTTCATAAGTGAAGGAGAAATAAAATCCTTTACAGATAAGCAAATGCTTAGAGATTTTGTCACCACTAGGCCTGCCTTACAAGCGACCCTGAAGGAAGCACTAAACATGGAAAGGAACAACCGGTACCAGCCATTGCAAAAACATGCCAAAATGTAAAGACCATCGAGGCTAGGAAGAAACTGCATCAACTAACGAGCAAAATAACCAGTTAATATCATAATGGCAGGATCAAGTTCACACATAAAAATCTTAACCTTAAATGTAAATGGACTAAATGGTCCAATTAAAAGACATAGACTGGCAAACTGGATAAAGAGTCAAGACCCATCAGTCTGCTGTATTCAGGAGACCCATCTCACACGCAGAGACATACATAGGCTCAAAATAAAGGGATGGAGGAAGATTTACCAAGCAAATGGAGAACAAAAAAAAGCAGGGGTTGCAATACTAGTCTCTGATAAAACAGACTTGAAACCATCAAAGATCAAAAGAGACAAAGAAGGCCATTACATAATGGTAAAGGGATCAATTCAACAGGAAGAGCTAACTATCCTAAATATATATGTGCCCAATACAGGAGCACCCAGATTCATAAAGCAAGTCCTTAGAGACTTACAAAGAGACTTAGACTCCCATACAATAATAATGGGAAACTTCAACACTCCACTGTCAACATTAGACAGATCAACGAGACAGAAAGTTAACAAGGATATCCAGGAATTGAACTCATCTCTGCAGCAAGCAGACCTAATAGACATCTATAGAACTCTCCACCCCAAATCAACAGAAAATACATTCTTCTCAGCACCACATCGTACTTACTCCAAAATTGACCACGTAATTGGAAGTAAAGCACTCCTCAGCAAATGTACAAGAACACAAATTATAACAAACTGTCTCTCAGACCACAGTGCAATCAAACTAGAACTCAGGACTAAGAAACTCAATCAAAACCGCTCAACTACATGGAAACTGAACAACCTGCTCCTGGATGACTACTGGGTACATAACGAAATGAAGGCAGAAATAAAGATGTTCTTTGAAACCAATGAGAACAAAGATACAACATACCAGAATCTCTGGGACACATTTAAAGCAGTGTGTAGAGGGAAATTTATAGCACTAAATGCCCACAAGAGAAAGCAGGAAAGATGTAAAATTGACACTCTAACATCGCAATTAAAAGAACTAGAGAAGCAAGAGCAAACACATTCGAAAGCTAGCAGAAGGCAAGAAATAACTAAGATCAGAGCAGAACTGAAGGAGATAGAGACACAAAAAACCCTCCAAAAAATCAATGAATCCAGGAGTTGGTTTTTTGAAAAGATCAACAAAATTGACAGACCACTAGCAAGACTAATAAAGAAGAAAAGAGAGAAGAATCAAATCGACGCAATTAAAAATGATAAAGGGGATATCACCACTGACCCCACAGAAATACAAACTACCATCAGAGAATACTATAAACACCTCTATGCAAATAAACTGGAAAATCTAGAAGAAATGGATAATTTCCTGGACACTTACACTCTTCCAAGACTAAACCAGGAAGAAGTTGAATCCCTGAATAGACCAATAGCAGGCTCTGAAATTGAGGCAATAATCAATAGCCTACCAACCAAAAAAAGTCCAGGACCAGATGGATTCACAGCTGAATTCTACCAGAGGTACAAGGAGGAGTTGGTACCATTCCTTCTGAAACTATTCCAATCAATAGAAAAAGAGGGAATCCTCCCTAACTCATTTTATGAGGCCAACATCATCCTGATACCAAAGCCTGGCAGAGACACAACAAAAAAAGAGAATTTTAGACCAATATCCCTGATGAACATCGATGCAAAAATCCTCAATAAAATACTGGCAAACCGGATTCAGCAACACATCAAAAAGCTTATCCACCATGATCAAGTGGGCTTCATCCCTGGGATGCAAGGCTGGTTCAACATTCGCAAATCAATAAACATAATCCAGCATATAAACAGAACCAAAGACAAGAACCACATGATTATCTCCATAGATGCAGAAAAGGCTTTTGACAAAATTCAACAGCCCTTCATGCTAAAAATGCTCAATAAATTCGGTATTGATGGAACGTACCTCAAAATAATAAGAGCTATTTATGACAAACCCACAGCCAATATCATACTGAATGGGCAAAAACTGGAAAAATTCCCTTTGAAAACTGGCACAAGACAGGGATACCCTCTCTCACCACTCCTATTCAACATAGTGTTGGAAGTTCTGGCTAGGGCAATTAGGCAAGAGAAAGAAATCAAGGGTATTCAGTTAGGAAAAGAAGAAGTCAAATTGTCCCTGTTTGCAGATGACATGATTGTATATTTAGAAAACCCCATTGTATCAGCCCAAAATCTCCTTAAGCTGATAAGCAACTTCAGCAAAGTCTCAGGATACAAAATTAATGTGCAAAAATCACAAGCATTCTTATACACCAGTAACAGAGAAACCGAGAGCCAAATCATGAATGAACTTCCATTCACAATTGCTTCAAAGAGAATCAAATACCTAGGAATCCAACTTACAAGGGATGTAAAGGACCTCTTCAAGGAGAACTACAAACCACTGCTCAGTGAAATAAAAGAGGACACAAACAAATGGAAGAACATACCATGCTCATGGATAGGAAGAATCAATATCGTGAAAATGGCCATACTGCCCAAGGTTATTTATAGATTCAATAGCTACCAATGGAGCTACCAATGGAGTACCCCATCAAGCTACCAATGAGTTTCTTCACAGAATTGGAAAAAACTACTTTAAAGTTCATATGGAACCAAAAAAGAGCCCGCATCTCCAAGACAATCCTAAGTCAAAAGAACAAAGCTGGAGGCATCACGCTACCTGACTTCAAACTACACTACAAGGCTACAGTAACCAAAACAGCATGGTACTGGTACCCAAACAGAGATATAGACCAATGGAACAGAACAGAGTCCTCAGAAATAATACCACACATCTACAGCCATCTGATCTTTGACAAACCTGAAAGAAACAAGAAATGGGGAAAGGATTCCCTATTTAATAAATGGTGCTGGGAAAATTGGCTAGCCATAAGTAGAAAGCTGAAACTGGATCCTTTCCTTACTCCTTATACGAAAATTAATTCAAGATGGATTAGAGACTTAAATGTTAGACCTAATACCATAAAAATCCTAGAGGAAAACCTAGGTAGTACCATTCAGGACATAGGCATGGGAAAAGACTTCATGTCTGAAACACCAAAAGCAACGGCAGCAAAAGCCAAAATTGACAAATGGGATCTAATTAAACTAAAGAGCTTCTGCACAGCAAAAGAAACTACCATCAGAGTGAACAGGCAACCTACAGAATGGGAGAAAATTTTTGCAATCTACTCATCTGACAAAGGGCTAATATCCAGAACCTACAAAGAACTCCAACAAATTTACAAGAAAAAAACAAACAACCCCATCAAAAAGTGGGCAAAGGATATGAACAGACATTTCTCAAAAGAAGACATTCATACAGCCAAGGGACACATGAAAAAATGCTCATCATCACTGGCCATCAGAGAAATGCAAATCAAAACCACAATGAGATACCATCTCACACCAGTTAGAATGGCGATCATTAAAAAGTCAGGAAACAACAGGTGCTGGAGAGGATGTGGAGAAATAGGAACACTTTTACACTGTTGGTGGGATTGTAAACTAGTTCAACCATTATGGAAAACAGTATGGCGATTCCTCAAGGATCTAGAACTAGATGTACCATATGACCCAGCCATCCCATTACTGGGTATATACCCAAAGGATTATAAATCATGCTGCTATAAAGACACAAGCACACGTATGTTTATTGCGGCACTATTCACAATAGCAAAGACTTGGAATCAACCCAAATGTCCATCAGTGACAGATTGGATTAAGAAAATGTGGCACATATACACCATGGAATACTATGCAGCCATAAAAAAGGATGAGTTTGTGTCCTTTGTAGGGACATGGATGCAGCTGGAAACCATCATTCTTAGCAAACTATCACAAGAACAGAAAACCAAACACCGCATGTTCTCACTCATAGGTGGGAGCTGAACAATGAGATCACTTGGACTCGGGAAGGGGAACATCACACACCGGGGCCTATCATGGGGAGGGGGGAGGGGGGAGGGATTGCATTGGGAGTTATACCTGATGTAAATGACGAGTTGATGGGTGCTGACGAGTTGATGGGTGCAGCACACCAACATGGCACAAGTATACATATGTAACAAACCTGCACGTTATGCACATGTACCCTAGAACTTAAAGTATAATAATAATAAATAAATTAAAAAAATATGCAAAAGAAAAAAAAATTTATGAAAGTTAGGCAGTATTTATAAGTTTGTGGAATTCTTGGAAAAAAGAATAAATAAAATATTAAATCCCTTTTTCTAAAAAAAAAAAAAAAAAAAAAAAAGAACACCTAGTATGCAACTTCACATAGACAACTGCCAGTATAGATAATTACAATTTAGCTAAGCGAGAAGAGAATCAAATATATTATGGATGTTATAGTATAATAAACGAATTTGGTAAAGAGAGTCATCCTAATAAGGTTAATTTTAGGCATAATTGCACAAACCCTGGCATCACTGAAGATAAACAATATAATCCTCTCAATAGGCTTTTTAATAAGTCTGTATAAAATGTTTACGGGACATGAACAAATTTTTATTTTCTTATACTGGATCCAATAAAAAGAGGTGAAAGAATGAGAATAAATATTCCTTCTTTGATTTTTGTGTTTTCTCATAAACATTTCAAATTACAAAAGACCTAGCACCGAATTGACAATTACAGTCACCACCAAAATAAAAGATATCTGGTTTGAGTTGTTGAAAAAAGTGCAGACCTGAAATATGCAAGTTCTGTATTTCTTATTCAGGACATCTTGTACATACTGCAATCTCTACACTAAAAGCATTAAAGTTATTTTTCCCCTAATTTCTGTATGTCAATCAAATATTTGAATCTATTGACACTTTAAGGCAGAGCTTTGATAGTCTGCTCCTTCTGTACCTTGTCAATCTTTTTTTAGCCTTAAACTTGCTGTCTTCTCCAGGTTTCCTCTCTAGGACACCTGGCTGCACCCTAGTTCTACATCTTAGTAGATATTACTAGTGGTCACTAACATTCAATTTTCTCTAATGTCAGGAATATGGAAGACAGATTCCCGGGGTGAAAGGGCCCTGGAACTTTTTCTGGCCAAAAGACAAAGTATGGAGGTGAAAAGCTTGTGTGCTTTTTTCCAGTTGCTCTGGACCAGACAAAGCTACTGAGAAGATGACATCTTCCAGATAGTATAGCTGATAGTATAGGACAGTAAGCCTATATCACCTGGGTTCCTGGGTGTAAAAGAGCCCTCCACCAGTCCACTTTGTACATACTATATGACTGAGAAAGAAACATTTTTATGTTAAACAAATTGGATTTTTGGAGTTGTTTTAGGGTTCTTTTCTGCCAACCAAAACCTAGTCCAACCAAATTAGTAAACGCCTTTACACAGGATATTTTCCACTCTCACTGTTCCTATCAAAACTGTTTTCGTCTTAGCTGTTTCACTATATTAGAAAGGTGTTTAAAAATCTCACTTATACGAAAATATTCATAGATACAGATACCCCTCGGTGGTAGGAAAGAGGCGATGAGAAGCCAAAGACAAGGGTGAAGTGACAATGTTGTTACCCAAGGAAGTAACTGTTGGCGGAATATCGTAGCGCTACAGCTGACTGATAGGGGAACGTAATTCAGAGTGAAAGCCCATCCTTATTTCTGTCTGTGGTTCCAATAAAAGGCTAGTGCTTCCTGAACACCTAAACCTTTCTCCGTTAGCTC
The DNA here is from genome assembly GCF_043159975.1 of Macaca nemestrina. Lineage (NCBI taxonomy): Eukaryota > Metazoa > Chordata > Mammalia > Primates > Cercopithecidae > Macaca > Macaca nemestrina. The sequence continues at coordinate 62,376,084 of NC_092135.1, read as the reverse complement.
GTGTGCATCTAAGCTCAGAAATCAGTTGCTTCTTAAAGGGTAGATAATTTTTAAAGTTAAATTTATTCAAGTGTTAATATGAAAAATAACCATAGCTCTAGTTCAGGAAGGTAAAACATGTGAGAAAAGAGATAAGACATTAACTTCTTGAGTACGTAACAAGCAGAAATATTACATACTTCCTCCCCTCAGTTTTATTTTCCACAGCAGACATTTTACACACTCTCCAAAATTAATAAGTAATATTTTGTCATATTTAATTCATGCTGTTTTTTAAAGAAGCAAAACTTTATAGCCTTCTCCCTTCTTTCCTTTCCAAAGGTAATACCATTCACAAATTTTATGTCTATTTTTGTATTTCTATCACATATGTAACTACCCATAAATGATATGTGTTATTTTCTGTGTATTAAATGTAGTTATTATCCTATACATATTGTTCTATAACTTGCTTTAAAAACAACAAAATAAAAAAGCCCCGTCTATATAAGGGAAATGTGGAAAGGTAGCTACAAGCTGTAATGTAAAGGTTTTCTACAATAAAATGCCAATCAAACTTTAAAAAAATAAATAAATAAAAATAAATGTATTTTTGAAGTTTATCCGTGTTGGTATCTATCTATCTGTCTATCATCTATCTAGCTAGCTAGCTAGCTATCTTATCTTTCTATCATCTATTGTTATATAATTCTATCTAGCTATGTGTGTGTGTGTATATTTCACTTTTGCTGTTTTTTAAGGTTATATCAAAGTTTATTTATTTCCTGTATGTTTTTATTTGTGTTTTTATGAGGTTTGCATTATTACAAATAATTCTACAAAAATATTCTAAGTTGTATCTTCTTATGAGAGTTTTTGTTTGTGTTGTTTATGTTGTTTTTGTTTCTGTTGTTAGACTATCTACCTAGGAATTGAATTGCTGGATTGTAGATTTTGTAAATTTTCTGTATTACAGGTCCTGCCAAAATGCTTTTGTAGTTGGTCCTGATACTTTAAACCCCTACCAGCAGGGGTATGAGAACTTAGGTATGGGGATTACCTACATCCTCATCAACACTTGCTGTTACAGACATTTTTTTTGTTTTTGTTTTTTTTGCCAGTTGGATTGTTATGAAATAGTATTTTAATAATACTAATGGATGTGAATTTATTTTCATGGGATTGTGTTAATTAAAAATTTAAGTTTCCTCTTCTGATATTTGCTCAAATTTTTTGCACATTTTACTATTTGGTCGTATTTGTATCACTTAGAGGAGTTAAAACAAGTTTTTAAAATTCTAATTCCTGGTCATCTGTGTTTCAAATGTCTTCTCTCAGGATACGGCTTGTACTTAAACATTGTTTATAGTGTCTTTAGTGCAGAGGCTTTAATTTTGATCTGGCCCAATTACATCATCCATTCCTTAATAACTTATAAGTGTTTGACATCCGAAGGCCACAGACATTTTATATTTTTATCTTTTTGTTTGAGATGGAGTCTCACTCTGATGCCCAGGCTGGAGTGCAGGGGCGCGATCTCGGCTCACTGCAATCTCCACCTCCTGGATTCACGCTATTCTCCTGCCTCAGCCTCCTGAGTAGCTGGGACTACAGGCGCCTGCCACCATGCATGGGTGATTTTTTTTGTATTTTTAGTATAGACAGGGTTTCACTGTGTTAGCCAGGATGGTTCGATCTCCTGACCTCGTGATCCGCCTGCCTCGGCCTCCCAAAGTGCTGGGATTACAGGCGTGGGTCACTGCACTGGCCCATTTTTGTCTTCTTATATGTAAGCTTTAATCCTTTTAGAATTTATGTATGTGTATACTGTTGAGTTGTATTATTATTATTATTGTTTAGTATGAGAAGCTAACATCCCAATGCCATTTTTGAGTAGTTTGTTAATAACATATTTTCAATGCCTCTTTTATTATTTAACAAGTTTACCTCTATGCATACTTCTATTTCTGAGATTGTTATTTAGTTCCAGTGATCAATTTGTGTTTTTGTGTTCTATAGCCACATTGTATTAATTAACATGGTTTTCCACACAAATCTTCATTTCTAGTGAAGCAAGACCTCTTTACTGCTTGTACTTCTTTGAAAAATGTTTGGCTAGTCTTAGAGCTTCGTTCTTCTACAAAGAGCTAAGAATCAGTTTGTCAAGGTGTATGAAAAATCCTATTGTGCTTTGAATTTGAATTTCATTGTATTTATAGATGATCATGGCATTTTAACTCATCTACATAATACTAATATATGTGAATAAAGAATTGATCCATACTCTAGCCTTTAATGCTAAGCAACAAACAGCATTTATGTATCACTTCCCAATCTAATGGGACTCTCAAGAAATGTGAACCTGTGTTGGAGGTACTTTAGAAAGAAGAGCAGGTGGTGTTTAAAAATGGAAAAGAATTTGGAGACGATTCAATTTTAAAAACAGAAATAGGAAATGAGCAAAAAAAAAAAAAAAAAAAAAGTAACCATGGCAGAGAATGAAATGACATGAGGTGTGTGGATGGGGGAAGGGAGTGCTGGGAGGAAATCACACAAGAATGCTAGTTGCATTTTGGACCCTTCAGTGTCCTGAAATTGGAAACTTTTCGAGTGTGTTTCAAAGTAGCAACCCCTTCCCACAAATAACAAATAAATTAGTTTCAATAACTATTGCCAAGTTCAAGCTGCAGAATCTCCTGGTTTAAATGGTCTGTGCCGATGCATTCTTGTGCACCCCACTTCCCTGTCAGCTTTGTTGTTGATTGGATACTGATGAATGGCATTGCTGTGCTCCACTGCAGCACTTTATAAATAACATTGCACAGTAGATACAGTACAATGGCAATTCCTATTTCTGCAGTGATTGGACTGGTTGGAAACAAATGATTTCCCTAATAGTGGGCTTTGGATGGATATAGGTGCTGGATTCATCTCTAAAAAATGTGTCAACAAGCTATTAAAACAAGATGTATATAATTTTATGATGACTGTGAACATTTTAGGTAAAAGGCAAACTTACTATTTAAATGTACTTGTACTGCCATAAGTGAAAAAAAAATCCTAAATAAAACAAATTGATACCAGGAGAAATGTCAAGCGCACTGTACATATTTGTTAGATAAACATTACTGTTTGGCATTAACTAATGTTAATATTTGTGTCCCTAGTGTTCCTCTTTAATATTATTTCTGAAGAACACTTGTGTTTTATCAAAGACTTGTTTAAATGAAAGCATATTTAATTACCAGATATTTGACAAAAATACACAAGTCATCAGAATTTCAAGATTGTCTACTTACAGGAATATTTTCCCTACCAAAAATGATGTCATTAAATGTAAGTCAACCATTTACATCAACTGATTAGGGATTCTGTAATAAGAATGCCAAGTGAACAGTTAAATTTAAAAGACCCAAGCATAAATTCTGTAAGAAATTGACAATGGAGATGATAGGATTTGTAGACTTTGGTAATCATTAGAACCTCAAGGGGCTATATTGTCATTTCATCAAATTCTGCAATTTTATTGATAAGAACCAAGTAAGAAGTCTTCTATAATTCAAAGGTTACATACAAAATCATTTTAATGTCAAGGTGCTGCTTCCCTCTCCTGTCATATGGTGCTACCTCCTTCCTCTCTGCATGAAAACCCAAAAACTCCAACCTGCAGAATGTCTGAAAACTCTTTGTCTTTGTCACACTCTCTTGCTTACTAGTTTTGAAAATGTTCCTTCAGCTTAGAATGCCATTTGTGCCACCATCTAATCCACCCTGATAACCTCCTAAATTTTCCTTGCTAAAAACAAGAATTAGTGACATTCATTGCATGTTTACTATATACCAAGCACTGTTTTAAGCCCATGACATGACTTAACTCATTAAATCCTCATGTCGATCTGTCAAAGTACATAACACACCATTTGATAGATGGAAAAACTGAAACACTGAAATATTATGTAAATTGTTAAAGAAGGAGAAGCCAGATTACCAGATTAAAACCTGAACTATATCTTCAGGGCAGGATATTTTGACCACTGTGTTAGACTGGCAACACATAGGATTCAACCCAAACTTCACTTGTTTTTGCAAATCTTCTCCCACTCAGGGAGTCTCTTTTCTGAGTATCCACAAGATCACTACACATAGCACTTTCCATGGTGAATATTAATAGATTTCATTATTGTCTCTCCTACTGTGAGCATCTTGAAAGCAAAAAGCAGCATTATATAGGATTAAGAGTTTGGACCTGGGATTGGACAGACCTGGATTTGAATCCCAGGTCTGTCACTTATTCAAAGAGTGGCCTTGGCAAATTACTTAACCTATTGAAGCTCCATTTTTATCATCTGTAAAATTGAGATAATATTTGCTTCTTTATAATGTTGTATTAGAAGAATTAAATGCATTACAATACATAATTGTTCAATGTAAATTAGCTATTATAATTATTATCTGTATTTTCTAAGTTGAGTACTGTCATAGTGGTAGATGCATTTTTTTTTTTTGCATAAATAGGGCTATAAGGGACATAGATAAACCAGCTTGTATTCTGAATTTACTAACTAGTGACACATATGTTTCACAAACTCTGAAGATTAATCTTCAATATACAGAAATATACCTCGTTTAACTATGCTATCTTGCAGTTTATGGTCCTCCCTTTGCCATCTTAGCTGACGCATCAACTCAGGCTACCTAGGATATTATTTAGAGCACAGGGAATGGATATGATTTTATGCATTGGTGTTTCCTGTACTGAGGAAGGATGGGCATTGAAGAATCAAGCCTTTTAAATAGCTCCTAAAGCAGATGGAAGGAGCTATTGTAGCGATCTGAGCCACTAAGTTGCTGCATGACCTGCAAGATTTTATTCTACTTTTGCCCTTGAAAAAAGGAAAACAAAACTACAAAACTCTTGGCTTTCTTCATCCATAGGCCCTCCTGTGTACATCTGTGTGTGCAGAAGTGTGACCCTCACACTGTCTTTGTTGATAAGGATAGGGATTGCTGGCTGAGAACCACAGTAGGAGGAAGGAGTCATAGTACCTGAAATGTCTGCGTTTAAAAATATGGCCTTATAGTTGTAACACTGGAGATCATGTAGACAAACAAGCAAATAGCAAGAAGCAGACAAATAAGCATGAAGAAATGACCTTCTCTCAAAATAATAAAGCCCCTCAGGAGGAAACCCACTATAGATCCAATGTCAAAGCACAAGGGGCTCACCGGTATGTACATACACACACTCCTGCCTCAGCTTCCCAAGTAGCTGGGATTATAGGCATACACCACCACACTCAGCTAATTTTTTGCATTTAGCAGACACAGGGTTTCACCATGTTGGCCAGGCTGGTCTCAAATTCCTGACCTCAGGTGATCCACCCGCCTCAACCTCCCAAAGTGCTGGGTTTACAGTCGTGAACCACTATGCCCAGCCTCTTTCTCATATTTAAAGTCTCCTTTTAAATACCATCTCAGTGAGGCCTTTCCTGGCCACCTAACCCCTGCACCTTCTATTCTTTATCATTAGCTCTATTCACACCTTCATAAAACACTTTGCAATTCCAATTATAGGTTTTTGTTAGTTTGTTTATACTTGCTTATCGTCTTTCTTCTCTACTAGGCTGTGAGCTCTAAGAGGGACCCTACTCTGCATTAGGTAGGTGTTCTGTAGCATTTGTTGACTGAAGAATGGACGAATACATGGATAGTCCCATGAGTCAGTCACATGAATGGAGCCCTAATCCAAGAGTTTCTTATGTTCATGAGGATCCAACAATGAATGGCCCTGATTTTTTCTCTTTTCTATGGCAGAATTGTGAGTGTGAAGCCAATTTAGAGAAGGACTTCACCTGGCAGTGTGTCTGAATCCTAGAGAAGGTAAGAACAAACTGAGTATTTCATATGTATTTGTTATGTTCAAGGGAACTTAGGGAATAAAAAGTTGAACAAGATGTGATCTTGGCTGGGCATGGTGGCTCACGCTTGTAATCCCAGCACTTTGGGAGGCTGAAGCGGGCAGATCTGAGGTCAGGTGTTTGAAACCAGCCTGGCCAACACGGTGAAACCCCATCTCTACTAAAAATACAAAAAATTAGCCGAGTGTGGTGGCGGGTGCCTGTAATCCCAACTACTCGGAAGGCTGAGGCAGGAGAATCGCTTACACCTGGGAGGTGGAGGTTGCAGTGAGCCAAGGTTGCGCTACTGCACTCCAGCCTGGGCAACAAGAGCAAAACTCTGTCTCAAAAAAAAAAAATAAATAAAAGAAGTTGTGATCTCTTTCCTGACTCATCTTACAGTTTAGGGAGTTAGAGTTGTCCTATAAGTAGATAAGTATAGCATGAATGTGGTAGACAGGCCAGCACTTTGTGTTAAGTGCTGTTGTGTTACTGGGTGCTATAAGTGCTGTGGGAGAACATAGACAGTATTTGGCTTTTTAAAATAGTATTTTGAAGGCGGTGATTTCATGCTCTGATTTAATCTATTCTGTACAATCAATGGGCTTATGTATCTTTGGGTCTATATGCCATTGAAAAAAATCTAGAGTGGAACTGGCAAATCCACCTGTTCACCATTCACTTATTGATTATGTCAGAAAATATTTTTCAGTCTCCTACAAAGGAACAGGCACTGTGCCTATTGTGCTAGGTACCAGGGATATTGCTATAAACAAGAGAGAGAAGTTCTGTGTTGTCACAATGCCCTTACATTCATGAGAAAGACAGATGTTAAATAAGAATGATAATGTCAGATTTTGATAAGTATTATGATGGAAAGAGAGTGGTGAGATTTAGAACCAGTGGCGTGGTGTGGATCACTTTAGGTATGCTGATGAGGAGAGACTTCCTTAGGGAAGGTGACATCTGACCTGAAGCATGAGGGATGATCATGAGCTGCTCATAGGAGAGCGGCAGGAAGAGCCTTGCATTCAGACAGCATCAAAAATCAGGGCTTGAGGCAGGAGAGAGCTGTGTGTGTAAGACTGTGGGAAGTCAGTATAGTTGAGCCTAGTGGGGATGGGGATAAGAGGAGGTCATTGAGGCAGAACACATTGGACCTGTGGCTTTGCTTAGGACTTTGAATTTTATCCTAAATTTTATCCTAAGAAAGATAAGAAGAAGTTGTTGAAGTATTATAAGCATGGGATTGACAGGCTCTGATTTGTATTACTAAAGGGTTACTTCAGAAGTAAAGAGAAGGAATTGTGCTATGGTCTGAAAGTGTGCCCCAAAATTCATATGTTGAAACTTAATATCTTTTGTGGCAGTATTAAGATTCGGGGTCTTGGATAAAGAAAATGTGGTACATATACACCAAGGAATACTATGCAGTCATAAAAAAAAAACAGTCATAAAAAAGAACAAGATCATGTCCTTTGCAGGGACATGGATGGAGCTGGAGGCCATTATCCTTAGCAAACTAATACAGAAACAGAAAACCAAATGCTGCATGTTCTCACTTATAAGTGGGAGCTAAACGATGAGAACACATGGACACATAGAGGGGAACAACACATACTGAGGCCTATTGGAGGGTGGAAGGTGGCAGAAGGTAGAGGATCAGGAAAAATAACTAATGGGTACTAGGCTTAACACATGGGTGATGAAATAATCTGTACAACAAACCCCTATGACATAAGTTTACCTTGTAACAAAGCTGAACATGTATCCCTAAACATAAAACACAAGTCAAAAAAGAAAAGGGTTGGATTCTTTTGGGAATTGATTAAGTTGCTAGGTTGTCATGAATAGTTTAGTCCCTATGAAAGGGCTGGAAGGACTAGCTTAGGTTCTTCTGCCATGTGCCATCACAGCATTTATCCTTTTTTGCCCTTTTGAGCCCTTCCACCATGTAAGGGTACCTAGGTGGCCCCATCTGTGAGGAAAGGGTCTTCACAAGAGACACTGGACCTGCCAGCACCTTGATCTTGGACTTCTCAGCCTCTAGAACTTTGAGAAATAAATTTCCATTTTTCATAAATTACTCAGTCTCAGATGTTTCGTTATAGTATCACAAACAAACAAAGACAGTATGTAAAGAGAGTATGAGTAAAATTTTAACTGTCTTTAATGATCACGATTAGACTCATCTTTCTATTTACATAATACAGCTCCACAAAAGAGTATTGAGTAACTTCTACATGGCAAGCATTGTGCAAAAACAGAAAGTTATTGTTGCAGGATTTGATCTATAATATTACTGGGCTTTTCTGTGGGGACAGAACTGCCATATTTTTCAAAATTGATTTCTTCATTCAATTTCAATTTCCTTTTCATGATTAGCTAAATCGAAAGCAAATGTTTAGGGTCCTTTTAACCTGCTCACCTCAAACTCTCTTTCTCTTTCTGAAAAGATCTGTAATTTCCCAAAGTAGTGCGTGGCTGTGGCATATAGTACTTATCCCGAAGAAGCAGGTTCTGCTGGGGGTTCATGCTTGAGTCCATTTTTCTTATCTTTCTCAAATGGCCGAAGTTAACTGATTTGAAAGGGCCTCATTTTAAATTACATTCATTCAGTGAAAACAGAAATTAACACTTAGAGACATCTATATGCTAATGATTGTAGCTCAGGGAATTCACTTCTAACCTTTTCAAAAGGCACTGGTAAAGAGCCATTTCACTTGAAAGCAACTTAGTAAAACTGGTAGATTAATTAAATACCATAAAATTTCTTTAAGAATCTTTATTTCATTTATCATTTATGCCACTATTTTTTCTTTTTTATGTGAGCTACCTTGGTTCATATTGTGCCTTCTAGGACACATTATTTAGCAGATTATTTGACATGAATAATGCAGAATCCAGCGTGGTAATGTGATGCTATGAGTTTGGAAGATAGTAAAAGAACAAAAGACAAACAAAGGAAATCTGTTCATCGAGGCCACCCCTAGTTCATGCTGCAGCTTTGTGCATTTTTTTTTTTTAAGCATCCTCTGTCAGTGAAGCCCTGGGCAAGGGGATAAGCCCGGGAGTAGTAAATGGAGTCTAGGTACAAACTCCACTTGCTCCTTCAGCCGCTTGCCCTGTGTAGTGAACAAATTGCACAGCTACACACGGCATCCTTTAGTGGCTCTCTGTCTCATTGCTCCATCTTACTTATGTGTGTTCACCTTGTCTCCACTTATTTTCATCCATGATTTCATGTCTTTAAATTTTACTAGCAGGGAAAAGTAAGCTTTTCCCGTCTACCCATGCCCTGAAGAGTAAACTCTGACAAGGATTCATTTTAGAGTAGGATACATTTTGTTAAGCTGCCTGAAGGGGAGACCATGTGCCTGAACAGGGCAGCCCCTTCAGAGGATACATCCATGAAGTAAAAAGAACTTGCTATTAATTGCACATGCAATATATCATTCTTACTTTCTGAATAAGCAACAAGAACTGCACATTTTAGGGCATGGGAGTTGCAGTCAGACCTGCTTGTGAACCCTGGTTCAGCCTGACACTAGTTGTATGACTTTATGCATATTATTTAATCTCTTTGAGCCTTTGCTTTTTCATCTGTAATATGGGGACAATAACATGGACTGGGAGGGTTAAATGAGAACATGCATGTAAAATGCTTGGCACAGGGTAAATGCTTGGTAGAAGATAAGACCTGAAGTGGTGAGGATAAATTAAACAAACAAACATTTGAAAACATTGCTGCTCTCAGAAGCTGTACCCTAGAATATGTTTCCCAAAGCTGAAATAAGGGACCTCAGACACCCAAGCTGGCAATATTGTACGACTTCTTTGCTGTATATTCTTTATTCAAGCTTCCCTCATACTTTATTTCTCTTTGACCAACATCCTCAAAAATGCTACTCTGGAGTCATCAATGTGGATCATATTAATAAATGTGTCCAAGGTATATTTATTTTTATTTCCCCATTTTTTAACAACTATAAAATTGAGTAAGTTTTGACACATATTTGCACCCATAAAACCTTCACCATGATCAAAATAATAAACTTATCCATTATCCCCAAATGTTTCTTTGTGCAATTTTGTTATCCCTCACCTTTACTCTTCCACCCTATATCTTCACTGCCCCTTCCCCATCCCCAGGCAACAACTAATCTGCTTTCTGCCCCTACAGATTACTTTGCATTTGCCAGAATTTGATATAAATAGAATCACATCCATTCATATGTGCTCTTTTTTGTTGTTGTCGGTGGTGGTCTGATCTGGCTTCTTTCACTCAGCATAATTACTTCTAGGTTTATTGTTAAGGTAAACATTTTGACCCTAGTGAGGCATCATTTCTGCCTGAGCAGCATCCATTTTGTTGCATGTATCAATGATTTATTCCTTTTTCTTGCTAAGTACTAGTTCATTGTAGAGCTATACCACTATTTATCCATTCACCTGTTGATAGACAGTTGGATTGTTTTCAGTTTGGGGTTACTAAACTGGAGTTAATAAATTTTCCATGAGCACTCAAATACAAGTCTCGGCATGGACATTTTTTCATTTCCTTTAGGGAAATACCTAGGAGTGGAATGGCTAGATCATACCATACAGTGAGTGTATGTTTAACTTTTAAAGTAGTCATTAAATTGTTTTTCAAAGTGGTTGTGCCACTTTACACTCTCTCCATCACCGTTTGAGAGTCTCAGTTCCTCTGTTTTCTCACCAACACTGGGTGTGGTTGGTCTTTTTAATTTCAGCTATTTTAAGAGTGATGTAATGGTATCTCATTGTGATTTTATTTTTAATTTCCCTAATGACTGTCATGTACTTCTTCCCAATCCTTATATCCTCTTTGATAAAGTGGTTATTCAAATTTTTTGCTCTGCTTTAAAAATTAGAATGCTTTCTTATTGAATTTTTGGTGTTATTTATATAATTGCATCCAAAATATATACAAATCCTAATAAAAGATTTGTTTCCAAAGTATATAATATGCAATTTCCCCCCATTTGTGATTGTGTTTTCATGTACTTTATCACATCTGTTAAAGAGAAGTTCTTAATTTTGATGATGCTCAATTTTCCATTTGATCTTTTAGAGATCTCTTCCTAAACCAAGATTACCAAATTTTCTCCTGTTTCCTTTGAGAAGTTTTATATATTCAGATTTTATATGTAGATCTATAATCCACTTCCAGTAAACTTTTTCATATGGTGAAAGGTATAACTCAATGTCATTTTTTTAATATATAGATCTTCAATTGTCTGAGTACCACTTGTTGAAAACACTCTTCTTTGTGCACTGAATTGCCTTTGTGCCTTTGTCAAAAATCAGTTGATCATATATGTATGGATTTATTTATGGACTCTCCTCAATTCTGCTCCATTATTCTATTTGTCTATTTTTAAGGCCATGGTATATTTTGAAAACTTTTAATTCTTGAGACAGTTTGTTGAGTGTCATTCCATCATTCTCTTCCTCCTTCCATGTACCTCAATTTGACAACTCTATAATTTTCTATTTTAGTGAAATGTAGACAAAGTGAATTTAGCCAATAATGTAAAATTGGTCTAAAGGCTTTCTTTACCTTTTGTCAGTTCTGTTTCCCACTATTCATTTTTATTTCATTTTTTTATATTTTGTGCTTTTATGGCCGGGGCATGGGGGTGTGTGGTGGAGATATGATATAAATAGCTTGACAAACTGCTTTCTATCATATATAAACTTACAGAATCCTCAAATTGCTCATGGTGGCATGGGGAGTGGCAGTGGAAAAATCAAATAAAGAACCCAAAACAAACACTAAACCCTCTCAAAAAGATTCCTGCTAATGAATTTGTCCGTTTCTAAATTTTACCTAAGTTTTCTCTGTTGTTTGTTATATACACAGAGAGAAATATGTTCACTTTTGTTTTAGACGTGACAATAGGGGTTCTGGAAAGCAGAGGCAGGTTGGAAATCTCAGGCAGATCCAGCTGAGCCTGCTTGAGAACAGGGCTTTCTCAGGTAGGATTCCACTTGTAAATCCCAGCTGTCAAACTGTGAGGGACACAGCTTCAGAGGAAGAAAGAGCCAGCCTGTGGGAGGAGTCCAGAGAGTGTGTTTGTTGCAAACTGGAAGGCAGGGGAGGTAGTTATCAGCCCTTTAATAGGTCCAAGCTGATTGGCGAGCCCCTTCTTGATGCTAATGAGGCTATTTTTATACTGATAGCTCTATTATTCCCCACTATTGTCATGGTTACATGGACAAAAGGAGAAAGCGAATGTAAACTTTCTGAATAAAGGAGATAGCATGAAATTGGAATCATTTAATCATTTATTCTAACAAAAAAAAAAAAAAAAAAGAACCAAGTCCTTCCAGAGATGAGTTAATGAACTCTGGTTTCCCCCGAGGCTATAATCCTCCACAGACATCAGTCTCCTCATCTGTTAAAATGAGGGGGTTGGACTAGATGATCTCTGAGGTCCCTTCCAGCACTGAAAATTCTATGACTCTATGATTATTTAATGTATTTCCTAGTGACTGGAAGTTTTGCGTTTACCATATGCAGAAATGAAACAAAGGAAACCTAACTTGGAAAGTTTGAAATTTTATTTGTATCACAAGCTTGATTTTGAAGGAGATGTTTGAATTCAAGAAATTGATGTCTACTATATTTTAGACTACATATAGTCACCTGTCCATCTAGTAGCATCTAGAGGGGGTCGTGGGGAGCATGGAAACATTCAAAAACCTCTCTGGCTTGGGTTAGAGGTGCAATTCAATATTCATGATATGTTACCAAGGAAAATAACCTGATATCTGTGCTAACTCCAATCCTCTTTCAAAATGCTTCTCAAACACAATTTGGCAGGAACACATCAAGCTAATATGGCAGATGTGGTTCTCACTTGCCATTTGTCAAAGCTGTGCCTGACCAAATCAGAATGTTTATCTGTAGACTTGAGCAGGCCCTACAGACAGTAAAAGAAAGAATCAGAATCCTTTCAGACAGATTATTAAGCAGATTATTAAGGCTGTTATATATTTGGGCCACAAATGAGCAGAGCTTTATTTTATTCTGTAATTTTTTTCATATCATAGCATCTATAGAGAATGAGCATATTGCTGGAATCAACTACCTGAAAGTGTTAGTTCATTAATCCCCTATTTCTGTTCATAACATCACCTAAGTTTCTTTCAGTCTATACCTAGTGTTTCAGGAAAAAGGTTACAAATGTTGCATTAGCTGTGTACAGTTTTAGCCTTAGCATGAATCACCTTCTGTAGACTTATCCTCCAGAAACTTATAATTGGCTTGGGCAGATAAGACTTCAACAATAAGCACTCTTAGTAGGGGCCCAGGGGATGAGAAATGTCCATATATTAGATGCTTTCTGTGTACCAGGAACTGGGCAGACTTCACACTCTGAGGTAGGTGGCCTCATTTTTGTTCTATAGATTAAAATCCCAAGTCAAGGGAGCTAAAAAAGGAAACACACAAAAACCATGGAGGCATATCTAGTAAGCTGTGGTGATCTGAAGTTCGAATCCTGGTTGATCTGACACCAAGACCTGTCTCATTCCCACAGCACTTGGGATGACATACGCATTTCACCCCAACCCATCTGTCAAAACTGAGTCACTGATGGAGCTCTACTTGGAGTGCTGGTTGAGATAGTTTCTCAGTGCACCTCTGGGATCAGAGGGAGGTGCCTTGGTTCACTTGTGATGTAACATGGATTCTCAATATTGCCTATACTTGCCTTAGCTCTGGCTGGCTAAATAAGTGGCACACACCTAAGTTATTGGAGAAAAGAAAAGCAAGGAAATCTTACTGAGTCTCCAGTGTTCCCGGAAAATTTTTCAGAAACCTTGGAAGATGAACCAGTCTTGATGGATGGGCAGAATTTGAATAAGTGGACAAAAAGCAAACCAGCCCTCTAAAAAGAACGCCAGAGGCAGAGGCAACAAGAGAGCAGATCTTTAAGGCAAAGATGGTGTAATTTTTATGAAGCTGAGACACTTGCCTTCATGCCTGTGTTAACAATGGGGCGATGGAATACACGTAGATTGTTTAAACTGGTTCAAAGCCCTTTCACATTTACACCGCTTGAACAATCTCTCTGTGTTTCATTAGTTGCCAATAAGTTATCCCTTTGTTTCTGCGTTTGGTTTTATGGATTCTATTGTTGTAACGATGAGAGCACAGGGAAACCATGTAATGACAGGGAGAAGCACTCGCTGGGGGGAGAAAAAAGCACTTTGAAGCGGTGGGACTCCCAGGCTGCATCTGGGCACAATGCCAGCTTTTCTGCAGCTGAAGAACTTGCCACAGAAACAGCTGGCAATAGCTACAATTCACCTGTAATAAAGACAACCGATACCGACCACTCAGCACGCTAATCAATGATTTAATAATTGTGTCAATGAAACAGATTATTCAATTGGCTTCGGGGGACTGTAGCCCCCCTCTGCAGTCATATACTGCCTTTGAGAATGGCCTAGCCTTCCCCAACTGACTCACACATTTCCCTCCAGTACTTTTATTTTAAGACTCTCCTGGTTACAACTTTTATGTCAAAATATATTGGAACATCATATGCCCCTTAGACCAGTGTTTATTGACATTTATGGAAGTGCCAGGAAATTCCAGTGAGTGAATAGAGCCTTTCCTCACTCTGTCTACAGAGGTTTGTAGAATCTGTCCCTGGTGTTAGCACTGTCCCCTTGGGGGTCATAGAATATCCTTTCTCCAAACGAGCTGCTACTTCCTGGGATGCATCCTAGTTCAGTATGACTAAGGGGGTTTGGCAAGAAAGAGTATATATTAGGCTTCATTGCATTTTGAATTTTTACTGCCTTTTCCCTCTTCCTCTGCAATACTGTGAGTCGTTCTCAAACTTAGTTAAGGTTTAATCCAATTATAAGTAAGAGTTTCCTATGGAGGATCTGGGACAACTTTTTCCTCCACATTTACTGGTGGACAAATGAAGAGACACAACAAAACGTGGAAAAGTCTATTCCTTGGCTTTTTCTTGGCACGAACAGTAGGCTGCTGGTATCCCCCGTCCTCTGCAGTCCTCTTGCACAAACCCCTCAGACTGTGGCCTCGGGAGGCGTGTGGGAGTTTGGTTGGAGAGTGTGGGATGGCTGGTGGTCATAGCAGTTCTCGTGATCACTTTGCTGCCACTTCCTGCTCAGGAAGTTTTCCCACAGTAGTGCTTCTTTTTCCACTCTACCTTCTTAATCTCATACTAAATGGTTTAATTGACTACTGTCTAAGCTCTCATGTGTTACTTAAACCTAGTAGATTTTAGAATGTGAGCATTAATGATATTGGGTCAGCTAGAGTTAAGTTTTGCAGCTGGTGAGCCTATCATAACATTTGACTTTTATAAGAAAAAAAATAGGGATATACGTAATTGCATAATTGGCTCTTAAAACTTCTTGGTAGGTATGCAGGATCTCAAATAGGAAGTCAAATAGAAAAAGAATCAGAACCTACCCCTAACCAGCAAGGGTAAACTAGCTTATTTATTTATTTATTTATTTATTTTAATTTTTGAAACAGTGGCACGATCATAGCTCACTGCAGCCTCAAACTCCTAGGTCCAAGCAATTCTCCTGCCTCAACATCCTGAGTAGCTGGGAGCTCAGGCACCCACTACCATGACAGGCTAATTTCTTATCTTCTCGTGGAGACAGGGGTCTCCCTGTGCTGCCCAGGTTGGTTGTGAATTCCTAGGCTCAAGATATCCTCCTGCCTCGGCCTCCCAGAGTGCTTGGGTTACAGGCATGAGCCACTGCATGTGGCCCCTGCATTGTTTTAAAAATGCTCCTTTACTATCACTCTCCTTATCCCTGATTTATCCTGGGTTCCATTAATTAAGGGGCTGATCTGTGAGAAGACTGTGTTCCTTTTAGGGGCATATGCCTTTTAACGGGTTTGCTCAGGGCCTAAAAAAGATTCAAGACACAAAGGACTGGAATCAGTAAGGTTGGGATTTCAGGCAGTATGACAGGTATTGAGGGGGATATACTGTTGGCCAGAGGCCTTGCCTGACACCATTCACATTTCACAAAGCAGACAGTTGTCTACTCCATAAGCAAATGGACAATATCCTTTTCTTCTTTTTTCCCTTCATAATTTTGACATAAACCATGCAGTGGAAAGCAGGTACTGACTGGGAGTATCCATTATGTATGGGGGCCAATTTTATTAAGGATCTAGGAAATACCTCCCTCGGTGGCATATTTAGAAAGTAATATTGGCATCCCGTCTGCCCATGTTATCAGAGAATGACATGTCAATGTCTTGATGCCTGATCTTAATTATTCACTCTCTGCCATTTCCAGAGACCTGAGATGGCTTTCGTCTGTGCTGACACACGGAATATAGTGAAGAGCTATAGTGGATTCCAAGTATGAATATGATAACAGAGAAGAGAAATTATCTATATGTGCAGATATATAAAATTACATATAAATGTATAAACACATATACTTATATAAAGGTTGCTCCATCAAACCAATTTAGAGGAATCTAGCATAGGTGGTGAGAGTGCCATCTCATTCATACGTGTACAAAACTGTAGTGACTTTTCTTTCCTGATCATCCCCCAGAGAGCACAATGGATTACTTAAATATTACCTGTTAATATTTATGCAATGTTTCACATTATATAATTTGTAGAGTATTCTTTTGAGGATAAAATGAGGAGACAGATATGAAAACACTATGAGGATTGGAAACTGGAAGATACATTTCATCATAATTATGATTGTGATTATTTTCATGTTATCCATTCGGTTTCACGTTCTGGATTACAAATTCCCAGGGAGTAAGGCTGACATTAGTCGGATTTTCACTGTGAGTAGTTAAATGGCACAATCATGAACAAGGCCCATCACACAGCAAAGCAGAAGGAACAGTGAATTGGAAGCCAAGGAGCTTGAATTTTATTCCCAGCTCTGCTGGTAACAATCCACGTGCCTTGGGCAAATCATTTAATCTTCCTGGGTCTTTGAGTCTTCATCTGTAAAACGAGAAAGTGAATCAGCCAATGTTACATCCAGCTCCTATTTTCAGAGATTTGTGTTTTTTTTTTTTTTTTTTTTTTTGGAAAACTCTCATCAGGGAAAGTTCCTACTGCAAAGTCATTGCTTTAACCACAAAAATTACTTGGGATCAGCTCGTATAACATCGTGTAACATGTTAGGTTGTCAGAATTTCAGAAAACTCGAATATTTTCCAGAAATTGTTTTAATGCCAACAGGCTGTTATCTGTGTTGCTGCCAAGACATTATAATGTGTGGGAACAACTAGTAAAAAAAAAACCCATAAAAACAAAAGCTTGGGGGAAAATCTTTTGCTGCTCAATGAATCTTGTTTTTGGCCTGATTTATCTGACTACAAAGAAGTGGTAAATGAACGTTTATTTTTTCTTTCTTTCAGCTTTTTCTTCCCCTTTCCTTTCTACCTTACCACCTGAGCCCTATTCCTTGGAGAAAAATAGGATCGTTTTAAAACTGCTTTGATAAATTAACTGGTTTAAGTTAGTTGGAGAAAATATAAATTTCTACATCTTTGAAGGTCTGAATAATAAGGTGCTATCTGAACAGTAATGTGAAGAAAGTTGAGGGAGCAAGACTTTATTCCCATCTGTGTTGGGCAACAGCATCAGGCTGAGGGAAGAGCAAGTGCAGAAGTCTAGAGGCATTTTTTGAGGGAGGAGAGTGTCTGGTTGCAGGAATAACAAAAAGGCCAGTATTCTTGGTGTCAAAGAGAGAGAGAAAAAGTAGGAGAGGATGGCTGAAGATGAGGAGGGGGAGGCAGGTTTTGTAGGACTTTGTAGGGCGTTAATGAAATGGGGAATCATTTGGGTTTTGCCAGAGGAATGATTTCCAAGTGTTGTTGCAATAGGATATTTCTGGCAATAAATTCGGAGTGCAGCTAAGAGACAATAAGAATAATCCCGGGTATGGATAATGATATCTTGGAACAAAGTGGTAATGGTAGAGTGTTGATAAGTGGTCTGGATCCACTTTGACAGAAGAGCTAACATAATTTGTTGATAAATTGGAATATGAGAGAAAGAGAGAAGCCCAACATGACTCGGAGGTTATGGCTTGAGAAGTTAAAACTATGGAATTGTTATCAACTGAGATGAGAAAATGAAGAATTTGTCTTCAGATATGCTTTGGATGCCTGGATGAGGAAGAAATGTTTCTTAAATTCTTACTCAGTAAACCTGTATTGAGTAGTTATTTTCGTTCATATTTAAATTTAGAAAGGAAACTTAGAAATGGGAAAAAAAATCTAAGACTCAGCCATTCTTTTAATTTCATTCATGCATTCATTTATTCATTCAGTTAATATGTACTGTAATCTCTTACACATTAAAATCACCCTGCTAGGTGCTGGGAGACATAGAAAATTGTTCAAATGTGAATTATGTTGTCAGCACACATATAATTTATTAGTAGTACCTGATAGAGGGTAGAAAGGTGATTCGTTAAAATAGGTAAGGTACCACGACAGTTGGATATAGGCAAGTGACTATGGGGAGTGGTACCCTATGAGATGACCTTAAAAATGGGTTGACATTTTATAATCCTGGATGAAGGTTGCCACATCACCAAAGCCAGAAAGACTATGAAAGAGGAAAGACATTTTCTTGTCTGTTAATGACTTTGTGAGATTATTGAAAGTAATTTGAAAGAACAATCTAGATGAGACTCTCAAGAAGTTCTGAGAATTAAGCTCTAATTCTCATTGTATGTAACACATTTACTTATATGTAGCTAGAATGGAATTAGTTATATGCCATCTTTGGGAAGATTAGAAAATTTTTCCATGCTTGAGAAAGGCTAATCTAATCCCTACAAGTCCTAAATTCAAGGTTATATTTATGTAAAACTTAAATTCAAGGTTATATTTAACTACATAGAAGAGTTCAGCTCCTTGTCAAACCTCCATATCTAACTCCATAAGCAAATAAGATGGTGGTAGGCCTGATGTCTGTTGAACTTGACGTTGGGTGAGAGGCTGTAGGTAAGGTAAAATAACAAAAGAAATAAAAGGAACTGCTCTTACCCTTGAGGGTCATGTAATCTAATTGGGAAGGCAAACACAAGGACGAATACGTAAGAACAGTTTTATAGCATGATCTAAATACTGCCCAGTGATATCATAGTCTTTGAATGTGTACAAAGTATAGGGTGCTAATTTGCGTTAAGGAATAATGAAGGTTGGCTGGGCTAAATTAGAGAGGACATCCTTGAGAATCTAGATCTTAAGGAAATACTAGCAAGTCATTGATTAGTCAATTTTTAAAAATTGACATTTGAGCAGAGATTTTATGAGCTAAACGATTGAGATTTTATGGGAATGCTGATACACAGATGGCTTTCCTTACTTTTTTGAAGAAATCTTCATGTACAAAAATCTTCGCTTCATTTATGTTTGTACTCCCAGAGTCTGCAGGATTTTCCTTTCCTGAAGGCTGACATCTGTCTAATACTTGAGTTGTGAAAAATGTCCCTTTTGATAGGCTCTTTTCATTGACAGTTATAAAATTTCCTTTTGGAAAGCACTGAGTGCTGCCTTCACAAAATGAATAGTCTAATATGATGAAAACGTTCAAGGAAATGCAAGATCCCACACCGACAAATCCCTCACCCACCGTGTGTGGCTAACTGACTGATAAAGCTGTGTCTCTCAGGATGTGGACATGGTGAGGGATTTTGAGGAATGGCTCTTTTTACTCTGCAGGGGGCTTACTCCTTGGAGCCCTTCATGCAAGAAACTAGAGACGTCCTACACACATTCAAGAGAACAGGGAACCACACTGCATTTTTCCAGTGCCAACTTTGTGTAATATGTTGCCAAAACCAAAAATTTGTAATGGTAAATATCTGAGGCTAAATGTCAAAGGGGAAATGCTGTTGCAGGTGGAGGAGGAAAGATGTGCTGTCTTCCTTCCTTCCTTCCTTCCTTCCTTCCTTCCTTCCTTCCTTCCTTCCTTCCTTCCTTCCTTTCTTTCTTTCTTTCTTTCTTTCTTTCTTTCTTTCTTTCTTTCTTTCTTTCTTTCTTTCTTTCTTTCTTTCTTTCTTTCTTTCCCTCCCTCCCTCCCTCCCTCCCTCCCTCCCTCCCTCCCTTCCTTCCTTCCTTCCTTCTTTCTCTTTTGAGACTGCGTCTCACTCTGTCACCAGGCTAGAGTGCAGTAGCACCATCTCAGCTCACTGCAACCTCCGCCTCCCGGGTTCAAGTGATTCTCCTGCCTCAGCCTCCCCAGTAGCTGGGACTACAGGCACGCACCACCATGCCCAGCTAATTTTTGTATTTTTAGTGGAGACGGGGTTTCACCATGTTGACCAGGATGGTCTCGATCTCTTGACCTCATGATCTGCCCTCCTCGCCTCCCAAAGTGCTGGGAGACTGTGCTGCTTTCAACAGGCATGTTGATTGAGGCTGAAGAAAAACCTGACAGTGCCCTGTGTTACCTGAGCACGGGCACATTGAAATATCACATAAGTGATGCATAGCATTTAATGAGTCGGGACTGAAAACTTTAATTTGCTTGTAGGGCTTTTTATTATTTTATTTTTTGTTCATTATATTTTCTGCTAAGTCTCTGTGGATGTTCTGCATTTTCATCATCAAATGACTGGCTGGCTATTTTTGTCAAACAAGAAGCCTGAAACCATCAAGTCTGAGTGTGGAGACAGTCTGCCTGCTCTGTCAACAGGATGAAAGTGAGTCTCAGGCTTTTTTTAATTACAAGGATAACATGTTCGCTCATCTAATAATGAAGATGGTTAGCAATTTTAAATTTTAATAATCAATTACTGAAAGTAATTCTCCATTAAACCACAAGAGAGCCATTAAATCTCAAAAGATGGAACATGCTGTATGTAACAGTAGCAAATTTTCTATTTTTAAATATCATTAGGGAATATCTGATTGTTTCATTTCTCTGCATTTCTTTTACCTTTTTCCTCATGCAGACCATCTCATTTTCTGCAGGAAGACAGCGCATGATCTTATAAATAATAAAAGAAAAACCTTGCAAGACTTGATCCAGGGGTGTGAAATATGTGCTAAGAATGTAATTTATTTCAGTCTGGCATATTTTGACTGAATAATAAGGAAGGTGACTAATTAATATTATACTATGCTGTGGGCAAGGCAGCAGAGTGGGCTGGTCCATGCTCCTTTCACCTCTGGAGACCTGCATCCAAGCCTTGGAGGAGTTACATCCGCTGAGCAGGGCTTGGGGGAGGGCAGGGGGAAGCGTCAGATGTCTTTTCTCTGCCGTGGAGACCCCTGTCCATATTCTAAAACTACCCTGAACATCAGCTTCTGCTCTGAGGAGATGAGGGAAAAGACAAATGATTGCTAGTTGACTGTTCAATTTGGCAGACTTATATGTCAGGGGGAGAGAGCTCCGTGACAGCTTCAGCTGCTCTAGCTCTAGCCGGGCTTAGCTCTCTCACTTTCACCCCGCTGAAATCTTCGGAAAAACATGGAATAAACAGTGTGTATCTGTGTGCATGTTTGTGTGTGTGTGTGTGTGTGTGTGTGTGTGTGTGTGTGTAATCAGGTAGCATGTTGGATAGTGGTGACCAGAAAAACAGAAAATGATTTAAAATCAAATTAGGTTAAATCTCCATTAGAAGCAGCTGATTCCATTTCTACAGTATTTGAATCTCAAAGAGTAGAAGGGTACTGTGATAAGACCCTTGGTTTGCTTTCAGATGATGGGAAGGCCACTTTGAATCTAACCAGTTGCACTACACTCAGCACCAACTACCATCTGGTCTGTGGGATGCAGAGAATTTCATTGCTTCAAGTGCCATAAGCAACAGGGCCAGAAATGGGGTTCTTACCACCTCATCATCTTTGATTGTTTTTCTGATGGGGAGTATGCCCGTATTTCTGAACTGTGCTGACCTTTCCAACAAGCAATCCCCTGATTCCCCCAGAAGGGACTGAAGCAGAAACTGTGCCAAGCCAGGCAGAATTGGGTGGGGATAGGAGTAAGGTAAGCCCAGTTTCATGACACGGGTAGTTAAAATGCAGTTTATTTACAATTATTCAGAAGATATTTCAAGTTTCTTGATATTGTAGTGTTCTTGTTTCTCTCTCATTCTGCTACGTGGAATTTAATCATGATTGGAACCATCAGCAGGGAGAAGCTGGTCTGGTGGAGATAAGGGAAAAGTAGCTGACGTTGAGTAATTTTGATCTTTATGGGCACAACTGAGAGATGCTTTGGAGAGGAAGGTTAAGAAGAAATTACTAAAGTTTAGATTCTGTCATGAGTTTCAATTACCTGGTTATGATGACGAATCCATGTTCTACCGATCTCCTATTATTTGCAAAACTGAGATCTTTGTGTGAGAGTGATGTGTTCCAACTGGGGCATCACGTCTGGATCGCATAGGCAGGTTTCAATGGCCAGAAATCCTTTTCTGGCAATAAAAGGAGGCAGTGGAGTCCTCATTAGTGGGTTTGTTCTGCTTGATATCTGACTGCAATTCTTGCATGTTCTCTATCCCATTTTCTGCAGAAACAAGTCTGATCCCTTAAAAGGACATGTAATAGAAAATACTGCTTCTTTTATTTGAAATCTATATTTAGAAACAAATTATAGCTCCTTAGGCTGTGGTTTAGCCGAGTGGCTATTTTGGGGTCATAAGAATCCTCCAAAGCTAGCTGACAGTTAATGTGGGTTGGGTGTTTTAGATTGGTCCCCAGGGTGCACACAGGTAAACTGAGCAACATACCTTGAGTCCTCAGCTATTTGGGTTGGAGGTCAGGCTGTGGACCCCCTCCCCTAGGAATCTTTACTACTGCAGAGTAGGAGAGAGTGAACTCTTAGTGGCTTCCCTACAGAACAGCTGATACTCCACAGACAGTTGGAGGGAAAGGGCAGTACCAAATCCCCCTTACTGCCCCAGAGGAGTTTGGATTGTTCCCTGGAGGAAGAAAAAGTCACCGCTGGCACAGCTGAAGGTGGGATTCTATTCTACAGAGCAGACGGAAAAGTCAGCAGGGGGCGACTCCAGGGTCTCCTTTGCTACTTGCTAAGAAGCAGAGAACAGAATAAGAGCAAAGCCTTAGGGAGGCCTAAGCTAACACCCAGTGGAGGAAAGGAGAGGCAATCAGGTAGCCTTTCTAGATGGCTCATGGTTAAAATCACAGAAAGAAAATATAGGAAACCTCTAGCTGTAGGTTCCTTGCTTACTGATAAGAATTTGAATGACTCGTGAAGATCAAAGAGGTAGATAGCAGCTCTACGTACACCAAAATGGAGGGCCTCTGATTCAAGGCACCAGGTTTGCTGCACTATGAAATGTGTACAGTGAAACAAATGATTTTACACTGAGGTGCAAAGCAACAAGAGTGTGAGATAGTGGCGAGGGTCTGGGCTTTTGTAGTTGGACAGTGCTGAGTTTGAGTTCCAACTCAGCCACTCATTAGCCCTGTGACTTTGAGCAGTTTACTTAACCACTTTAAACCTCATTTTTCTCATCTGTTAAATGAAGATTAAAATAGGGCAGGATTTCTCAACCTCAACACTATTGACATGTTGGACTGGATAATTTAAAAGCCTCCAATTCAATGTAGGGGCTGTCCTGTGCATTGAAGAACGTTTATCAGCATCCCTGGCTTCTACCTCTCAATTGTCAACAGGAAAACCACTGCCCACGAGTTCTGACATCCAAAACAAAACAAAACAAAACACGACTCCAGACATGCCAGATATCCCCATTGGGCAGTATGGACACCGCTGAAAACAATTACAATAGTTTTAAGGTAGAAATAATGAGGTTGTATGCAAAGCACTCGGCATAGTATCTGGCATATAATAATTGCTCAATAGATATTTGTTGTTATTTATACCCGTTGATAAAAATGTGAGATGTATTTTTTATTTGATATAATTAAAGCAGATATTAGGAGATGCCAATCACTCTCTCCATACACATGTGAATATTCCTAATTCAGAGTTTCAACTGACTTGGTGCCTTTTGCTTTGAACAAGAGGAAGCAGGTTAAAAAAAAGACCATTTTTTTGTGTGTGTTCTCATTCTTAGTTCATGTGCAGTATGCAGATACACTCACAGCTCACCTGGCAGAGGGTTTGCATAACAGTAACTGCATGATTAATTGATAAACACTGCAGTGTTCATAGCATATTCTGGAAGAACAATTACAAGTTCCCCAACGTAATAGATGTTTTGATTTTGAGTAGTTGCCCACGATATCCTGACTTAGAAAGACATTTATGACAGTTATATGTAGGCTTCCATTAAAAATTTACTTATATTGTTTCTGAACCATAGAATATTCACTTGTTTCGATGACATAATCTAACCAGGAAGAACGGTACTCATTTCTGTTTATCATGCACATTAATGTCTTATCTCATTTGCTATTATTTGATAGCATGTACAATAATATCATCATTCAAAATGCTATTCTTCTTGCATTCAGTGATTAGAAACAAAGTGTGCATCGTGCACTAAGTCCTGGCTTCACATCAAACTCTCACCACTTCTTCAGCAAAAGCAAACTTCAGGATACTAATAAGAATGGGCCTGACTAACCAAGGTAATTTCTTCCTGAATTAATCTTAAACTCTTTAAGAGTCATCAAGGTTTTATTTCTTTGACTCCAGATTGAACTGTTGAATTTTGCAAAAAGCATTAAAAGTTACACAAGGGGGATTAAATTAAAACAAAAGATACAACTACCCTTAAGACCTCATTGAAGAGAGTTGGAGAAAAATGTATCTTTTAGGTTCTAAACATCAAAAGATACATTTATACATATGTAGCTTTTGTTTAAAAGCTTTTGTGTGTATATATATATGTATCTTTTTAAAAGAAATCTTCGGGCTAAGAAAACTCACCTTTCAACTTGTATTGGAAATATTTGGGTTTGGTCCTCCTATGGAATTGTAGAGTATAATTCATAGAGTAACTTATAAAAACATTAATTTGACAGGTACTCATGGCAAACACTTTGGGCAAATGGTATATTAGATTAGAATTTGTGTTTCGCTGAATTATAAAAGTAAGTTGAAGAACCAAATCAAAACAAAGTTGTTTTTATTTCATTTAAATCTGCTCTGTGATATTCCAGGCCATCTGTCAATTTCCCTGGCTCAACTTTCCAGCTCTTGTTTCTTGTACACTTTTCTTAGCCCCCAATATAAATTTTCGTGCTTACTTACCTTTTCATTTTGAACATCATTTTCATCACTTTCTTAATTCTTTGGGTTAAAACACATCCTTCACTTTCTCTTTCCAAGCCATACCTGTTGCTTTATTCCTTAGCCTTCATTTCTTGGGTGGATATTTTTTACTACATTGTTTTGTACTGGTTTGTATATTTTGCTCAGCAGTTTTATACCAATTGCATGTGTTTTGTATCTTTCCAAGTAGACTGTTATGTCACGGAAAGCATAGACTGCCTTTGGTTTCTGTTTTTCTCGAAGTACCCACCAAAGTGTTTTGGATGTATGAATATTATATTGAACTATTTTAAAATAAGTTTTAATGAGGGGCTTTTAATTTAAATGCTTAAAATTATATGATAACTCTACATAACCACCAATACCAACATCAGAAATACCATTATTTAGAATGGTACACTTGTTTAATCCGGTTTAATTCTCATTTTGCAGATAGAAAAACTGAATGGATTAATGGTGCAGGCTGGGCGCGGTGGCTCATGCCTGTAATCCCAGCATGTTGGGAGCCGAGGCAGGCAGATCACAAGGTCAGGAGATTGAGAGAATTCTGGCTAACATGGTGAAATCTCGTCTCTACTAAAAATACATAAATTAGCTGGGCATGGTGGCGAGTGCCTGTAGTCCCATTTACTTGGGAGGCTGAGGCAGGAGAATCACTTGAACCCAGGAGGCGGAGGTTGCAGTGAGCAGAGATTGCACCATTACACTCCTACACTCCAGCCTGGGGACAGAGCAAGACTCCGACTCAAAAAAAAAAAAAAAAAAGATCCAATTGGTATAAACTCAGTGATTCAGTGATCAAGCCAGAAATGTACCCTATTACCCTATTTTCACCTTTGACTACCACTCTCTTCCCCATTAGTTAAATGTTACGAATGAAAAGACACGCTAATCTAAAATAAATATAATGATAAGAGGGAGGTCACCTTACATCTTCTCAGAGAGTTACTATATAGCGTGCTAGAGTTAAGCTCATGCTTTAGAGGCTCGCAAATGGCGTTTGCCACTCCTTAGCTGGGAGAACTCAGATGAGTAACTTAAACCTCAAGCTTTGTTTATTCATCTGTAAAATGGGACTTATAATTGTACCTACATCTAAGTACCAGCACATCAGATATATTTTGCACAGCATATAAAAATCGATTAGCACATGTAATTATTAACACTCTAGGCTCTAAAGTTTTAAAATAACTTTTAATTATGTTAATTTAGTGTGTTTTTAGAGATATTATATATGGATATCAATCCATATATTTTATTGTATACTCTATAGTGTATAGAGTACTCTAGAGTATACCTTGACAAGGTCCCCAGGGAAATTTCTTTTAATAAAATACATTTTTTTTTTCTAAATTACCAAGAGAAGAACATTTTACATCTGAGTTTTCAGCTTAGATAATTTTGATGTTATAGATACTTTCACTTTGACTTTCAAGAGAATGCTTAATGTTCTCATTTTAAAAATAGTTGTCAATATCTTTAAAAGTTACTTTATAGATTTAGTCACATGTCTCCTTAGAGAACTTTTTTCTTTTGAAAAGTGAAATGATGGTAGAGAATACTGAGGGAAATTGCTTATTTTATTCTCATGTAGCACAATATTCTTATAGCTATTCCTTTAAAGTTATAGATTGAGTAGAATATAAAATTCACGTGAGGACCAAATCATAGATTTCTTTTATGAATTCCATATCTTATCTGTTTTAATTTCAACCTATACCCTTTTTCTCAGATAATTAGAAAAAATAACTTTCTGGAAAATGAGTTATATAACATTATTTTTTAAACATTTGCTATTATCTAAATTAATCATCTAAAATATTATATTTTGTCTAGCATAATCAAACTAGATAATCAAACTAGCACAAATGCCTTTTCTTGGTCACAAGGAGGTTTGAAGTATGACTATACCAGGGCAAACTCTGAGTACTCTACATAAATTAATATCCCAAAGGAAAATGCATTATGCTTATAATTGAAGTTAGCATTTCTAATACCACCATTAATGCTGATTGAATCTTAAATTTGTATTGAGATCATTTAGTTGAAGTTGAAGACACTATATCTCTTAAAAATTCATGTCAAGTATACCCTATAAAGGTTAATCTATAGTCTTGAAGCTATTTCTTAGGCTTTGACAATCTGGAGAAGGTCGGATTATGAATCTATGCAAAAATATAAGCCTAATTTTTTTATCAGTTAAGAAGGATGCCTATTTTATGGAAAGATGGAGACTGGCAATTTAGCTTAAGGGTTTTATTTATTAATATAAGCATCGATAGACCTTTTAACAATATTACCCATTTTAAACTCAGTTTTATTTTGTTAATTCAGAGTTTTTCATTTTAAGGCATATTTTTTCTACTCTTTGTATGTAGAGTTCTTGCGATAAGTGACCTCCTCCAACCAGTCGACTTCTTTATGTTCTCCTCCTAATTCTTTCACCCCTTTTTCTACATAAGTGGTTGACATTGTTATCTATTCAGTCACTCTATTTAGAAGCTTTTTTGGGGGTCATTCTTGGTGCTCCGTTTTCCCTCCCTTAGCCATATTCAATCAATCTTTGAGTGCTGTCTTCTCATAAATAGCTACGGAAGGTATGACTGGCATCTACATCTTTTTATTCTCCCTACCATTGCTTTAGTGTAAACAACAGCTGTGTAACCATTAGGCTGAACCATATGAAATTGTCAATATTGTCAGACAAAAATACTCAGATATTGACAACTTGTTTAATTCAACCTAAATTATTTTCCTTTCTCTTTTAAAAATCCATTTGTTTCACACTGCAGCCAGAGAAGTCTTCCCAAAACACAAATCTAAGCGTATCTCACCCCTGTTCATCCCCTTTAACAGTTTTACATTGTTCCCAGGATAGGGCCCAAATTCCTCTTTGTGAATTTGGTCCTGCACGAGCTTGTCTCTGTTGATTTCTTCAGTAGCACTTTTTGCAACTTTTCATCCTTGCAGTTTTTCTAGGTTGTATATATCTGCTCTTTTGTATATATCATTTCTTCCACATGGATTGTCTTCACTACCTCTTTTCTTGGCTTAATCCAGTTGATCTTTTAGATCTCAGTGTAGCCAATACTTTATCTGCCTCTCCAGGTGTGAGTTAGAAGTTCTCTTCTGTAGCCTATTTAATTTAATTTCTTGTTTACTTTTCCATTTGTCTACTTAATATGCTTCATGAAGGCAAGAGCTATGTCTTTCTGGTCAAACCTTGGGTTTCTAGTGCTAACTCATGGGAGATAATACTTTCTTGGGCAAGTTACTTAATCTCTCAAGTTAGCCTCAGTTTCCACATATCAAAGATGAAGATACTTTCATAGGGAGGTGGTGAGAACTACATGAAATAACACAGGTAGAGTAGGAATTTTTGGCAGGTTACTCTTAGATGACTGTGCTTCCCCTGACCATCCACTTCCATAGTATTGGTTTGTTTCCTTTCATTTGAGAGTTTTATTTTATCACTAGAGAGGAGAGATTTGGTGTATGATGTAGGAAGGATAGTGCAGGATGGGAGATAAAATGTAATCACCTTTCCAACCCACTGCCAACTCATATTTTGGGGCCTAGCTTTAGACGACTATAGAGAAAGAGGCAGAAGTGGTGGGATTCTTCCAGGCTGCACCGTACCTAGGTGATAACGTGGGCAAAGAGTTTGGAAGGAAACACTTCTTCCCTCTGCATGGGACTCAGTGTTTTGTGACTCTCAGAGGACTGAGACCTTGAGTTTGCCCAGGGTCAGATTATAGGGATTTATTTTAAGACTATATTTGACAGTTAGGAAGACAGCATTTATCTCATGGATATACAAAACTAGTAAACATACTCTGCCACTCTTTGCAGAGAACAGACTTGGATTCAAGGAACTCTAAGGGACTTGTGTTTTATGGGTCATTTCTATGTTGTCAATGGCACTGTAAGACATTCTTAGGGTTTTTTGTTTCCTTTTGGTCTTCTCTTTTCCCTTCTTGCTGCTAGCTGGTTTACTCACATTCTACTATATGTTTCCCTTTTTGTATGTGGAAGCTTTGACTTAGTCAAATCATCTATTTAGAGGTAAAATTGTCTTCATTATGCCTTAGAAGATGAACTAGGAAGCCAGCTCATCATTTGACTTTGAAATTAATTTCTAATCCTGTGCTCGTGGAAAACTTTATTATATTTACTCATTTATTCACTCCATTCATTCAACAGATACATAGTGAGCATCTCTTACATTTCAGATATTCTTCTTGGTACTACTAATTATACCTGTATACTACTACTACTACTACTACTACTACTACTACCACCACCACCTAAGATGCTCTACACATCAAAGTCCCTGCCCTCAAGATACTCACATCATAGCAACATTCAAACTACTGCAATTAACACTGAAAATTGAAAAGAGACTGAGACTTGAGGTGGAACTCTAGTAGTTAGCAGTGTGATCTTACTTTGAAAGAGATCAGCAAAGTAATGGGTGAGAGCATGGAGGTCTGTTTTCAGGACTCCTTGACACAGCCCAGTGCTTTCCTTCTTCCCATTGATTGCTTATAGTCTATTCTTTTGTGTTACCTCAAAGTACAATATATATTCCTTGTTCCTTTTGTTCCAACGGAACTGCTCTTTTCTGTGCCTTGTTGTCATACAGGACCAGTTTCCCTAGGTCATGAAGAGTTCACCTGCAAAGTTAATTTATGGGCAGGGGAGCACTCATGAATTGATGCATATTTTGTCGAGGTAATGTATTTGCATTTTCAGCAGTGAGTTTCTATCATCTGAACCCAACCCCCTACAAAGCACTTCTATCAATAATTTCAAACTTTTTTTTTTTTTTTTTGGTGGGGGTGGGCATTGCGGGGAGGGTTAATGGAGAAACAATTTGGTTGACAGGCAGACTTTTATTTGCTTCCTAAATCTCACCATCTATGTGAACAATTGAAAAATACTTTCTTGAAACTCTGATCAAAAGAGAAATAAGCCAGAATTCTATTCTTTTATGCCAACTGTTGCTTATTTTCTTCATCCTTTATAAAAGGAAAATATTGGGAACCTAAAATATTGTGAGATTATTTCCGAATTGCACTCATTAAAAACATAAAATATGTCCTTCTTGTGTTTGACATTATAAAGAAGGAATCTTGGGTAAGACCTTTGAGTGGGATGGGAGCCATCATCAGTGAATAGCTGTTTAAGTACGGAGACGCAATCCAATTACAGCGCTGCATTATTTATCATCAGGCTGTTACTGCCATTCCCCTTAGCATTGTTTTACCTTAAATATCGGTACATTTATTGCCTTGGACCCCAAGATTCACCACTCTGGGAGTTGTTGGTTGCTATGAGGGCAGAGACTGCTTTACAAAGCAATAGAAGCCTTAAATCGTGGTGTTTCCCAGCTGTCATTCTCCTGTCATAGCCCTCTTTAAAAGGGTTTGGGGTTCTCCTTTCATTACATATGCATAACTTCCATTAGCGTTAATCACATGCTCCATTTTAGAGCTGTTTTGGCCCCTCCGGTTAAATGGGCGTTTAAGCAGTTTTTAATGCATTATATGTACTTATTTTTTAAACGAGTATTATATGCCCAATTGACTGGAATGAATACAAAGTCCATCAGGTGAATACAGATTTATAATTGTTTTTAAAGCATGTATTATTTACTCAACCAACCATGACAACCCTTTTGGAGTCATTCCAGCCGAGAGGGAAATACATGTATATGTCAATACCAAATAAACCTGCATGAATTCTTTTACTGAGGTTCTCTCAGCTTAAAGCTTAACTGGCTAGTCATTTTCTTTCAATCTCTCTCTCTTTTCACGAACAAATTCTCAAAATCTTGTTCACTCTTTTTAGCTAGCATTATCATCATTTGTGAACTAGATGAAAGCTATACAATGTCTCATTCAACTCAAACAAATGCAACAGATTCAGCAAGATGTATTGTGTGTATGTACATGGCATTGGGCCCTTATACCGAGAAAAAAAAGATATGCCCAGTTCTCAAGGCAAATATAATCGACTTACATAAATAATAGAGGTTAATAAATGATTTTATATTATAAATGATCAAATTTGTTAAAAAATGTGCTGATAGGCAGATTCAAGATAAATTAAATACTTTTCCTCTCTTTTCAGATATACAATTAAATTCCACTCTGCTTTTTTCATAGAAGTAAACATGTTAGATGTCTTTTCTCCCTTCTCTGATTTTGTAGAATTATCCCCAAATTGTTTTCCAAGCCTTTATTTTCTATAATTGTAGTGTCTTTACTTTTTACAATAATAATAGGTTCACTGTATAATAGGACACTGGAATTCATTATTTATTAACTTTCAAAGCTCAAGAGAGCTACATCATGCAAATTCAGGCAATGCATTCAGAACCTATGCCAAAGGAAAGATGGTTGCTCTAGACCATAATGTAAACCATGTTCTGTGGTTGGTGGAGTTAAAATCCCTACTAGCTTTGAGAAGAAAATATATTGCTTATTACCAGAAAAGTTTAGTACATAGAACTTCCATTTCCAACTGAATGATGTTTAAGTATTTTAAAATTTCAAAGGCACTTTAGGAAGACACTGCTAATCTTTGTAGTACAAAAATGAATGCATGAAAAAGAATATATTTATTAAGGTGATCAGGAGTAATCCTTTCCATACTGTACATATGTGAGGATTGTTCTTGTGTTGTAGATAGACTCTGTTAGCAGAAATTGGTGACGTTTCAACTCTCTCTGTTAGACTTGAGGTCAGTCTGAGACTCTTGCTAGTAGAATCTCCCCATGTAACAGGATGTATTAGTCTGTTCTCACCCTGCTAATAAAGACATATTTGAGACTGGGTAATTTATAAGGAAAGAGGTTTAATTGACTTACAGTTCCTTATGGCTGGGGTGGCCTCAGGAAACTTACAACATGGAAGGGGAAGCAAGCACATTCTTCTTCACATGATGGCAGGAAAGAGAAGACACAGCAAAAGGAGGAAAAGTCCCTTATAAAACTATGAGATCTCATGAGAATCTCACTAATATCATGAGAACAGCTTGAGAGTAACTGCCCCCATGATTAAATTGCCCCCACAGTGCCCCTCTCAGGACACATGGGGATTATGGGGACTACAGTTCAAGATGAGATTTGGGTGGGGACACAGCCAAACTATATCACAGGATTTTGAGCCTAGGTGTGTTGCTGGTGGCTGCTACTGTCCAGTGTTTCCCAGGGGGTGATTTGTTTATGGTTTATGGGAGATTGTTGCAGAGGAAATCTAAATTATGACAATATGGTTCAGAACTGAGGTAGGGATCGGTAAAATGCAATCTCTTTATTTGAAACAAAAACATAAATTTACCTTCCTAAAATGTTTCCTCGGGGAATTATAATGAAGTAAGTTGACCTTATTTAACAACAGATTTGATGCTGAAATTTTTAATAATGGATAAATTATCAGTCCAGCAAGTATATTTACATTTGTCTTACTCAATTATGGATTAATGCTGTTCCACGTCTGACAGTAAAGGCTGTTTAGTGTAATATTGTTACACATTTTATATTACTACTTTTCTTTTGGGTTTTCCTGTTATTTAGCTCCCTTATTCAAATCTATACATCCTTTCTTTGATATTCATTTTTTTTCTTTCCTTCCATTTTTTTTTCATCCACAAACACTGATTGGAAATTTGCTACATGTTCCTCTCTGAATTAGGATCTGAATGAAATAATGATTGAAGTCTTTAAAACTATCATAGTCTAAGGATGCTCTCTCTCTATATATAGATATATAAAAGATAATAATACAGTGTAATGAGTGTATAAGTATAGTTTTAACAAAAATTTCTGGTAGGACAATGTTAGTTGGGATTCCTTGGTATCCTGAATTTTAAAAATTTTGTTTGATAATGGACTTTTTTTATGTGTTAACCTTTAGCAGAGAAAGAGTCTTTCTTAAATTGAAGAAAGACATTTCCTTGGAGGAATCAAAACGACTCTATTAAAAATTATTGGAGAGTGCCTCAATGCCTTTCTGAGTGAGTATCTTGCTTAAATATATGCATTTTTAATAATATAAAATATGTAGTAATAAATCCATAAAAGTATTATATGTAAGTAAAAGCTTGAACTCAAGTTGAAAGTACTGTCAGTCAGTATCATTATAAAACCTAAACAACCAAAAGAATAACTTACCGAATAATAAAATTAAACTTTATATATTTATTGTAAAAAGAATTGTAAAAAATACTTGCACTACACTTACTTCTCACTTAAAAAAAAAAAAGACTTTAAAAACTGTCCATAACTTTGAGGAAACATTGCTAATAAATAGTATGAAACCATTTTTTTAACCTCCCACATCATAAGTATATTTTCTTTACTATTTTATAAGGAACTGACTTTCTTTCTATGTTCTTGTTCTATGGTGTGAAGTCCTTTGTGAATGAGCCACATTTTTTACTCATTCAAGTCCCTACAGCATAATCACATAGATTAACTGACTTGGATCGTTAATTGTTACACTTGAAGAACTCCACAAACTTGATCAGAGAGGTGAGTAGGAGTGTGACATTGACTGTGGCATTTTCTTTTCTTTGTTGTTTGTTAGCTTGTATTTTAAAATTGTTTTCTATTCCCTGGTTATTTTCCACTTGAAGAACAAAATTACTGAAATGTTTTATTAGAAATAAACTACTTCCACATTTAGCAATCTCTCAAAATACTGAAGCATTTCATTAGCTGGAATAAACTCCAGGTTTCACTGAACTCTTATATTAGTAAGGCTGCAAAGTGACATCTTCTTCCATATGCCTTCTATGCTGCCATTAAAATGAAAATAATTCAGTAAATAAAAAGCATGGACATCAAAGCAGTGCTACAGCTGCATTTCAGAAAAATAATCCAGATAAAATGTTGATTTTTATATTTATTGATATTAACACTTTGAACTTCTCTTCCCTCCTTTACACAAATGGTGGCTTCAATGAGTACTTTGCTTACAATAGAACGCAACAAAACAAAGAAGACCTAGGCAACTAAAAAATACTTAAAAAATAAGATAAAATGTTATGTGACACAAGATGTAAAAAATGTTTTCACCCCATTTTTCTTCCTACTTTCTTTTTTTGAAAATGCCAAGTATTAAGGTATACATATTTTATATATATTTTTAAAGCATACATGTGTTGTTCTCTGTTCTTAAACATTTCTAAATGTGTATTTGTTAAAATATTCAAAACCTACCAAGCTAATGCAAACCAAAAGAAATCAGTTTGGTATGGCAGACGTATTCTCGAAAGTAATTTCTTTGCAAAAATCAGAAAATACATTCAGGCTTTCAGAGAAGAGAAATAGCAAATGCATTTTAAGGAGTTGAAGCAGTCTCCCTTTCTGCCTCTCTCAGAACCCTCTGAAATCGACACTGCAGCTGAGCTGATTTCATGTTAGAAAGCTGTCCTGAATACACACTGACACAGGGACCCTGTGAAGGGATGGAGAGCTGTCTGCTCTCTCACACATGCCACCACACACTCTCAGGTTCTGCATTGTTTAAGAAGACTGCGCGAGTGGTCGTTAAGCTTATTCTTAAAATACAGTCTAGATAAGATGAATGAAGACTCAAGCACCTATGTATATGTCGAGGCTGGAAGCAGTTTACCTGATATTTAGTTTTACATGCATTGGAAAATATAGAATCACTGCCTGTATCTTTACTGGTTAAATAAACATTCTGGTGAATATTGTGATTGATTCAGGCCTCCCCCGCAAAATATAAGTATAAAAAGAGAGTAGATGTGCTTTAAATTGGTGTGGTTGGTTTGGCAGGTGCTTTCTTAACTCCCTTGCATGGTACAATGAAGCACTGAGAAGAATCTAGGGTGATATAAAGAAATAAAATTCCTATATATCTTTATTGAATGTGACACAATATAATCAAAGAATGCACATAATTAAGTGCTATAGCTTGAAGCATCTTTGACACGGAAATTCTGCTTTTTAAAATTATTATTTTATGTGATTGCTTACAGATTAGTTCTCTATTTGCTCCTAAAGAATATACTTAAACACTCAATCAATGAATAACCTACAGCAGTTTGTTGTAGATTCAATAATGGGGAATGGTGCATTGTACCAGGATAGTCAGATATACCCATAGGGAGTGTCAGTGGTCAAAATGCTTCCATTGCCAGAAGGTAGTCTGAAAATGGTCTGGAAATTCAATACAGCATTGACCCTATGTTGTATACATGATCCACAGTTAGTTTCTCAAGCATACTTGAAGTTTTAAACAGAGCTATTAAGAAAAAAAGCTAGGAATTAAAAAAAAAATCTATTTTAAACGAGTTTTTTTTTTTGTTGAAATAGTTTTAAATGTATTAGTTCAAATGAGCAGAATAGCAAAATCTAATCATTTGTATTTTAAGTGGATCTAAAATTATTTTACTTTAAAAATAATTTAATAAAATAATTAAAAAAATTTAAAGTTACATACAAATATTTCTATTTTTATATGTATAGTTCATCTATTTCACCCTTCTAAAATCTGATTATCAAGCAGCAAATAGTCACACATAAACACACCTTTGTGATGTCTATCTGATTTCTATACATTTTTTCCAGTATTTAAACTGGCAATTTTTATTTAAACACATATTTTCAATTTTACATTTTCTAATTGTTAAGTGGTTTCATTTTTGTAGTTATTCCAAATTGCTGTAAGATGACAATTTTTTTGTTAGTGTGAAGTTGGAGTAAGATTAGGAATTAGAATTCCTACTAAAAGAAAAAAGAAATAACAGAAATTGGAATATTCTTAGGTTTATAATGATTTCTTATCTTCATTTACTCAGAGTTCCTTTGCAGAGCTTTAATAAATTGAGAATGTACATTAAAATAACATGACATCAGATGAATCTTAGCACTTATTTTGGAAGTTGTAGGTTTCTCATTTTCAAAATTATAAAGATAGTTCCATTTGCTTTTTATGAACTGCAAGTATACTTGAATGTATTATAGTAATGTCTGTGCATGCATACATATGTGTCAAGATATACGTTCAGTGTTTCACTTGGGGATAGTAAATAAACAAGAATACATTTCACACACTTTTGAAGCTGGTACTAAAATTTCAATTTGGCATTTACGGTTATTTGGTCAAATGACATGGACAAATCATAAAATCATCCTGTGATGTTGGTGCTGTGAATAAAATTTTCTGACGAGCTTTAGACAGTATCTCATTGATTTTTATCATGCAATTTTTATATGTTAGATTTTGAAAGTGCTTGATAACGATAATAACTTGAATGCTAATTTTTTTCTGTATTGGTTGACAGTCTTACCTTTTTTCAGCATATAAAGTACTTTGGGAAGTTGCATTAAATCTTATGGCTTATCAATTAATACAGTGGTTCATTAAGACCTCTTCACAAAATCTGCATAAGAAAAGTGTTGTTTACCTAGTTACCGATGGAGAAATGGTGGTATAATACAAGTTAACTGATCCACATACTGAAATAAGAGTTAGTTGTAACTAATCATTGGTTTTTCTGTTACAATTTCTTCTATTTTAAGATGAAGACTATGCTAATCTATAAAGTCTGATCTGAATCTTATGAAAGATGTAAATATTCACAGTACAAATGTTTATACTTGCATCTTATGAAAACATCTGTATGTAACATATGCAAGGTGCCTGGATTGGGGCTAGGCCCATAGTTAGACGTGTAACAAATGCTAACTCTCTCTCTGTTCTGCATTCTGCATTTTTGTGCCTTTTTTTTTTTTTTTTTAATGCGAGAAGACTACATTTTTAAATTCGGATAAACCAACAGAGAAATTACAGTGTACATTGAAAATAACACAGCCTACAGAACAAAATTTGCATAAAGACTGACCTGATGCAAACTTTGCATAAGGACTGAGCTGAAGGGGGTATAAGGACTAAAAGTACTAGAAAAATTTCACTCGTACACTGTCGCATAATCATAACCTGATAGCAATACTCCTTAAGCTGGTTCTCTGGTTTACAACTAAGTAGGTTCCAGGAGGGCAGGGCTGTGAATTTGTCCTGTTCATAGTTGTTTATCCAGCAACGAGCACAAAATACATGCCCAGCAAATATCTTTTAACATGAATGAACAAAATGCTAGATTTTCCCTTTGTTTTTATCTTTACAAAGACATGTAAATAAATTAAAAGTTTATATGATCTTGTAATATTTTAAAAATAATCAGAACATTCTATTTCAATTCTGGCTAAATTATTGTTATGATTATTGCTTTTTTCTAAGACTGAAGCTAAAGCAGTTCTACTATGATTATGATTCAGGCTTCTTGTGCTGAGGAATCCCTAATCTGCATTTCTTTTTTTCTACTCCCCCTTGTTGAGTGATATTATACCTAGCACAATATTCCTGCCTCAACTACGGAACCTGTTAGGGTTTAATGATCCTAATTTATAGATCCTCATTTATGACGTAGTACTTGTAAACAAAGACTTTTACATTGGTGCGTGTGAATGAGACCTCCGGAAGAACTTTTCACATACTTAGAAATGAGTGCATGCTCTACTTTCACTGATGCAAATATGTACTAAGAAGAGAGAAAAGGAAAATAATCTTTCTCTCTCATTTTTTTCCCTTTTCTGAAACCTAAAAGCATTTTGTTTTCTAGAGCTCTGTAAAAGTTCAGCACATAAAAGGTTAGGAGCCTGACTTTTTTCTGTCGTGTATATCTTTGAAAAATTGGTTTATGAAGAGTCATACATCATGTAGCCGGACATATGGGAATAGTTAAAGATTAAGGTAAATAGACAAATTGAACTGCTTTAAATCATTTTCCTGGTTTCAATTTTATGAAAGAGCTTATGAACAAAAGCTGACATTAAGCAATCACAATAGGCTCTTCTATATGTTTTAGACAGTGGTAAAGACTTTAGTGTCAGAGAGTGTTGCATCACCAATAGTTACATCAATTTGATTGGTGTCCAGATTTCAAAAATGTTACCTTGTCAAACCATAACCTTTTCCAAGTCTTTCATTTGTCATTGTTTTGTAGATTATATCATTTATTTTACATTACCTGTATCAGAAAGCATGGATCATGGATTATAAGATTTTTTTATTATATGCTGGTTGTTTTTGTTTTTAAAATAAAATTAATACTGTAGGCATTTGTGTTCAAAAGGGACTAATCAAATATTTTGGAAGGAAGTTTGATTTCATGTAACAAACATTACTGTAACTTCACCTAAAGAGACCTTTGGTTCCTTTTTGCTTAAAAATATATTTCAGAACCATTAGGAGAACATTTTAAATAAATTGAGTAAATATACTGAACTTTTCAAGGTATCTAATACACTAAAATCCTGTGGAGAGAAGCTGGCTGCTTGACTTTAAGGTAAGTCCTAGGAATTTGCCCAGTGGCATGGTGACAAACCCCTACTCTTATGAAAATTGCTGTGAGATCTTTAATGTCCACACAGAAGAGGAAGGATTTGAGGTTTTGTGGTCTCATTTGAAAGACCCCTACATAGTAAACTGCATGGAACTCAATTTATCTACCTCAGAAAGAAGAGAAGGCTTTGTAGCTCCTGTACCTATAAATCTAAGAAATTCTGTGAATATATGCCTTCATATTCATGCAGCACCAATTCCCTTCTTAAAAATAATAAAAATAACAAGGTCTATGATCATCACGTTGATACAGATAAAAATCTATTAACTTTTCATCATTATCACAGCTCTCCTATCAAAGTATAGACATTCATGGGGCAAGCTCACCTCGCCTGGTAGCTGTGCAGAGGTAGATGAAGATCTTTTACATACTTCTTTGTTGGTTTGCCTTTTATAGTGTATGTGCTTGATTTAGGAACTGCTGATGGTAAAAAGGTAATTTAAGAAGACTATAAATATTTGCACAGATATGTGAACCCAGCTGATAAGACATCCGGCTCAGGTTTTCCCATATTCTGAGCCTTTGCTGAGTGACAGGACAAAAAAGTAACTTCTAGAAAATGTTGACCAAGTTTAATTCAGAGCTTGATCTGATTCCATGTGAGGTAACACATACTTTCATGCCCAGTCTGGAGACTGTTACCTATAAGGCATTGTGCACGTGTTAGCTTTATTTTCTTTCCATTCTATTTGTCACTAGAAAGATACATAAGAAATAATCTAACAAAGTTTGCTGAAAAATATCAGAATGTAAATGTATAAACTGTTTCTACATAAGAAATTTGGGTGTAAAAGAGGAAAACACTATCATGTATATTTTGATACAGTTATAGCAATGTTGTGGGTTGGGTATTTCTCTGGAATTCGGTGCCTCCAGCAATTTTGTCTTCAGTCTTTCCTTATCGTGTGCTTAAGCACAAAACTGTTTTGGTTTGGCAGTTTTGATTTACGTAAAGGCTGAGATTTTTGTTTTTTAGATCAGGTTAGCTAAGTAGTTTGTGTCTATAAATAGCATTTATGATTGCCTAAAATATTACTATAAATCCATAGTTTTGAATTCCTCTACTACATCTTTAGGACACCAACCCGGAAAGATATATCTGTGATTTAAAATTGAATACACATGTCTTTCCTGTACTTGATATTTATGACCATGAAATTATATTTCAAAATAGAAACAAAACCAGTGTTTTACAGATACTCTTTCATTTTCTCAGCAGGTCCACTGTAGTCCAATGTATGCAGGTTCATTATGTGATTTATTTGTGAAATGAAGGGAGTTAAAACTAAGAGCAAACACAGGTGATCATTTAATCATTTGATAGGGTCTTTTTTGCTCACCTTTACAACTGGTATTGATTAAAACAAGTCAGATTAATTAAAAATTTGAATTCAGAGATAAAGTTTTTTTTTTTTTTTCTTTTTCACTGTTACTGGAAACAATGTAAATTCAATCTTTCATTGTACATTATGGCTTTGGGTGTGAAGTAACCTTTTTCTTTAAGGTGTTGTCATTAGTTAAGTTTTTCTCAGTTATCCCAGCAATTTATACAATTAACACATATCCTGAAATATCCATAAAATTTGACAATGTATCACTGAAGTAATACTCTAATAAAGTTAATGCACTATTATAACTTAAAGAAAATCTTAGATCATTTTAAATTTCTCCAGTATGCTTGATCACAGAATAATATTAAAACATTTTTAAGTTTAAGAGCACATTTAGGTCACTTGTGATGACAGATATACTTTTTAAAGGTTCTTAATATTGGCCTATAAAGCAAGTGTCAATGAGCTTGAGTTGCATACAAATGACTTTTCTGCCTTCCACAAGGTTCTTCAAAGCTGTGGCCACTAGAGGGTGCTCTTGGAACTAATACTAACAATGAGAGGCCTAAACTTGTTCTTTCAAATCAATGCTATCAAGATCCAAAAATGTTTCGAATGAAATACTATATCGTTATTAGTTTTTAACACTGGGCTCTGTGCTTGTCATCAGCCCAACTTCCAAAACAAATCACAAAAACAGTAATTAAAGCAAAGAGCTCCATAGCTTGACAATTACTTGTTGTTAAAATCAAGATTCTCCTCTTCTACCCTTTTAAGTATTCTCTCACTTTTTATTCAGGATGTATACGTTTTTATAAATGACAAGGAAAACGGGCTTGTCAGGCAATTAACATTTTATTTGGAATTTAAATGCGCAGAGTCAGAAAAGGTTGTTTCTTAACGGAAATGTATTGAGAGTCTGCGGTCCAACTTTTCTCATGGTATTTGTGAGGTATTGTGGGCATTCAAGGATGCTTGCACATGAGGATACAGCATCCTTATAAATGTGTTTTATATGAAATTGTAGAATCATCACCCCCCCTTCACCCCCCTGTGGTTATTTATAAAGGCATCATTGGTAGTTGCCTTTCTTAGACCTTCACTGCAGGCATGATCAGACTCAAGCAGGCAGCTATTTCTCTTTAATTTTCCACAGCAAGTCAGTAATGCTTATGATTATTGTGAAGTCAGGAAAAGTTTAGTTTCATCAAGTGACATGTAGTGATACAATTAGTTACTTAAGCACTTCTCATAAAATGTTCCACCATGGAACCTAGTTTGTCAGATGCAGCTAAATATTAGCATCTCATATTAAACACAAGAGTAAAGCTGCCTCGTGGAAAGCACAGCTGACAGCTCTCAACATGAGCTGAATGATCATTCTCAATTGTAATCGATTCTGTAAGTACTGAACACAAACCCCCAGGCAATTGAAGAAAATAGGATGATGAAGGACTGCAAACTAATATGTTACACATCTTCATTGATTAGACATTGATTAACCATTATTTTCCCGAATGACAAACAGCTAGTGGTAAAGTAACTGAGGCTTGTGATTTATTTACATCTTAGACAGAGATGACTTCTTTATTCAGCTGATTGTGAGCTAATGCTAAACCAGGAGATAGCGATAGCTAGAGAATCCAGGCTGCTGTTTCTTTTTCTTCCTTTTTTAAAAAGAAATCCTCTTGGGCAGCCTTTCTAGATTTCTGGAATGTTTCTATTAGAAACAAATTTAAGTAGATTTTAAAATGATCAGCCAAATTCCAAAATACAGAACATTTACCTGTGGTATAACTACATTTAAAGGGAAGATCATTTTATAGACTTGGTATTTACAAGCATATTGATCAGTGTTTATTGAACTTTTAATTTAATTGTCTCTTCTCTTCAGTGCCTTATTGGCAATTACACACATTTTTAGAATGAGCCAATTAAGAGTTTCTATGTGTCAGTTACTTATTTTTCTTCTGTGAAGCATATTATTTTAGAACTATGAATCTATTTAAATGTGATACATGTAAGGAAGCAAATATTTTACACTTTAAATAATTTTGGTTCACATAAAACTTGAATACTATGGAGAACCTTAGATTTACATAGCAAAATCTTGTAGCAGTGTTGTAATTCTTAAAGCTATTTCAATAGATTGCAAACAGTATGCCCAATGGAAAAATTTGC
This sequence comes from Macaca nemestrina, assembly GCF_043159975.1. Taxonomy (NCBI): domain Eukaryota; kingdom Metazoa; phylum Chordata; class Mammalia; order Primates; family Cercopithecidae; genus Macaca; species Macaca nemestrina. Next base: position 62,334,006 of record NC_092135.1, on the reverse strand, counting down.
TCTTGAATTTTCAAGCAATCTTTTTCCTATTATAATGAAGGAAAGAGAAAGATACTCAATGAAATGAACTGGATTAGCACTAAGTAAAAACTAAATTGTAATGAGACTAGCTTTTTTTTCTCTTTCTTAAGTACTCCGCATTTTTAAGATTTGTGCAAAACATTATTTATAAGCAGAAATAATTAAGATGTTCTGGCATTCTTCATCATAATGGTCATGATAAAGACTTTCGATGTTCAAAAAGCATAATTTGCCTCTCCATTGGAATTTGATTGTAAATTAGCACTAATTAATGTTCACTTAAGTGTTACAGATGTGTGCTCTATGTAGTCAGTTACCAAAGGGGTAACTGTAGAAAATTTGTTCTGTAAAAGTATATTAATTTAGAGTAATGATTAGAATGTCATTTAAAAAAAATAAGAGAAATTAACTACCATTTCCAGTGTTACAAGCCAATTTTACCATTTATACAACTTAGGAAAAAAATTAGTAAACCATATCATTTAAATTAATATAGAGATGCATTAAACACCACCCTATTAGTTCTTCAATTATTAGACATGTAATTGTGAAATTTCATTGTCTTTTGCCCTTTAATGTAATTCTAACTCTAGGCTAATAAATCAGATCTGTTATTTATGGACATTGCCAACTTTATCATAATAAATATACGAATATGCTTTTCCCCAAGCAATTTTTGTTAGTCTCATCTAAGAAACTGGACATTTGTGTACATGTATGTTAACTCAAACGTTCCAGCTAAAGATTTGTCACACAGTTTTAGGACTTAAACAATGGGGTAGAGAGAAAATTGTGTGAAGTTTAATTCTGTATTTTTAATTTTGAAAATTAGAAAGCTAGTTTAGTTGTTAAAGAAACCCAGCTTTACTTTAAGGGAAACAGACTTGTTAAGTTTTAAAAGAGGAAGATTACCTAGTTGGGAAAACATGTGGTGCTCTGACTTTTACAAAGGGAGCTAAGTATAAGCTTGACTCTCCGAGTTGCCCTTAAAGTAGATCAGTGGATCCATGCTAATTATAAATCACCTCTTTAGTATTATTTTTAAGGGCTGATCTAAGGTCCCCCCTTAGCTTTTTACAGTACTCAGAACTTAGGAGCGGAAGAGTGTTGATTGGCTAGTGGAGCGTGAAGAAAGAGCAAAACAAAAAACCATCCAACAGCCATATCCCAGAGGGAGCTTGGAACCCCAGAAAGAAGTCTAATAGTGTGCTGTTTCCTTGTCCATCTGTGTTCAGGTGAGAACACCACAGCAGGGGTCTGTGTGTAAATGTAAAACTCAGAAACCTAGAATTTTGTAGAAGCAACGATGATGTGATATTTGCACAGCAGCTCATCTTTGGGGAAATAAAAGACACCTCCTCTGGTGTTCGCCGTCTTTTCCTTTGAATGAATGTGTGTGTGTGTGTGTGTGTGTGTGTGTGTGTGTGTGTGTGTGTGTGTGAGTGTGCATGCGCGGGCGCTTATGTGGATCTGTGTATGCTCCAGTTTCTTCAAGCATATTTAATATCTTTAAAATTTTAAATGAAAATGTAGCTGTCAATTTTAAACTAATTTGGATGGACAGCAATAAAATGCAAACCTCACTTCAAATTAGAATTTTCAGTGAGGATTTCTAATGGAAAGTAATTGCTGACAATAGGAAATGACAAATTACTAATTACTTAGTTCAATTAGACTTTTGTGCCTTTGGTCCTAAGTGGCAAGCATACAGCAAATCTTGCACTTTTATAACAATTAATGACACTAAAACTATTTAAACTGCCAACAGATGTGAGTAAGAAGACATGAATTGAAACTTACTTAATTTACATACTATCCTTATTTTATATCAAGTAAATGGTGTTTAAGTTTTATGCTACAATTAAATATTACTGGTACAGTGCAATTTTCACAGAACTTCATAGGGCAAAATATCACTGTTCAAAAGCTGGTCAGTGTTAATGCTTCCTTTTCTCTTATCACAGCAGTATTTCTCTTTAAAAGACTCAAGAGTATGAATTTCTATCTATATTGTATTCATGGTTACACATCCGTGTTAATTATATAGTGGCATCCTTGGTTTTTGCTTTTTCTCTATTTTTGGTCTATTCCATTCATCTTTAATTTCCTAACAATCTATTTAGAATCCATATATTTTCTACTTCCCTTCTTTCCCGTAAGACTAAGTCAGGTGTGGTTTTGCGAAAGGATTTTGTTGGGAAGTTTAGTTGCATTAACTATCTCTGTACTGTTAACTTCTGGCTGTAGCTTATAGAGAACTTAATTTGCTATTCCCAGGGCTATCATTTTTTTTTTGTAATTTTGATTCTTCAAATATAGAATTTAAAAATATTTCCAGTTGTAATCAGAAAGGTTTTTTTTTCCCTCCGTAGGTCTGCAGCTCAGTACACAACTGCAGATGCATGTGTAGTAAAGAAAGAAAGTCAAGGGATCCAATTATGTTTGCAATGATCAGTTTCCCTATTAAGATTTTAAATATATTTATTCTTTTTTCAAAGCATGTAAAAAACTATTTATCAGTGAAATGAAAATAAAAATGCTGATCGGTGGTGAAGCAAATTCACCTGGCATCTTGTGCCTGTGGAGTAAGGGGAATGCTTTTAGGAACTAAACCGGCAATAAAAATAAACTTAAAAGGTTGTTATAGTAAAACAAAACACAACACTGATACAATTAAAGACTTTAAAATCATTGCATATGTAAGCAAAGAAGTGATCCACATGTAGAAACCCAAACTGGCTATTATATTCCGGAGTTTTCCTCTGGGAATTTCTTCAGCTCATGAGATTCTCTGCACGTCATTAAGAGTTCAGGCATCAGATACTTAATCACCTTTTTCTCAGTGTCCTGGATAAAACTGCAAACATCCTATCCAAATTAAATGTATATTTCTTATTGAGATGGCATGTATTGTGTGTCATATTAGTATTGAGAGTTCATTATAATTGGGGGAATAGAAGCTTTTTTTGTTCTGCTTTTCTTGTAAACAAGAGAAAATGTAAATATGCTTTGTTTTATCATATGGATGCAGAAATGGGGGCAAATTGGAGGGTTCTAAAACTTGAGAGCAAACATATTACAACAAGTACTTTCTCTAGGGCTTTGGCTTGATTTTTGCAGAGTTTTTCAAGAGGTGCAATTAAGCTATTGTTTAGAAGCAACACGGTAAACTAGATCCAAATAATCAAGGGTAGTTTTTGGACAAACCTCTGTTGTTTCACCACAGCTGTAGTTTTCTTTTCTCACGAGTCCTGTGAACTTTAAGGGCTAGAAATATAACAGAGAGCATACTAGATAATAGAGGAAAAAGGAAAAGCTTAGGCAGGGGGTAGGATGCCTGGGCAGGGACAGAGGAAAGAAAGACTTTCACAAATCACAAGAAAAATGGCACTGGCATTGTGCCTAAAAAAAGATAACGTGGAAAAGAGGCAATAGCAGCGATCGACTTAGCAAGTATATTTAGAGCAAGAATGATAGAAGAAAGAAGTGGCCTAATTAGAAGAGAGGGAAAAGGAGAGAGAGGGAGCGGGAGAGGGAAAGGGAGAGGGAGAGAGAGAAAGTGCAAAGGAAGTATAAGAAAAAAAAAACAGAAAGAAATAAGCCTAGGGAAATTAGCAAAACATATACGAAGCTAAGGATATATCCTCACTTGTGCCACAATACACCATGAAAATAGAATGTTTCGGTTGATTTAAACATCCAAGGAATGAGTCCTGTCTTTCTCAGTTTCCATCATCATTATTGAGACATAAACAACATAAAAATATCACTTTGATAATCTAGATTTCTTTTGTGTGGTTACCTGAGGAATTGAAAGGTATGTACTATCTATATATTATGCTTTATGAAATATATAAACTTGCCATATGCCTATTTCCATCTAATTTATATTGTGTACATGACTTACACATGTTCTGTGCTTAGTGAAAATTTTGGGAAGAAGGTTTTTAAGCTCAAAGAATTTCGAACACAATCATTTTTTAAATAGACAAGCACGTTGAATTTCTCAGAAGATTTTGAGACAATTGTGTTGTACAGGTTTTCTAAACTTGATATTTTAACATTATATATAAATATTTAAATATATGTGGATATTTAAGATTATGCATATGTATTTATATATACACATATATATGTATAACTATATGTATACCTCTGTGTATAAAAGCTTATAGGAAGGACATTTTCTCGAGTTGCATTTTTTCATATAAGACCTTACTTAGATGAACATGCTATTTTTCCAATTACAATTCAGTTTAGGAATACCCAAGCTTGATTCTTGTCATGTGTATAATCTTTCTAGACAGGCATATAGAAGTGTTGGAAGATTGTTGTCAGCCGCCATTTCCTTCCTCCCTCTGTTCCTTCTTTCTTCCCTCCCTATCTTTGGGACATGTAGGGCCTCTAAATGTCTAACATGGCCTGTTTGGATGGGTTGCCCATTGGATGGATTGAATTTTATTCTAGATATGAATCTATGACAACATGGGATGAGAGGATCAGGGCAAGATTTTTTTTGAAATAATCTTTGGAGGTGCTCTAGAATATTTGGTAATTCATATTATTAAGGCAGATCATGCTATGTAGGTATGGTCAGTGGTACATATATTCTTGACTGCTGCTTCAGGTTCAAGATATGAAGACTTTGTCTGGACAATTTAGTAATGTCTTGATAATTTGTGTAATATGCTCCAACCTGGCTTGTTGTGTGGATAGGTGATACCATTTAGGAAACTGATTAATCACTTATTGCAACTATTGGACATCTTAGTAGAAACTTTCCCAATAAGAGGCAGTTTTTGATGTACATTTATCTCTTCATCTATCTCCCAGAGGCCAAGGTCTAAGGTAGCAGGGATTAAGATACTACCAATTGGTTAACATTTTTGTTTTCTTGGAAATTGGTATTTTCCTTCTGGAGAATTTTTTTATGTAGACTCAAAATAAAGAAGGAAAAGCTGAGGAATATCATGTGTTTGTCCTTGACAGTGAATAGATTTTACTGATTAGGAGAAATATATATATATGTAACATATACATATATATGTACATATGTACATATATATTAATGATTAGTAGAGTGATATATATGTAAAATAAATATTTATATCTTGTATGAAGTTGGTGCAAAAGCAATTGCGAATTTTGCTACTGAAAATAATGGCAAGAACCACAATCACTTTTGCACCTAAATGCTAATAGTAAAATATGTTTGTCAACTTCCATATATCCCTACAAATTTACTAAGGCTAATTCAAATTTCCTATACTTATTTCCTCAAATAATTGCTTATATACCATAGGATATTTTGATTTACTGAATGGCAATATATATAGATATCAGGTTCAAAATCTTTATTTCCACTGTCACCATTTTTATTCCTACTGTGACATTAACAAAGAAAACATATTACTAGTGTGATGCAAGTATCTTAGTAAAAAAGGTATGGATTTATCACAGACATAGCAAATGGAATCTGAACTCACAAGACATGTTCTTTTAAGGAACATTTTCTCAGTTTCTGCGGGTTTCTGGACTTCAAAAGTGACTCCTCAGAGAATACTTATTGTGCTAGCAACTTCTAGTTATTGTGCATTTTTGTGCATTTGTTGATAATAGTGACTACTGTGCAGAAAGTAGCTTGACTTACTTTATATTAAAAGAAACAAGGCATTGCACTTTTGCATAATAAAAAGCCAAAATATTTGGCCAATAAGCTAAATGTGCTTTTTGGAATTTGAATTATTTTAAATTATGTTCTATTTCTTTTAAAGTAGGGAGATCAAAAGGTCTCCTGACAGATGGGAATCCCTATGTGAGGGCATCTTTCTAGAGATGAGGGGCAGGTGAGGGAGACTTGAAGGAAAGAAGTATATAGTGGAGTACTGCGTTTCAAGTACAGAATATTTATTCTAAGCATCTAGTCAGATTTTTTTTCGAATAAATAATAAATTTAAAAATTTCAACTTCAAAAACATGAAGTATATTTTTGCTTTGTTTGAAAGAAAATAAAATTGAATGTTTCTGTTTTAAACAAAAAAAATTCTAAAACACAGTATCCATTCATCAAGCAGCCTCTGGAAGTTAAACACACAGATTGAAATGTACAGAACTCTGGGCTGGAATTAGGAAAGAATTCTACTGCTATGCCTGCCATGACTTGCTGTGTGATTCTGTACTAGAATATTCATTATAGGATGAAGATAATAATATCTACCTTTTCTACATTTGGTATTGTTTTTAAGATCAATTGAGGAAATATGATAACTACTTGGCAAAATATGATGAGTGATTAAGCATCAGTAGAAGTTTCGTTTTTATGTCTTTAGTGTTCACTAAGATATTTTAAACTTGCTACTATTGAAGCATTAACACTGAAATGATTAAATACAATTTTTTTCTAAAGAAAACACTCAATATTAAATGATGCTTCTAAATTCAAAGCATCTTAAAATCGTAAAAAAAAAAACTACACAGAAATACAGGAAGCATTCACATTTACAATTTAAAAGAGGGGAGGGTGAGAGAAAAGAAATGAGGAATAAGAGCCAAAGAATAATATTCCTAGTAATCATATTTTAGGTTGCAAAATATTGTTTATAACATGAAAGCTATACTCACTAAAATCAAAAGTAACTTATTTGACATGAAAATAGATTGATAGTTTTATAGCTAAAATATATTTTGCCTACAAAATCATTCAGATACCTGAGCAAATGTAGTCACTGTACATTGATATCAAATTTTTATTTATCTATATATTGTATCCAAATTGTAATAAATTAGACAGGATAGTATAGTATGCTAAAAACCTCAGACTACAGTAAATTACAAACAAAAGCAGAAAAATCAGAGAATGAGGTAACCAGAATTCTGTGGGCCTGGAGGGTTCTTCTAATTTAACTTCCTTTTTGGTTGAAGAATCTCTTTTCCAAGGATCCCTGAGCATTGGTCTCTAGGCTCCACCTAATCACATCCAGTGATGGGAAACTCACACTCTTGTGTGGCCATGTTTTCGAGCAAAACTTTGGGATTCAATTTTCACAGCCCAAATAATGTATATCTACTAATGACAACTTTGGCTTATACAAAAGCTTTTGGAAAATTAGGTCATTCTGTATTTTTTTAAAGAAGAGAAATTCAGTTACATTTGAAAAACAGTTATATACCATGGATGTGCGCATGTGAAAGACAGAATATCACAAACATGGTCTTACTTAACACGTAGGAATGCATAACTTAAAAGGAGACTCAGAACAAATAATTACTACATGGTATAATACAGGTGAAAATAGAAGTATCAACATACTACACAGGCAGGGTAGAAGAGGATTTAATAGATTTATAACGAGACGTCTTGTAACAAGAGAGGCTTCACTGAGCAATTGACACCTGCGATGAATGGTGTGGGAAAGGGAATGTAAGGCACGAGAGAAAGTATATGCAAAGGCACTGCGTCCACTAACAAGATATGTGTAGGAAATTCCAAGAGAGTAGCTAAATCAAGTTCCCCCTTCTTTACTTTTAGAATTGAGTTTTTAAAACGGCCTTATTGAAATACGTACATTTGACATATTTTTAAAACTGTACATATGTAATGTTTACAATTTGGTGAGCTTGTAACCATGGCGACACAATCAAAGTAATAAACACATCTATCAGTTCCAAGAGTTCCCTTGTACCTGACCTTTCTTTTGTGGTGAGAACACTTAACATGAAATCTACCTTCTTAATATATTTTTAAAATGAATGACATCATTGTTAATTATAGGCACTATGTTGTATAGCACAGGGCTCCCTAACCCCCCCAGGCAGTGGACCAGTACTGGTTTGTGGCCGGTTAGGAACCAGGCCGCACAGCAGGAGGTGAGCAAGGACAAGCGAGCGTTCCACCTGAATTCTACCTCCTGTCAGATCAGCAGCAGCATCAGACTCTCATAGGAGCACATGAACCCTATTGTGAATTGCACATGTGAGGGATCTAGGTTGCAGGTTGCGCGCTCCTTATGAGAATCTAACTAATGCCTGATGATCTGAGGTGGGACAGTTTCATCCTGAAACCATTCCCTCAACCTCCCAGTCCGTGGAAAAATTGTCTTCCATGAAACCAGTCCATGCTACCAAAAAGGTTGGGGACAATTGGTCTAGCAGATCTCTAGAACTTATTCAGCTTGCTTAACTGAAAGTTTATACCCATTAAACAGCAATTACTCAATCCCCCTTTCCCCCAGCTCCTGACAACCACCATTCCTCTCTGCTTCTGTGAGTTTGACTATTTTAGATACTTCATATACATGGAATCATGCAGTATTTTTCCTGTGAGTGTACTATCTCACTTAGCATAATATCTGTCAGGTTATGCATGCTTTTTGCATCTAAATCTAATTCATCTCTGTTTGTTAAACTTCTCCTCATTGAATCCACTCTACAAATGAATACTGAGTACCGACCATATTCCAAGTGCTATTGTAGGTGTTGAGCATAGAGCAATGAACAAAACAGTCACACGTCTTTGCTCTTATAAAGCTGACATTCTAGTGTGGGAGTGGTAGGCAATAAGCAGGATAAATAAATGAGATTTATGGAATATTAATGAATACATGTTAAGTAAAACATGTAAAGGAAAGGGAGACAGGAAATCTAGGGAAAGAGGAAAGGCGCTAGAATTTTAGATAGAGTAAGCAAGTGAAGTCTCACCAGGGAAAGGTTACAAAATAGTGAGCTGTTTAGTCTTTTGGAATTGATCATTCCAGGTAGAAGAATGGGATAAGTCTTGAGGGCAAAATATGCCTGGTATGTTCAAGGGACAAAAGGAAGATAGTGTAACTAAAGTGGAATTAGCAAAGAGGAGGTTAGGATGAGATCAGAGAAAAAAAAGCTGCTTTTGTATGTCACTGCGAGAAATTTGAGCTCTTACTTTGGAAAAACCCTGGAGAATTTTGCATAGAGAAATGACATGATGTGACTTACCTTAGAACAGGACCATTTTGGCTGCTCTCTTGAGAATAGACCAAAGCTGGCCATAAACAAAAGGAAGGACATCAGGTTTTTGGGGAAATGGGAGGTGGGATGGGAGCAGGGGAAGCTGCCATTGCAGCTTTGTGTGACTTTGATTAGGATGGTAGCAGGCAAATCATGAAAATTTGTTCTCTTTCGGATTTTTTTTAAAGGTAGAGAGCAGGCAGGATTAGTTGAAGAATAGCATGAAGAATATTAGAGAAGTCATGAATAACTTCAGAATTTTTGGCCCGAGCCAAAACTAAAGGAATGGAGTTGCCATTTACCTAAATGGGGAAGAATACAAAAGGAGTGAGGTAAGGAGGAAGTATCAGGAGCTCATGAATTTGAGAGATCAAGTGATTCTCCCAGGAAAAACTGTTGAATAGGCAGTTGGACATGTAATTCTAGGGTTCCAGGAAAGGTACAGGTCAGAAACATAACTTTGAGAGTCAACAGCATATAGTACAATAGATGCTATTTAAAAATAATAAAACTAGATGAATTATCAAGAGAATGAGTGGAGATAGAACATAGCAGTAATACCAGGACTGAATCCTGGGGCACTTCAACATTTAGAGGTTGGGGAGATGAGGTGGAACTGGCAAAGGAGACTGAGAAGGAGTAGTCAGAGAGGCCAGTGGAAAATGTGTTGAAAGCAGTTTCCTGAAAACCAGGTGAATAACATGGTGAAAAAGGAGAGGGAACACAACTGTCTCAAATGCTGCTGATTCGTCAAGATGGGAACTGATAATTGACCATTGGATTTAGAAACATATAAGTCACTGGTGATTTCTATGGCTCTAATGATGTTTATTTTCTCTGCGAAACTCATTTGTTGAAATTCTAACACCTGAGGTGACGGTATTAGGAGGTGGGCCCTTTTGGAAGGTGATTAAGTCATGAAGGAGGAGCCCTTATAATTGGAATGAGTGCCCTTTTAAAGAGATCCCAGAAAGCTAGCTAGCACCTCCCACCGTGTGAGGATACAGGGAAAAGGCATCGTTCTATGAACCAGGAAGTAGCCCTTTGCAACACCAAATGTGCTGGTACCTTAATCTTGGACTTCTTAGCCTCCAGAACTGTGAGAAATACATTTCTGTTGTTTATAGACTACTTAGCCTAGAGTACTTTGCTATAGCAGCCCAAATGGACTAAGACAGTGATCTTGATATGAGGAGGGCTGCTGGAGTGATGAGAGGGAGGAGTCTAATTAGAATGAGTTGTGGAGACAATTGGAGAAGACATCTCAGGTGCAGTGAATAGAAGCAGTTTTGTTGTTGTTGTTATGTTTGTTTTTTTTTCTCACAAGATTTGCTATAAAGAATAGGAGACAAATGGGGATAGTAATTATGAGCTGAAAATCAGTCTATTTTGTTTGTAAGATGAGAGAAATTTCTGTACATGGGAAGGAGCCAATAGAGAAGGAAAAACAGTTACCTAGAGGAGAGATGGGAAAATCACTAAAGCAATGTATGCAAGAAGCAATGACGTGACATGTTTTACCTTAGAACAGGATCATTTTGGCTGCTCTGTTGAGAACAGACCAAAGCTGATGCGATGTAGACAAGAAGGTATCAGCTAAAGTGTACAAGGAGTGGAGGGGTTGGCCATGTTAGGAGATAATTCTCCATGAAATTATTATGTCTTTATGTGTCTTGTGAACAACATCACTTATTGCCTTTTTGTTCTAGACTCCCTTTTCAAGGTTGTTTGTACAGTAAAGAGCCTGGGAAGTTAGAGATATTATCTATCTCCATTTGGAGAGAAAGCAGTTTTGCTTACTGCCAAATGGAATAAAGATAATGTTTTCCTCTAAGGAAAAGTCAGATGAGCTTGCTCATGTCCTGTTATAAAATACTCGAATTCCCTAAGCTCAAATTTTGTCACCCATAATGCAACCCACTGCATATGCAGATTTCACTTGGTCCTCATTACATTGCCCTGTGAGAACTGAGGTCGAGGGAAATGTATTCGGGTTCTCCAGAGGATCAGAACCAATAGGAGATTTTATACACATACACATATATATTATATATTGTGTTATATATGATATATAAGAATAAAATTATTCTGAGGAATTGGCTAACACAATTATGGAGATTGAGAGTCTAAGATTTGTAGTTGGCAAACTAGACACCAAGGGGAGCTGATAGTATAGCTGTAGTTCAAAGTCAGGAGAAGTCCAAAGGCAGTCGGCATAGAGAGAAAACTCTTTCTTACTCAGCCCTTTATTCTATTCAGGTGCAGGCATTCAATGGGTTTGATGAGGCCCACCTACATGAGGAAGGAAAATCTGCTTTACTCAGTCTACAGATTCAAATATTAACCTCCTTACAGACACATCCAGAAAGAATGTTTGACCAAATAGCTGGGCACCTGTGGCCTCCTCAAGTTGACACATAAAATCAACCCTCACAGGAACCATCACAAGCAAATGATGACACTCTAGCTACTACAATTTCTGTGAGTAGTAAACTGTCCTTTGTATACATCCCAGGAGTGTCATGGCTTTTGGTGTTATTCACAAAAATGTGGTAAGCTAACTTTTTAGGTTGAAAGTAGAGTAAAATCTCAGACCCTTCCTATCTTGACAGGTCACAGCTAGGAAACTGGGCCATTCTCCACACTAATAGAAGGGTACAGAAGGGTGGATAGAGTTTATGGACATAGATGCTGGTGGTTGGCTGTGATGACTTCATTTTTTTCAGCGAAATTGGAAGTAAGACCATTAGAATATACTGAGGACAAAAGAAAGTGTTTACGTCTTAAAAAGACAAAAAAATGTGTGAAACAATTGTTTAGGAGAGTGAAGATGTGAACAGTCCAGGGAAATATCACATAATTCTTGGTGTTATTGAGAGTTACTTCTTCCTGAATTTAAAGTTATACTAGAAAGCATGGTTATGACTAGTTTAGTTGCATTCATGTTTAGATTCAAGCATAGACTTAGATGCAGCGGGTGGAAGTTCAATGGAAAAGCAAGGGAGAGCCAAGGGAGCTAACTAAGAGCCTGTGTACGACAATGGTTATAATGACAGGACCATGGAATTTAAAGTGGCTAAAGAGGGTAGTGAAGGCATCAGGGCCTGGGAGATCAGTGAAGGGTGATAGATCAATGGACATTAGGACTCGTTATCAGAGTGATCAAAGGACTTTGAACTGGTGGTACTAAAGGAAGTGAGCTGGAAAGATTGTTCTGGTTGTCTATAATATTTACTATTCCTCCTAGAGTGTGCCATCTAAGTTCTACTATTTTATTTACATTCTGATATTTTCTAAGTACTTTGCTCAGTTCAAAATAGTAGTATGTACTCTATTATCTTAATGTTAGAGTAATAATATTAAAAAGACAAACGAGGTCAATTGCGTGCCTTGTTTTTTTAAGTCATGTTGGTTTCTAATCATACACTTTAAAAATTATATTTATTTTTTTAATAAAATCTCTTTCAGCATGTTCCTGATTATTGATGTTAGCCTAATAGAACTTTTATTTAGATAATATGTCTTCCAGATCAATGATTTCCAAATGTTTTTGATAGTTCACCCCTTTCAGTAAAATATTTTTATGCATTTTCACTCCAATATATGTCTACTTATGTGCTTGTACTAAAATATAAACATAATGCAAATATGACAGATGTACTATAAAACTTGACCAATTATAGGAATTGAAAAAGTATAAAGGTAACTAGAATGCAACATTATTTATTTTTTCAGTGTGAAACCTTTTCTTCTCATTAGATTTTAGTAGTTATATTTTAGTCAATATTAATGTTACTTCTATTTTTAGTATTTTAGTGAAAGTCTCCTGACTGCATTAGATCTGATGAGACTATCATTGACCTTTAACTCATAAGTGTCTGATGAGAAATGTGCTCAAGTAAGAATAGAGATCTTAGCATTGCCGTTTTCTAATTGTTCAGTTGTATGTGTGTTAATAGAATTGCCTTTGATCTGTGGCTCCTTTGCGGTAGTCTTTTTAAATTTCTTGTTCATTTTGTGAGGGTGAATTTCATTAAAACTAGACAATGTAATCTGTAAATCGACTTAACTGGTGTGCTTAAATTACAATAGTTCAAATATAAGCAAAGGCCACCTGTCTCATTGAACTCCTACTGTTCCATTAGGATGCTTCAATAAACTATGCAGCATGTATTATGGTCTCACATTTGGGCTCAATGCCGATGTCCTTGCCAATTTGTATATTAAATATTAGTAGAGCTTCATGTCTTTTTTATTTTTAGGATAAAAATACTAAGATAAATTCTAATATTTTATTGCCAACTAATTTAGTTGGCTCTGTGTCCCCACCCAAATCTTATCTCAAATTGTAATACCCATAATTCCCACATGTCAAGGGTGGGACCAGGGAGAGGTAACTGAATCATAGGGATGGTTTCCCCCATGCTGTTCTTGTGCTAGTGAGTGAGTTCTCATGAGATCTGATGGTTTTATAAGTGTCTGGCATTTCCCCTGCTTGCACTCACTCTGTCCTGCTGTCCTGTGAAGAAGGTTCCTCCTTCGCCTTTGCCTTCTGCTATGATTACAAGTTTCTTGAGGCCTCCTTAGCAATGCAGAACTGTGAGTCAATTAAACTTCTTTCCTTTTTTTTTTTTTTTTTTTTTTTTGAGACGGAGTCTCGCTCTGTCGCCCAGGCTGGAGTGCAGTGGCGCGATCTCGGCTCACTGCAAGCTCCGCCTCCCGGGTTCCCGCCATTCTCCTGCCTCAGCCTCCCGAGTAGCTGGGACTACAGGTGCCCGCCACCTCGCCCGGCTAGTTTTTTTCTAATTTTTAATAGAGACGGGGTTTCACCGTGTTAGCCAGGATGGTCTCGACCTCCTGACCTCGTGATCCGCCCGTCTCAGCCTCCCAAAGTGCTGGGATTACAGGCTTGAGCCACCGCGCCCGGCAACTTCTTTCCTTTATAAGTTACCCAGTCTTGGGTATTTCTTCATAGCAATGTGAGAATATGGTAAATTGGTAACAAGAGTGGGGTATTGATATAAGATACCTTGAAATGTGGAGGTGACTTTGGAACTGGGTAATGGGCAGAGGTTGGAACGGTTTGGGGGACTCAGAGAAGACAGGAAAATGTGGGAAAGTTTGGAACTTCCTAGAGATTTGTTGAATGATTTTGACCAAAATGCTGATAGTGATATGGACAATGAAGTCCAGACTGAGGTGGTCTCAGATGGAGATGAGGAACTTGTTGGGGAGTGGAAAAATGGTTACTCTTGCTATTCTTTAGAAAAGAGACAAGAGGCGTTTTTCCTCTGCCCTAGAGATCTGTGGAGCTTTGAACTGGAGAGAGATGGTTTGAAATTGGAACTGAGTTTAAAAAAGAAGCAGAGCATAAATGTTTGGAAAATTTGCAGCCTGATGAGGCAGTAGAAAAGAAAAACTCATTTTCTAGGGAAAAATTCAAGCCAGTTGCAGAAATTTGCATGAGTAACAAGGAGTCAAATGTTAATCACCAAGACAATGGAAAAAAATGCCTCCTGGGCATTTCAGAGAGCTTCATGGCAGCACCTTCCATCACAGGCCTAGGAGGGAAAAATGGTTTTATGAGCTGAGTCCAGGAACCTGCTGCTCTGTGCATGAGCAGTCTCAAGAACTGGTGCCCTGCACCCCAGCTGTGGCTAAAAGGAGCCACAGCTCAGGTCACTGCTTCAGAGGGTGCAAGTCCCAAGCCTTGGCAGTTTACACATGGTTTTAGAACTGCAAGTACACAGAAGTCAAGAATTGAGGTTTGTGAACTTCTGCCTTGATTTCAGAGGATATATGGAAATGCCTGGATGTCCAGGCAGAAGTTTGCTGCTGGGGTGGAGCCCTTATGGAGACCCTCTGTTAGGGCAGTGTGGAAGGGAAATGTGGGGTTGGAGCCCCTATACAGAGTCCCCACTGGGGCACTGCCTAGTGAAGCTGTGAGAAGAGGGCCACCATCCTCCAGACCCCAGAATGTTAAATTCACTGACAGCTTGCATACTGAACCTGGAAAAGCCACAGACACTCAATACCAGCCCATGAAAGCAGCCAGGAGCAGGGCTGTACCCTGCAAAGCCACAGGGGTGGAGCTGCCCAAGGCCGTGGGAGCCCACCTCTTACATCAGCATCACCTAGATATGAGACATAGAGTCAAAGGAGATCATTTTTGAGATTTAAGATTTGACTGCCCCACTGAATTTCAGACTTGCATGGGGCCTGTAGCCCCTTCATTTTGGCCAATTTCTCCCATTTGGAATGGATATATTTACCCAATGCCTGTACCCTCATTATATCTAGAAAGTAACTAACTTGATTTCTCAGGATCATAGGCAGAATGGACTTGCCTTTTTCAGATAAGTCTTTGAACTTGGACTTTTGGGTTAATGCTGGAATGAATTAAGACTTTGGGTGATTTTTGAGAAGGCATAATTGGTTTTGAAATGTGAAAGGGACATGAGATTCGGAAGGGGCCCAGGGTGGAATGATATGGTTTGGCTCTGTGTCCCCACCCAAATCTCATCTTGAATTATAATCCCACAATCTTCAGGTGCCAAGGGTGGGACCAGGTGGAGGTAATTGAATATTGGGGACTGTTTCTCCTGTGCTGTTCTCATGCTGGTGAGTTCTTACTAGATATGACAGTTTTACAAGCATCTGGCATTTCCCCTGCTTGCACTCACTCCATCCCTCCACCCTCTGTAGAAGGTTCCTGCTTCTGCTTTGCCTTCAACCATGATTGTAAGTTTCCTGAGGCCTCCCCAGCAATATGGAACTGAGTCAATTAAACCTCTTTCCTTTATAAATTACCCAGTCTCATGTATTTCTTCATAGCAGTGTGAGAACAGAGTAATATACCAACATAGTTAATTGTCTTATTTTCTCCTAACCATGGTACCTACTGTCAAATGATAAGAGAATAAACTTTATTTTTCTTTGCCACATATATTAAGTAATATGTATCATGTGCTGAGTAAATATTTGGTGAGTGAATAAGCCCATATTTTGCCCTGATTTAAAAATTAGAAACCTGCCTATTTCCGTTGTTTGATACTTCTTTGCACTCTGTGATTTCTCATACATTGCTCATATATTTTGAATTTTATCATTATCCTGAAATAGAATATGACTAAATTTCATCCCATATGGGTCTCATCTGAAAATTTATGGACACACCCACTTTTAAATGGCCTCCTTCTGTGTGTAATGGCTGGCTATTCTGTTGTTTTTTGTTTTCCCCATGTTATTCCAATACATTTTCCTCTTAATGTTTTTAAACAATGCATATATAGTACACAATTTAATACAATATGTGATAAAAATAAAATTCCATAATTATTAGTCCATTATTCCATTATTAGTCCCATCATAATTTCAAGGAACAAATTTAGCTACCTTTTCTTTTATTAATTTCCTCAATTCCAACCCCAACTCTTAGAAAATCTAGAGCTATTTGAAATATGTACAGCAATGAGTTACATATTTCCCATTGACATTACTTTTGTCTTATAGAAAAGAAACTTAGTTTACCTAAAGAATATATGGTCAATACTTATTCAGCGAATAGTATATGGATACTGAAATTCCTCATGCCCCTGAAGCTTCACTTCCTAGTATGTATCTCTTAATTTATTCACATTTGCTAAAGACATAAGGAGTTCTCTTGTTATTACTTCCTCACTTTGTTTGCTGTGGTTCTCACCTCCACTTTTTCAATGGCTGCAGGTATCTTTAGAGTCTACCTTGAATCCAATGTGTTTGTTGTCTTAGGTAATTTTGAAATCTGTCTTTCAGTTTTTAAATTTTTAATAGAGAAGAAAGGAAATAAAAAGTAAGAGTGCTTTTAGGCGATTCCATAATTTTCTTTTTCTTTTTTTTTTTTTCTTTCATGCTATTGTATTTTTCTTCCTGGCTTTTTCCTCTGCTAAGCAAGTGACTTCTCACCTCCCTCATTGTTATTTTGCAATACTGTTCAAATCCTTACAAGAGTATTTTTTCTGCCATGTATGTTCCCGTGTCTCCCATCGATGACAACTAGAGGCTCGTCTGTCAGCATATAGGGGGCAAATATGGCAGCACCTTTGCTTTAAACTTTCATTATGTTTAGAGAGTAAATGAATTTCCTATTACTTTCTCACAAATATGGGAAACTATTTAGGACAGATGAAAAAACAACTTAGATTTCAGAGGGAGTTTATATTTCAACACTTCAAGTCATCTGACATTTCTTCTTTTCATAGAACAGTTAAGTGATGAGGGAGAACTTGGAGGTAGGCTCTTTGAACAGATTCATTTGACAATTCCTGTGGTTCATGTTCACATATAATCATTCAGGCTTCTGGAAGATTGATTAGTTTAAAATGTTCTTAAACTAGTTCTCTACTCCCAAGCAAGTATACTTTCTTTAATCAATTGTGACGTATATTCACTGAGAAGATGCAAAACTTAAATATTTTTTGGAAGAATGAAGATAATTTTTTAAAACTTGTGTTGGGGTGGCAGGATTGCAAAGGCCAAATTCATAACTAATTAATAATAGTAACAGAAGTTTGGTTGGGACTATTACGTTTAAAAATAAAATTTACTGTTTTGTTTCTGATTATTAAAATGATGCATATTGCTTATAATATTTAGGAAATATGGAAAAGAAAAGGAAAGTTACCATTTATCACTAGATAGACCTGATAGAATTTTTTTATGTTCTTGAAAAGTTTATATAGCATGGAAAAGTTAAGTTTAATATTTGATACCTTTTCCCATTTCTTTATGGGTTAATGGTTTATTCAGGTATTCTGAATCAATTTTAGTAATTTTTACACAATCAATTTGGTAATTTTTTTTGTCTTCTTAGAAGTCTATTGTTTTTACTGACATTTTTATATTTTTAATTATTGTTTTAACTATAAGTTAATTTATTTTCTGATTTTTCTTTGGAATTTTTAATACTTGCAGATATATTATTTGTGTGTGTGCAGAATCTTCAATATCAAACTTCCTTTTTAAAAATGTATTACTTCCTGCCCTTAATTTATTACTTTCATTTGTTTATTTTTAAAATTAAATTTATTTTATCTTCAACTTTTCTCCCCAAGCTATTCAATGACATGTTAAGTTCATCGAATTTTATTCTTCCTTACTAAATAATGAGAGCATTTTAGGATTCTTAATTTTCTTTAACCATAGATTTAGCTTCAGTTTTTTTGTCTTACTGTAGAGACAATAGCAATTGTGCTTTCTCCTGTTGTCTAGACTATCTTTCCAGTAACAGCCTGGAGCAGGAAGCATGCTCTAATCACTGCGGTGCTACCCTCTCTGAAGCTCTTGCAGGAATGAGTGAAGTAGTAAGAATTACAGCACTATCTCCTTCCAATAAGGGCCCATCTCCTTTTAAGACAGTGCTTCCCATGCTTCTCACATAACGCTAACACAGACAATAACATGTGTACAGCCCAGTGGGGTAAATGGTTGAAGTTGCTTCCAGCTGAAATGCCTAGTTTAGGAGCTCTGGGGCCTAGGGCCTCTCCCTGTCCTTGCAACTAAAGGAGAGCAGTATCCCTGGTCCACCTGTAACTTATTCTTGGAAGACCATTTGGGAATTTCTACTTTTAGAGACTATTAAGACCACTTTCACCATGCTTCACATAATTGTTTGACTCAGTCAGTTAGAAGTCTAAGCCTCCACACTTACCTGTTATCAACTAAATTAAAAATAATTATTAAGACCTAATTTACATATATTAACATTCTTCCTTCTTCGGGTACAGCCGTATGAGATATAACTAACACAGAGTCATGTAACCACTACCACAATAAAAATATAAAATAAGTCCATCAGTACAACAATTCCTTTGCATCCCTTTGTAGTCTACTCGCCCTCACCATGGGGACCTAAGAAACTACCAGGCTATAGATTTACCTTTTCCTGAATATGATGTAAATTGAATCATAATTATCCATTCTTTTAGATATGGCCTCTTCCACTTAGCATAGTGCATCTGAGATTCTATGTTGCTGCACCTATCATTAGTGTGTGTTTTCTCTTTGATGTTGAGTAGTATTGCATTATATGGATATATCTCAGTGACCTGTTGAAGGACATTTGAGTTCTTTCTAAGTTTTGGTAATTAGAAATAAACCTACTATAATGATTTCTGTACAGTTCTTTGAGTGAACACAGTTTTAATTTCTCTTAGATAAATGTAAATAATATAATGATGCTATCTAATTTATAATAATTTATGTACAGCTATGAATATTGTATGAATACAAATTCATTTCTAAATGGATTTCCACAATACCATGGAAATCCTACTATGATGCTCTAAGAAGCTAACTTTCCAACTCTGAAAGTCCCTTAATTTCCCCACATTAAATTTCAGATGTAGACCTTTATTCACTTCATTATTAATTGACAATACAGAAACCAAGAGGTGCCAAAATCTGTGACCTTCCCACCACAATGTAAAACCCTACTTACTTTTGCACCCATTTCCTTCTATTTAAGTCCTATCATAAAGGAAGCAGTTTCGTTTATCTTCTCAAAAAAATTTGATTAGCAGGCTGTGTTTTATTTCAATGCTTATTTGACCCTCACTCTACTTAAATTTGCTTCCCATTCCTAGTACCCCATTGAAACTACTTTCATTTAAGTCACTGATGACTTTCATGTTGCTAACATCAATGAATTTCTATTGTCTTCATCTTATGTGAATCTCTTGTGTCTTTGTCATTGTTTACCATTGCCTTTTATTTTATTTTAAAGCCATTTGTTGCTATAACTAGAATAATATAGTCCAATTTAATTATTTCAAGGTGTTTGGAGCAGTCCTCTAATGCGGTATCTCCAGTTTTAGTTTTTATTTGACTCTCTTATCTTCTTTCCCAATACTTTTAATTTTTAAAATTATCAGATTACAAAATATTTCAAGAATAGTGAATAGAATACTGATATATTTCTCACATAAATTCTTCAATTGTTACCAGTTTGTGACATTTTATTTCTCTTTCTTTAAATCTCTCTCTGTAGAGGTATTTATGAGTATCAATCCACTTTTCTATGCACACTTAAAATATTTTTCTGTATTATATCTTAGAATTTTAGTAATTTAAGTTCTAATTTAAATTTATGTGTTTAGGTCTATGATCCATTTCAGGTTAACTTTTGTGTGAGGTATGAGACAAGAGGTTCATTTTTGTGCCCATAGATATCCAATTTTTTCATCACCATTTGTTGAAAGATTTTTTTTCTCATTGAATGACTCTTTTCTCATTGAATGACTTTTTCTCATTGAATTACCTTATTACCTTTGCTAAAAAAATCAATGGACTATATTAGTGTGAGTGTATTTCTAGACTCTCTATTTTGTTCAATTGTTCTGTGTGTCTATCTTACTTTCAATGCCACACTGTCTTGATTAATACAGCTTTATAGTCTACATTAGCTTCACTTTGCATATTGTAAGTTCTCCACACTTGCTCTTTTTATAAACACACTTTTTATTATTTATTTATTTATTATCATTGTTTTTTAGACAGAGTCTTGCTTTGCCGCCAGGCTGGAGTGCAGTGGCGTGACCTCAGCTCACTGCAATCTCCGCCCCTCCGGTTCACGCGATTTCCCTGCCTCAGCCTCCCGAGTAGCGGGGACTACAGGCACTCACCACCATGCCCAACTAATTTTTTATATTTTAGTAGTGATGGGGTCTCACCATATTGGCCAGGGTGGTCTTGATCCCCTGACCTCGTGATCCGCCTTTGCAGTCTCGCAAAGTGCTGGGATTACAAGCATGAGCCACCACGCCTAGCCAAATACACTTTTTATTTTAAAGCAGTTTTAGATTTACTGAATTATTGAGAGTATAGTGCAGAGCGTTCCTATACACTCCACATTCAGTTTTCCCCATTATTAGCATTTGACATTGGTATGGTATATTTGTCCCAATTAATGAAATAACATTGTTAAATTGATATTAAATAATATATGTACTTTATTCAGATTTGTTCAGTTTTCTCTTAACGTTCATTTTTCTGGTTATAGGATACCATTCAGGAAATTATATAACATTTAGCAATCATGTCTCCTTAGGCTTCTCTTGGCTATAAATGACAGTTGCCCAAACTTTTCTATTTGCAATGACCTTGACAGTTTTGAGGAGTACTCATTGTATGTTTTGTAGAATATGTCATAACTGAAATGTGTCTGATGTTTTTCTAATGGTTAAATTGAAGAAATGTGTTCTTAGTAGGAATACACAGAGGTAAAGAGCTATTTTCATCATATCAGGGGTATATGATACGTATGTACCATACATACCGTGATGTATGTCAAGAGTAGGTACTGTGATGTAATGACTTACCACTATTGATGTTAACCTTGACTACCTGATTTGAAGTATGCTCTACCTCCTTAACAGCAGCGTATTTATATAAATTGTTTGGAATTTTCTGCACAGGATGTTCTCCTCTATTTATTCATTTATAAAGTTATTTATCTATATCAGGATGGATTTATGGATATTTATTTTATAATTTTGTTAATAATCAAATACTAATTTGTTTATTGTGTTTCTCAAATTGTTCCAGCTTTGGCCATTGGGAACTCTTTCAGTTGGCTTCTGTACCCTTTGACATACCTAATATTGTGGGATTCCTTTGTTTATTTGTGTTGAGTACTTTCTTACTTTAGTTCACTACAGGATTCTCCAGAATTTGGGACTTCCCAGTCCTAAATTCAGCCATTTCTCTAAGAATCCCAGATTCTTTTTACTAGAGAATCATTTTTTTAAATCAAGATCTGGGAGCTAAGTGTGTTTGTTGCTATAGTGGCATTATTGCTGCCAGGCCCTCCCAGCTGACAGAGCAAGGAGACATATATATGTGTACACATATCTATAAATATTTTTATATGTAAGCATCTGTGTCTTTATTAAGCTAAACATGAGTTTGCATACTGATGTCTTCAACTGTAATCCATTTCTACACCATTCATTTTCGCTCCCTCCCCTTGCTATCTGTGATCTTCTACTCCAGCAATAAGAAAAGTGGCTACCATTGCCTTCCATCCATTTACTTATGTGTTTAACTGCGGTATAAATGTGTAGTAGTTTTAGAATTGTTACTTCTAGAGAAACAACTATGTCAACTAAAGTACAGTGCTTATGCATAGTTCCTTCTGCAATTTGTCTTACAGATTCCACTCATTTCTAAAGTCAGAACAGTTTTCCCTCATCCCTTTCAGTGAGTTTGTTTCATATATGTGTAATATAATTAGATTGTCACATTCTCCATTCTATCTTGGAGCCCTGTGACCTCTTATTTTTTAATTTGCATATGTTAAGCTTCATTCTTTGTGCTATAAAGTTCTTTTAGTTTTGAAAATTGCATTGTATGTATCCACCACTACTGTATTACACAGAATAAATTTGCTACCCCAAAATATCCGGAAGTTTCCCCTATATTACCCTCTATCCCCAAACCCTGGTACAGTGATCAGTGGATCAGTTTTCTACCTTACATTTTTGTTTTTGCCAGATTGCCGTATAGTTGGAATCATACAGCATGTAGCTTTTTCAGTCTGGCTTCTTTCACTTAGCAACACACATTTGAGATTAACCCATGTCTCTGAATGGCTTGAGAGCACATTCCTTATCACTGGATAGTTGTCTTAGTATGTTAACACTGCTGTAATGAAATGCCATTAACGGGGTGACTTATACACAACAGAATTTTTTTTTTCTCAAAGTTCTGGTGGCTGGAAATTTTAAGATCAAGGTGCCAGCAGATTCGATTTCTTGCAAGTGTCTGCTTCCTAGATGGCCATCTTTCATTACAACCTCACATGGCAGAAGGAGCAAGGAGCTCTCTCAGACCTCTTTTATAAGTGCATCAGTCCCATTCTTCAGAGCTTCATTTTCATGACCTAATTACCTTCCAAAGGCCCCATTTTCTAATACCATCACCTTGGGGTTAGGATTTCAACATATGACTTTTGTGTGGACACAAACATTCGAATGCTAGCAATAGTATTCCATTGTATGGATATCTAAAAATTGTTTATCCATTCCCTTATTGAAGGTCCCCTATTGGTTGCTTCCAATTGGATAATTGTAAATAAACTTGCTACAAATGTTTACATGCATATTTTTGTGTGAATGTAAGTTTTCAAATTAGTTGGGTAAATACCTTGGGGCGTGATTGCTGGAACATGTGATAAAACTATGGTTAACTTTGTCAGAAACTGCCACTCTGTCTTCCAAAGTGGCTGTGCCACTTTGTCTCCCCGTCAACAATGAGTAAGAGTGCCTGTAGGTCTGTACCCTAAATATCAATTGCTATTTTCAGACCATTGGAGGTTAGTCATTCTACAAGGTATACAGTGATATCTCATGGTTGTTTTAATTTGCATTTTCCTAGTGAGAAATCATGTTGAGCATCTTTTCATAACCTTCTGTGCCATCTGTATATCTCCTTTGGCAAGTATCTGTCCAGATCTCTTGCTCATTTTTAATTGGGTTGTGTTCTTATTGTTGAGTTTTATGGGTTCTTTAATATTTTGGATACGATTCCTTTATTAGATAAGTATTTTACAAATATTTTCTCCCAGCCATGGCTTGCTTTATATTCCTCTTAACACTGTCTTTGTAAAGTAGAAGATTTTCATTTAATTAAGTCTAATTTATCAATATTTTTCTTTCATGGGTCATGATTTTGGTATAGTGGCTATGAACTTATCACAAAACTAAAGGTCACATAACTTTTTCTCCTATGCTTTCTTCTTGTAGGTTTTTTGATTGTTTGTCCCTAACTTTACATTTAGCTGTAAAATCCATTTTGAATTAGCTTTAGTGTAAGGTCTGCATCTGAATTCATTTTTTTGCATATGGATGTCTAATTCTTTCAGTATAATATGTTGGAAAGTCTATCATTTCTTTATTGAACTGTTGTTGAGACTTTATAAAAAATCAATTGACTATACTTGGGGGATCTACTTGTATGTTCTATATTCTGTTATATTGCTCTATGTTTATAATTTTGCCAATACCATGTTGTATTGATTACTTTGCTTTACAGTAAATATTGAAATTGGTAAGTGTCATTTTTTTTTGCTTCAGTATTTTATTGGCTATTCTGGGTCTTTTGTCTTTACATATTAAATTAAAAGTCAGTTTGTTGATATCTACAAAACATCTTCCTTGGATTATTATGGGGATTTTGATGACCCTACAGATCAAGTTTTGAAGAATGACATCTTAACAATATTGAGTCTTCTAATCTCTGAACATGGAATATCTTTCCATTTTTTAGACCTTCTTTGACACATTTCTTTGTATATATGCGTATCAAGGATACTTCTATGATACAAACTAAAAGTGTTTTGTTTTCTACATACATGCCTTGTTACAGTTTTTAAATTTGTACCCAAGTATTTTTAATCCATCATGGTTTGCTTTGAGGCATAAATTGCTTACATTTCTTCCACATGGAAAATACACTCACTTCCTCCAAATCCCACAAACTCTTATCTTATCGTAATATTATCATGAAGTCTAAGATCTCATTCCTTTAAAACAAGTTATGTTGTATATTAGGCTCCTTCATTTATACTTTCTCTTGATGTTAACTTGTGAACAAAAGATAAGTTATCTGTTCTCCACACACAATATATAATGGTGAGATAGGCATAGGATGACAGCAATAGACTATCCTGTATAAAAAGGGGGAAAGCAGGAGACATATGGCAATCTCTGGTCCATAGCAATTCTGAAATCCAATCAAACAGATGTTGCCATTAAAAAAATTAGAGCTCAGTCCTGTTCCATGGAAATAATTCTCTGTGCCTATTTGCTTCTGCCTCTGAGCACTTTGTTCTGACATTGAACTCATCTTTCCTTTCTATAAGAAACAGCATATGTTTCTAGATGAATAGTTTCTCAGCTTTTTCTCTTTTGCCTAAAGAAAATTAGGAACCCAAATGCCTTTTGTATTCTGTAATATCACTGTATTTTTCTGTCCACCTGATACAATTAAAAAAAAACTTTGTAGATTTCATGTATATTAATTTATAATTCATGCCAGTAGATAACACCACAACCAAAAACATCTTCAAAATAGGCATTTCTATACATAGGGTACTCTGTGAGGCTAAGACAATGCCTCCAAGCTTCTCTGAAGCCCAATATTTTTAAAGAAGAGAGTCTACAGGGCTTGCCTAAGAAGGATTTTTATCCTTAGAAGTTATTTTGTCCAGCTGAAAGTGTTCATAAAACACCACCTTACATCTCTCTGAGGTCTTAAAAAAAGGTTTCACACTTTCATCCTTTACTTCATCTTTACCCTCAGACCTCGCTTTCTAAGAAGGACCTAGATTTGATCTTTTCTATGAGGCTATTTCTTACTTTTAACAGCTTTTGTTGGCTTGGAAAGACTTTCCTGAGCTCTTAGTATTTCCTCCAAATTATGCTAGAAAACTGAGAGATTTCTTCTTTAGTTTGTTTCTCCCATCTTTTATTTTGTCATAGGGAGCTAGAAGAATCTGTGCCTATGGATTCCTTAGCAAGATTTTTGAGATTATTAGGTTGCTATTCTATTTTCCATATTGCTTCAGGCAACAGTTTTGCTAACTGTTCTATCTGTATATAACTCAGCGGCCCTTTTCACCAGCCTCCAATAACATTTTCCTCATTGTTCTTGATGCCCTAATAGCTTCCCTGAGGCCATATAAGGTTTCATGGATAGTTCCTTGCAGTTCCTGCTCTCCACCTCGTACCAGCCAATACTATTGCTTTTATATTATTTGTTATCACAACACCACACATCTAGGTGCCAAATTCTGTCCCAGTTATCTATTGCTACATAACAAATTATCCCAGAACTTAAAGCCTAAAGCAAAAAACCCCACAATGTATTATATCTCATAATTTTGTGAGTTAGTAAATTGGGCAAGGCTCAGCTAGCCCATGCTTTTGCTCTGCATGATGTTGAATGATGCCATTTGGCAGGATTCAGCTGGTGTAAGGATGGTCTGAAGGGTCAAGATGACTTCACATACCTTTGACTGGTGCCTAAGCAGGGATGGCTAGATGGCTTGATTCATGTGAGATTTTTAAAAAGAATTTGTTTTACTTTTAATTTTTGTGGGTGCATAGTAGGTATAGATTATTATGGGGTATAGGAGACGTTTTGATACAACCATGCAATGTGAAATAAGCACATGATGGAGAATGGGGTATCCATTGCCTCAAGCACATATCCCTTGAGTTGCAAACAATCTAATTACACTCTTTAAGTTATTTTAAAATGTACAAGTAAGTTATTATTGATTGTAGTCACCCTGATGTGCTATCAAATAGTAGGTTGTATTTATTCATTCTAACTATTTTTTTGTATTCACTAATGATCCCAACCTACCTCCCAGCCCTCCACTACCCTTTCCAGTCTCTGGTAACCATCCTTCTACTCTCTGTCCATAAGTTAATTTGTTTTGATTTTTAGATCCCACGGATAAGTGAGAACATGTGATGTTTGTCTTTCTGTGCCTGGCTTATTGTACTTAACGTAATGATCTCCAGTTCCATCCATGTTGTTGCAAATGACTGAATCTCATTTATTTTTATGGCTGAATAGTTCAGCATTTTGTATATATACCATATTTTATGTACTCATTTATCGGTTGATAGACACTTAGGTTGCTTCTAAATCTTAGCTATTGTAAACAGAGCTTCAACAGACATGGGAATGTGGATATTCCTTTGATATACTAATTTCCTTTCTTTTGGCTATATACCCAGCAGTGGGATTGCTGGATCATATGGTAGCTCAGTTTCTAGCATTTTGAAGTACCTCCAAATTGTTCTCCATAGTGGTTGTACTAATGTACATTCCCACTAGCAGTGTACAAAGGTTCCATTTTCTCCACATTCTGGCCATCATTTATTATTGCTTGCCTTTTGGATATAAGCCATTTTAACTTTGGTGGGATGATATTTCATTGTTGTTTTGATTTGCATTTGTCTGATGATCAATGATGATGTTGAGCACCTTTTCATATGCCAGCTTGCCTGCATGTCTTCTTTTAAGAAATGTCTATTTCAATCTTTTGCCCATTTTTTGATCAGATTATTAGCTTTTTTCCTATAGAGTTGTCTGAGCTCCTTACATATTCTGGTTATTCATGCCTTGTCAGGTGGGTAGTTTGCAAATATTTTCTCTGATTCTGTGGATTGTCTTCACTTTTTTGATGGGTCTCACTCTGTCACCGAGGTTGAAGTACAGTGGTATGATTTCAGCTCACTGCACCATTTGCCTCGTGGGCTCAAGTGATCCTCCCACTTCAGCCTCCCAAGTAGCTGGGATCACTGGTGTGCACCACCACACCTGGTTAATTTTTTTGTATTTTTAGTAGAGATAGAGTCTTACCATGTTGCCCAGACTGGTCTCTAACTCCTAAGCTCAAGTGATCTGCTCACCTTGGCCTCCCAAAGTGCTGAGATTATAGGCATGAGCCACCGTGCCTGGTCTGCTGTGTAGAAGCTTTTTAACTGGATGTGATCCCATTTGTTCATTTTTCCTTTAGTTGACTGTGCTTCTGCGGTATTGATCAAGAAATCTTTGCCCAGACCAATGTCCTGGGGATTTTCCTTAATGTTTTATTGTAGTCGTTTCATAGTTTGAGGTCTTAGATTTAATACTTTAATCCTTTCTATTTTGATTTTTGTATATAGCAAGATACAGAGGTCTAGTTTTATTCTTCTGCATATGAATATTCAATTTTCTCAGCACCATTTATTGAAGAGACTGTATTTTCCTCAGTATATGTTCTTGGAACCTTTGTCGAAAATGAGTTCACTGTAGGTGTCAATTTGTTTCTGGGTTCTATATTCTGTTGCACTGGTCTATGTATCTGTTTTTATGCCAGTACCATGCTGTTTTGGTTACTATAGCTCTACAGTATAATTTTAAGTCAGGTACTATGATTCCTCCAGTTTTGTTCTTTTGCTTAGGGTAACTTTGGCTATACTGGGTCTTTTATGGTCCCATATAAATTTTAGGATTGTGTTTCCTATTTCTGTGAAGAATGTTATTGTTATTTTGATAGGGATTATATTGAATCTGTAGATTGCTTTGGGTAGTGTATTAGTTCATTGTCATGCTGCTAATAAGGACATACCCGAGACTGGTAAATTATAAGGAAAGAGGTTTAATTGATTCACAGTTCAGCATGTCTGGGGAGGCTTCAGGAAACTTACTCATGGCAGAAGAAAAAGTAAACACATCCTTCTTCAGGTGGCAGCAGCAAGGAGAAGTGCCCAGCGAAGCGAGGGGAAAGCCCCTTACAAAACCATCAGATCTTGCGAGAACTCACTCGCTATCACGAGAACAGCATGAGGGTGATTGCTCCCATGATTCAATTACTTCCCACTGGGTCCCTCTCATGACACGTATGGATAATGGAAACTGCAGTTCAAGATGAGGTTTGGGTGGAGATACAGCCAAACCATATCAGGTAGTATCAACATTTTAACAATCCTGATTCTTCCAATCCATGAACATGAAATATCTTTCCAATTTTTGGTGCCTTGTTCAATTTCTTTCATCAGTTTTTATAGTTTCCATTATAGAGATCTTTCACTTATTTGGTTAAGTTAGTTTCTCGGTATTGAATTTTATTTGTGGCTTTTATAAATGGGATTACTTTAATTTTTTTTTCAGATTTTTCACTGTTGGCATATAGATATACTACTTTTTTTTTTTTAATGTTGTGTTTGTATCTTGCAACTTTACTGAATTTGTTTATGAGTTCTTAAAGATTTTTAGTAGAGTCTTTAGATTTTTCCAAATATAGAATCATATTAACTGCAAACAAGGATAATTTGACTTCTTCCATTCTAATGTAAATGCATTTTATTTCTGTCTCTTGTTCGATTGCTCTAGCTAGGAATTCCAATACTATATTAAATAACAGGGGTGAAAGTGGGCATCTTTGTTGTGTTCCAGATCTTCCAGATCTTTCCCCATTCAGTAGGATACCAGCTGTTAGTCAGTCCTATATATATAGGAATGTTGAGGTTTGTTCCTTCTATCTTAGGTTTTTGAAGGATTTATCATGAAGGGATGATGAATTTTATCAAGTGCTTTTCAGCATCAATCAATATGATCATATACTTTTTGTCCTTCATTCTGTTGACATGGTGTATCACATTGATTGATTTGCATATGTTGAACCATTCTTGCATCCCATAGATAAATCCTACTTGGTCCTGATAAATCATCTTTCAAATGTATTGCTGAATTTGGTTTCTTAGTATTTTGTTGAGAGTTTTTGCATCAATATTTGTGAGAGATACTGGACTATAGTTTTATTTTTTTGATGTGTCTTTGTCTGGTTTTGGTATCAGGGTTAAACTGGCCTCATAGAATAAATTTGGAAGTATTATCTCCTCCTTTATTTTTTGAAATATTTTGAATAGGATTAGTATTATTTGTTCTTTAAACATGTGGTAGCATTCAGCAATGAAGCCACTGGGCCCTGGGCTTTTCTTGACTGGGAGACTTTTTGTTACAGCTTCAATCATTTTACTTGTTATTGGCCTGTTCAAGTTTTGCATTTCTTCCTGGTTAAATATTGGTAGGTTGTATGTGTCAAGGAATGTGTTTATTTCTTCTAGATTTTCCAATTTATTGGACTATAGTTGATCATATTAGCCATTAATAGTCTGAAATTCTGTAGTATCAGTTGTAATGTCTCCCTTTTCATCTCTAATTTTATCTATTTGGATCTCATTTTCTTAGCCTGGCAAAGGTTTGTCAATTTTGTTTAACTCTTCAGAAAACCAACTTTTTGTTTCATTTATATTTTGTACTGTTTTCTTCATTTCAAATTCATTTATTTCTGTTCTGATCTTTATCATTTCCTTTCTTCTACTAATTTTGAGTTTGGTTTTCTTTTGCTTTTCTAGTCCTTTAAAATGCATCACTAGATTATTTACAGTTTTTCTTCCTTTTTGATGTAGGCACTTATAGCTATAAAATTCCCTGTTAGTACTGCTTTTGTTGTATCCCATAGGTTTTGGTATGCTGTGTTTCCTTTATTATTTATTTCAACATATTTTTCAATTTCCTTCTTAATTTCTTTATAGACTCATGATTCTGAATATTGTTCAATTTTCATGTATTTTTATAGTTTCCAAAATTCCTCCTGTTACTGATCTCTAGTTTTATTCCATTGAGGTCAAAGAAGATGCTTAATCTTGTTTGAATTTTTGAATGTTTTAAGACTTGTTTTTTGGCCTAACATATGATCTATGCTTCAGAATGACCAATGTTTTAAGGAAAAGAATGTGCTTCTGTCGACTTTGGGTAAAATGTTGTTTTACTCTATATTAGATCCATTTTTTCTATAGTACAGATTAAATCTGATGCTTCTTTGTTGATTTTCTGTTAGGAAGATCTAATCAATGCTGCAAGTGTAGTGTTTAAGTCTCTAGCTATTATTGTATTGGGTCCTATCTTTCTCTTTAGCTCTAATAAGGTTTGCTTTTTATATCTGGGTGCTCCAGTGTTGGGCACATATATATTTACAACTTTTATATCTTCTTGCTGAATTGATCCCTTTATTATTATGTACTGACTTTCTTAGTCTCTTCTTATAGTTTTAGTCTTGAAATCCATTTTGTCTGATATAGTGTAGTTCCTCCTGCTCTTTTTTGGTTTCCATTGGCAGGTAATATCTTTTCCATCTTTTATTTTCAGCCTATTTATGGTTTTATAGGTGGAGTGTGTTTCTGATAGGCAATAGATCAATGGGTCCCATTTTTTTTTGTCCATTCAGTCACTCTGTGTCTTTTAATTGGAGATTTTAGTTTATTTATATAGATGTTATTATTGGTAAGTAGAAACTTACTTCTGCCATTTTGTAGTTTGTTTTCTGGACTGCAAACTTTTTAGGTGCATTTCCAATATATTCTATTCATCAGGGTAGTCAAAGAGCCCATGAATATTCAAGAGCAGTGTTCATAGAGCCATGTCTTCATGGAAAGAATCTCAAAAAACTTTTGGTCATTTCTAATCTGCCACACCTCCTATTTCAATTAACTACATCAAATTGACTCTTAAGGCATGGACACATTTTTCATGTTAGCAAATGTATAGAAAAATTTAAAAGTTTTGAAACTTTGTTATCAATAAGTAGTCATTTTTTAGGAAAAACCTTTAATGATTAAAATACACCCTAGAAGTTGTCCAGTCCTGTTCCTTGGAAGAACATGCCTTTAACATTGAAGAATCAGAGGCTATTCCTATTCAATATCAGTTCTATTATTTATTACTGTTATAATTCCAGCTGAGCATCTTAATTTCCTCAATCATAAAATGGGGGCTTATATCTTTGATCAATCCATACAATTTCATCTAGAATGGGACACTTTGAGGAACACTAAAAAGGAAATGGTGGTGTCTCCTTCGTGATAGGCTAAAAATGGGGCTACATTAGGCAAATTCAGACCCATTTGCCACTTCACTTCTCAAGAATTTTGTGGTGATCAAATATTTCAAAGAGCATTCAAAATTATAAAATGTAAAATAGAGGCAAGATAGTGGTATGTTTCAAATACACTATGGGGATATTATTTATATCCTTTATTTAGAGACTTCTAAAACTGTTTCTAAATCTGCTTTAACCACTGTTGCAGTGCTAAATGTCTGCTGCTTTTTCTTAATTGTAAAACTGTTATGATATTTTTAAATATAATTTCTCTTTATTCCCAGGGAAATCTGAAGAGAGCTGATCACTACTCACCTATGCACAGTAACCTTCCCCTTAACACAGTTTGATATTCATTAAAGTAGCTCCTCAGTGGTTTTAAATTATAAATCTCAGGACAGTTTTCAAACTGATCACCCATTAAATAAAGCTATCCTTTTACGTGAGTTTAACGAAAATCTTTAGCTAAGCACATACAAATTGAAATCATTCGGAAACAGTCTAATTCAGAATGGTTTGTCTTAGATAATCTTCAATATTCACCGTGATTTTTCAGACACAGAATTTTATGTGGAACTCCTGGCTTTATGTCTTATGAATTCTTGCCTAACTCTAGGTCTAGTTACAGACTGCTCACTTTGCTTTTTGATTCTGATACAAATGAAAAAGCATTTGGAGGGCAGTATCCTTGGTAATATTAGGGTAATAGAAACCTCGAAGAACAACTCCGAATAAAGTCTTAAAGTCAGATGTTCTCCAGAAGAAAACTGGTCTTCAAAGACTGGTAATTTTTTCTTTGTGGGAACTGGAGGTATCAGATAGGAGCTCAATCATTGGCTATAAATCTGTTACCTGAGAACTTAAGCAACAAAGTCACATCATGCCTAGCAATGCTCAATCAGCTGTTCAGGGAGCCTAATCCATGACTCTTATATTCTCACAGCATAGCTACAATATCAGGCCTTGGTTCAGATTTGCAGAGAGCTTTATCATATTCTAAAACAAGTTGCAATTTCTATGTTTAAAAACTACAAGATATGGGCCGGGCGCGGTGGCTCAAGCCTGTAATCCCAGCACTTTGGGAGGCCGAGACGGGCGGATCACGAGGTCAGGAGATCGAGACCATCCTGGCTAACACGGCGAAACCCCGTCTCTACTAAAAAAATACAAAAAACTAGCCGGGCGAGGTGGCGGGCGCCTGTAGTCCCAGCTACTCGGGAGGCTGAGGCAGGAGAATGGCGTAAACCCGGGAGGCGGAGCTTGCAGTGAGCTGAGATCGCGCCACTGCACTCCAGCCTGGGTGACAGAGCCAGACTCCGTCTCAAAAAAAAAAAAAAAAAAAAAAACTACAAGATATAATAGGATATGTGGTCAAATTTGCCAAATGTGCGATACATAGAAATGAGTGCTTATAAGATTAAACAAGAACATTGAAGAAAAGGTGAGTTTGCAGGTTTACAACATTCAAGCGAACTTCTCTAGGATAGGAAACAGGTCTACCAGAGTGCTTAGTTAATGTTTGTGAGTGGATGGAATCTCACTGAGGTGGTATAAAAGGAAGCTCAGGAAATGCTATCATGCTCAAATTCAAAATGTACACATAAGTGATAATAGAAAATTGCTTCAAGGTGATATTTAAGCACCATAACATAAACCCTTGCAGGGTTTGATGCACCCATGTCATTTTGAATTTAATGGTGTATTAGTTGAACATCTTGTGGATTCTGCTTGAAATGTTATTTAATTTTAGTACATGTTTCTCCTTCTTCTATAGTGAGCTTTTATCTAGTTGTAGACCTCAAATGTTTTCTTGCAGATTACTAAAATGTATCAGTAGTGCCTGCTTAAGTGACATCAATCTGAATGGAAGAAGTGTGAGCTTTGCACATAGTGTCAACAATAAACTTCTTAATTATGTTGTAAATCATGAGTTTCCACTATAGTATTAAAAATGAGAGTCACAAGCATGGCTTTTTTTTTTTTAAGTATGGCAGTACTTTTTTTTTTTTTTTTTTTTTTCTTCCCAGAAGAAGCACTCCTCAGTGCATGGTTTCATGGATATATTCAGTAGATAGTCATTTGTTTTGGTAAGTTCTTTTTTTTTTTTTTTTTTTTACCGGTAATTCTAAGAATCACTTATTTAAATGATCGTAGTAGTCACAAGACGAAGTTCACTGTTTTCATTTGGTAGAGGTTGCATTATATGGAATGAAATAGACTATTTTTTTTTCCTCTGGATTTTCCTGTCTTTAAATTTTGTTATGTCTGCAATAAACTTGTATTTAACTGCATTTTTTATTATGTAAGGTATTCAGAAATAAATAAAATAAAAATTCAAAGTCTTTAAAAGTTTTCAAAAATAATACTTTAAAAATTCTCTCTGGTCTGTTTTGACATTAAGAAACCCATGAAAAACAATAGTAATCTTTGACTTGATATTATTTATCTATAAGTTAACTACATTTTACTCATTAAATATAATGCCTGTTAGCATTTAGTTCCAAAACAATAAAGCAAATCTTACTGTAATGACAATTCTTCTTTCCATGAAATTGTACATTATCATTGAATTATTGCCAATTATAGAAGGCTTTGTGCTTGTACCTTTTAAATCATTGAGAATAAAAATGTTATTTTCTAACTACATTTGGAGTCATAATGCCTTAATTTAGCCAACTGTTGTTCAAATCACCTTTTGGCTCTGTTGATAGCTTTCTTTGAAGACTTTCTTCAAATGTTTCAAAATAAAAATATCCTAACTTCTTGGGCTTTCAGGATGATGAGTTAATATGATGTTAATATGAGTTAATATGATGAGTTAATATGCTTTATATTTCAAATACCGAGTTTTACTACATTAATTAAAAAACAATCATCAGGTATCATATACCTCAGTAATATTTTATTCAAATATTCGCTTTCTGCCCACACTTTTGAATCTTATCTATCTCTTACTTGTTCCTTAATGAACTTTATAAGTGATTTTATTACATAATATTTGTACTTTGTACATAATAAGCTTACATTAAGATTTTTTTCATTAGTATGATCTGTATATCTTTAGTATGATTTGATAAAATGACTTTTATTTTCTATATTTTATTTTTTCCCATCACATTACTCACAATTCAGAATAATGTTACTATTTTATAATTTATTAAAAGATTATGTGTATATGACTAAATCTGTAAAATAAGCCATTGCAATGCAGCAGTGATAGCATTGTAAAAGGACAGAGGACAAACAACTGTTTTGCCACTGTAGGACTTTGGGCATTTCACTTACTTTTTCTGAGGTTCCAGGGACACATTTGTAAGATGGGGAAACTAGTACTTACCTGTTTGAAAGCAGGAAAGTCTCCTGAGTTACATTATTGCACTAAGATCTCAGATACATTGATGATTAGTCTCCTTCTTGGTTTGAAGCATTTTAAAGTGTTTATTGACAGGCTCAGTATTATGCCCATAAGCCTCCTAGTAGCTAATCTCTATTTCGAAACGTTTGGTCTGTGTCCTCTATTCGTTCCTACCCTACTCTATGTTTATTTAATCCATGTTTATACAGTACCTGATATAAAATTGTTGGGGTGTGGTTGGGAACCATTCTAGTAAAGGAACCACATGTGAGCAGATGGTGAAAGCAATACAAAGAGAAGTGCCTATGAGATGCACATTGAGTGAGGAGGTTGCGATGCGTGCTAGCTCTATGACACTATCAGAGCAAGAACAACCTGAAATTGAGAGAAGCCTCTCAACACACTGGGCCCTTGAGTAATTTGGTGGGAGTAGGACAGGGGTGGAGGAAGGAAGAGTTGTAGGAGGTAGCAAAACTTAGTTCAAGGGATGGGTGAGGTTCTTTCTCAGCATATTAAAGAATATCTTCTATTCTATCGTATGGATAATATTTAAATACTTCATAAATTAATGTTTAGTGTTGGCCACTGTGGAATGTGATGCCATAGCTACAGGTTTGTAGCAAACAGCTGATGATATCTCTGTGACCTCACGCCAACTATACTTCAAGCTTATGAAGTTTTTAAAAGTCTCATGGACTCGTGGCTATCCATATAATCATGGCTTTTTCTCTATTAGAGTATTTTTCTTCAATATTGCATAGGAAAAGGAAAATTATTTATTATTAAACAGATCTTAACACTGCTATCTGATATAGTTTGCATAAATATATCAATTACACTTTACATGCTATATTTACACGATAGTCCACCTAAATAATAATTCTTTGGAGAGTGCATTTTGTGAGGGTGGCAGTATAAAGTTACATTAATCAAAATTTTATAATAATTCAGTTAGTCTCAAGAGTCTTATAGAGAAGCAGTACCTTAGAGCTTTTGAAATCAGATATGTAACACATCAAGAAAAATGTCAACAAAAATCGTGTGGGTGAGTACTTACCAGGAAAATAAGAATGAACGAAAATTCCAAGGAAGGAGGAATTGCAAATGCAGAGGCTTGGAAATGACAGAGCAGAGTGCAGCCAAAGTGTGTTGTCTTATAAAGTTAGGGTGGAGAAAGGGACAGATCTTGATGTGAAAAGTGGGTTTCAAGTCTTCCACAACACTAATGAGGAAATGTCAGCAACCTATCACTTTGTTTAGCCTATGTTTCAGATAAGATGAAAAAAAAATAGTGTTGTTTGGTCTTCAATGTAATCTTTATTTAGATATTATGTATTCAATATTTAGACACCTTATCAAAATATAGTGTATAGTCAATAGATTGGTGGTGAATATACTAATTATCACATATTCTACATGGTGGCTGAAATTTTTACTATGTGTCTAGTATCAGTCCTTCAGTACCAATAGAAACTATGTATAATCCATTAAATAATAATACTATATCATTTTGATTTATTGGATTTTATGAAATTAAAATATTGTCATTGTTTTTAAATTTCACACATTTTTACTTATTAATCTGTAGGTTGATTTATGGAAAAATGTGATTATGTTAACCTAATTTGGTGCTCACACTTTTTTTCAAAGTATTGCAAGATGTTAGATTTTTGACTCCCTTTTATAGATCGAAATGTAAACCACTTAATATTCAAATAGTTATTCTCCCAATAAAGCATTTTTAAATGGACTAAATTCTATTTAAATATGTATATTATGTGATATGTTATGAGTCTTACTAAAATAATGGCTGAAGCCTACA
The DNA here is from genome assembly GCF_043159975.1 of Macaca nemestrina. Taxonomy (NCBI): domain Eukaryota; kingdom Metazoa; phylum Chordata; class Mammalia; order Primates; family Cercopithecidae; genus Macaca; species Macaca nemestrina. The sequence continues at coordinate 62,297,349 of NC_092135.1, read as the reverse complement.
GTCAAATTTTTCCATGCAGCCTCCAAAAACCATGCAGATAAATGAGAGTAAATGACATTACCTGACACCATGGCTAGACATAACTAGGAGACAGATGACTACAAACCACAATTCAGTAAAGTTAGAAAACTAAGAATTAGAGAATTAGGCTAAAGAAAATCAGTTTAACCTAGTGAGAACTGAAAAAATATTATATCCAGAAACATACAAAATAAGCAGAATCAAGCTCTAAACTGTTTGAGAACCTAGTAGAGTGTCAACAGAAGAATGAAGAGTGAGGAATGATCCTATTGGGAACACAATTCCAATCACATCAACTAGGGTTTAACCTAGAAGAAGCTAGTCAAACTTTCAATGGGAAAAGATTGTGAAGAAGCCTGATAACTGGCATGTTAATTTAAGAGAAGAGGCTCGGAAAGTGTATTGGACTAGAGGAGCAATCTTGGAAAGACACTACATCTGGGAGACAGAGCAATATCATAGAAGTGGGGGAGGTATTAACTGGAGGCCTGGTTTTGAAAGCATTTTAAGATAAAGAGCTAATGGAGGCAAGAAAATGCTCCACTGTGAATTAGACCAATTGTGAAAACCATGAATATCAGATTTATGTAAAATAAAAGCTGACTGAACTAGTAGTAATGAATAACTGAGGAAAAAGACAGTTATACCATAATAAAGATTAATTACAAGGGGCCCACAGGAAAGTAGATATGTTTGATAATAGTGAAAGATACAGAAAATACATATTAAGAAATAGCAAAAGAATAAAATTAATAAAGAAAGATGAAAAAAGAGCAGAGAGATAAAGATTGATATGATTGGAATCCAAGACGAACCAAAACAAAATATTGGAATAGAATTAATACTTAAATGACAATCTAAAAAATATTTCTAAAATAAAAGAAGACTTGATTTTACATACAGTACTGAAAACCTTCCATGTACTGACAAAAATTTACTTTGAAATACATCCTAGTAAAACTGCTGGACTTTAGAGATAAATAAAAATATTTCTTCAGACTTTTAGATTTCAAAAAGCCATTTAAAAAGGAAAGGAAACTAAAGTTGGTGTCCGAATTACTGACATCAACATACAAATTAAGACAGTAATGAAGTGCTGTTTTCAAGAGAATCCAGGATAGAATGACAAAGCTTTTTATATCCATTCAAGTTGTCTTCTAAGAATTAAGCTAAAGAAAAGCAGTTTAACACAGCAAGAGCTCAAAACCAGCACACCCCCAAGCCCTCCTTGAAGATTCCACTACGGAGCATATTACATCACACCTTCAGATGCTAGAGAAATTTTTGGCAAATGGACTGGTAGTGATCATTCAGAACATTTGGATGAGTATAAATATGGAAAAGGTTCATGTGATTTCTATATATGCTTGACAAAGTAGAAATAAGAAAATGAGACACTTTGGGAGGCCGAGGCGGGTGGATCACTAGAGGTCAGGAGTTTGAGACCAGTCTGGCTAATATGGGGAAATCCCGTCTCTACCGAAAATCCAAAAATTAGCTGGGCATGGTGGCTCGTGCCTGTGATCCCAGCCACTTGGGAGGCTGAGGCAGGAGAATCGTTTGAATCTGGGAGGTGAAAGTTGCAGTGAGCCGAAATCACACCACTGCACTCCAGCCTGGGTGACAGATCAAGACTCCGTCTCAATAAAGAAAGAAGGAAAGAGAGAGAGAGAGAGAAGAAAGGAAGGAAGGAAGGAAGAAAGGAAGGAAGGAAGGAAGGAAGGAAGGAAGGAAGGAAGGAAGGAAGGGAAAGAGAAAGAAAGAGAAAGAAAAAAGGAAAGGAAAGGAAAGGAAGGAAGGAAGGAAGGAAGGAAGGAAGGAAGAAAATGAGAGGAGATGGGAAAAAGTGTAAACTATGAAAAGTCCATGAACTTACCATGTATTTTGGAGTCAAAAATTATTTTTTCAAGCTGAGAAATCACATAAGAAAAGCTTAAGGAAAAGGAGGACTAAAAATAATATATAAGAGTATTAGTACAAAAGTAATCACTAGAATAAAATAAAAATCTTTCTATCAAAAGAATGCAAAAGATAAAAACAAAACATAGTGAAAAACACATAAATATAATATAGTAAATTGTACATATATATGTATGCATGTATATATAAGAACTGAGACCAAATACATCAGTCATATTAACATATGTAAATGACATCAATCACGTATTGAAAAAGATTTTTAAAGGCTTACAAAGCAATACCCAACTCTGTAATATGCATGTGACATATCTGAAACAAAGTGACTCAGAAACAATAAAAATAAATAATATTGGCAAAGATGCACCTTGTGTATTGAACACCTTGTGCCCAACTTTTAATTATCTCAGGTCCTCATCTAACTCTACTTAGTGCGCTGGCTATGGGTTCCAAGTAGGCTTTTCACTAAAATGCCTCACTTTGCACATAAATCTTAACTATACAACAAATCTGACTATATACCAATTCATTTTAAAAGCTCAGTTCTATGAAAGAAAAATAACGTGAACAACATTCTATAGTAAAATGCAGTAAAAATAGACATTTAATCATAAAAGTCTTTAGAGGCCCTTCTATGTAAAATATATCAAACTCCTTATTAAATTCTTGGGTCAAAATGGAAACAAAAAACATCCCAAAATAATGATAATGGAAACACTGTATAATGGAATCTCTGGAATACCATTAAAGCAGTGGTGGGAAGAATTAAATAATTAGGTCAATAAAAATGAAAATAAAAGAAATATTCAACTCAGAAATGTGGGAATACAGCAAGAAGTTAAAATTTCAAAAACCAGATGGGATGACAAAACCCAACATTTATTAAGTAGAAAATAGGAAAAAACCCAGTAGAACTGAACAATTAAAGTGCTTTTAAAAATCAGCAAAAGAAGTAAATTGCTAGCAAATTAGTCAAGAAGGACAAATATATGATACAAGAAATGACCATGAAACATCATTCGAACAAAGTATGTATTTAAAAAGGGAGATAATGCTGCTCAATCCTGTGCATATGAATTTGGCAACCTTGCTAAAATGGCTAAATTTGTAGCAAAGTATAATTTATCAAAATTGACCCCAATAGAAACAGAAAATATTAAGGTCATACTTTTTATAAAGGAAATAGATAATTAATCAATGAATCCCCAGAGAAAAGCATCAGGCTTACATATTTGTACAACCCTCAAAGACAAGATGATCCCAGTGCTACTTAAACAGCTCCAGAGCTCAGAGAAGGAGAAACATTTCCAAATTCTTTATATGAGTCAAGTATAACTGGTATTTAAATCTGGTAAAGATTTCAAAAAAGGAAGCCAAAGACCAATATCACCTATAAATATTGATGCAAACATCTTAAATACTAGCAAGTTAAATCCAATAGTATATTTAATGGTATATCATGATTAAGATTAATTTAATTAATGTAAAGCTGTTTTATATGTAATATCAATTAATAAATCTATCAATATAAACATATTAATAGATTTAAAGAAAAAATAAAAAATCATCTCCACAGATGCTAAAAAGTCATTTGACAAAATGTAACAATTCCTAATAAAAACACTTAATAAAACAAGCATCACTATTAGCTGTGTAAAACAACTATGTTATACTCACAGATCGTGCAGATGAGGATTTTTTAGAAGAAGGTATAGAAATGTACCATTTTATCACAAAGAGTCACACAAAAATGAAAATAATATCTCAAAAAGGAAACTAGACTACCACCCTACCCCGGCAGAACTGGGGCAAGACAGAGGCAGGCACTGTGAATTCCCCGGCTCACTTGAGGCCAGTGGGAAGGTAGAAAACAGAACCCATCTAACAATGGGTGATGTTAACCTTAGGAGACTGAGAAGAACCGTGGGTCCTTAAAGACCCAGCCAACCCTTTTAGAATGCTCAATAAGGGCACGTTTCCAAAGCTACTAAGCAAACCCTTGGCATTTCAGGATTTTGTCTTATGGTTGCATAAAAGTATTCCTTCCACCCTGACTTGGCACCTTTTATGGTTCAAAGTTAAGAACTGGGGAGCGATGGGTAGAAAGGCAGCTCCTGGAAGAGCTCACCCAGCATAGCTGCTCTGGGCTCAGGACCCTGGCTTCTGTTTAGTCCCTGGGAATACTTATTTTTGATACATTTTTATGTAAATATAAAATAAATAGGAAATATAAAATCTGAAGGGTTGGGGGAAAAAGGTGGGAGACTTGGCAAGAAGCCATGAATCAGGAGAGGTCTGCTCAGGCCAACTTGACCTCGTCCTTGATCCCTTTGGCTTCTTGCTCTTCTGCGACTTCTTTCTTCTCCTTTGAGACTTTCTCTTTTTCATCCTCTGTTTTGACCCTCTTCAAAAGAGCCAAGAGAGTGGACCAGGATTCTGACCAGGCACAGGGTGATGGCTTGTCTCAGCAGCTTGATGTCTGGGCCTCATCTGGGGACTGAATGACTGTGGATGACTCAAAGGCTGGGCGCTGGAATTTTCTTGGGCTTCCTCCATTATATGGTTGGCATTTGGCTGAGATGGCCTATAGAATGAGCTCACTTGGGACCGCAGATCAGAACACCTATATGTGGCCTTTCTGTTTGGTTTGGGCCTCTCAGAGCATGGTTGACTGAGTGGTGAGAGGGTGCATGCTGAGAAGGAACATCTGGAGATCTAACTTTTCAACAGACAGAAGGCTTCCTTTGACCTAGTCTCAGAGGTCACACATAACTTCACTTTTGTTGTGTCCTGTTGGTTTTAACTGAGTTGCTTAGGCTGATCCAGATTCAGGGAGAAGGGAATTAGCCTCCATCCCTTGATGGGAGAGTAGCAAGGTCACACTGCATAGGTAAATTTGGGATGGGAGATAGTACTATAAGTATTACTGAAAAATGCAATCAGTTACACTCAGCATCTTACTTAGTGGGGAGATACTAGAAGTACACCTGCCAAAGTCAAGGCAAGATGCTTCCTATCTTACTACTCTTTAACGGGATTGGGGATTTTTGCCAATGTAATTAGAACAGAACAATTAAAGGTAGCGTATAAACTGAAAAGGACTCTAGCGCACATGCGTGTGCATGTGTGTGTATGAAAGACAGAGAGAGAAAAGAAGTAAATATGTACAAAATTAAGATGGAGGTTATATATATATGTTCACCAACCTAAGGAACTCAAGAGATGCACATGATTGTTCTAGGCATACAGAGAATATATTAAAAGTAGGCTTGATCTTTGCCCTGTAGATACCTATAATCTAATAAAATATGCAAAAACCAGATGAAATATACAATCAACAAAGCAATATCATGATAATTTAAAAAAATACTTCTTTCAAGAAGCTGAGGTGTAATTACAGATGTTCCAAATACAAAAACCTTCTGAGAAGAGGCAAAGCATGAAGGAAATTGTAAGAACACATATGAAGGGGCAAGCAGGAGCAAAGAAGAAATGTAGACATGAGGACTAGTTTGGGAAGAATGAAGTTATTTGTATGAAAAGTCCTGGGTAGCAGAGTTGGTAGCTTGAGCTCTTGTGTATGTGAAAGAACATTTAAAACAGCTCCATATGCTTCCACATGGGGCGACGGATTGAGGAGGGGGAAGGGATGCATGTGGAATATCAGTTCCCTCTATCTCAGTTGTTGTTCTGTTCAAAAGTTTGCAGAGGTTTGAGATCAAAGGTGTATAGTAATAGTAATAATAATAATAATAATAATAATAATAGAATTAACCTTTAGTAAGCCCTATTGTATACTAAACATTGTGCTAAATAAGAAATGCGAGGCTCGGTGCTTCTAGCATTATTTTCCACTGCACAGCTCCTTCTCTGAAAATTCACATGGCCTCTTCGCTGTCACAGAAGCCTGAGTGGAGAGCACACAGGGGGCTGAGATCTCCCTCCCAGTCAGTGATAAGTGGAGGGGTACACTGTGACCCACCTCCCATCTTTGTCTGAAGTCCAAAGAGAAACAGAGCTCAGTGGGTATTATTGTACATGCCCTTTTCATTAGCATTCAGTTTTGGTCTGTTGCTTATGATGAGATAGGACAAGCATTTTCAGGGTGCTCCATTAAATTTCTTCCTAACGTCTGAATCTCTTCACGATAGTGGGAAGATAAGATGCCCTTGTCCTCAATGTCCTTTTATTATTCACTCTAACCTGGTTCTCGAGTGTCTCCATTCACCCATTCTGAAGCCTTCTTTTCCTAATCTTTGTAGATTATTTCTCCATTTTTTGAAGACCGGGCAGTTGGCTCTTAAATGTTTCCTGCGGTCCTTTCATTTCACTGAATTTTAAATATTTCAGCCAATTTGAAGAGTTCATAATGATGAATAAGATTAAGCTTGGAGCTTAACCTTTTGAAACTGGGTGACGCGTTAACTCGGCTGGAACGCTGGTTAATTTAACAGCAGGAGTTGAATTAACTTGTCACAGCTCTGCCATTGTTAAATTTCCTGCTCCTGATCCTTGTCCCAATCTTGCAGAGCTTAGTTGTCCTGGGACCAGAGGATGAGCTGGGGTGAAGAATAGGGTGGAAATGGGAAAGGAAAGATGGCTTGCCTTGTTAGGTGGTAGCAAGGTGACCAGAAATGGCCAGATGAGGTATTTCTTTTAGTTGGGGAAGACTAGAAAGGGAGAGAAGAGGAGAGGAGAGGAGAGGGAGGGGCTTGGAAACTAAACGGCGATGCAAGGGAGTCATGGAGGAGTGTAAAGTGATGAATAGAAAGGAGATGAGATACAAAAGAGAGGCTTATGTTAAGAAGAAGCAATGGATGACGTTACATGATTTCCCAGGAATGCATTACATTTTGTGCATTTGAAGCTGTTAATATTGGCAGTCTGGCACAGAAACAAAATTATCTGCTTAAAAATATTCCTTGCATTGGGCAGAAATGAAATTGTTGAACCATTGGACTAATTTCTGACATGATCTCAACAACAGAGATGTAATTCTAAACTCGGATCAGCAGAATTATTAATTTTGCATATTTGCAGATCCTTGTCAAATATTTTGGCTTGATGCAATATAGTCAGGAAGCAGGTGTAGGGGATAGAGTAAAGAAGTAGAAGAATTAGTGAGGGAAAGCTAATCAGGGAACAGTGAGTCAATGGCAGGTGGGCAGAGGTAACAGCATAGCATTCTTTTTTCCAGAGAGGAGTGCAGAGAGGGCTTTTGTGGAAGTTGGGGGCAGAAAGCAGGATGGAAGCAGTTATAGCAAGCATGCTCGCACAGCTAACTTCACCTTAAACAAAATAGCAGGTGTTGCTGGGCTGGAATGCTCTGTGCATGTATTGCTTACCCCATGAGTAACTCTCAAATATGCATTCTCTCGGGTTTGCTATTCACTCTCAGACAGGAAGCTCTGTGCAGTTAAATAAACTGCTTGGTTTTCAGGGCAGAGGCCTAATGACACTGGAAATGCAGGCAAAATGACCAGACTGCTTCTAAGCACCAGCCACTTTGAGGTCCATCGATAGAGATCACCTAGTCTGTCTTCCTTTCAATTGTTTCAGTGGTGCCTTAAAGTACATTTTCTTTTATTTGTATGACTTTGTTTCAGGGCTCATGTTATTCCACAGATGTTCTAACAGGTTTTCAATTTCCATGGTAGTTGCCCGAAAAGACGGTTGGCTGTTCAGGAGCCTAACCAGTGCTCAGTAGCTGGATCTGAAGCGGATTACTAAGGATTCCAGGGCCTTTTGCTTCTGTCCAAAATTACTTTAAGGTATAGCTATCAGGTGACTGGGCTGTGTGTGATGGATCAAGAGAGTGAGGCCGGAGGAGAGAAGGTGAAAGGGATAAGCAGGAGATAGAGGACAAAAGGAAGATTTTAAAAAAGTACAATAAGAGAGGAAAAGAGTGAAGAATTTCTTGTTTAGTTTCAGGATAGAAACTAAACTCTCATGGCATTTTAAAGTCATCAATTGCTGTTAAAAGGCACAAAGAAAGTTTTAAATCCAGGTATCTAGAGATCAATGCACTGCAAAGTAACCACAATAGAAGAAATTGAATGAATTAGTGGATAGGAGAGTATTATCCTCATATGGCAAGAGCAGTTTGCTGAATGCAGTGCTTGTTTTGCTTCAGACATTCCAAACAGAGGTACTGATGCTGGTGAAGGTGGGACAGAATTTGGGGGTATAAATTTGCATAGTAGCTAATACTGCAATAGTGTTAACTACACATGGCCCCTTTACAACACAGATAAAATTTTCTTTTTTCTTGTTTAGAGTCAGGCTTCACTCTGTTGCCCAGGCTGGAGCACAGTGGTACAATTATGGCTCACTGCATCCTCCAACTCCTAGGCTTAAGCAATTATCATGCCTTAGCCTCCCAAGTAGCTGGGACTACAGGTGCATGCCACTTTGCCCAGCTAGCTTTTTTTTATTTTTAGAAATGGGTTCTTGTTGTGTTGCCCAGGCTGGTCTTGAAACAGTGGTAAAATTTAAAAATGTTTATCACCATCCAAAAAGTCTATAATTCTCATAACAAAAATAACTGTTAGTGTAAGATGAATTAGCCTTGTTCTCTAGCATAAGGATTTAGTTTTTTCAAGTTCTAAGAGATCTTTAAATTATTTGGTTTCTAGATTAACTAAGGGCAGCCCTATGTAGAACCTTTATAACTGTCTTTTAACATATTGCTTCTCAATATTATTTGGAATAACCCGAGTTTGGACTTAGTATTTCTTTTAGATAATGAAGATAAAATAAGGAAAATTTAGATTAAAAAGAAGAGGGGCACAAGAATTTCCTGAGACCGATCAGACTTGTCATTTCAGATGAATAAAGCAGTGATTTCTAAACTATGTTTCATGGAATAGTACATGAAATGGCATTTCATGAAAAATACATTCCAATACTTTATTACTGCATATCTTCAGGATGTGGCAAAGAACACTCCGAATGTATTGACTATGGAATCACTTTTTTTTTGGTCATAGAATACTAATTCCTACATTTTAGAGGAGGGCTATGGTTTCTAAGAATATTACAGTCATCCTTCCACTGATTTTTCATGACAGGGCTCAGAAATAACTTGGACATACAGCCTATTTGGAGGGAGGAGAGAATTCAACATTCTCAGTGCCACCGGTGTTATTTGATGCAGTAGGTCCCACATGAGACGTATTCGGCTATTTGTGTCATGCTAGCGTGGGCATGACCCTCAGCTTGGAGTGGCTTTTATTTGTGGTGGACAGTGTCCAAAGAACTTTAAGGGTACCAGTTAAAGAGGTGCCATGGAGTTGCTACCAGGAAAACCCAGGTCTCGAGGTTTCCAGGTTTCAATGTGCCGAGTGCACATTTTGTAGCTACAAAGCGGGAGACGCGGGCTGTTCTGGTTCATCTGGACAGGGCATCTGTACTCCTAGTCAAATGGCCATCCAGGCACCTCGGTGCTACTTTATGTGCCTGTAATTTCCATTATGACTTCAGACTGTCATCTTTCAGCATATTTTCATTTATTGTTTTTAGCTACAATCAGGGCTGTAGTAGGAGAGCAATTCTACGGAGTGAGTGTGCAGATAAAATATGTAGACCCTGGCAATAGTGAGGTCTACTTAGCCACACCTCATATTTCAGTTCACAGAAATGTGTGTGGGGGCTGACATAAGTACTCCCTGTTGTGTTATTGCTTATGGCTCAGTAGCCCTTTGAGAAGACCAGAGAATAAAGGACTGCAGAGCGCGGGTGTTGAAACAGCAGCGCTAGAGAGGGTGCCTCCAAGCACCCGAGAGAGTTTTATGTTTTTTAACAAATGTTTCTTGATGTTACCTTTAAATCCCACATGCGTTTCCTTCTCTTGCCATCCACATCAGTCGACTCTCTGCTTTTCAGGCTTCCTTTTGAGGCATCAATGAACCTAAAGGAAACCAGCATGGTGGGAATTTCACGACAACTTGCAGCATATCGCTCTTTCTTGGCAAGGGATGTTATTGAATGACATTCAGACTCTCACTGCAGGGCCACAGCTGATCAATAATTTTCAGGAGCCCCTTCTGACTGTGTCAGAAGCAAAAACCAGGGAATGTCACCAAACCAGTTAGAAATAGCACCCTGACAGGAAAATTCCAGAGCAGTCAAAAGATAAATTGTAACATTTGATTATATTACTATGTGCTAAGGCTCTTTCTTGACAGGAGACATTTGGTTCCCATTTTAAGGTTGCAGAGGGCATTAACTAAGCATGGAGATAGGACTGTGATGAAGGAGTGTTTCAAATAGTTACGTTAAGAAATTGAGGTTGTCAAATCTCCCCTTGTGGTTTTGAGGACGAGAAATGACCATTCAGGTATATACTAAAAGATTCTATTAGAAATTTATTTTAAATGCTGTTACCCTGGGAAAGCCTCCCCTGATGAAATGGAAATAATGTTATGATTTCTAAACTATTTTTTTTCTTACTTTTCTATCTGGAAAGTCTCTCATTTTTAACGTAGCACAGTTATATTTTTCTTAGCTTTTTTTTTGAAGTGGTAGTAGTAAGTCTACTTAGTTGCTGCAGGATTAACTAGAAATTCCAACAGTTCATTATTTTTTAAAAATCTTAAATAATGCAGTGCTTATACAGAACAATGGTAAATATAAGATAACTTGGTAAGTACTTTGGGGTGATAAAGAATCACAATATCTGCTTTCTTCATTTGTGTTGTTCACATAGAGAGAATACAGCAACTATTGCAAATATCCCTGTGATCAAAGTCATTTGCTGATGGCTAGCATGTAGAATACAATATAGTTGGGGATAAGAAAAAAGGAAACCAAATTCTTGGACTTCTTATCCTGTTTTTGTAAGTTAGCAACCTGACGGTCAGACGCGTTAAGTAGTCCTATAGGTTATGAATGGCCGAGGTAGAATTTGAAAGGAGATGTAACAAACTCTAAAGCACTTGCTGTTTCTTTAATACAAGACTGTTTCCTAGTCAGTAACAAAAAAAGTGGGACTAACAGGTTATTTATTCTGTTTTCAGTTTGAGATGGTTTATCTGTAAAATGGGGGATTATATTACATTCATTACATAAATTTTAAAACTGTTGCAAAGACAAGAGATAATTGATATAAAGAGATTAGTATAGTAGACTCTTAATTAATAGTATTCTTTGTCATCATCATTATCCTCAACCAGAATCACAAAGTAACCTGTAGTGTTAGTTAAAATAAAAATATTTCTGAAAGAGATAAGGTTAATATTGATCAGCCCTTTGAAAGGGCCAGACTTGACACAGGAGGGGAAGGTCACAGAAGTTAAATTCTCTGATTTTCTCTGTCAAGAGAATGGGAATCACTTTTAGAAAGATTTTTATTTTGAGTAACTCTACAAGTCACTTTGCAATTCTGCATTCTCAGTGAGGGATTTTTTTTGCCATAACCTGGAGGCAGGATAATTTAAATTTAAATTTATGGAGTCTTTTATACAGGACTCATTGGATAGGATTGAAAGGAAAGTTGTCATATGTAAAAATACGGTGATGGCAATGAATAGAGTCTTCATTCATTTATTGATCAAACATTCAATGGGTGCCACTTCACACCAAGCAGAATACTAGGTTCTGGATTTATAAGATATACAAACCATGATTCCTCTATTCAAAGAGCTCACTGCTTAATGAGTTGTCAGATAATGAACCAATGCTCTTCTGAGTGGAAAGTGTTACAAAATAGAGATGTGTACAAGGTATAATGATGGCAATGAGCAATAAGAAGATAACTTTTTTCTTTTGTGTCTTTCTACTTAAGTTTTTATTAATTTCATTCAATGTTCTCAAGGTACAAGTCTTACACTTTTTTATACTCCTTTTTTTGGTATAAATCAAAGGGGTACAAGTGGTAAAGTCTGAGCTTTTAGTGTAACCATCATCCAAATAATGTACATTGTACTCATTAAGTAATTTCTCTTCCCTCATCCCAGCTTCTACTCTCCCACCCTTCTGAATTTCTAATGACTGTATTCCACATTCTGTGTCCATGTGTACACATAATTTAGCTGCCACTTATGAGCGAGAACATGTATTATAGTATTGACTTTCTGTTTATGATAATGGCCTCCAGTTCTGCAAAACACCATGATTTTATTCTTTTTTATGGTTGAATCATATTCCATTATACTTAGTTAAATTTATTCCTAAGTATTTCATTATTTTTGGTGCTATTGTAAAAGGATCTCTTTTCTTAATTTTATTCTTAGATTGTTGGAGTCTTATAGAAATACAATAGAAGGAAACTTTGCCAATATGATAAAAGATATTCATGAAAAGTCCACAGTTAACATCATATTAGTGGTAACTGAAATATATACTTCTAAAATCAAGAACAAGAAAAGTATGTATTCTCTCACTGCTTCTATTTAGCATTTTTGTAGGGAAAATTGTAGCCAGAGCAATTAGGCAAGAAAAAAAAAGCCCATCCAGATTAAATAGGAAGAAATAAACCTATGTTTAGGTGTAGATTTGGTTTTGAATATAGAAAATCCTAATGTTTTAAAAAAAATACCTGTTGGAGATAATAAAAGATTTCAGCAAGTTTGCAGAAGCTAACTTTCTTGAGAAGACTGCAAAAGTCTTTTCTAAAGAGTGCTACTTAAAAACAGCACTTTCCTTTGAAATTTCAGTTTGAATTTCAGAGGGTGGGCAGCCCCAGAGTGGCCTATTGAAGAGAAATAACAGAATCAAAATGCTTGGCAAAGAAATCCTTTACCTGTAGGACGTAGTGGAGAGTGGGGTCAGAAACATCTGAAAAAATCTTACTGTACATACTATAGGAAAAAGATGGAGACTAACCGCAGATCAATTAGGAAGAATTAATGGATTATGGATTCTACATCAAAGATAAAATGAGAGACATAGTAAATACTATATATTTATAAGCTTAAATGTTGTCAGAGATAATTGTGCTTGTGATATATACATAGAAAGATAAAAAGCCATACAAAACATCAGCTTGAATGAGAGTTAATTATTCCCAGCACAGATAATTTCAAGAAGGTGTCAAGCAAAGGGACCAACTGGGAAAACTGAATAGCTTATAAGCATTTTCTGAATTGAATCTATTTCATTTTGTACAGAGTCCACAACAGTATTATTGACAAAGAGGAAATATATAAGTCTGAGGAATTATGAAACCAATTTTGTTTTCCTTTCTGAGTTTTTCAACAGTAGGGATATAAAAATAACATTCCTGTATAAAAAAAGGAAATATCCAAACATACTTATTTCATAGCCCAAAGTGACTTGGGAATTATTCCCTGTTCTACTTTCTTTGATTCATATCAATAAATGAATTGGCCCTATATGTAAGTGAGATCTTCAAAATAAGATATTTCTGTGTTTCTTTAAGTAACGATATATGAAGACAAAGTACAAGTGATTTAATGGTATCTTCAGGACAATTCTTTACCTTCAGTCAGTCAGCATGGTTATGATTGTTGTCACTCCAGTCCTGATAGTACAGATGTAATCATCAGTGTGTCCCAATGGTGTTACTTTTTATGTTCGAAAATGACTGAGTAGACAGAAGCATGTCACATTTACTTTCCAGTGCTGTGCAAACTTTCTGGTTTTCTGAGACTCACCATAGCACAATTATTTATCTACTGTTTTTAAAATCTCCTGTTACACATAAAGAAAAATCTTCCTGAAATAACATGAAGTGAAAACTCAGGTGAGTAAATGAGAATCTGAAAATCTACATTTATTTCTTTCAGTAAAGAAATAAGACATGAATAAAGGATTTTAACTTTTGTTGATCAGTCTTGCTAATCTTGCCTTCATGAGGTATCAACATTTAAAATTGTTGAGCTCAAGAGTGCATTCCTGGGAATAGAGAGGAAATTTAGAAGATGCAGACCAGTCAGAAATCATTTGGTGGGTATAGTTGAGTTAACACAAATTAGAGTGGTGAAAGAGAATCCTGGGATGCTCATGTTTGTTACTTGTACATTGAGATTATTCCAATCTCCAAGATAATATTCAGGAATAGTACAGTTTACTGATCAAGAGCATGGGCTTATCATCAAACAGACCTGGATTCAAATCCTTGCTTCTCAACTAATTATAGAATTTTGTGAAAGTTTTTTTATCTTTGCTGAACATCAATTAATACCCTTATCCTAGGATGGTGAGGAAGATGAAATGAAGCTAAGAGGAAAATGTTTACAAAATACTCAGTATAGTGCCTGACATAGAAAATGATCAATAAATGGTACTAGCTTTAAAATTATATATTTCTTTTTTCATATCTAGCTTTGAGAGTTCGAACCAAATGAAACATTTCTGGCATTCATGGGCAGGGTATTTACTTACATCTTACCTATCCTCTTTTTGTACACTGCTAGAGAAGTACAGCAGCCAAACTGATTTGGCAAACTCAAATCAGTGCTCTTCCACTCTCTCCCAGACTTTGGATAACTATCTCTTTACAAGCTGATCCTGACAGGTCAGCACCCAGCACTGCTTGCTGAAGACAGGGCCGCTTAAATGAATGAGCTTCCAGTGACTAGGGCTTTCCTGTAGTTGTTGGGCACTCTAGCCTATGGCTTTGCCCTGTTGCTCTTACATGGAGGGTTTTGTCTGCCCCATTTAGCCTTCAGTCCTTTTTGGTTTCTCCTTTATCCTATTTTAGCTCCTTAAGAAATGGAGAACAAAAGTGAATTTATAGCTTCAGTGCCTGATATGGGGCTTGTGACTTTGCTTGCAATGGCTGATTTGAGACTTTACCCATCTGAGCAGAACTTCCCAACACTGCCTGTCAATTTCTTATTTCATATCTCCAGTGTACTTATTTTGGGGACTGCAATGGGTTGTTCTTAGACTTTGAGAAATCATTAAACAGATTTATTGTCCCACCTCAAAATTCCAAATACATAGGAGGAAGAACTTCCTTCCCCTCAACACAAGGCTTACCTAAGGTTGTTTGTTCATGGCTAAATATCAATAGGCAACTTGTGTTGGAGCAACTGATGTTAGCAATTATTCTTCATGCTGTTGAGAGCATTGCTGCCTGCTCTACCAGTCCCAGTTACTCCAGTGACTTAATTTCTCTTCATTTCTATTATAGGGAGATTAGATGTGCTAGTGTAATAAGGGTTACCCTAGAATCCTATCTACTCTTGATCCTGTGGTCTTGGTATACTGTATTTTATTTTATTTTTAAATTTTATTTTTGAGACGGAGTTTCACTCGATGCTCAGGCTGGAGTGCAATGGCACAATCTCGGCTCACTGCAACCTCAACCTCCCAGGTTCAAACAATTCTCCTGCCTCAGCCTCCCAAGTAGCGGGCATTGCAGGCGCCCACCACCACACCCAGCTAATTTTTTTGTATTTTTAGTAGAGACGGGGTTTCACCATGTTCACCAGGCTAATCTCAAACTCCTGACTTCAGGTGATCCTCCTGCCTCGGCTTCCCAAAGTGCTGAGATTACAGGCGTGAGCTACCACCCCCGGCCTTAGTATACTTTAAACATAAAAGAGATTTGTTGTAGGAATTCTCCAAAAAATGAAAAGGAGGCCAGGACCTGATTTGAAGGAAAGCACGTTTTTGGAAGCTTGGAGGCAGCTTCTGGAATTGATTACTCAGGGATATTCAGGGGCAATTCAGAGTCTCCCAGTGATTTGTATCAGAAGAATGGAAACAGTAGTCTCTCTTCTTGGAATATGTCATTTTGTCATTCATATTATTTAAAGTACTAAAGAGACCCACATCCACACACACAAAAACGTTGCCATAATGACAAAGTGAATTAATGTTCTTAGAACTAGTGAGCCACTTAATGCGCTCTAAGAATTTGGCTCATAAAGAAAGAAAGAAAGAAAAAAAACACTTCTTGTTTTATAACAATTTCCAAGATCTTATATTTCTTTTATTCTTTGAGGAATGGAAAATGTAATAATAGTATGGCCATCATTTGAAATTAATTTCAAAGGCCTACTCAGTTTACTACTTATGATCAAAGCCTACATTTTTCCGACATTCTTTTGATACTAATTACCATTACAGTTTAATTGACTTTCATACAGGGAAAGCTATGTATGCGTACACACACACACACACACACACACACACACACACACACACACAACTTTGCAAGACTATGTTTTATACATATACGTATATATGTATGTACTTATATGTCCATAATATGCTGTTGTTAGCAGTTATTTAATAAAAAGCAGTAAAATAACTGGGATTTTAAAATCCAGAATTGATTTAATAGGCCATGTTAAACATGTTTTACAAAATAATATACAATAGAAACCAAGCATAAAGGTGAGTTAAAGATTTTGTGTAAGAAAATATTTTATTCTGGCCATCATGCCATTCTGTAAGACCTTTTTGAAATGTAGAAGCACAAGCACACGCCATTCTCCCAGTTCTCTCTCTCTCCTTTTTTTCCCACATTTTATAAAACTGCCGTTTTATTGCTAGATAATACAGTAAAAAGATTCATTGTAAGGGTTACCTAACAACGTTGGTGGTGTTGATGAATAGTTGCAATTAATACATTCCCTTAATTAGTCTGATACCCAGAAGATGCACCTGGCAGGTCATTTTAATACTACAATTGATTTATAGCTGCTAGAAATGATTTTACCAGCTATCTTCAGAGAGTACAATTAGAGTGGATTTCATTTTTTTATGCATTTTCACTGAGGAATAAACATAAAAGGTCTATGTAATTCAGAACAAAGCAGCTATAATGTACTAATGGTTTATGGATTTTATTAATATTCAGCTAACATTAGAGGCAATTTTAGGGGAGAGCAACCTATTTCCTTTATGAAGTATTCAGTTTTTTAGTATCTGAGTGCTTTGTTTAAAAAATAAACCTTGATATCTTCTGATGACTTGCTTCTATTTCTTAAAGGAAAAATGTTACATGTTACCAATAAGAAAAAATAAAATAAAAAATTTAAGTGCTATGTATTGATTGCATGAAGATGCAATTATATGCTGAATATTTACTTCTTAAATACATGTAAATTTTTAAAAAGTCATTAGGCATTCATGTGATTTAAGTAGTGCTTCCATTAATATAATTGTTGAGCTAATGGATGAACTCTATTAGTAATGGAGGGAGTTGCACTTTGTGGTTGAACAGGTAACAAAATATTTTAAGTACCTGATTACATATCTGGCTTTTAATTCTCTGTTTATCTAGGATATTAATTTGGCTAATCGGGAATCTTTGTCCTTCTCGCTCATCATCCATAATGTGGGCCCAATTTGCTTGCTTAGTTTAAGATAGTAAGACAATGAGAAATCAGTTCCACAGATAAAGCTCATAGTCCTTTTAAAAGTATTAGTACTTAAACGCACCATTCCTATGACTACTGTGAACTCTATCTAGAAAATGTCTGTATCAAAAGGGCAGTGAACCTCTGTAAGTACAAGAGAAATTTACATATAAAAAATCAAAAATTCATTTAAAATTTATTCTTTGACTATTTATCAAGGGCTTACTACGTATAAGATACTAAGACTAACATTGCCGTGGATTCAAGAGGGAAAAACAAAAGATTTCTTTTCACAGTCTAGATGGGAAGAAAGGGCTGAAGGACTCTGACCCACAAATATGAACTCATAAGCCATAGAATTCCAGGAAGGAAAGGCTGAGCCTATAAGAGGATATGGCAGGAAGACTGGATTGCTGCTGCATCAGTGTATTACAGATTCTGAACTGGAACTTGACGGTCCAAACTACACAGAAATGATCCACAACACCCATAATGTCTCTTTAAGAATGTCTCTCCTTCATCCATAATGACAATTCTTCTGAACCTTTACCAAGAGGTGAGCTTAGCTTTTTGTTTTGTTTGGTTTGGTTTTCAGTAATTGGTAATAGACTTGCAACATCATGCAGTCTCTGGCCCAGATTTCCTTCTTTTTAATGCTACACTTTACAAAGACAATCAGCTTGGGTTAGCAATAAGAGTTTAAGATCAGGTATTCTAATTCTCTGGAAGCTGATAATCTGCATAAAGTATAATCTGTCAAATCTTACAATGTATTTTTTAAATAAAAATTGCTCAGCCAACACCATTCTGGAAAACTGACGTTCAACATGATAGTTTTATTCCCTTTGTCTAGAACCATTCAAGCAAAATGATCTGTCAAGAGTTTAAGGCCTTTGATTCTGTACCTTTTGTGTAAAAACTACAAGTTTAAAATAACGGTGCTTTATTAAGTAGTTAGTACAAAGTTTCCGAGATTTCCTGGGGAGTCTCCTAATGCTAATAAGGAAACTACATGATGACTTCCACTGGGATGAGAGGGTCACAGGAATCTGGAAGTTTCGAGGTATTGGAAGCAACATTTTCTCTGCTAACATTCTGGTGTGGCTGACAGATGGTTAAAGCATGCTGCCTGTTGGCTACTCATGCCTGCTAACACTTTTACCACCACTTCTGTGGTTATACTGAAGGAGTCAGTAACCAATTCCTAAATTATAGAATTGGGACTTCAAGAGGTCATTTTACCCATCCCCCTGCTTCTGGGCAGGACAATACTTAATGATCTTGGCTCACAGAGCTCTCTCTGAAACCAATTGATGCATAGATGAACCATTCACCTCGGGGGAAAATGATGCTATGTAGATAGGTTGTCTTTGTTTATTTCCTTTTTTGGTGAATGAACATTTAAAAGTGAAATTCTCTCCCACTTGATTTTGTTTGCAATGTGGTCTAAATTATATTCTGCTCTGGTCCTCATGCTGCAGGAGGTTTTTAATGCTGACCAGGATCACTGACAGCCATCTGTGCCTGGCCCCAGGCATGGACTCTCTTAGGATACGTCCGCACTCACCTGTCGGCACTACAGGTTTAGGCTGCTAATATCATTTGAAAACTTTGCATTTAAAGCAATAGGAATAAAAAGATAGTTTTACATCCTGTGGGAGAGTCATTATTCTTACAATTTATAGAACAGGTAGCTCCTCCTTTCCAACTTCTTTACTTCTGGCTGTTGAAGCAACTCATGTTACCTTTTACTCTGTATTTTTTTTTTTTTAACTTCCAGTTTAAGTGCTGAAGAGTTGATGCTTCTTTTCTCAATTTCCCACTAACCTCTTTATAACGATGCATAAAATAATGAAAATGAAAACCCAAAATTAATCTGTAGTTTAAAAATAATTTTAAAACATGAAACAGACCAGTCTCAATCATCTATAACAAGGTAGCCAGACGCTTTCTTCTTTCAAAGTGTGCTCACTCTTTCAAACCCAGAGACCTAGGGACTGAGAACTAGCGAAAGACTACCAAGCGTCTCACCCTTGAATGTTGGGTTGTGGGAGCTGGAGAGAAACATTGGTCTGTGGACCAGCAGCAAGCCCAGCGCTTGTTGTGAGAAATGAGGACTCTCAGATCCGGTCCTGACCTGTGAATCAGAATCTGCATTTCTACGAGATCCACAGATGATTGAGTACTCATTAAAGTTTGGAAAGCACTGCCCAAAACTTTGAGATCATCTTCCAATACACTGCATCAATAAATAAAATGCTGAAAGAGAAAATTACAGATGTTGAGGATGACAATTTTAACCAAACTTGGTGGTGTTCTGTTTCACCTGATGCTAACAATTTTTAGGTTAGGGGACCTAGGAAAAATGTCCTTCTGTCTCTACCAGTTGCTGGTTAAGTAGAACAATGAAGTGTCCTTTTTCTCCTTTTTTAAATTTCTGGGGTACTTGAGTAGCTAATTTCTGCATGTTTAAACTTACATTAAATGACCTGAGAGACGACTTTTGCTTTAATTTGACAGAGACAATCCAGTGGCAGTTATCTGTCACTGATGTCATCTTAACTTCGTTTTCATCTAAGATCTCTGAATGACTATGTTAAGTACACTTAAAAACCAGAGAGAGAATTCAAAATGATCTCAACTATTTTTTTAAAATGCATAGGAGACATTCTTTTAGGAAAATATAGTGGTAACAATATTCACCAGAACTTTGGATGATTTCTCTTTCTTCATTTTAATTTTCTGTCTATACCAGCGTGTAGTACTCTTATAGTCAGAAAACCATATTACAGTATTTAAAACAATGCAGTTTTGTTTATGGAATATAATGAAACTATGTATAAAACTGCAAATGTCTGGAAGTATATTAAACTATTCTCTATACTTTTCTGTATTTTTAGTTTTCCATGTTGAGTACGTATTTTTTTTCTATAGCAGCTGCCAGAGGGTTTCAGTAAATGACCAAAAGGTATTTTTTGATGGAATGAATACATGGGTGAAAAAACCAGGACAACTATCTAGAAGAAGAATCACATTGTTTCCTTTTAGAGTCCACCCCTTCACTACTAGTGTTAATAGTGAGATATTTACAATATGTATTTTGAAATGTTGTCATTTATAAGGGTTGAATAATAGGGGCTAATTTGTATACCTACAATCAAGTCAGATTAGGGATAGAAGACGACAGTCCTCAGAGTGCCTTTCCTATGTCCTTTCTCCCCAACATCATAGCATTTTACAACAGAATGGTTTGACTTAACTTTGCCAAAGTTGAAACCATCCTGTTTAGTATATAGTTCCTTAAAAAGCAGTTTGCATTAAAATTAATTAACATATCCAAATCTCTTTAGCATGTGATGTAATTGGTAGGGCTCATAGAATAGTTGGACTTTGGCTAGAAGCTACAGATTGTAGAATTCAGAGATTTTAAAATATATTAGGTTTGAAATCGTTTTTAAAATGCGTTCTTGGTTATAACAAAAAAAACAAGTACAAATAACAACTCTGGTTGTTGGGGGTGGGAGGAGTTCAGATTTGTCTGACTATACATGAGGATTCTTAGGAACCTGTATTTGGTAAGCATAGTCCAAAAACTGTGGAATCATAAAGCATTTGTATCACTGGGTCAAGATACAATAGTTTTTTCCCTGCAGGTACAATATGGCCATGTAAAATCAATCGTTATTTAGTGTATTCATATTCATCATCTTTGGTGATCTTCTCTATAGCATTGAGAGGTAGTTCCTCATATTATTAATAAAGGAGAAAGAGATATTGAAAAAATGAACCATGTTCACATCACCAATGAAGGCCAAAGCCAGCCTTTCACTCCAAGTTAAAAAAGTGCAATCGAGACCATCCTGGTTAACACGACGAAACCCTGTCTCTACTAAAAATACAAAAAAAAAAAAAAAAAAAAAAAAATAGCTAGGCGTGGTGGCGGGTGCCTGTAGTCCCAGCTACTCTGGAGGCTGAGGCAGGAGAATGGAGTGAACCCAGGAGGCGGAACTTGCAGTGAGCTGAGATCGCGCCACTGCACTCCAGCCTGGGCGACAGAGGGAGACTCCCTTTCAAAAAAAAAAAAAAGCAAACCTCAAGAACTTTCAAGGCAAGAAAGTGCTATACATATTAGCATAAAGAGCTGACAAGCTGGAAGTTGTTGTTAACAGGAGAAGCAGCCTAGTGTGACAATCAAGAATTTAAGGGCTTAAGTCAGACTAGCTTTGTTCAAATCCTGCTTCTGCCAACTACTGGGTCTACGACCTTAGGCAAGTTATTGAATGATGCCTCTGTTTCCTAGTCTGTGAAATGTGGTTGTCATAATGTCCACCTCATAGATTAGTTTGAAGTTTAAATGACTGACTATAAAAAAAAAAAAGCACTAAATATGAGGCCTGACAATAGTAGATGCTTAGTAAATGTTAAACCAAGCATGCTACTAGGCATATTGAGTGCACTATTATATTTAATTCTTATTACAAGGAAACAATATTTTAAAGTTCCAATTTTATAGAAGAAACCAAAACTCAGTAAGAATAAGTCACAAATCTGAAAATTAGCCCAACTCTAACTCCAAAGCTGATGCTTTTATTATTTTTTAAAACATAGTAACTTGTTTTTAAGAGTGACAAAGTTTTATCAAATTTTTTAAATTAGAAATGAGTAATCATTCTTAGATATATTTAATCTTATTCATCTGATGAGTTTACGGTATATATATTCATTTGTTTTTACAGTAACTGTAAGATATTAAATAGGCAAATACTATCATTCCCTATAACACAAAAGTATTATTAAGAACAAGTTTATACAGAAAAGATCAGTAGTAATATCAATGTTAATGCAAAGCAAAATACATGAGACTGTAAATCTTGATATAGAGTGTTTTTCTCCCTGGAAATTAATTCTTCCACTTTGTATTTAACAGTTCTTCTATCTATTTGTAGTTTCAGTTATTTCTTTTCTGATTCATTCCATAAAATATCTAGTGGTATTTAAAATAACTGTCACACATAATTGCTATTTCCCACTATATCAAAATTGATCATTTCTTCTTTATGATGGTGTATTAGTCTATTCTTATGCTGCTAATGAAGATATGTGAGACTGGGTAATTTACAAAGGAAAGAGGTTTAATTGACTCACTGTTCAGCATGGATGGGAGGCCTCAGGAAACTTACAATAATGGCAGAAGGGGAAGCAAACATATCCTTCTCATGGTGGCAGGGAGAAGAAGAACGAGAGCCAAGTGAAGGGAGAAGCCCCATATAAAACCATCAGATCCCTTGAGAACTTACTCACTATCATGAGAATAACATGGGGGAAACTGCTCCCATGATTCAATTACCTCACACCAGGTGCCTCCCATGACATGTGGGGATTCTGGGAACTACAATTCAATATTAGATTTGGATAGGGACACAGCCAAACCATATTATTCCATCCCTGGCCCCTCCCAAATCTCATGTTCTCACATTTCAAAACACAATCATGCCTTTCCAACAGTCCCCCAAAGTCTTAACTCATTCCAGGGTTAACTCAAAAGTCCAAGTCCAACGTCTCATCAGAGATGAGGCAAGCCTCTTCTGCCTATGAGCCTGTAAAATCAAAAGCAAGTTAACTATTTCCTAGATACAATGGGGGTACAGGCACTGGGTAAATATACCCATTCCAAATGGGAGAAATTGGCCAAAACAAAATGGCTACAGGCCTCATGCAAATCCAAAATCCAATAGGGCAGTTATTAAACCTTAAAGTTCCAAAATGACCTCCTTTGACTCCATCTAGGGCACACTGATGCAAAAGGTGGGCTCCCACAGTCATGGGCAGCTCTGGCCCTGCAGCTTTTCAAGGTAGAGCTCCCCCCAAGCTGTTTTTACAGGATGACATTGAGTGTCTGCAGACTTCCCAAGCACAGGGTGCAAGCTGTCAGTGGCTCTACCATTCTGGGGTCTGGAGGACAGTGGCCCTCTTCTCACAGCTCCACTAGGCAGTGCCCCCGTGGGGACTCTGTATGGGCACTCTGACCTCACCTTTCCCTTCCCCACTGCCCTAGCAGAGGTGCCCCATGAAGGCCCCACCCCTGCAGCAAACTTCTGCCTGGATGTCCATACATCCTCTGAAATCGGTATGGAGGTTCCAAATCTCAATTCTTGATTTCTGTTCACCTACAGGCTCAACACCACATGTAAGCCACCAAGGCTTGGGGCTTGCACCCTCTCTAGCAATGGCCTGAGCTATATGTTGGCGCCTTTTAGCCATGGCTGGAGCAGAAGCAGTTGAGAAGCAGCATACCATGTCCTAAGGCTGCCTAGCGCATGGAGGGCCCAGGTTCAGCCATTTTTCCCTCCTAGACCTTCAGGCTTGTGATGGGAGGGGCTGCAGTGAAGGTCTCCGACATACTCTGGAGACATATTCCCTATTGTTTTGGTGATTGGCTTTTGGCTCCTAGTTACTTATGCAAATTTCTGCAGCAGGCTTGAATTTCTCCCCAGAAATTTTTTTTTTTTTTTCTTATAGCATCATCAGGCTGAAACTTTTCCAAATTTCTATGCTCTGCTTCCTCCTAAATGCTTGTGTGCTTAGAAATTTCTTCTACCAGGGCCAGATGTGGTGGCTCACACCTGTAATCCCAGCACTTTGGGAGGCTGAGGCAGATGAATCACCTGAGGTCAGGAGTTGGAGACAAGCCTGGCCTACATGGTGAAACCCCTTCGCTACTAAAAATACAAAAGTTAGCCAGGTGTGGTGGTGCACGCCTGTAATCCCAGCTACTTGGGAAGCTGAGGCAGGAGAATTACTTTAGGTCAGAAGGTGGAGGTTGTAGTGAGCCAAGATTGTGCCACTGAACTCCAGCCTGGGCTACAGAGAGAGACTCTGTCTTAAGAAAAAGAAATTTCTTTCACCAGATATCCTAAATCATCTCTCTCAAGTTCAAAATTCCACAGATTTCTAGGGCAGGGCAAAATGCCACCAGTCTCCTTGCTCAACCATAACAAGACTCACCGTTGTTCCAGTTTCCAACAAGTTCCTCATCTCCATCTGAGACCACCTCAGTCTGGACTTCATTGTCCATATCACTATCAGCATTTTGGTCATGGCCATTCAACAAGTCTCTGGGAACTTCCAAACTTTCCCACGTTTTTCTGTCTTCTTCTGAGCCCTCCCAACAGCTTCAACCTCTGCCTGTTATCCAGTTGCAAAATCACTTCCACATTTTCAGGTATCTTTACAGCAGTACCCCACTCTCTGCAGTGCAAATTTACTGTGTTAGTCCATTCTTACACTGTAATATGGTTTCACTGTGTCCCCACCTAAATCTCAAGTTAAATTCCCACATGTTGTGGGAGGGAGCTGGTGGGAGGTAATTTAATCATGGGGGCAGGCCTTTCCTGTGCTGTTCTTGTGATAGTGAATTAAGTCTTATGAGATCTGACGGTTCTATAAGGGGGTGTTTCCCTGTACAAGCTCTCTGTCTTTGCCATCCATCTAAGATGTGACTTGCTCCTCTTTGCCTTCCACTATGATTGCGAGGCCTCCCCAGCCATGTGGAACTGTAAGTCCATTTAACCTCTTTTTTTCCCCCAGTCTCAGGTATGTCTATATCAGCAATGTAAAAACAGACTAATACACACTGCTAAAAAAAAAACAAAAACAAAAACAAAAAAACATACTAATACACACTGCTAGTAAAAACGTAACATACCCGAGACTGGGTAATTTATAAAGGAGAGAGGTTTAATTGACTCATAGCTCAGCGTGGCTGGCCAAGCCTTAGGAAACTTACGATATTGGTGGAAGTGGGAGCAAACATGTCCTTCTTCACATGTCAGCAGGGAGAAGTAGAATGAGAGCTGAGCCAAGGGGGAAAACCCTTTAAAAAAACCATCAGATTTCATGAAAACTTGCTCACTATCATGAGAATAGCATGGGGGAAACTGCTCCCATGATTCAGTTAACTTCCATGGGGTCCTTCCCATGACATGTGGGGATTATGGGAACTACAATTCAATTCAAGATGAGATTTGGATGGGGACACAGCCAAACCATTTCAGATGGCAAACGTATCAGAATACCCTCCACAAATTTTACTTCTGCTAAGTGTTAATTTTCCATTACATTTTAAATTTAAACTGGGATGAAAGAAACAGTTCAGATGACAGTATATATTTCTTATGACTAGCAATTAGAAAATTAAAATAAAATTTTAAAAGCTTAATGGAGTTGTCAATGGCAAACTGTGCCTGACTAAATTAGCAATTTGTCAACTTTAAGATAATTCAGAAGAAACATGAATCTCCCATGAGTGACTATTAGATGATCTATTATGAAATAAGTCAATGAACTGAGTCTAGTTTCAATTGAATAATTACAGACCTAACAAAAACTAGATTTTATTTTCATCTTCTACTGAAACTTGCTGCTACTTAGCAAAGTGGACTAAACTTTAATGGAGAAAACAACTGGTCTACTCTTTCACCAAAGAAGTTGTCCTTTTCATTTGGGATTGAGGCATGTTTCTTTTATTGCAAAGGGCAGTTCATATTGAGGCTGTCATTTATATTGATGTTCTTTTTTCAAAATGACACCTCCATGTAATTTTTTTCTGCAGAAAAATTGGACTTCAGTGTTCAGGGTCATTGGTAAGAGATCTTTCACTGATTCAAAATTCATTTAAAATTTTTAGGAAGAAGGAAAAAATCAGAACTCTTCCTACCCTCCCAAGAGAAGTAATATGTACCTTACATGGAAAAGCTAGTGCATTTTAAATGGGCTCACCAAATAGAAGATGACCTCTTTCCTCGGCTAATTTAGTGACAACACATGGGTATTTCTTTTTCTGGAATATTGTGAAAACTTACAATTATCACAGGACTGAGTGCAATTTGTTTGCTCCCCACAAAAGCAGAGATGATTTTTATTGACCAATCTTTGATCCGAGAGATTAAAGAAAGTACTGCATGAGCAGCGAGAAGGATAACA
Source organism: Macaca nemestrina (assembly GCF_043159975.1). Classification (NCBI taxonomy): domain Eukaryota; kingdom Metazoa; phylum Chordata; class Mammalia; order Primates; family Cercopithecidae; genus Macaca; species Macaca nemestrina. The sequence goes on along the minus strand of NC_092135.1, from coordinate 62,271,151 downwards.
CCACGGGGGTCAATAGGCTTTACTGCTATTGGAAATGAAAGTGAATCATTCCATTGGGAGATAGGGTAATTTAGCATTCTTACTGGGAATGCAAGATTCTTTCTTTTTCTCCCTTTTTTGGAAAGAAAATATTCAACTAATGAATAAGTTTCTCCATGATTTAATACCATGGCCACACACGAGGTCATTTGGAGGGCACTAGATTCCCCAACATAATTCTGTACAGTGCTTTTTAGCCCAAATGGCCTGGCTGTCACATTTTCACACCCTTGATTGAAATGTCCCTGGTAGACTTTTGGAATGCAGTCTGAAGGCTTAGTGACTCAATATTTTCACAGTGAATACATTTCCAATCTCATAGAAAGTTGCCACTAACTACTGCAGAGGTTATGTCTCTTTCGGTTTTCCTCTGAAACACTGAATGAAGTAAAATTCAAGTTTAGCTGAGCTTTGAGAAAACAAGATATAATGAATGCATGCTACCATTATTTGCCACTTTAACACACCTTTGCAAACTATCTATCCTACTGTCTTTCATTGGATAGTCTATAAAAGAGTTACTTTTTCCCTCCTATTTTCATAAATAGAAGGATCATTTTTCCTTTTTTTATTATGAGCCAGGGAATAAGGGTTGGAAGTATAACATCTGGTATGATTGTGACTAGGGATAATGCTGAGATGCTATTGTTTATAGAATATTCACCAAAACTCCTGAGGCCTGACAAAATGTTCATGTTGTGCTTCTTCATTTCTTTGAAAGATTGCCAAAAATTTTACTGGGATAACCAATTGCATTTCTGTTCCAATTTGCTAGACATATTCAAAGCTTATTTTAAACTTTTGACTGATTATTTTTAACAGAGTTCTTATTTGCAAATTGAAAGTGCCCCTGTTCTTCTCTATAATAATATTTTGATATAATACAGGACTCTCATGATATCAGTTATTTACCAACTAGAACGATCTAGTTCTTGTCCCCTTGGTTTTTAAAGCTGACTTAGCATTAGAATTACATTACAAACTTAAAAGATTAGATTGAAACTGCTGTTTCCTCTTATTACAAGGCGATTGTTCTTCTTGATTTTCTTAGCAAGAGTATGCAATTAGATTATTTACATCATGACTACACTTTATCAAATTATATCATTTCATTCTATGACTGATTAATAATGAGCATGATTTGCCTCTTCAGAATTTATGAGGACCTCAGACAATTCAACAACAACAATAATAACCCCATTACAAAGTGGGCAAAGAACATGAATATTTATTTTTCAAAAGAAGACATACAAATGGCCAACAAGCATATGAAAAAATGTTCAACATCGGTAATCATCAGAGAAATGCAAATTGAAACCACAAGGAGATATCATCTTACACCACTCAGAATGACTATTACTACAAAGATAAAAAATAACAGATATTGGTGAGAATGAAGAGAAAAGGGAACACATATACTGCTGGTAAGAATGTAAAGTCTACTGTTGGTAGGACTATTGGTAGAAATGTACAACCACTGTGGAAAACAGTATGGAGATTTCTCAAAGAGCCAAAAATAGAACTAACGGTAGTTCTATTTACCACAGAATTACTATTTACCGATAGATTACTATTTGCCAATAGTAATCTTACTATTGCGTATCTGTCCAAAGGAAAAGAAATCATTGTATCAAAAAGATACCTGCACTGATATGTTTATTACAACACTATTCACAATAGCAAAGATACGAAATAAACTTGTATCTGTCAGTGGATGACTGGATGATGAAAATGCGAGATATATATAGGAATACTATTCAGCCATCAAAAATAATGAGATAAAGTATCTTGCAGCAACATGGATGGAACTGGAGGCTATTATCTTAAGTGAAACAACTCAGAAACATAAGGTCAAATACTGCTTGTTCTCACTTATAAGTGAGCGCTAAATAATGTGTACCTAGAGACATAGAATGTAGAGGCCGGGTGCAATGGCTTACACCTGTAATCCCAGCATTTTGGGAGGCCGAGGCAGGCGGATCATTTGAGGTCAGGAGTTCGAGACCAACCTGACCAACATGGCGAAACCCCATTTCTACTAAAAATACAAAAAGTAGCCGGGCATGGTGGCAGGTGCCTGTAGTCCCAGCTACTCGGGAGGCTGAGACAGGAGAATCGCTTGAACCCAGGAGGTGGAGGTTGCAGTGAGCCAAGATTGTGCCATTGCACTTCAGCCTCTGTGACACAGTGAGACTCCATCTCAAAAAGAAAATGTGGAAGAATCAACATTGGAGACTTGGAAGAGTGGAAGAGTGGGAGGATGGGAGGAGAATGACGGATGAGGAATTAGTTAATGGGAACAATGTACATTATTCAGGTGATGGTTAGAGCAAAAGCTCAGACTACTACTATGCAATATACCCATGTAAAAAAAAAAAAAAAACAACCTGCACTTGTACTCCGTACATTTATATAAATTTTAAAATCAGCATAATTCTGTTCATCTTAAGGAAATTTTCAGGAATTAAGGAAATTAAGGAACATTTATTAATGTTCACAGGGACATATCGCTGTGTGTTTACATGGCAAAAGGTGACTCCCTCCACTTTTTCTGACATATGCTGTTTTAAATTTATTTGGCTAGATTCTGCTGATACCATTAAGTAAATTGTTTCTTGAATGTACCCAATGGTCTCCAAGTGGCTTACAAGAGCATATACTTCTTTTCAAAGTGTTCATTTTGGTTATTAGTAAGAATTTGTGCAATGACAAAGTCCACTTTATTAAACATTATTAAAGTTAATAAGACAGTAAATAATTCAGGAGACTGAAACTCTTTTCTAAACTAAAGATTGATTTATGTTTTACCTGATGGAAACAAGTCAACTTGTACCACGTATATATAATTTAGAAATAATCTTTTGTTTAAAGAGAGACCTGAGTAACATTTTACTGAAAATCACAGAAGACTTATTATTCTTAAATGGGCAATCTTTGATTACTCTGCACCACTAGAGTGGAAGAATGATTTATCATGCTAAAGTACCCAGTACCTCTAGCTAGCTTTGTGATCTGTACTCAAACCAATTACTGTTGGTTGGTTATCTGAATGCCAGGGAACAATATACAGCTAATATTAGTGCTGTAGATCCTGTTGAGTTCCTGTATGCTAAAGTACAGTGATTACAATAATTGAAATAACATTATTTTTTGAGCACTTATTGTATATAAGAAATTGTGCCTAACAAGCACCATGCTATTTGATCTTTAAGATAATGTGTTGGCAGGACACAGTGGCTCACTTCTGTAATCCTAGCACTTTGGGAGGCTAAGGTGGGTGGATCACCTGAGGTTAGGAGTTTGAGAGCAGCCTGGCTAACAGTGAAACCCCATCACTACTGAAAATACAAAAATTAGCCAGGTGTGGTGGTGGGTGCCTGTAATCCTGGCTACTTGGGAGGCTGAGGCAGGAGAATTGCTTGAACCTGGGAGGTGGAGTTTGCAGTGAGCCAAGATCATGCCATTGCCCTCAAGCCTGGGAGACAAGAGCAAAACTCTGTCTCAAAAAAAAAAAAAAAAAAAAAAAAAAAAAAAAAAGTAAATGTCTTTCATCAACTGATGACAAAAATTAGAATAAAAGAAAATAAATATGTTGTACTACATATATAAACTGTAGCTCTATTAAACTTAGAAAACAATTGAGAGAAAGATGTAAATAATTAAGTGTTGCAAATAATGAATCTTAAACCTTATTTGGAAGCTCATTGGACTTAAGCTGACTGATTACCAATTTAATTGTTAAGAAAACATATAATTTTAGAATGTTATAAGGTATTAGAAACAGAATCAAACACTGTTTCTAAAATGTATGTATATCGTGTATGTATATACATATTATATAACATATATGTCATATATAGTTATAGATATAGTTGTATATCCCTTTGATGTTCATACACTACGTATTTTATATCTTTTCTGATTCTCACTATATACATAAGTAGGGGTCTGGGAAGAGTTTAAATTTGCTTTAGCCAAATGTAACTTACATTTCAAAAAACAAATGGACTGATGTTAAAGAGTTGCTTGTTTTTGCGTATTTTTGAGACTCTAAAGTGACACCTGATTGTTTAATCAGATTTAGCTGAGGATGTAAAAGCTTAAGAGAGCATCTTGTAGATATTTGTTACTGAACATCTATTTTTCACTACTTTTTCCTCACAGGACCATTATTTTCAGTGTATTGTAGCAGATAAGATCTTGGGCTTTAGAATAGGCAGACCTAGGTTCAAATCCTTGCTCTACTACTTACTAGCTGCTAAGCAATCAGCACTAAGCAATCTTGAGCAAGCAACTTGATACCTTCCCTCTTATTTTGGTTTAATAGGACTAATGCTACTTGCCTAATAGTGTTATTAGTAAGACTAAATGAAATTAGGTATAAATATGCTCATCATACAGTTTTTGCACTTAATAAATATCAATTGATTTAATTATTCTTGTTATTAACTGTAGAGATAGGACAAGGTCTTTATCATAATAATTGAGATCATGGGGTCGGTGGGCATGGTTTGCACTTCTGAAGACTCACAGAATTTGTTAAGTGAGAGAAGCAATAATTCTTCTTTGGTCAATGAAACTGCTAGGGGAGAGGTCCTGGTTCTGCACCCTTTATATAATACAGAGCCAACCTTGCACCTTGGCTGATAAGGAGAATGGTGTTAATAATTTCAGAGAATCCCAGCTCAATCTCAGTTGCTAAGTTTCTTTTTCATCCCTGTAGTTAAATTCTGTAGTAGTTTATAGAGGATTTAGGATGTTTTGAAGATTCGCTCATTCCCTACCTATTTTTACTCTTTTCAAAATAAACACTCCACATCATTAAATGGAAACTGGCGATTCTATTACTTGATCCACTTCCCTTAGGGGTTCTTCTAAGGATCAAAAACTACAGCCTTGATCTTAGTATGCAAATCTACAATTTCTATTATGTTATGTTTTAACTCCATAATTATGTTCTGAGCTAGATATTTCTCAATTCCAACATTTTACAAAGCAAAAGTAAAAATAAATTGAATTTTTTAAATGTGCAATTGTGGCATTTTCAAGAAAAGCAGAAACTCTTTGATATGAATATGAAAACTTTCCATCTTCAGAAGATTCAGGCCGATTTCTGACTTTTACCATGTTAAGGAAATATTTGTAGTTACTTCCCTGAAATAAGCAACATCAAGAATAAAAAACAGTTTCATAGTCAATGGATGCCTTTTAAAAACTTTTTTCCTTTTCTTTTCACTACTTTGAAGTATTTAATCTTACAATTATTATTAGAATACAGGAGACACACAGATAAGTCTTAAATTTTTGCTTTAAAATATAAAAAGCAACAATATAATTCATATAGTTCTAAATTATCTGTAATATCTGTACTATTGAATATAGTTTGGTACAAATAGGAATCATGTAGGTGATATTATTCACCAACTTCCACAACTACTGGGAAGAAATTACTTTTCAGGGAGAATTTCTGATGTTATAAAATAAGACCCCAGGACATTGAGAGCCTCTGTAGAGTCAGAATTTTTATTGCTGAATTTCATTTGGAAGAACCCAGGGGTGCGTTATACTTGTCTTATTTGCCTCTGAATGATGAAATACTAAGGTAAGTTGGCTTGTGATGAAACATCTGTTTATAGATATAATATTATCTTGTTAGTGATTTATATACCAGATGGTAAAAATTTTGACTTGGTTAATATCTGGGAAATGGGAGTATTATTTTAAAAATTCTGATAGACATATATGTTAAAAAAAATTGGTGTAAGCTCATGGAGAATCAAATTTTTCTATATTGAGTACATTGCAGTTTTCTCACTACTTGTAGTTAGCACACACACTTGACTGGTTAAGGGCACAGTTCTTCATAAGCCTTCTCACTTTAAATACGAGCCACAAGCTCTGGCGTTCCCAGGCTACCTGTGCATCTGACGAACTACCTACACATTCAGGAGTTCCCACTACTCCTTCAGGTTCAATAATTTACTAGAATGACTCACAGAACTTAGGAAGTGCTATACTTATAACCATACTTTTATTATAAAAGATACAGATGAGGACCAATCAAATGAAAAGATGCAAAGGGAGATGTCTGGGAGGGTCCCAAATGTGAAACTTCTGCATCCTCAGGACATGTCATTATCCTACTAAATCAATCTGGATTACCAAACTGGCTGCTCACCTGAGCTTCAGTGTCTAAAGTTTTCTTTGGAATTTTGTGTAGGCACCGTTGGTTGAATCATTGCCCATGTGGTTAAACCCTGTCTTCAGTCTTTTTTTCTCCCCTCCCTGGAGATATAAATGGTTCAAAATCCCAACTCTCTAATGGCTGATCTTTTTGGTATAGCCAGCCACTATGCTGAGGTTATTAGGGGTTCACCACGAGTCACCTTGTTAACATACACTTAGGTATGATCTGAGAGGCCCACCAAAAATAACAAAAACACTCTTATCATTTGGAAAATTGTAAAGATATAGAGGTTCTCTCCCAATACTTGGAGAACAAAGACAAGTAAAATTCTTTTAGTATAAAACATTGAAATGTTAGAGTTTATAGTTGTTGTTGTATATACATTAGGCAATATATTAAACAAAAATGCGTGTAAAACATCCTCCTTATAGGAACACTATGCATAATCTTACTGGTGTGAATCCTATGTTGCTTGCTTCATTCTGGCTGATGATGTCCCTGCAGGTAGAATGTCCTTCTACCACTCCTCCATAAAGCTGTATTCCATCACTTCCTAAACAAACTCAAGGAACACCTCTTCCAGGAAGTCTTTCTTGTTTAGTGCACATTGTGCTGATGGCTTTCTTTTTGCAATATTAACTTTACAATACTATGTATCAATGTATACATATTATCATTTAGTTGCTTATTTTTATTTCTGTGGACATTTAGATATTGACAATGAAGAAGAGACAAGAAATTAGAATGCAGAAAATTAAAACAGAGACTGGAGGTAATGGGAGATTTTAGACATAAAATGTTCTTGATCCCCAGGAAATACCCACGAACTTATATTTTCAGTGTTTATATAAATTGTAGTACAATGAGGGTCTGTTATATATCTGGCACCATTGTTGGTTATTAGATATACTAATATTCAAGATAAGCAAGATAGGCAACTTCCCAGGGAGCATGCATTTTAGAGAAAGGGGGAGAGATGACAACTAATAAGCACATGCACAAAATAATTTTGGATAGTGATGAATGAGATAAAGATAAGGAGAGGAAAAATGTGTGGGGACTTCAATTTGCTTGCTCAAGAAGGCTTCTCTGTTGATACGATAAGTTAAGCAGAATGTTGAAGGAGCCAGCCATGCAACTGTTACCCATGTCTGTGCCAACGTGACTTAGCTGTACCTCACTAGCTTTCACTGTCAAATGCAATGCTTCCCTGACATCGTTGAATTTCTACTCAGCCTTATCTCTGCTTAGTTTTAGGAAACAGAATGTCTGTGGTCAGAAGTTCCTTCTTGGAACTAGACCAGTTGAAGCTGGCAAAATCTACTTACTTGATCTTTGAAGAACCTCTAGCTTCATTATACTCCAATTTCCATACTAAATGACACTCCCACCAAGACAGTTGACAATCATCATGACAATGACCAAAAAGAACCAAAAAAGGACAGGAAAGAAGTGGCTACTTGATTCCAGGAAAATCTCCATCCCTTCCCAAGAAAAGCATGAATATTCCTCTCCTTGGTTTTCATGCTCAAACCTTTCATTAAAGATACCATGTATCTGTAACTTCCTGATTCTCAGGAGCTGACATGTTGATTTGTGAGCCACACTCCCACTTCTCTATGTCATGACCATCACATAAAATCTGTACTGCTCTATGCTCACTTTCAGTTTAATGTACTGGCTTCATGACACTGAACAAGAAAGAGTCCACCTTTTAGGGTAATTAGGACCCCCTGGTAACAAAATGAGCTGAAGGAGAGCACTCCACGCAGAGGGGACCGCAGGTGCAAAGGCTCCAAGACCAAGCTGCACTTTTGTATATTTGAGGAGCAAAAAAAAAAAAAAAAAAAAAAAAAAAAAAAAAAAAAAAAAAAGGCCAGGGTAGTTCTAGATCGGAGAATGTGAGTAAGAGAAATATAAAGTAAGGTCACAGAAGAAGACAAAAACCAGGGCCATGGTGGGGATAGATTTTACTCTGAGTTTATTATATAAAAACTATAGAAATATAAGAAAAAACCCATAGCCTAATAGCAAATATTACCCATAGATAAAATATTGACTTATTTTTCTTCAGTTCTGTTTACTAGATATATAGAAATGCAGATTAAAAAACAACATCAGGAATGTAGATAGAGTTTTGTGGCTTCCATTTTTTCACCCAACAATACACCATGAGCGTTGTTTTCATGTCAATACATATTGTTTTACAACATGATATTAATGGACAGCACAATGTTACTTTATATGGTGGTGCCATATATATTCATTCAATCCACCATTTTTTTTTAACATTTTAAGAATCACTTTGTCCTTAGTTATTATTCTTGCATATAAAGTATTGTACATATTTCCTTTGGTTGAATTCTTTAAATGGCATTACTAGGTCAAAAAGTATAAACACTTTTAAGGCTTTCAATGCATAAGTTTCCTCCCAGAAATAGACCAATTTGCCCTCCCAGTCAGTGGTTAACGTTTCTGATTCACTGCATCTTGACCAAGTATTTTTAAAAAACACTGCCACTTAAAAGGTAAAATCCATAACTTATAGTTTTTACTTATGTTTTACTTACGTTTAGTGAGGTTCATATATTTTTCACTTACTGCCCCTCGTGCTTCTTTTTTTGTGTAAATTGAACTGATGCATTTTCCATAATGCTTTTCTTGATTCATTAGGTAAAATTTTTCATCTCTTCTGAAATTCCAGAGCATTTTATCTGTGCTTTACGGAATGACTTTCTTCCTTGTATAGTATGATTGCATGTAAAGGTTCTAGCTTCCTTATAGACTTGAGGTTGGGATCTTTGTCACTTTTCTTGGATCCTGGTACAGGACAGTATATGTGGCAAGTGCTCAAGGTGTACTCCTTGTGTTAATAACTGATCTGGCATTTATTTGAACACATACCACTGTAGAGCAACTGACCTTGATTTGGGTATTATTTGTACCCATATGCTTCAGGATATTTTTCAAATAAAGTTTTGAATTTTCAAATGATTCTGCTTTGATGAATTCAGTACTAAAACACAGTTTATTGTATCATGAATTATTATATTTATTCCCTATTTACTCTTACTATTATGCACTCACTTGATTCCAGTCCAATAACAAACTTTCATCAAATACAGTAGTACTTGAGCTGTTAGTTTAGTTAGATAGTTCAAACTTTACTGTGCATCGAGATCAGCCGGAGTGTTTGTTAAAGCAGGTTAGAGTTTCTGATTCTATAGGTCCAAGATGGGGTCCAGCAATTTGCATTTCTGAAAAGTTTCTAGGTGATACTGATGTGGCTAGTCTTCAGACCAAATTTTGAGAATTACTGGTCTAAATGATATTCAGCGTATTTAATATCCCCTTAGAATGAAAGAGCAGCTTCTTCTTTGCTTAATTTTACTACTGAAATTTGTCCTAACAAAGGACATAAAAATGGACTTGGAGAAGAAGAGAATTTTGCTTATAGCCTTGGTAAGCAGACTGCCTTAATGCCTTGTATTTTCTCTTACCGGGCAATCCTCCTGTTGAGAGGGCTGCCTCAGTTAGCATTTTTGAACTTTTCCTACTTTAAAGAACCCAGTGAGTTCAGAAGCGAGAAGAGAGAACAATGAGAAAGGACACCTGTGATGGACACGGGAGTGGGGTGCAGGTGTGATCAAATGAGTTCCGTCAAATCACCAATGCTCCCACCTCCCCAAATGCAGAAGTTGGCACGTTGTCTCTCCCTGAGGCTGTCTCCGAAGAGAAATGTCATAAAAGACTAAACTGCTGCTTAGGACAGCACAAATCCCATGGGGGCGTCAACTTCAACAAAATTTAAAAAACCGTGTGCCCGCTTCAAGTTGGCAATTTCGAGTTCACTTCACTATAGTCAATGACGCACCTTCACACAGTAAGCTCAATAGAGACAAAGAGGTGCCTTGCAACTGCCAGAGAGAGAAAAGAGTCCTCTGAGATGAAATGTTAACATAAGAAGTGGAAATGGTTTGTCATAGTTGCAAGCTGGCTCTTTGGGGTTCACTTTCCTATAGTGAGTGAACTGTAGTTTGGTACCCTAGCAAAAAGAGTCTCCATAAAATTAGAACGATCGCTTAAAAAGGGCAGAGGGAAAGAGAGGCGTAGAGAGAGAAGGAGAGAGAGTTCTTTCTTTTGTGTGTGTGTGATAAGAAGCTTAACAAAAGTGGAAAAACGCTTTATATGGATGTGAGTTTTCATGGCAGTCTCAAGCCGACACTCAGTTGCCTTTATTATAGAATCAGCTACTTTAGCAAGGGAAGAATAATGGAGAGACAGAGAATGCTGGAAACAACAGTCGAGTGGGGTGGGGGGAGACCCTTTGACAGAGTGTTCTGTAACTAAAGCAACATATACATTTCTTTGTGTTTTTTATACACTATATTCCTTATGAGAAAGAAAAAGAATATGTGAATTTCTCCCAAAGCTGAATCCTTGAAGTTCTTTTGAAATGTAATTTAATAGAAATATTAACTTTTATGTATAAAATAATGTTGTATTTCATGTTTAGGGCCAGGAAAAGTCTATATGTATAAGAAAAATAGCACAGCTGGAGTGTATTGAAATAGGAATCATTTCTAAAAGTTTGTTTCCAATATATTTGAGTGGGAAGATTACAGGGGCTTGTTTACAGGAAAAAAAATCAACTAGTTCCCTTGTTCTTTTACTTTCTGAAAGTTACAGTTGGATTAAGCTAGTTCAGAATTGGTAGAAGGAATTGGGGGATTACATTAAATAATTTGCCATCTTATTTCAATGTTTAGTTTGAGTTTTGCTCAAGTGTTTAGGTTTGTTTTGTTTTTCTTTGACTTACATAAGATTTTAAGGCATTGTAGTAAGTGAGGTTTGAAAGAGACATTAAACCTATATTGACAGATGCTTGAGTCCACTGGACAATATCCCCAACATGTTGTACCCCAGTTACTTCTTGAATAATGAAGTCCTCATGAAGACAGCCAGTTCCATGTATGAATATCTTTGATTGCTGGATTAAACCAAAAATTTGTCTCTTTGTAATTATCTTACCTTGTTCTTCCATTTAGGTAGATATTAAGCCAGCCAACTTCTGCCTCCCTGGTACAGCCCTGCTAACAACTTAATATTTAATATGTAAAATAATTATAAACATTTAAACAATTATGCTAATTTTGGTTATGCTTATACATCACCTTTCAGAATGTATTGAAAAAAATCAAATGATAAACTCAACATATTGCTTGTTTTCTTACATGAGAATGCTTAACTACATTTCAATTTTTTTTTAAGGTTTGAGAACATTGTATAGCAATAGCTTCAAAGTAATAATTTGGATACACATAGTTTGTTTTAATTTTATTATTTTCCATTTATTGAATCCTTTTAGTATATAAGTATAACAAATTTCACTCCCATCCCCCCAACAAAAACCACAGAAAAAATCATTTTCAAATGTTGTTAAAATAAAACTATTATAGAGGTTAGATAATGTCAATATGTCTGGGTTTTTTTTTTTTTTTTTAATCCTATCTCCATGTTGTAACTTGACATTTTTACTAAGTTTCGTATTTTCAGTTAGGGTAAAAAACGGGCTTTGGGGATATCATTATGAAAATAAATATCCAGAAAATTTTTATTATGAGACTTACAAACACTAAAAACAGCAAAACATTTTTGTAACTGTCTTGTTTTCCAATAACCAGCATATTTCCTGGCATATAGTATGCCTGTAATTTTTTAAAGAAATAAATGAGAATAAAGTTGTAAGTGTAATTTGCAAAAATATTTAGAGGAATGATTCAGAGAAACATTCTATTTCCTATCCTCAGGCTGTTTCTCAATAAACTATTTTGGAAATTGATGGTATTAATTTTAATAGAGATTCATTAACAGTCTTTAGTAGTAGAAATTTACTAACTGTTTGCTCAGGGCAAACTAAAGTTTATTAAATAATATCAACTTTATTTAGAAATGAAAGCCTATTTTTATAATATTTTGTTAACCATCAAAAATTACAAATTTAAAATAGATGTCAGAGATGGAAGGAATCTTAGAGGGCATCTGGTCCAATTCACAATTTTATAGATAAAGAAACTGAAGCTCATAGTGATTGACTCATCGGCAATTAACCAACGTCCATCAACAGAAGCCACATTTCCTGACTCCCAGTTTAGTACCTTCTTTCCCTCTCTATCATGCTGCCTTCCTATTGCTAAGTTGTGTATCTATATGATGTAAGGTCCCCACTTCACACATTTAGCAATTGTTCTCTAAAACTATGTTATGAACTATTGCATTTCAACAGGACCTTGATATTAATGAACAAGTAGCATATTGAATGATGTTCTTTTGGCTACATGTGCTAAATTTAAAATAACTGAAATTTTGATTGTGGCCTCAGAACACCATAACATTGAGAAACATGGTTTATTTCCCCTTTACCAGGAAAAACCATGTGTAAGAAAAGTATCCTTCCACTACTTCAAAAAAAGTTGATTAAAATAGTCCTTAGTCAAGATGCCACATGTCACATAATTTCTTTTTATTCTAGATACTATTTTATGTGCTTTTCTAGTGTAAAACTAATACTGTATTTATTACATTTTCCTACTTTTTATTCTGGGCACTCATTCACACTTGCTGTTCTTTCTGCTTCTAGTGTATATCCCTTTAAAACTGTTAATTGCTCTTTTTGGAAGAACTGATACTAGAGCTGAGATTTAAAGAATGGGTGAATGAATACATGATTGAGTAGTGATAATCATTGCCTTTATTAGAATGAAGGGAAACTTTGCTTCATGTTATGTTGTTGTGGTTTCAGGGTAACAGAAAATCTTACTGTTAAAACAAACTCAGTTTCCTGCCCTGAAGGTTAAACATTCATTTTTTGCCCAGCTATTAAATTGGCATGATTTTGTAAGTGTTTCTGCATCATGTTATGTTCCTGCCTTCATATAATGTCCAACCTGAATTAACATGACTGGAGCAGATGCTAAATGACTATACCTAAGTCACTTGTGTCCTATTTCACACTTTACTTCATGAACAGTGCTAGACCAAGAGAACACTGGCCGTCTAGCTCCAAGCGGCACCATATGTCTTCAAACTCACTGGATATAGACTTGTGATCAATTTACTACCAACCTGATCTCACCATTACTTTCTTAAAATTTAAATGGAAGGGAACATACATTGCAATAAAAGTTGGAGTTAAAAGAATATGTGTTTTCATATTAAAGTTTTTAATAGAATGAATTTTTTATTAGTGCAGGTCAGGGAATATGCAATAATATTTTACTGGCTGAAGTATAAAATTGCAGAAAATTTGTCAGTTGGTTTTGTGCAATAGACTGAAATTTAAGGTGTCTTTATTCAGAAAGTGTACAAAAGTTGGACAGAGTTAAAGCCACTTTTTATTATAGATAAAGTTGGTGTTTTCAAATTATAACATTATAGACCTCTGCAGTAATAAGGGGAACTATGTTAAAATTAAAAGTAGACTACGAGACTGGGCTTAGTGGCTTATGCCTGTAATCCTAGCACTTTGGGAGGCCAAGGCGGGTGGATTGCCTGAGCTCAGGAGTTCAAGACCAACCTGGGCAACACGGTGAAACCCCATCTCTACTAAAATACAAAAAATTAGCCGGGCATGGTGGTGTGCACCTGCAGTCCCAGCTACTTGGGAGGCTGAGGGAGGAGAATTGCTTAAACCCAGGAGGGCAGAGGTTACAGTGAGCCGAGATCGCGCCACTGCACTCCAGCCTAGGCGACAGAATGAGACTTCGTTTCAAAAAAGCAAACAACAAACAAACAAACAAACAAACAAACCTGTAGACCATGAATGCAACCGACTCTCTAAATGATGATGGGGTGCGAGGCAGGCTTCCAAGGGTTGCGATCTTTGAGCCAGTATTGGTCAATACATCTTGTGGCAACTTCCATTTGCACTGGTTTTCTGAAGATATTTGTATTTACCTTCCTAAACTAGAACTTCCTAAGGAAAAGTGAAGCATCTGTAATGACACAGGTCCGGATCACTAACGGCTCCAGTTTACACATTGCAAACTGAATTTTAGACTCAAAACAATGCAGCAAATAAAACCTCACAATATATCCCCAGTTCCAGGATACCCCATTCAACCCAACTTGTTGAGGTCTGATTTGAGGATAAGTGTCTAATCTGAACTTTTGTAGAAAAAAAAGATATATGCACAGTGCCTTTGATGAGATCATTTGAATGAAGCATTCTGTCTCAGTGAGGAAATAGGAGTTATGCTTCTGGTAGAAAAGAAGATGCATCCATAACAATCATCATGGAAGAATCAGAAATTCTTTTGTATTTGTAGAGTATTAAAGAGGGTAAGACTCAGTTTCTCCTTCTCGTGATGAAGAAAGGATTAGGGTCACAAAACTTTCATTTAATTTGCAGACATTTTCTGAGACCTGAACTGGCTTTTTCCTAGGTGATGGGGATACTGGGCAAAAGTGTCACACTTCTGGTGATGACAACCTCCCCTGGGTAACTCTCCCTCTATGCTTGAGAGTTTCCAGTAAAATCTCTCAAGTCAGACTGATTAGAATAAGAATCTCTGGGTTCATTCCATAAAAGAAGGGCGTAAATATTTGTAATTTCTTGGTGATAGGATTGGGTTGGCAGTGCCAGGCGAGGTGATCATCCAACTGTACAGTCTCATGTAAGTACTTTTCCTTCAACTTACTTGCAGAAGGAGAGTGCTAATGGAAAAGAGATAAAAATACCAATATTCAACTAATTTCTACCATTTTCAGGTAAATAAAAATTACTCTAGATAGAAGAGGAAATTGATCAAAATCTCCTCACTTCCAGACAGAGCACTCTGCCTTTAAACATTGCAGACAGCTAAATTGTACTTTGATTTTCCAGATGAGCTCCAAATAACATTCCTTTATTGTTATTCTATTAGTGACTAAATATTAAAACTCTGTTTTTTAGAAAAGAGAAAAGCAGGTAACATTATGAGTTAAAACTTATTTATTCCTGGGTGCTATAGAACCCACATATTATTTGACTAGTTTGTTTTTAAATATTCTGGGACATGTTAGACAAACTATTTGTGCAGAATTCTACTTGCCCTCTTTTTTATTCTGCCAGAATCTTCTTTTTCATTGAATTGCCTTATTTTAAATTTTACTTTCTTGCTCTAGTCTTTATATTGACGTTCAGTTTTCAGTGTTTACACATACTAGGTATTTGTAGACAATTCTCATGTTCCCCATAGCCAACTGCATGTACATTATTTATTCTTTTAATATTTCCTCTGGAGTAAATACCTCTGGATCCTTAATTATTCCTGTTGATTTCTTTTGAACCTCCTGCAGTATGTCTCTCTTTTTCTCATAATGAGATCCCCAAACTGAATGCATATTCCTGCTTTAGTCTCTCCTGAATCTCAAAGTGGAGACTCTTCCTCTGTTCCGTAACATTTTTATTTTATTTTATTTTTGCATATGTAGTCAGTCCAGGAATAATAATGACCTTCTTCACTAAAGTTTTTCAGTATGAACCTGCTCACAATTACCTTCTGATAATACTTAAAATATTACACCTGTAACATTTTAATAATATTAATCCCAGCACTTAGGGAGGCCAAGGCGGGCAGATCATGAGGTCAGGACATTGAGACCATCCTGGCTAACATGGCGAAACGTGGCTCTACTAAAAATAAAACAAACTAGAAGGGAGTTGTGGCATGCCCCTGTAGTCCCGGCTACTCAGGAGGCTGAGGTAGGAGAATTGCTTGAACCTGGGAGGTGGAGGTTGCAGTGAGCTGAGATCGCACCCTGCACTCCAGCCTGGGAGACAGAATGAGACTCCATCTCAAAAGAAAAAACAAACAAACAAATAAACAAAAGATGTATATGAATTCATTTATTATCTTGTGACTGCAGGTGTTTGGTAGATTTGGGAAATGATCTTCAGTTCTTTGAGACCAAGATTTTCAACCCAGTGTCATTCTGTTTCATGGTGATCCAACATCCCATAATCAGGTACAGCAATAAGTTACTTCCACAGTTTTTCCAGGCTTCATTGCTTCATAATTGATGAAATGTCAAGAAAGGAAGAGTACTGGCAAAATAAATTCTTTCAGCAGAGGGATGGGGATTTCACGTATGTGAAAGGGAAGTGTCCACCCTTTGGTTTATCCTCTAAAGAGGTTTAAACTAAGTCAGTTCCATGGTCTCCTTTCATTCATTCACAGAGATGCCTTAAATTAATTTCCCTGAAACACCATTTTAGAATGTTACTCTTCTACTTAAAAGCTTCTGTGTCTTCCTATTACTCATGTGGCAAAATCCAAACTCTTTAGCCTAGCATTTAAGGATCTCTGCAAATGAGTTCATCCTTGTTTGTGCCTAATTTTCTTCATTTAAGAATCCTGATCGTGTGTGTGCATGTGTGTGAGAGTGTTGTATGTGTGAGTGTGTGTGTAAATTTCACCATGTCCACATTTTTTCTCATAAAATTCTGCTCACTGTACAACTCTCTTCTGTTTACAACTTGATCATCCTTGTAAGAGCCTTTGAAAACTTCCATATTCCTTGTTCTTAGTAATATTCACTTGGCCACACCCTCACTATGTTGCAATATCATAGGTGTCTTCACGTATCTACAGTGTATCTCCCTTTCAAAATTATAAGCTCTTTGAATGTGAAGCCTGCGTTTTCATTTTTCTTATTTTTCAGTGCAGAATAAAATATCTCAAAAACAAACAAAAAGAAGAATGATTTTTCACACTATTTATATTGTGTAAAGGTAATGAATACATTGAGTATTCATAAGTGTTAAGGCTTCAATTGCATTCCTCCTAAAATTCATTTGTTGACATCCTAACCCCCAGCACTTCACAATGTGACCTTATTTGGAAATAGGGTCATTGCAAATTAGTTAGTTAAGATGAGGTCATGCTGCAGTAGGGTGGGTCCCTAATACAATACAGCTGGTGTTCTTATGAAAAAGGGAAATTTAGACACAGAAACAAACACATCTAGATAGATAGTAGGAGAGAGACCTGGAACAGATCCTTCCCTAGCATCTTCAGAGGGAGCATGGACCTGCCTACACCTTGAGCTCATAATCCACTCTCCAAAATGGTGAGTTGATAAATTTCTGTTGTTTAAACCACTTAGTTTGTGGTACTTCGTTATGCCAGCCCCAGCAAACTCACACAATAAGAAACTAGCAAGATTTTATAGAAAGAATACCCAATTAGTAGGGCTACCATACATAGTCTTATTTTTTTCTGTTTCTTTAAAAAATCATTCATTTTGACTGAGAGATAACTATTACAAATTAATAAAATTTTCTTTAACATTTCTTTAGATACAGAGTACTGTGAATCCTACTCTGAAAAACAACAAGTCCTCTCATTATAGCTACAACAGACAGTTTCCTAAGTATATCTTTTGCTTTCATGGCCTTGACTTGTACATTTTTTTCTCCTCTGAGATTTACCACTCATGTTGACATAGATTTGTTGTGCATGATGAAGCCACAAAAATCAATGTGAAAGACATGTGACTCTTCTGCTTGCAAAAGGACTTTTTGTTGTTGTTGTTGCTTATTGTGGTAACTTTAGCCCACCGAACTATTTCTATAAAGATGTAGCTATTTCTTTGATCCATTTTATTCTGCCTGCAGCTTAGAGATTGCTCTTAGAAATACAAATGATATATTTCCAAAAATTTTGCTCTCACAAAAATTAAATATATGTGACCGCATGTCTTAAAATGGGACCCTTTCTGTCCTAATGCTCATGACCAATAATAAGCTTAAATCATCAATGCAACTTGAAAGCTATTTATCATTGTCTTTTATTTTCTCTTCCCATAAAAGAAAATCTCTTTCCATCTATAGGGCCAAGGGATGCCTCCTTTCTCCCACATTTCTTGGATTTATGTAGGATAAATCGTATTATCCAAAGCTGACCCTTCTGGTTCAAAAGTTATCAATGTAAGCAAAAAAGCCTAAGTGCTAAGTGTATTCACTAACCATAAACTTACATGCAGATTTTCAAACTGGAGAGTCACAGTGTCAGATGTGTATTTTGAAAATGTAAGTGCCCTGCAGAGAGAGTGCATGGGCTCTGGCATTGCCCAGGAAAGAAATGATGAGGGCTTAGAATCAGGTAGTAGCTTTTGGGATGGTGAGGAGGGCTAAAGATAGTCAAATGGATAGAAATTGATGATCTTTTATCTGGAAGGGTGAGAAAGATAACTTGTTGCATTTTTATTTTTAGTAATTTTTAGGCTATTAATGGAGAAATTCTGTAAGAACCCTGTAAGGTGCCATTGCTACTGTTGTTCTTGTCATTATTTGTCAATTCAGTGAAAGATAAAAAGACAATTTATCTTTTAATCATGCAATGAATTTAAATGTGAGTAAAATAAAAGAAGCTCAATATTAATAGATTTTCTGTGATTCTGTTACTGTTACTGGCTATGTGTTTTCAGAAAATTTATCCAAAAATTGTTAAAAATAAAAGTATAAGAAAAAATATAACAAAACCAAAAAGTTAATAATTAAATTAGATAATTCAGAGTAAAATGGAATCAAAATAGTTTGTATATTATGAGAAATAATCTATGCTACTCATACTCTGCCCTATACATTGACTACGCAGTGAAAGATCTTGACTTTAATACCATAGCAGTTATCAAACAAAATTTTATTACTTAATTTCTAAATTAATAGTCTAGCTTAAGTCAACTATGTGATATAACTGGCATGAAGTTGTAGCTGTGGTGATTCAGGTTAATATTTTGTATTCTGGTTTTAGAAAAATATTATTTTGGTTTTCATAGGTATAAGTTTGAGCACATGAACTTTGATGAACTTTTGTGAGAAAACACAGGCTGGTGGTAATTGTGCATCTTTCATTCTTTCTACCGTCCCCAAAGAATCACTATCAAAACAGATTCTTGCCAGTCTCAAATTAAGAAGATACAAAATTTTAAAAAAATTATTAAAGGAATAAAAGTAACTCATGGAAATCGTAAAATAAAAAAGTTAAAAGATAGTTTATTGGAAAGAATGAGTATTATAGGAAGAAAAGAAAAAAAAGTGAATATTCTTTAAGTTCTGCACCAGGCACATTATGTAATTAACGTACTAACTATAACAAAAAGGTAAGTTATGTATAATTGTCTCTACTTTAAAAATATAGGTCAGAGGTTCAGAGAAGTTAAGATGTTTGCCCAATATTACACAGCTAAATAACAAGTAAAACAGTTTTTTAATTCACATTATTTTCTTTTAATAGCTTATATATTTTTTCTCTACTTCATGATAGCTTTCTACAAATACCTGAGTAAACAGGACCACAGGAATGGCTGACAGACCCTGACTTTGGTAATTTTTGTCCTTTTGAAAACAATCCTATTGAATCCTCATCCCTTGCTTCAGTAAAGCTGTTCGTAAAACAGCACATTTCTCAAAATTAAACATGTGAGATAGGAAATAGTTCAATATTTATTCTGAAGGTTCTATTTTTTCTTTGTTAAAAGCTGAAAAAATTTACATATCTGTATAAATATCATTTTTGTATACACACAGACATAAGTGGAGGAGACAGTATAGTGGCTTATATGAGACAATTATATACTCTTATTAATTCTTTATCTCATATGTGGTACAGAATCTTTTCCTACTGTATGCTTGTCTTCCAATTTTATGTTATATTTTGGTTCGGGGGTAATATGGTTTTGTTGTGTCCCCTCCCAAATCTCATATTGAATTATACTCCCATAATTCCCATGTGTTGTGGGAGGGACCCAGTGGGAGATGATTGAGTCATGGGGGTGGATTCCCCCATCCTGTTCTCATGGTAATGAATAAGTATCACAAGATCTGATGGTTTTATCAGGGGTTTCCACTTTTGTGTCTTCCTCATTCTCTCTTTGCCTGGTGCTATCCATGTAAGACAGGACTTGCTCGTCCTTGCCTTCTGCCATGTTTATGGGGCTTCCCCAGGCACTTAGAACTGTAAGTCCAATTAAACCGTTTCTTTTGCAAATTGCCCAGTCTCAGGTATGTCTTTATCAGCAGTGTGAAAACGGACTAATACAAGGGATAATTTTAATTCTAGGTTTTTAATTTTTAATTTTCTTGTAATAATTTTTAAGTTTTATTTTTCATATATAAGTATTTAATGTATCTAGTATTCTTTTCCTGAATGGTGTGAAGTGGGGATTTACTTATTTTTCATATGGATTGGAAATATGGCCATTTCATACTGCTTTTTTAAGTAGGTCCCCAATCCCATTCCTCATCATCTGGTGGAACCTTTCAACCAGGGTCTCCAGCTATCCCTGATGGTGTTCTCTGGCTGACAGAGGTTTCAAACCTTCCTGGGATAGAGCTCCCAGAGAAAGGTGCTGGTGCCATCTTTGCTGCTTCACAGACTTCACTGGTGATACCTCCAGGTACTGAAAAATCTGAAGCAACTAGTGACTGGAGCAGGCCACCAGCACACTTCAGCAGCCCTACAGAAAAGTGGCCAGGCTTATACACAGCGGCCTGTTTCCATATCTTTTCACTAGGCAGGTCCTCTGGGCCTGGGCCTCCAGTCATCCACTGCCAAAGCTATGAAGCGAGTAGCAGTTCAGTAACTCCCAGGACAGAGCCTCCAGGAGCAACCGAAAGCCTCTCACTCACTGCCTCTGCCTTTCTACCCTTGGACTAACAAAGGAGCAAAGATCTTTAGTGCCTTATCCATACCTCTAATAAGCTGCAATTGACCCAAGGTGAGAAGGCTAGTTCATCTCCCACAAGGCCCCCATCCCGCACTACTCATCACCACACAGAGCCCCTGGCTTGGGCTCATTGCATGGACTTTCCATCCTGAGCTGATTTCACTGAGTGATTGCTAACCTGCTTCTCTCTGGGGTGGAGCCCCAAGGAGACAAACCAAAGACCCTTGGACACAGCCACCTAAGGTCCCTTTCTCGGTTGCCTCCAAGTTGAGGAGGAACATAAACACTGAGATTGCCCCAGAGCTGCAGTGAGCAGCCCGGAAGTGCCAAGCCATGATCTACAGGCAGCACTCAATGGGGAGGAAAACCCACATTTTCAGAGCACTGAGAGGAAACACGGCTGCAACTATAAGAAAACATAGAGGAGCCACACAACTGAGCAAGAGCCTACAAACTGACCAATAACCTAAGTGCCACCTACTGGATTACACCCCAAAGCTTCAACACCAAAAATACCTGACATCCAAAAGCTTCAACACCAAAAATGCCTTGCTAAATATCCCCTTCTGAAACCAGAGACAAGTCAGCTTCAAAAAAGACCCTGCACAAAGCCTCAGCCTAGTGAAAACATCAAGAAAAGAAGTCTATTGACTCTACTCAATTTATATTGAAGTTAAAGGAACATCCACACACAGAGGTGAGAAAGAAACAACACAAGAACTCTGGTAACTCAAATGGCCAGAGTGTCATATGTCCTCCAAATGACTGCAAAAACTCTCCAACAAGAGTTCTTAACCAGAACGAACTGGCTGGAGTGACAGAAATATAATTCAGGGTAGGAGTAGAAACAAAGATCATCAACAGTAAGGAAGATGGCAAAATCCAATCCAAAGAAACTAAGAATCACAATAAAGTGGCACAGAGGCTAAGGACATAATAGCTGGCATAAAAAATAACCTAATGGATCTGACAGAACTGAATAACATAATACAAGTATTTCACAATGCAATCATAAGTATTAACAGCAGAATAAACCAAGCCGAGGAAAGAATCTCAGAACTTGAAGACTGGCTGTCTGAAATAAGACAATCAGATAAAATAAAGAAAAAAAAGGAAAAGAAAAAATGAAAAGGAATGAACAAAATCTTTGAGAAGTATGAGATTAGGTAAAGAGGCCAAATCTATGAATCATTGGCATCTCTGAAAGGGAGGGACAGAAAGCCAACAATTTGGAAAACATATTTCAGAATATCATCCACGAAAACTTTCCCAACTTTGTTAGAGAGACCAACAGTCAAATTCAGGAAATACAAAGAGCTCCTGCAAGATTATACACAACAATACATCTTGGAGACACATAATCATCAGAAATGAAAGAAAGAATGTTAAAAGTAGCTAGAGAGAAAGGGCAGTGCACCTACAAAGGGAACCCATCAGACAAACAGCAGACATCTCCACTGAAACCCTAAAAGTCAGAAAAGATTGGGGACCTATATTCAACCTTCTTAAAGAAAAAATCTTTAACCAAAAATTTTATATCCAGCCAAACTAAGCTTCCTAAGTGAAGGAGAAATAAGATCCTTTTCAGACAGGGAAATGTTAAGGGAGTTTGTTACCACCAGACCTGCCTTACAAGAAATCTCGAAAGGAGCACTAAATATAGATAGGAAAGATGGCTACCAGCTAATACAAAAACTTAAGCACAGAGACCAGTGTCACTCTAAAGCAACCACACAAACAAGCCAACATAGTAACCAACTAACAACACAATGACAAGAGCAAATATACACAAATCAAACTAACCTTCAGTGTAAATGGGCTAAATGCCCCACTTAAAAGGCACAGAGTAGCTGGCTGGAAAAAAAAGGCAAGACCCAATGGTATGTTGTCTTCATGAGACCTATCTTACACATACTGACACTCATAGGCTCAAAATAAAGAGATGCAAGAAAATCTACCAAGCAAATGGAAAACAAGAAAAGCAGGAGTTGCAATCCTAATTTCAGACAAAACAGACTTTAAATCAGCAAAGATCAAAAAAGACAGAGAAGGGTACTACATAATAGTAAAGGGTTCAATTCAACAAAAACATATAACTATCCTAAATATATATGCACTGAACACAGGAGCACCCAGATTCATAAAGCAATTCTTAGTGACCTACAAAGAGACATAGACTCTCACACAATAATAATGGGAGACTTCAACAATCCACTGACAATATGAGACAGATCATTGAGGTAGGAAATTAACAAAGATATTCAGGACTTAAACTCAACATTGTGCCAAATACATCTGATAGACCTCTATAGAACTCTCCACACAAAAACAAGTCATATGGCATATACTCTAAAACCGATCACATAATTGGACATAAAACAATTCTCAGCAAATGCAAAAGAACTAAAATCATACCAGATACACTCTTGGACCGCAGTGCAATAAAAATATAAGTCAAGACTAAGAAAAACCACTCAAAACCATGAAATTAAATGTAAATTAAACAACATTGTCCTGAATAATTTGGGGGTAACTAATGAAATTAAGGCAGAAATCAAGAAGTTCTTTGAAACTAATGAGAACAAAGATACAACATATCAAAGTCTCTGGGACAGCTAAGGCAGTGGTATGAGGGAAATTCACAGTTCTAAATGCCCACATCAAAAGGTTAGAAAGATCTCAAATTAACAACTTAACATTACAACTGAAAAAATTAGAGAAGCAAGAATAAATCAACCCCAAAGTTATCAGAAGATACCAAAACAATCAAAAAGCAAAACACAAAAACAAAATCAGAGCTGAACTAAAGACATCAAGACACACACAAAAAAATTCGAAAGATCAACAAATTCAAGAGTTGGTTTTTTGGAAAACTTAATAAGATAGATAGGTCGCTAGCTAGATTAAAAAAGAAGAAAAGAGAGAATATCCAAATAAACACAATTAGAAATGACAAAGAGAACGTTATCACTGACCCCGCAGAAATAAAAATAACCATCAGAAACTACCGCAAATACCTCTGTGCACACAAACTAGAAAATCTAGCAGAGAAGGATACATTTCTGGACACATACAGCCTCCCAAGACTGAGCCAGGAAGAAATTGATTCCCTGAACAAACCAATAGTGAGCTCCAAAATTGAATCAGGAACACATAGCCTACCAACTTAAAAAAGCCCAGGACCTGATGGACTCACAGCAGAATTCTACCAGATGTATAAAGAAGAGCTGGTACCATTCCTACTGAAACTATTCAAAAAAATTAAGGAGGAAGTACTCCTCTCCAACTCATTCTATGAGGACAGCATCATCTTGATACCAAAACCTGGCACAACAAAAGAAGGCAACTTCAGGCCAATATCTTCAATAAACCTCAATGAGAAAATTCTCAACAAAATACTTGCAAACCAAATCCAGGAGCACAGCAAAAGGCTAATCCACCATGATCAAGTTGGTTTTATCCTCAGGATACAAAGTTGGTTCAACATAAATAAATCAATAAATATGATTTACCATGTACACAGAACTAAAGACAAAAACTACATAATTATCTCAATAGATGCAGAAAAGGCTTTTGATAAAATTCAACACTGCTTCATGTTAAAAACTCTTAATAAACTAGACATTGAAGGAACATATCTCAAAATAATAAGAGCCAGCTATGACAAACCCACAGCCAACATCATACTGAATGGGCAAAAGCACTGCCCTTGAAAACCAGCACAAAACAAGGGTGCCCTCTCTCATCACTTTTATTCAACATAGTATTAGAAGTCCTTGGCACAGCAATCAGGCAAGAGAAAGAAATGAAAGGTATCCAAGTAGGAAGAAAGGAAGTCAAACTATCTCTGTTTGTAGATGACATGATTCTATAGCTAGAAAACCCCATAGTCTCAGCCCAAAAGCTCCTTAAGCTGATGAACAACTTCAGCAGAGTTCCAGGATAGAAATTAATGTAGGACAATCACTGGCATTCCTATACACCAATGACAGCCAAGCTGAGAGCCAAATCAGAAAGGGAATCCAATTCACAATTGCTACAAAAAGAACAAAATACCTAGGAACACAGCTAACGAGGGAGGTGAAAGATCTCTATATTGAAAATTACCAAACACTGCTCAAAGAAATGAGAGAAGACACAAACAAATGGAAAAAAATCTCATGCTCATGGATAGGGAGAATCAATATCATTAAGGCCCAGCACAGTGGCTCATGCCTGTAATCCCAGCATTTGGGGAGGCCAAAAGGGCAGATCACTTGAGGTCAAGAGTTCAAAACCAGCCTGGCTAACATGGTGAAACCCTGTCTCTACTAAAAATACAAAAACTAGCTGGGTGTGGTTGTGTGAGCTTGTAATCCCAGCGACTTAGGAGGCTGAGGCAAGGATAATTTCTTGAACCTGGGAGCCAGAGGTTGCAGTGAACTGAGATTATGCCACTGCACTTCAGCCTGGGTGACAAAGTGAGACTGTCAAATAATAATAATAATAATAATAATAATAATAATAATAATAATAATAAAATGGCCACACTGCCCAAAGCAATTTACAGATTCAATGCTATTTCTGTCAAATTACCAATGAGATTCTTCACAGAACTAGAAAAAAATTATTTAAAAATTCGTAAGGAACCAAAAAAGAGCCCAAATAGCCAAGGCAATCCTAAGCAAAAAGAACAAATCTGGAGGTCATGTTACCTGACTTCAAATTACACTACAGAGCTACAATTACCAAAATAACATGGTACTAGTACAACACCAGGCACATAGACCGATGGAACAGAATAGAGAGCCCAGAAATAGCACACCCCTGACCATGTGATCTTCAACAAAGCTGACAAAAACAAGCAGTGCGGAAATGACCCCCTACTCAGTAAATGGTGCTGGGATAATTGGTTAGCCATATGCAGAATATTAAAGCTGCATCCTTATTTTACATCATATACAAAAATCAACTGATGGCATATTAAGGACTTAAATGTAAAAACCCAAACTGTAAAAACCCTGGAAGTTAACCTAGGCAATACCATCCGGGACTTAGGGACGGGCAAAGATTTGATGACAGACACCAAAAGCAATGGCAGTAAAAGCAAAAATTGACAAATGGGATCTAGTTAAAGTTAACACCTTCTGCACAGCAAAGGAAACTATCAACAGAGTAAACAGACAACCTACAGAATTGGAGATAATATTTGCAAACTATGCATCTGACAAAGGTCTAATATCCAGCATCTATATGGAACTTAAACAAATTTACAAAAAAAAAAAAACAACAAAAAATAATTAAAAAGTGGACAAAGGATATGAATGAGTACTTTTCAAAAAGAAACATACATGTGGCCAACAAGTATATGAAAAAAGCTCAATGTCACTCATCGTTAGAGAAATGCAAATCAAAACTACAATGAGATACCATCTCACACCAGTCAGAATGGCTATTAATAAAAAGTCAAAAATTAACAGATCCTAGCAAGGTCAAAGAAAACAAGGGAACCATTATACACTGTTGGTGGGAATGTAAATTAGTTCAACCATTGTGGAAAGCAGTATGAAGATTCCTCAAAAGGCTAAAAGGAGAACTACTATTTAACCCAGCAATCCCATTATTGGGTATATACCCAGAGGAATTGTATTATTACATTTTCATACTCCTGATAAAGACATACCCAAGACTAGGCAACTTACAAAAGAAAGAGACTTAATGGACTTACAGTTCCACATAGCTGGGGAGGCCTCACGCTCATGGTAGAAGGTGAAAGGTGCATCTCACATGGCATCAGACGACAGAATAGAGCTTGTGTGGGGAAACTCCTCTTTCTAAAACCATCAGATCTCATGAGACTTACTCATTATCATGAGAACAGCACTGGAAAGACCTGCCCCCATGATTCAATTACCTCCCACTGAGTCCCTCCCACAAATGGGAATTCAAGATGAGATTAGGGTGGAGACATAGCCAAACCATATCATATACCTTTACTGTCCTACCTCAGGGGTATATAAGCTTTCCAGCCTTGTGTCATAATCTTGTTTGAAGAGACCTTGATCTTTTTTCCCTTCCTCAAGATATCACAGTGGTTCATTACATTGATGACATTATGCTGACTGGGAGCATAGTGAGGGAGAAGAAGTAAGCACAC
Source organism: Macaca nemestrina (assembly GCF_043159975.1). Lineage (NCBI taxonomy): Eukaryota > Metazoa > Chordata > Mammalia > Primates > Cercopithecidae > Macaca > Macaca nemestrina. The sequence continues at coordinate 62,244,077 of NC_092135.1, read as the reverse complement.
TGGACTTATTGGGGAGACATTTGCATGCCAGAGGATGGGAAATAAATCTGACCAAAATTCAGAGACTTTCTACCTTGGTAATATTTCTAGGGGTCCTGAAGTATGGGGATTGTCGAGATATTCCTTCTAAGGTGAAGGATAAGTTATTGCATCTGGCCCCTCCTACAACCAAAAAAGAGCCACAAAGCCTAGTGGGCCTATTTGGATTTTGGAGGCAACATATTCCTCATTTGGGTATGTCACTCCTGATCATTTTTTGAGTGACCTGAAAGGCTGCCAGTGTTGAGTGGGGTCCAGAACAAGAGAAGGCTCTGCAACAGGTCCAGGCTGCTGTGCAATCTGCTCTGCCAGTTTGGCCATGTGACCCAGGGACACATCCAATGGTGCTTGAGGTGTCAGTGTCAGATGGGGATGCTGTTTGGAGTCTTTGGTAGGCCCCCATAGGCAAATCACTGTGGAGACCTCTAGGATTTTGGAGCAAGGCCCTACCATCTTCTGCAGATAACTACTCTCCTTTTGAGAGACAGCTCTTGGCCTATTATTGGGCTTTGGTGGACACTGAACATTTGATTTTGGGTCACTAAGTCACCATGTGACTTGAACTGCCTATCATGAACTGGGTATTTTCCAGCCTATGTAGCCATAAAATGGTGTGTGCACTGCAGCATCATCAAATGGAAGTGGTGTATAGGTGATCGGGCTCAAGGAGGTCCTGAAGGCACAAGTAAGTTACATGAGGAAGTGGCTCATTGACCTTGGTCTCTACTCCTGTCACTGTGCCTTCTGTCCCCCAACCTGCATTGATGACCTCATGGGGAGTTCCCTATGATCAATTGGTGGAAGTCAAGAAGACTAGGGCCTGGTTCACAGATGGCTGTGAACAATATGCAGGCACCACACGAAAGTAGACAGCTGCAGCACTACAGCCCCTTACTAGGACATCCCTAAAGGACAGCGGTGAAAGGAAATCTTCCCAGTGGGCAGAATTTTGAGCAGCACACCTGGTTGTACACTTTGCATGTAAGGAGAAATGGCCAGATGTGCAATTATATAGTAATTTATGGGTTGTAGCCAATAGTTTGACTGTCATCACCCAATGGACCCATGAACAAAGTGGCCATGGTGGCAGAGAGAGAGGTTACACATGGGCTCAGCAACATGTACTTTCACTCACCAAGGCTGACCTTGCTACAGCCACTACTGAGTGCCCAATTTGCCAGCAGCAGAGACCAAGACCAACACTGAGCCCTCCACATGGCAACATTCCTCAGGGTGATCAGCCAGTTACTTGGTAGCAGATTGATTATACTGGGACTCTTCCATCATGGAAAGGGAAGAGGTTTGGCCTCACTGGAATAGACACTTACTCTGGATATGGGTTTGCCTAACCTGCACACAATGCTTCTGCCAACACCACCGTCTGTGGACTCACAGAATGCCTTATCCACCGTCATGGTATTCCACACAGCAATGCCTCTGACCAAGGCACTCACTTTATGACTAAAGAAGTTTGGGCTCATACTTATGAAATTCACTGGTCTTACTATGTTCCCCATCAACCAGAAGCAGCTGGATTGATAGAAGGGTGAAATGGCCTTTTGAAGTTACAATTACAATGCCAACTAGGTAACAATAGTTTGTAGGGCTGGGGCAAAGTCCTCCGTGTGTGTGCTATGAATTGACATCCAATACACGATACTGTTTTCCCCATAGCCAGGATTTATGTATCCAGGGATCAAGGGGTGGAAGTGGAAGTGGCACCACTCACCATCACCCCTAGTGATCCAGTAGCACAATTTTTTCTTCATGTTCCTGCGACATTATGTTCTGCTGGCCTAGAGATCTTAGTTCTAGAGGGAGAAATGCGGCCACCAGGAGACACAAACATGATTTCATTAAACTGGAAGTTAAGATTGCCACCTGGACACTTTGGGCTCCCCCTACCTCTAAGCCAATAGGCTAAGAAAAGAGTTACAGTGTTGGCTGGGGTGATTGGCCCAGACTATCAAGATGAAATCAGTCTACTACTCCATAGCAGAGGTAAGGAAGAGTATGCATGGAATACAGGAGATCCATTAGGCATCTCTTAATATTACCATGCCCTGTGATTAAGGTCAATGGGAAACTACAACAGCTGAATCCAGGCAGGACTACAAATAACCCAGACCCTTCAGGAATGAAGGTTTGGGTCATTACGCCAGGAAAAAAAAAAAAAAAAAAAAAAAACCACCACCTGCTGAGGTGCTTGCTGAAGGCAAATGGAATACAGAATGGGTACTAGAAGAAGGTAGTCATCAATACCAGCTATGACCATGTGACTAGTTGCAGAAATGGGGACTGTAATTGTCTTGAGTATTTCCTCCCTCTTTTGTTAAAAACATGTTTGTGCATGTATACACTAGTACTAAGAAAATATCTTAATTTCCTTTATCGTGTGCCATAAGATTTGTTGACTTTTTATCAGCATTTAAGAGTTGTTAACTTTATATAACAGCATTTGGGTTGGGGATTGGTGCATTTCCGGTTGCATGAAGGATAGTTGTATTTTGATAGGCATAATTATGACTTCATTATTGTCTTCATTTGAAGATTATGTATGATCTCAGGAGATGTGTATGGGCTCAAGTTGACAAGTGGTGGATTTGTGATGGTTCATACTGAGTGTCAACTTGATTGGATTGAAGGATGCGAAGTATTGTTGCTGGATGTGTCTGTGAGGGTGTTGCCAAAGGAGATTAACATTTGAGTCAGTGGACTGGGAAAGGTAGAACCACCCTTAATCTGGCTGGGCACAATCTTATCAGCTGCCAGTGGGGCGAGAATAAAATGCAGGCAGAAAACGTGAAAAGACTAGACTGGCTTCACGTCCAAGGTTGCATCTTTCTCCTGTGCTAGATACTTCCTGCCCTTGAGTCTCGGACTCCAAGTTCTTCAGCTTTGGGACTCAGACTGTCTTCCTTGCTCCTCAGTTTGTGGAGGACCTACTGTGGGACCTTGTGGTAGTGTGAATTTATTAATACTTAATAAACTCCCATATATATGCCTTATAGATATGCCAGTATTAATTAATAATTAATAAACTCCCATATAAATATGCCAGTATTGAGTGGGGTCCAGAACAAGAGAAGGCTCATTGTGGGCAAGGATATTCTTGTTCTTGTATCAGAACAAGATACAAGTACAAGGATATATATCTATATCTATATCTATCTATCTATCTATCTATCTATCTATCTATCTTATTATTTCTGTCCCTCTAGAGAACCCTGATTAATACATGAATATAAATCATTCTACCATAAAGACATTTCATTGCAGTATTACTCACAATAGCAAAGACATGAAATCATACTAAATGCCCATCAATGACAGATTGGATAAAGAAAATGAGGTACATATACACCAGGGAATACTATGCAGCCATCAAAAGAATGACATTATGTTTTTTGTGAGAACATGGATGGAGCTGGAGGCTATTATACTCAGCAAACTATGGCAGGAACAGAAAACTAAGTATCACATGTTATCACTTATAGGTGGGAGCTAAACCATGAGAACTTATAAACACAAATAAGGAAACAACAGACACTGGGGTCTACTTGAGGTTGTAGGCTGGAAGATGGGAGAGGAGCAGAAAAGCAGAAAACATAACTATTGTGTACTAGGTTTAATACTGGGTGATGAAATAATCTGTATAATAAACCTCCATGACACAAGTTTACTTGCGTAACAAACTCCCACATGTACCCCTGAACCTAAAATAACAATTTTAATAAAATCCAAAATACCCAAGCAAACAAAAAAAGAAATAAAGCTAAAATAAGTAAATAATTAAAAAAAAAAACAAAATATGGCCATTTATTAAGATATCCAAATGGCTAATAAACACATGGAAAGGTGCTCAATATCATTAGCCAACAGAGAAAGGCAAATCAAAACCACAGTGAGACACTACTTTTTACAGCTAGAATGGCTATAATAAAAATGATGAAAAAGTTAGTGAGGATGGAGAAAAATGAAACCTTATACACCATTGTTAGGAATATAAAATGGTATAGCCACTTTGGAAAATAATCTAGCCTTTCCTCAAAATGTTAACATAGAGTTACTATAGGACTCAGCAATATGTGCCCAGAAGAAAGGAAAACATATGTCCACACAAAAACTTGTACCTGAATGCTCACAGTAATCTTATTCATAATAGCTAAAAAGTGAAAACAATCCAAATGTCCACTAATTGATGAATGATAAGCATGATGTGGTGTGTGTGTGTGTTTGTGTGTGTGTGTATATATGTTGTTTATATATCCATACAATGGAATATTATTTGGCAGTGAAAAGGAATGAAGTACTGATACAAGCCACAACACAGATGAACTTTGAAAGCATTATGCTATATAAACAACACACAAAAAAAAATCACAAATTATATTATCTAGTGCATATGAAATGCCATCTATAGAGACAAAATATAGATTAGTGTTGTCTTGGGCTGATGGGGTGGAGGAATGGGGAGTGAATGTTAAAGGGTATGGGATTTCTTTTTGATATGATGAAAATGTTCTAAATTTGATCATCGTGATGGTTGTACAACTGTGAATATACTAAAAATCACTGATTTGTACACATTGTATGAGTGGTATATGAATACAGGGTATGTGAACTGTATCCATAAAGCTGTTACAAAAAAATAAAAATAAAAATAAAATCTGTATAGTAAAAGTTCCCAGAAGCTCCAGTCAACTAATTTCTGCTGATACTTTATTGGCCAGACTGAGCTACATAGCTCTTCTAGACAATCAACGGCCAAGTGGAAGAAGTGTGTTGCAGCTGTTTTGGACTAGGCTCATCTCCTATGGCTTGGTTATAGGGTTATAGCACTACACTACCTGAAATGAAGGGGTTTCTCATTATATCTGAAAAAATTTGGTATAGAAGTATATCTTCTATACTATTCTGTTAGTATAGAAGAGGGAAGTTGTGTTTTGAAGGAAAAGAACAGTGTTTGCATAATTTACATTTAAAATCTTATTATTTGATTTATTATTAAAAGTAATCTCATTTGACCAACAGCTTTGAAAGATGAAGAGATCAGTATACTTCTCCTACCTTTCAGAGTCTCTTCTCCTGCTGATAGTATTCTATATTTTCTGATGGTTCTGAAGCCATAAACCCTGTTTTTTTTTAAAAAAGTGTTAATCCTACATTTAAAAGTATTTAAGGCTTATCCCAACTAATTTTACTACAATTACATTGACTTAAAAGAATTTCACAGTCATTGCCGTGCGCTAGGGCTCATACCTGTAATCCTAGCACTTTGGGAGGCCGAGGCAGGCAGATCACGAGGTCAGGAGATTGAGACCTCCTGGCTAACACAGTGAAACCCCGTCTCCACTAAAAATACAAAAAATTAGCCGGGCATGGTGGAGGGCGCCTATAGTCCCAGCTACTCGGGAGGCTGAGGCAAGAGAATGGTGTGAACCTGGGAGGTGGAGCTTGCAGTGAGCTGAGATTGCACCACTGCACTCCAGCTTGGGAGACATAGCGAGACTCTGTCTCAAAAAAATAAAATAAAAATACAATAATAATAAGTTCACAGTCATTTATTCATGACAGGCTCATGAAATTATAATCTCAGAGTTTGTGCACATTTCAAACTTATATTTTGTCTTTGTGTCTGTACAATATCTTAGCTGGACATAATATTATTTGATCACCCTTTCTTTCTTGAGGACTTTGTAGATATTTGCTGGTTTCCAGCATTGAATATTTCTGTGAAAACGTTTTGGACCTGCTTGCTTTTCCTCCCAACATCTCTTTATTTTGACTTTGGTTTCTAAATAATTCTCTATTTTTGTATTCAACATCCAATAGCAACATATCTCTTGGTATTGATTTCTTTCTGCATTTGTCTTGAATTGATGATGAGTGATTTCAACCTAGAGGCTCAATCTTCTTTACATTTTGAAAGTTTTCTTGATTTCTATTTTTATTTATTTCAGTCATGTAGCTTTGATTCTCTTCCTCAGGGATATGAATTAAATATATTGCAGATACCTTCATCAGTTTTCCATTGTTATCATTTTTACTCTAGATATTTTGCAACCAGAAAGCATCACAAGCTGATCTCAGATATATTTATGCAAAGACCAGACATAAACACCTTTTGGATAAGTCAATTAGAATTTAAATGATACAGGAAAAATTAAGTGAATAATTGTCTATTAAGGATAATTCAGCAATGATATGTACAGGCAGATATGTATATCTTTCATTCCCATCCCCATCAAATTTATTAGCAGCATGCACCCAAAATTGAGGTATTTTGAATTAATGAGGGTAATGTTGGACTTTAATTTGGCCCTTTCAAACCCAGGCTTACATACATAATATGTATGAAAACTAGACTGGCCATATCCTAGGGACGATCTCATCTAAGATGGGTATAGCTTGTCAAACTCAGGATTATATAATAAGATAAGAGTATGGCAGAACTACTTAGATATGAATTCAGTCCTAACTTATCCCCATTCCTCAGGCTAAAAAGGCCTGTGAAATAAAATTCTAAACTTATGGCAATGACCCACATATCTAGGAGCCATGTTAATAGCCCTTAGTTAAATGTCCAATACTATAAACTCTTTGTTCAGATCTATTTCATTTTATTTTTTTCTTTGTCCTATCTTCCATGCCCCGTATTGCTTTTATTTTTCTTTGTCTTGAGTCTATGTGCCCTTCATTTATCTCACACTAACTTCTTTCCTGAGCTATATATACACATGAGTTATCTGTTTTGTTGTTTGATATTTTTCCCTAATTTTTGCCTCTCTTCTAGGAAGTCTTGTTTTACTAAAAAGATGATGTTTTATTAAGTTTCAAAAATGTATAGTAGCATGTTTCATAGGTAGGGATAGCAGGAAAGCAATATTTTTTAAAAAATGACTTCAGATAATCCTTCAAACCTGAGGAAATACAATAGTGTCCAGATCAAAAGCTCACCCCCAAGATCCAAGAACCAAAAGTAAAAATAAAACTAAATGCATTCTCAGATTCACAGAACTAATCCTAAAGAAATGAAGAATAAAGATAGAATCCTAAAATATAGCCAAAAGAAAAAAAGTACTGGCTTCATACAAAAGAACAGCAGTTAGATGAGCAGGGCTTTTCATCGACAACAATGGATGCCAGAAAACTACAGAATAATAACATTAAAATGCAAAGATGTATTAGTCAACTTAGGATTTTATGCCCAGCTAGAGTGTCATTTAAGAGGAAAAGCCAAATTAAAACATTATCATATAGTTAGACATATAAACTCATAAGCTTTACCTAAAACAAGCAGTAAGCAGACCAAAAAAATGCTCGTATTTCAAACAGAAAAAAAGTAAAAAAGAGAAGTTGTGGGTTATAAGAGAGAATAGAATCATAAATACAAAAAATAGTAAAATTTGCTCTTTAAATTAAATTAACTATTCCTCTCTCTTTTTTTTTTTTTATGAAAACAACTGATTCATTTTGCCAAGGTAAAGAGATGAAAAGTTTTAAAAAGTTAAAATGGTTTGCAAATAAGATTCTAGGGAAAGTGATTTTAAAGGAGAGTAAAAGTATGCCCTTGTCATGGCCAAAAAGAGGTCAGAAATACTGGATAATGTGCATTTAAAAAATATTATAGTATACTAACCATGTAGATAAACACTAAGAGATTAAATACAGAGATTGTCAAAATCTAAATTTTAAAAAAGCAGTATATTTGTCAATCCATGAGAAAGCAAGAATGCAAGAAAGGAAGAGAAATAGGACAAATAATATAAATGTTAAGCAGAAAACACAAAATAATATGGAGGAAATTGTTTTAAACATATGAATAACTATAATATATTAACAGATTAAATTGGCCATTAAAGTAAAAAATTCAGATATATGCTAACGTATAAGTTATATGCATGAACAAAATCCCAAAGAATGGTTAAAAATAAAGTAAAGCAAGATAATTTAATAAGCACATACAATATATAATAAGCAAAATAACAAAATTCACATAGCATATAATAGAATTTAAACAGTGCTCCACAATTAACAAGGAACAAAGGGGATTATTACATAATGACAAAAGAAGAAATACATCAGTGAGACATTATATTCAGAAGCTATGTGCATTTAATGATATAGCTCAAAAATACATGAAATAGACAAAGTGATAGTAAGGAATTTGGAAATCCATAATAGTAGGAAATTTTAGCACAACTGTAATAACTAACAAAATAGACAAATATTTAGTAAAAGAATAAGTAAGTTATAGACATTTTGAACAGTAATACCAAAAATTTTGAGCTAATAGTTTTAATAAAAATCTGTTTCCAATGAGTAGAAAATATATATAATTTGTCAGTAATTTTAGAACATTTCTATGAAAACTTACAAGGTGCTAGTTTACAAAGGAAGTTCCAGTGAGTTCAAATAATTGATATCAAACGCACCATGCTCCCTTGTAATACAATTTTATAAAGAATTAGCAATGGAAAAGTTAAAATTTTCTACATGCTAAGAGACTTTCTAATAAACTTGTGAATAACTAATGGCTTAATCAGAAAATCCTCATAGTAATGACAAAATATTTATGATTGTGGAAATTGAAAGTAATCAATATGTGTGTTCAATCCTGTGACATGCAGTTAAAATAGTACTTTTGGGGAAATTGTCAGCCTCAAATCATTTTCTTAAAAATATAAGAACAAGTGAAAATAAGTATGAAAATATCCATACTTGCCTTAAGAAGCAAGATAAATTACAACAAATTAAATACAACAAAACTAATAAGGTATGAAATAATAAAGATAAAAGGTACATTTAACAAAATATTAAACAATAGAGAAGATAGAAATATAGAAGTCAAAATTTCGGGAAATAAAAACTGTACAAGAAATGTATAATCCAAATAGGTATCAACATAAAATATGAAAAAAAAGTGTTGAGCTTTGGAAACAATTAATTATAGGAGTCTTCAAGTACCAGAATGGATGGTATTCTCTATAGCAAATCCACCCTAAAATGGCTGTTTCCAGTACTGACCCTAGTAAAATCTGAGAACATTTATTCTACATTGGAAATGTTTGTTTCAGCAGAATGAGAAGTGGTATGTTTCATTAAATACAGGGTCCTGGAGGTAGAACGGCTATGTTAGATTCCTTGGCCCAGCCAGGTACTAGCTCTATGACCTAGGAAAATTTACCCTCTCTAAGCCTCATCTGCAAAATAGGGAGAATACTACCATAAAGAATTATTTTTATTTCAGGAATAAGCAGTCAGTAAATATAAATTTTTATTATTTCATTGTTATCATTATTATTAGAATAGAAAGTAGGACTATATGGTTGGGTTATAGTAATAAACATCATGTCTATTTTCTCCAAAGCAACTTAGAAAAGTCTCTCTGACTTTATTATTCGTCAGATACAAATTGACCTTCCCAGCAAGGATGGCTGCAATCTATGACTAAGGATGTACCTAAAATAAAGATCTACTCCCTAAGGAAAGAGGAAAAGAGGGAGAGATGGAGAGAAGGACAGAGAGGAAGTAGGAGAAAGAGAAAAGAGAAAGGGAGAATGTGCATGACATAGATGCACATATATATGCAGGACGTGTACACTCTTGGGAAATAGCTGTATTTTTGGTTAAAGAAGATGCATCTTTACTATATTGTCAAACAGATGAACATGGCAGAACCTTGCATAATGCCTAACACATAGAAGGCATTAAATAAATGTCTTTTAAGACAAATTGAAGTGATAAAAATATTTTTTTATCAAAATGATAATCAAAATGGTAATAAAAAATGGTATAGGTGAGATAACAGAAAAAAAGCTAAACAACAACAACAACAGAAACATAATTTTCAGAAGTTAGCAACTCAGATGTAACTGCACCACAATGGATAGGTAAAATGTTATCTTTTTGTGAAAGGAAGCTAAAGTGAGGAAGGCTATTTTTAAGGTTTTGCAAAAACTTGAATGTTTCTCCCTTCATTTTCCTTTTCCACATTTCTTCATATGCACATATGGGTCTTCTTTTGGCAGAAGCAGAGAAAAAAAAAAACTACCCTACAATTGTTTGGAATGTTCATATCAACTTTCATCATATTTGTTACCTTTAATTATTTGAAAATGTTGGCAGGACCCTAATATGGCATTAGTGGAAGGTATCTGTGTATCTGAGGGGAAGATTTGGCTCCAAGATTTTTCCAACAAGTGTATCTATATTTTGAAAATGTCATATATCCCATATATAGTGAACAGATTTTAATTTAATTTTCTTTTAAATTTTAAGAATAAAGATAAACATTAATTAAAGGAGTAAGTCTTGGTTGGATCTGCAGGTGTTGGCAAGTGTTCAGTACAGAAACAGCCATCTGTGTTAATGAATAGTTCCCTGTCTGCCACCTGTCAGGTATTCCTGTCTAAAGTAAGAGACAGGACTTGGGACCATTATAAAAGGGTCTGATTCTGTAACAAGTGCCAGCTAACAGAGACCTAGAGAAGGAAAGACAGTGAGTTTTCTGTGATCTTAATTTTCAAGCCTTGCTACTACCAAAATGTAATCATAAAAAAATACTAAAAAAAAAAAAAAAAAAAAAAAAAGGCTAAATGTTTATCCCTTTTGATCTATTAAGGTGATAAAGTGACCTTGCTACCAGATGTTTTTGAGCTTTATTTGGCATCAAAATATTCTTGGGATAACAGTTAAAATGCAGACTCTTTTGTACTAGGTCCAGGCACCAGACCCTGGAATAGGGCCTGGAAATCTAACACATAGATCATTCTAGGAGAAACTTAGGTGGTATATTTGTTTGTTACAGCTGCCATAAATACCACAGTCTGGGTGGCTTGAACAACAGAAGTTTGTTTGCTCACAGTTCTGGAGCCTGTAAGTCCAAGATCGAGATGTCTGCAGGTTTGGCATCTTCGGGGGGTGCTCTGTTTGGTTTGCAGATGGCTGCCTTCTCCCTGTGTCCTCGCATGGTCTTTCCTTTGAGTGAAAGCATCCCTGGTGTCTTTCTGTGTGCCTGAGTTTTCTCTTATAAGACACCAGCAAGATTGGCCCTACCATAAGGGCCACACTTTAACTTAATGGCCTCTTTAAAGGCCCTGCCTACCTCTAAATACGGTCACATTCTCAAGTGTTGAGGGTTAGGGCTTTAATATATGAATTGGAGGGTGACACAATTCAGCCCATAACGAGTGGTATAATGTACGTAAAATGCTCAAGAAAGCCATGATTTCATTTCTTGATAACGTTCTGCTTTGTTATTCAAGATAATCCAAGCAATACATTGAGATTTCATCTCCTAGATTGTTTCTGAAAAAGTACCTGGCCACTAATTAACTCCCCTTGTAAACTTGCAAGACAAATAGAAGTTGGACTGTCCAGCTAGTGCTTGAAATGTATACTTCCAGGCCCAGATGTGAGGTCTAGTACTACTGTCCAAACCTCCACAAACAGGACCCTTTGAAAGTTACTAGAAAAGCTTAGAAATGTCAAAATCATTAAGACGAAAATCCCTCAGGACACCAGAGAGGAAGAACCCTGATCTAGGCTATGATATGTAGGTGAACCCTTTTCATCCTTTCCTACACAAATACCATGTTGGTGCAGGGAAGGGGATCCGACATGCTTTAGGAAAGAATTGCATTTCTGGAAGGTTTTATGCAAGGAAAACTTTGGGAAGTGCTGTATCATTGACAATCTTGCAGTCACAGCTCATTAGGACCATTGAAACCATGTTTATAAATTCAGTTACAATTTCACTTTATTATCTGAGGGATGTCCTGTTATTAAGGAATATAAGGACAGGCTTTGCAACCTTGTAATAGAAAACATTTTCCCCATATGGTCAATATAAGGTGACACTAAGTTCTGCCCATATCCTATTAAAAGAGCCCTCCAGAATGAATCCTATCTCCAGCAGAGAATTAGCTGAAAGATAGACAAACTGAAGGAACCTCTTGAATGGACAGCATGGAGAACTCTACAGGGCAAACATTTCTTGTCATGCAAAAGGGTGATAGAAGTTTGTAATTTGTGAAATTCATATAGTTCACTGTAAATTGTGATTTATGTGGTAATAGCCATTGCATAGATAAGTTCACAATTGAAACTAATTTGTTCAACAAAAAGGTATGGGCACCAATGAGATATACATTAATACACTATTCATTGAAGCATTTCCTCTGGTATTGTGCCAAGCCTCTACACTTCTCTTCACTGTCAACAAATGCTCCCATGAGCACCATATTAGCAAAATAAAGAATGAAGGCATGCCTATATAATTCAGGGGAACAATACCTCCTTCTTCATAAAATGATCAAAGAATTTAAGCAGAATTCATGTTTCCCCCACTTCCCACACTATGAAGATTACTTATATTTTTTCAAATTATAAATCAAGTGTTTACTTTGTTTCAAAGATTCCATTTTTAAAGAGCATTCACTGACAAGGATCATTGTTTTCGTTTTTATATATATTTGTCAGTAGTTTCTCAAGGATGAAATTTTTTTTCATTACAAATTGGCTGTAGTACTACCGTCACTTCGTACTTCATTTTGCATGTGTAAAGACAAGTTTACACCTAATTCAGCACCTCCATCAGAGAGTATTACTTAAAGGGGAAGGTCAACTTTATATGTTTCATGAACTCTTAAATGTCAGAAATTTGTCTTGTACATCTTGTTACATAGTTGGTAATTGGGAATGACAGTAATTGAAATCAGACATGAATGTTTTATTCTACAGTGAGAAGAAAATAAATAGAATTATTTGATTTGATATTGACTCAAAGGGTCTTAATAGGATCTATGCATTTCAAATTACTTCTGTTCCTCTTCCATGCTTTCCTTTTTTTCTGTAGTAACCCCTTTTATTCCATTTGTTTCCTCCATTACTCTCTTCTTTTTGATCCTTTGTTTGTCTTTTTAAAAATTGTTTTCTCATTCCATAGTACTCCAAAGACACAGGCTCAGTTCCTGGAATATTGCAGATACTCAGTCATGTTGGTTTCCCCTAAATACTTCATCTGGTTCAAAAAACAATATTAAAGTATTTTACCTGACCCTAAAATGATGATAGGAAATTTGAGTCATATATACCATGCTAGGTCTCCACGAAAACCTAAGAATCATTAAGATCAGGAATGTAAAACAGATTTCCCATGGGTCTCTACAATTGACTGTTTGGGACTCTGTTTGCAATTTCAATTTTCTTCTCACTCTACGTTCTCCAGTTAGGTGAATTCATCAACCTCATTGTTTTAAATGCCAGCATCTCCAACTGTCTATTCCATTTTGGTTGTTTTGTGACACATTAAAATTAATATGTCTAAATGTAACCCTTGACACCCCCCATCATCAATTACCCTTCATATTCTTTTATTTTAGGAAATGCCACCATAATTTACCCTTTCGCTTAAGTTAGAAGCCTGAGAATCATGCTTAATATCTTCCTCTATTGTATACCCTTTATGTCCAAGATACCGGAAAGTTCTGTTGTTTTTACATCCATAAATATACCCTGAATTGATTCACTTACTGTCAGTATCTACCTTATGAATTTGGATCAAATCATCACCATCCACTGCCTAATCTCGTACTGTGGCTTTGTAACTGGTGCCTCCACTTCTGTTGGCCTCACTTTAATTAGTTTTTTCATACTGTAGTGAGAATAAACTAACATGAGGGGATCATTCCACTGCACTACTTAATGCCCTTTAATGACTCTCTTAGGTCCTCAGAGTAACCCTCCTCCACATGCATGGCCTAATATACCTGTTCAAACTGACTCCTGCCAGCTACTGCAAATTCATCTAGGGCTGATTCTTCCCTTGTTCACTAAGCTATAGACAGAAATTAGGTCACTGATTGAATCCATCTCTCTTCCATTTCAATGCTTTCTTAGATGTTGTTTCCTCTCTCTAACTCCTATTAATTCTTCAGATTTCAGCTTTATTGTTCCTTCCTCAGAAAAGCCTTCCTTGACACACCAGTCTACATTAACCCTTGTTATTCTTTCTCATACTTTTCTTTCCTTTTATAGAACTTGTCACCATTTAAAATTAATAAATTAATGTCCACATTTTTGGTCCATTTCTTTTGTTAGACATGAGTTTAACACCTTGTTTATGTTAAAAATGAAAACCATGGGTTTCTGATTTCTGCTTCAACATGTAAAGGGCTTAAAAGTCATCACTACTGTCCTTACAACAAGAAAAAGCTGAACAAACTCAAAATTAAAGACTTTCTTAGATCCATTAGAGAACTAGATTTGCAGGGCAAATTCGTGTCTCAAAATCTGAAGTGACAAGGGAATCCAGAGAGCCACAGCTGAAATGTGCTTACCTGAAGCAGAAGATGCAGGAGCCATAACTGTTAGGAACAATGTAATAGCAATTTTGATGAATTTCTGTAGTATAAATATGGACTAGAATGAGAATGAGAAATTCTTTAGGGAGGCACTCTTTGGGAAGACCCCACAATTTCATGAGTTTTTACCTCCAAAAACTCCACTGGCTCCTGAGGGTGAAGATCTGAGGAATGTCCCCTCATAGTTATAGTAGGAGCAGGGAAGTCATAATCATTGTGAAATGCAACCTGATTGTTCTCCATAACAAAGGCCTACTCTCTAGGGAAGAAGACTTAATGAGGAACTTATTTCAGCTAGGGAAGGGCATTTCTCCAGCCCCACTAGTCTTTCTGTCTCACCTATGGTGGGAAAGAAAATCTACATTACTGGAGAAGCACTGGTGAGGGTCACAGTAAGAAACACAGAATCATTAAAATACAGAGATTTCATCTTAAGATTATAGACTACTTTAGTTCCCCCATACCTTGCCACCATACCAACAGGACATTTGTATGATATCAGTGAGTTATTACAGCTAAAAGATGAAAAAGTGAGTAATAATTGTGAAATACATCTTGAAGATCCTACATAATAAAGGACTAATCTTCAAGGAAAATGACTTTACCAGAGCATTACTACAGATAGGAGAAGGGCATTTCTCACACTGCATTCCATTCTTGTCTTCCCTTCTTGACTAAGGAAGAAGCAAATAATAGGTGTCAGGATGTCAAGGAAATACCCTGAGAAAGATGTAGTAAAGAAAAAGAAGCTATACTACTGGAGAAACATTTGTGAAAATAATAGCCCCAAGATAGAGATCTACTAAAAGACTTAGATTTAATCAGAAAATTACACAACATTCTTCCTTTCTGCCCACTTTATCGTCATACTGAAATGGTTCCAGTATAATACTGGATAAAGGAGCTGTAAGACAGACTTTCTTCGAGAAGGAATACTTGGGGAAGCCCAGAGACAAGAAAGAAAAAAACAAGGACACTCGAGGAATTTAAAGCTTTTTGGCACCAATATCTGCAGTAAACATTAAGCATATCACAGAAGAAATTTAAAATAACTATGATTGCCATGTTAAGTGATCTAATGAAAAAATAGAGATGTGAGAATAAATGAGTAATGAAAGAAAAGAGGAACTCTAAGAAAACTTTTTTTTGAATGTTAGAAACAAAAACACTGTAACATAAATGAAAGTGTCTTTGATGGATTTATCAGTAGACTTGAGACAGCTGAGCAAATAATCAGCCTGCTTAAAGATGGGTCAATAGAAACTTCTCAGACTAAAATGCAAAGAGAAAAATAGCATAACAATGATAACAATAAATAACAGAACCTTTAAGAATTGTGGGAAAATGTTCTAAAGTATAACATACATGTAATTAAAATGCTAGAAGAAAAATAAAGAAACAACAAAGCAGAAAAAAATACAAGTGAATTCAGCCAATAATTTTCCAAAATTAATTGCTGACATGGAGCTAAAGAACCAGGAAGCTCAGAGAACACCAGAGGGCATAAGTACCCCCAAACCACAGCAAGACATCTTTCATTCAAACTACAGCAAAGCAAAGACAAAGAGAAAACCTTGAAAGAAGTCAGATCGGGGAAAAACCCACCTTGTTCCTATGGAGGAACAAGAATAATAATTACAGTGAGTTCATCAGAAACCAGCCAAGTAAGAAGAAAGTAAATTTAAATAGTTAAAGTGTTGAAAGAAAAATTCACTAACCTTGAATTTTCTATCTAGCAAAATTGACCTTCAAAAGTAAAGTACATATAAGTCTTTCTCTGACAAACAAAACTAAAGAAATTTAGTATTTAGTATGGTAGCATATCTGCCATACAAATAATTATTAAGAGTTCTTCAGGAAAAAAAAATGATGTGGATCAGAAACTCAGATCCACATATAGAAAAGTATCAGAAAAGGAATATAATTAAATGTAGCAATTCTTTTTCTATTCTTAATTGATCTAAAAGGTAATTGCTAAAGTAAAAATAGAAATAACATATTGGGTGATTATAGAATATACATGCATGAAATGAATGACAGAAATATCATAAAGAATGACAGGAAGAAATTAGAAATATTGTGAACCTATACTACATGTGAAGTGGTATAGGTTTAATTGAAGGTAGACTTAAATTAGGGTAAAACGTACATTGGAAATTTAGAGAAATTAAAAAAAATCAGAAACAAGTATAATAAATATGTTAAGACATAAATGTTTGTTAAAGTTAAGTGTTAAATATTAGGAGTTAAAACGCTCACTTAAAACTAGAGAAGGCAGGAAGTGAAGGGAAAAATAAGAAAGAATAAGTGCAATGAAGAGAACAGTTACCGACAGTGTTGATGTTAAACTAACTATACCAACAATCACTTTAAATGTTAATGGTCTTAATGAATAAATTAACAATACAGAGATTATCATAATGAATGCAAAACAAATCCAAATATATATTTTTATAAGAAGCCCACTCTACATATAAATACTGCAAATGTTAAAAGCAAAGGAATGGAGGAAATATTCAATGCTGACACTAGTCAAAATTAAACTGAAGTAGCAATATTTATTTCAGACAAAGCATCCTCTAACCAAGGAAAACTATTAGGAATGAAGGGGAGAATTACACAATGATGACGGGGTTCATTCTTCAAGGAGGAAAAATAGTCCTCAATATGTATACACCTAACAATAGAGCATTATGCTACATGAGGCAAAAACTAATGGAACGAAAGGAAAAATAGATAAATCTGTGATTGTAGTTGGAGACCCCTCTATTGGCATTTGATCAATCCAGGTGGCAATAAATCAGGAAGGATATTGTTGACCTGAACAGCACTATCAATCAATTTGATCCAATTGACTTTTAGTTTCTTTAAAAAAATTATCTTTTATGAAATACTCCATCCAACAATAGCAGAATATACATTTTATGAGGTTCACATAAAATATTCAGTAAGATAGACCACATTCTAGATCATTGAAGACAACTGTTTAACTGTAGAAGAATAGAAATGATGAAAAGTATTTTCACAGAACACAATGGAATTAAACTAGAAATTAACGACAGAAAATGCAGGAAAAAAGTTCCTAAATACTAACAAACAACATACTTCTAAACGACACATGGGCCAAACAAGAAATCTTAAGAGATATTAAAGAAATATTTTGAACTAAATGTAAATACAATTTATCAAATTTGTGGGGTGCTTAGAGATAATTTATAGCATTAAATTTTTATATTAGAAAAGAATAAAACTCTAAAGTCAATATCTTGTGTTTCCATCTTAGGCAGCTAGAGTAAGAAGAATACTTGAAGCCTAAATCAAGCAGATGAAAAGAAATGATAGCATTTAGAACAGCAATCAATGAGTTGAAAACAGGAAAGTAAGAAAGTCAACAAAACCAAAGTCTGCTATTTTGGAGAAAAATTAGATATACATTTATATATACATATTATATATTATATACTTATATATATTTTATTTATATGTACACATATATAACTTCTAGTCAACTGAATCAAGGTAAAAAGAGATTAGACACAATTTACTAATGTCATAAATAAAAGTGATGTCATCTCTATGGATTCCATGAGAATTAAAGGATAGTAAGTAGATATTTTGAACAACTCCATGATAACTAAATGAAATGGATCAATTCCTTAAGGAGTAAACTACCTAATATCACACAAGAAGAAATAGATAATCTAAATAGGCCTATATCTATTAAAGATATTAAGTCAATATTTAATAATATTCTTCCAAATAAGAAATCATTAGGCCCTGATCATTTCCTGAAATTTCTAGCAAATATTTAAAAAAGAAATTATACCAATGATTTACAATGTTTTCCAGAAAACAGAAGCAGAAGGAATTATTCCTAACTCATTTTATTAGGCCATCATTGCCTTAATACCAAAACTAGGGAAAGACATTGGAAGAAAGCAAACTTTAGAATAGTGTTTAACATGAATAGAAATGTATAATTTTTATCAAAATATGAACAAATGAAATTAAAAATTTTATACTAAAAATTATACATCATGACTAAAGGAGACTTACTCTAATTGTACATGGCTGGTTCAACATTTGAAAATCAGTCTGTATAATCTATAACGTCAGAAAGCTAAGAAAGACAATCATATAATCATGTAAATTGATGAAAAGGAACATTTGAAAAAAATTATTACCCACTCATAATAAAAATTCCCAGGAAAATTCCTCAACTTCATTTAAAAAAAAACATGAAAATCCCACTCTAACATTATATTTAATAGTGAGAAACAGTATACTCTCCTCTGTGATCAAGGACAAGGTAAGGATGTTTTCTATCACCATTCCTATTCTGCATCATACTTCAATTTCTTCTTGTCCAATAAACAAGACAGGAAAAGAAAATGTAAACAGATTTGTGAGGAAGGGATGAACCTGTCTTTGTTTGATTGTCTATGTAGAAATTTTCAAAAAAAATTGATTTAAAAAAAAAACAAAACCAAAACCAAAACCCAACAACAACAAAAACCCTGGAGAGGGGTTCTGAGAATATGGCAAAGTAGAAAACACCAGCGGTCCTTGTCCCCACCTGGACAACTATTACACTGATAGAATCTGTCTAATGTAGCTACTTTGAAACTCTGGAGTCTATTAGAGTTGCAACTTCCAGGGCAAGGCTTGGGTGGTAAACTGCAGTTACTTTCAGTCAACTCAGTTTTTAGCATGGTAGCAGCTGCCCATCTCCCATCCCCAGCCCTGTGACAGGCAGCTGAGCACACCTTCCAGGAGCAAGCTGCACACAGCTTGTGGGAGCCAGGGTGGGCGAAAGAAAGGACTGTGTCCTCCAAATAGCAGATCTCTGTGTTCTGGTCACTGATTTCTGCTTTTTGATCACAGAGGTACAGACAAAGAGGTAGGTGGTCATTGTTGTTGCACCTCCTCCCATTGCTGTAAGACCTACTCCCTCTGTGTGAAATGATTTCCAAAGGACCTTAACTGCCAACACCCTCCACTGTTTTATTTCTATCTTTTGCCCCTTTTGGGAGCCAAGTGTTAAAGATAAGGACATTCAAAAACAACTGCTTATACAGGGAATATTAAAAAGTGACCGTACATGCCCACGGAAGGGCTCAGAGAAGACTTGAAAGTCTTTAGATTTACAACTTGAGGACTTTTTTTTTTCACACAAAGACAGCCTATAGCAATTAAAAATATATAAAATAAGCAAAAAATTAACAACAACAGAAAACTGAAAACCCTAGGGGAAGGAGGGAAATCTGATTTCCAGAGTTACCACATTATTAGATTCAGTTTTCAACAAAACATCACAAAGCCTACAAAGAAACAAGAAACTATGGCTCAAATAAAAAAAATACATCAACAAAACCTGTCCCTGAAAAAATTCTGATTGCAGATCTACTGAACAAAAAGTTTAAAACACCTGTATTAAAGATGCTCAAGAAGTTAAAAAAAAGATGTGAAGAAGGTCAAGAAAACAATGTATGAACAAAATGGAAATATCAGTAAAGAGACAGAAAAAGTAAAAAATTTTTTTCTAAGATGGCAGACTAGAGATTTTTATTGTGCCTTTATCCACTTGGAAATAGAAAAACGGTGTGCTAAGATTGACACTGTGAGCTTTTATTCAAGAAGAAGTATGGGAACTCACTCAAAATGTGAAGGACACCCAGATCCCAGGGACAAGGTTTACAAGCAGGATGAATGATGGCATTCAGCTGATAAAAGTAATTGACGCTCCAGTATATGAGGGAGGCAGATTCTCCCTCTATGGTTCACTTTTCCACTGGGGATCCATGCCACCAAGGCCACAGGAGGGCATCTTGTTTCTCCCAACCCCTGCAGCTAACTTGGGGAGAGACTGGGAGAAATGGAGATGGAAAGAAACCAGGAAAAGCTGCAGGCATTTTCCCAGACCCAGAACTGAGAAAAGTATACCATTTTCAATCCAGGTTCACACAAAGTCAGCCATTGTTTGGTGACCTAAACAGCAGTGGCTGCTACAGGCCTTTCAGTCTCTGGCAGGTGATTGGAGTGCTTATTCCAGAGTGGGAGAAGGGTTCCCACAGCCAGAATACAGTGGCAAGTGTGGAGTGCACCCTAGCAGTAGGAGTTGGAATTGGGCTCTCTCCAATAGCTGGAGTAAATGAGAGAAAAGTTGCTGAAGCCATGGTTTCAGCAGAAATAGCTTTGTGGGATGGTGCTGGCCTGCACCTCATTGCTGAGCGCCCCAGCCTGCTCCCTTGGTCAGTCAAGGGAGTGTGTCCCATCAGTTTCAAGGAGTGGGAGGGAGGCAGACCTTACCTCTGCATATTGGATTGAGACTGCGGGACATACCTCCCTTTCCTTGGAAAGAACTTGGTATAGCAGCAACCTCTCTGCTTCTGCTTCATGTCCAGGCAAAATAGCAACCATTCAGTGTATCTGCCTGCTATACTAGGGACCTGAGTCACCCCTCTATTCCTGTGCAGAGAGGTCTCCATGAAGTGGCACCCTCTCTGCTCCATACCTGGGCATAACTTCAAGCATTCAGCACATTTGTTCACCTGGATTAGAGGCCTGATTCACAGCACCCTTGGGTCCAGAAATCTTGGTGCAGCAGCACCTCCTCTCAGACATATTTCCAGGAATCTGGAGCATACACTTTTCTAGATTACAAGTCTAGGCTTCCCTCGCTTCCTGGGCAGAGAACTTGTGGCAGAAGAGGTTTCTCCACTCCATGCCTAACCACATCCCCAGGTGCTTGCAGGCTGCCTCGTGGACTCCCTTTAGAGCCAGTGTTACGCCTGCCACTGGAGGACATAGAGGCAGGCCTACCTAATCTGGCTCCACCTAGCTTGGTCCCTTACTCTGGAACTAAGCAGGGAGCTCAGACCAGTGTGCATTCCACAGGATAACCCATGACCTGAGACATCAGAGAGCATCTCATGATAAACAAAGATAAAGCATATATCCATCTGTGTTGGCTACAGCCGGCTCTTATCCATAAATGCCACCCACTGGCCTAGAGAATGAACTGTGAAACCCAACAGAAAAATCTACTGATACAAGTGCATAGCACTGGGGAACAAGATAAGCTTCCTGAGACCTCCAACAAACTCGCTGTGCAGGAGGCAGTGAGCTTGCTCACATGCCCAGTATCTATTACAATCAGCATCTGAGAAAACCACCAGAAAAGGCTATATATAACTAAAGAACCTATACGGAAACTTTGCCACGGAGAGCACCCAGAGCAAAATCCAAATAACTGTACACAAAACACATTGCAGTCATATCCTTAAGAGGGGAAAAAAATCCCATCCAAATAAAAATAAATTCAGAAATAAGGAGAGATAGCTTATCCAGATGAAAAGAAACCAGATAAACAATTCTGAATGTACGCAAAAAATAACGTGTTACAACATTTCCAGAGGACCACATTGACTCTCCAGCAATAGATTCTAACCAAAATGAATTTTTTGACATACCAGATAAAGGATTCAAATACTGATTTTTTTGTTTGTTTGTTTTTTGTTTTGTTTTGTTTTTTGAGACGGAGTCTCGCTCTGTCGCCCAGGCTGGAGTGCAGTGGCGCGATCTCGGCTCACTGCAAGCTCCGCCTCCTGGGTTTACGCCATTCTCCTGCCTCAGCCTCCTGAGTAGCTGGGACTACAGGCGCCCGCCACCACGCCCGGCTAATTTTTTGTATTTTTAGTAGAGACGGGGTTTCACCGTGGTCTCGATCTCCTGACCTTGTGATCCGCCCGCCTCGGCCTCCCAAAGTGCTGGGATTACAGGCGTGAGCCACCGCGCCCAGCCAAATACTGATTTTTAAAAACCAAAATGATATCCAAGAGAAAGTTAGAAATTAACACAAAGAAATCAGGAAAAATTTAAAATATGAAAGAAGAGATATATATTATTTTTCAAAAAGCAAACAGAACTTCTGGAAATAAAGAATTTACTGAAGGAATTACAAAATACAATTTACACCTTCAACAGTAGGCTTGACCAAGTAGAAGAAAGAATTTCAGTTCTGGAAGACAAGACTTTCAAATTAATCCAGTCAGACAAAAATAAAGAAAAAAATAATTTCATAAAATGAACAAAGTATTTGAGAGATATGGGACTATGTAAAGCATTCAAATCTGTAAGTGATAGGTATTCCAGAGTGATAAGAAGAAAAAGTGAAAAGCAAGGGAAACCCATTTGAAGGAAAAATTTAGGAAAACTTCCCTGGTCTTTCTAGACAACTAGACATCCAGATAAAGGAAGTTCAGAGATTTATAGCAAGAAGACATAGAGCCATCACAGTATCCAAAGTCAATATAAGGGAAAAAAATCTTAGAATGGCAAGGGAGAAAGAAGCATGTAATAAGCTATAAAGGAAATCCATCAGACTAACAGTGGACTTCTCAGCTGAAACCTTATAAGCTGAAAGAGGCAGGGGTTTTCTCAAGGAAAAGCAAAATCCCAGCTAAAAACACTGTGTCCTGCAAAACTAAGCTTTGTAATTCAAGGAGGAATAAAATCTTTCCCAGAAAACACTAAGGGAATTTATCACCACTATACCAGGGCTACAAGAAATGGTCAAAGGAGTTATAAACATGGTTACCAAAAGATGGTACTTATCATCACACAAACACATGAAAGTATAAAACTGATAGGTCTTATAAAACAATTAGACAGTTGAGACTGCAAAGCAACTACGTAATAATTAATACCATGACAGGAAAAATACCACACATCAATACTAACTTTAAATATAAATGAATTAAATGCTCCACTTAAAAGACATAGGCTGATGGAATGGATAATAAAACAAGATCCAACCATATGCAGCTTATAAGAAACCCACCTAACTGGTGAAGACATTTACAGACTCAAAGTAAAGGAGTGAAAAAATATATTCCGTGCAATCAGAAAACAAAAGCAAACAGGAGGAGCTATACATATATCAGGTTAAATAGATTTCAATCAACAACAACTTAAAAAGACGAAGAAGTTCATTATATAATGATGAAAGAATCAATTCAACAAGAAGATATAACAATTCTAAATATATATGCAACTAACATTGGAGTGCACTGAAATTCATGAAAAGAATATTACTAAGAAAAGAGACAAATACAAATACAATAATAGTGGGAGGCTTCAATACTCTATTGACAGCACTAGACAAATCACTGAGGCAGGAAATCAAAAAAGAAAGTCTAAACGTAAATTCAACTGTAGACCAAATGGACCTAACAGATATTTATAGAACATTCTATCCTACCACTGCAGAATGGGGAAGAGTTGGAAGCATTCCCCCTAAGAACCAGAACAAGACAAGAATGCTCACTGTCACCAATCCTATTCAACATAGTACTAGAAGTCATAGCCAGAGCAATCAGGCAAGAGAAAAACAAAAACATCAAATTGGAAAAGAGGAAGTCAAATTATTTCTGTTCCCTGATGACAAATCCTATACAAATCCTATACTTACAACATCATAAAGACTCTTGCAAAAGACTTCTAGGTTTGACAAATACCTTCAGTAAAGTTTCAGAATACAAAATTAAAATACAAAAATCAGTAACATTCCTAAACACCAATAACAATTATGGTGAGAATCAAATCAAGAACTCAATCTCATTTACAATAGCTACAAAAAAAATACTTAGGAATACATTTAACCAAGGAGGTGAAAGATCTTCTCCAATAACTACAAAACACTGCTAAGAGAAATAGTATATAACAGAAACAAAAGGAAAAACATTCCATGCTCAGGGATTAGAAGAATCAATAGCATTAAAATAAACGAACAATAAAGTGACCACATTGCCCAAAGCAATCTACTGAGTCAATGTAACTCCTATCAAATACCAATGTCATTTTTCATAAAATTTTTTAAAAATCCTAAAATTAATATGAATCCAAAAAGAGGCCAAATAGCCAAAGCAATCCTGAGCAAAAGCAATAATTCTGGAGACTTTATTACCTGACTTCAAATTACACTAAAAGGCTATAGTAACCAAAACAGCATGGTACCAAGATAAAAACAGACACACAGATCAACATGGAACAGAATTGACACATATATCAGAAATAACCACCTACCTGCAACCGATTTTCACAAAGTCAGCAAAAATATACAGTGGGAAAAGGATACTCTCTTCAATAAATGGTGCTGGAATAATTGGAGAGCCATATGCAGAAGAAGGAAACAGGACACCTGTCTCTCAGCATATATGAAAATTAACTCAAGATGGATTAAATACTTAAATGTCAGATGTGAAACTAAAACTCATGGAAGAAAACCTAAGAAAATATCTTCTGGACATTGGTCTAGACAATTAATTTATGAAGAAGTCACCAAAAGGAAATGCTACAAAACAAAAATAAACAAATTAGACTGAATTAAACTAAAAAGCTTCTTCACAGCAAAAGGAATAATTAACATAGTAAACGGAAAACATAGAGAATGGGAAAAACATTTGCAAAACAATGCATCCAACAAAAGGCTAATATTCAGTATCTACAAGGAAATCAACTCAACAAGGAAAAAACGTATGAAAGTGAGCAAATGACATAAAAAGTGAGCAAATGACATAAATTGACATTTTCAAAAGAAGACATACATGTGGCCAAAAACCATAAAAAATGCTCAACATCACTAGTCATCAGAGAAATGCAAATTAAAACCACAATGAGATCCCATCTCACATTAGTCACAATGGCTACTATTAAAACATCAAAAAGCAACAGATATAGTGAGGATGTGGAGGAAAGGGAACACTCATACACTGTATATTAGTACAAACTCTATGGAAAACAATATGGCAGTTCAGATTATATAGGTGGGTAGATAAATGATAGATAAATCTAGATAAATATACAGATTAAAATGCAGATATATACGCATTTGCATATATGTGTACTATATATCTACACATATATTAATTTTAGAAAGATTATGATGTGGCTGTTGTAGATTTTATAATGCTCCCAATAAGGTAGGGGGTGTCATATAATCAGACATATTGAAATTTATTTAGCAAAACATTAATATTTAATATTTACACAATGTGTGACAAATAAGGGATACAAATATATTTATTTAATTCAAGTAAAGTTGTAGTTCCCAAATGAAATTATATCCAACTTAAGTTGTTTTTAGTCAGGCTTTTAGTATTGTATCATTGAGAATGAGAGATTTTTAACCCTGTATTACGGGGGGGAAAAGAGAAACCCCTTACATTTTATTGTCCAGCATAGTAGCCATAAGTGATCCGTACTTATTTATGTTTAAATTTAAAGTAGTTAAAAGTAAACAAAGTTTAAATTCCTCATTCGTATTTATCAAATTGCAATTGCTCAATACGCAGCCGTGGCTAGTGGCTTTCACATGGCAGATACTCAGAATTGCTTCTTCCCTGGAAGAGAGTAGTAGTAAATTCAGTCTTAACAAACTCCAATCCTTTTTTTCCCTCAAAGTTAAATTTTTAGTTATATTACTTTTTGAATAATAGTAATATGTGATTACTTCAAGTGGAATGGAGTAGCTTGTATAATAGCATAACAACTAAAAAGTATGAATAAACACAGAAATCATGAGTTAGGAGGATTGGAAGGCTGCTGAAACATACATTGTTCTCAGGATTCTAAAGATGGGAGGACCTCATAGAGCTCAGCTGACAGCTGCAGTTAATTTTTGACTGTGTTCATATCCAACTTTGAAAGGATGTAGTAGGTGTTAAATAATTTTATTTGCCTAGTGAGGGAGGGATGACCCCTTTCTGGAAGATCAACCGTGTCTGACACTGCTTTTTTCCATATACAGTAACTGGCACTTAATCAAATCTCATTAGGTACTACAAAGACAGAACTAAATGGACACAAAAAGAACAGATAACTAGGAAAAGGTGAAAAAAAATAACCACAGTAGGAAACATTATTTTACAAAGTCAACATTACCTCAATATCAGAAATCTGACAAGAAAATTTTGAGGAAGAAAAATTACAGACCAATATATCTTATAAATATAAATGAACAAAACAGAGCAAATAAAACCTAGCTGCGTATATCGGTGTGTGTATTTTAATCAATATACACTATATATAGAGAGGCAGGCCAAAATATATGGTCATATCTTAGATGCAGAGAGTCCATTTCATCAAATTGTACACACATTCATGACCAAAACTCTTAAAAATTATGAAAAGAGGGCAACCTTCCTTAATCTGATACAAATAATCACAAAAATGTAAGTTAAACATCCTTCTCAGCTGAGCGCGGTGGCTCACTCTTGTAATCCCAGCACTTTGGGAGTCCAAGGTGGACGGATCCCGAGGTCAGCAGATCGAGACCATCCTGGATGCTGGGTGAAACCCCGTCGCTACTAAAAATACAAAAACTTAGCAGGGCGAGGTGGCGAGCGCCTGTAGTCCCAGCTACTCAGGAGGCTGAGGCAGGAGAATGGACTGAACCCAGGAGATGGAGCTTGCAGTGAGCCGAGATCGTGCTACTGCACTCTAGCCTGGGCAACAGAGCGAGATTCCATCTCAAAAGAAAACAGCAGCAGCAACAACAACAACACAAAACAAAGAAAACCTTCTCAATGGTGAGATGTTAAACCTCCACCGTCTTGGAAATCAGATGTGAAACAGAACCTAGGAGTTCTTGATCAGCCTGGGCAAGATGGTGAAACTCTGTCTCTACAGGAAATACAAAAAATTAGCTGGGGGTGGTGGCACAAGCCTGTTAAGTCACAGCTACTCTGGAGGCTGGGGTGGGAGGATTGCTTGAGACTGGGAGGTGGAGGTTGCAGTGCGCCAACATTCCACCACTGCACTCCAGTCTGTGTGACAGAGTGAGACCCTGTCTCAGAAAAAAAAAAAGAAAAAGAATGCCTGCTATCATGATCTATTCAACGCTGTCCTGGAAATCTTTACCAGTGAAATGATGCAATAAAGGGAAAATTAAGTTATAAGAATTGGAAAATAAGAAAAACAAATATTAATTAAATCATATCCCAGAATTGTACATAGAAATAATAAACAATGATAAGTAAATTTAGCAAATTTGCTAAAGTCATCAAACTAATAAAGTCAATTATATTTCCATATATCAAAAACAAGGAAATAACAAAGGCATTTTTAAAAGTATACTATTTAAAAGTTGGGCACAGTGGCACACATCTATAATCCTAGCTTTTTAGAAGGCTGAGGAGGAAGGATATCTTGAGCCTGGGAGACCAGCCTGAGCAACATAGGAAGACCTCATCTTAACACACACACACGCACACACACACACACACACAATTTACAGTAACATCGAAAGTATCATTTAGGAAAAAAATGTAGTCCACCTGCAAGCCATTGCACTGAAAACAAAATATTAATGAAAAATCAGAAGAAAGACCAAATAAATTAAGAGCATAATCATATCCATGAATTGAAAGATTCAACATTTGAAGACATCAATTATTTCCAAATTGATCTAGAGATTTAATGTCACCCTGACAAAAATTCTAGCACAGTGTTTGGAAAATTGACAAAATAATACTTTCAACATTTATTTGGAAATGTAAACACATAGTCCGGGTGCAGTGGCTCACACCTTTATGTTATAATCCCAGCACTTTGGGAGGCTGAGGCAGGAGGAACACTTGGGGTCAGGAGTTTGACACCAGCCTGGGCGACACAGCCAAAACTCTTGTCTCTACAAAGATTTTTAAAAAATTCACCAGTCATGGTAGCATATGCTTATAGTCACAGCTACTCTGGAGGCTGAAGTGGGAAGGATGGTCAAGTTGAGGAGTTCAAGGCTGCATTGAGCTTTGATGACACCACTGCAGTCCAGCCTGGGCAACAGAGCGAGACACTGTTTTTTTTTTTTTTTTTTTTTTAAGTAAAAGGAAATTTAAACACTTAATAGTAGCCAAAATATTATTAAAGAAACGGAAAAAAATGGAAAGACACATATTGTCGGATACTAAAACCTGTTATAAAGCTTTATAGCCCCAAACTGGAAACAGCAGAGTCCATTAAGCTGCCACACCTGTGAGTTCTGCATTTCTCTCATCTTATGTTGCTAGAGAATTGAAACAGTACTATACATTTGGGAACATCAAGACAATGGAGGCACAGTGTAGGAGAAACAAGCTTACCTTGGGGAGGAGGTAGTTTCTTAATGTCAGAGGTCAGTGCATGGGGCACATTGGTGAGGTGTGTCTCTGGACCTCGTGCACCATGGCGTCCGTGTAGGGCATGTGGCTCCTGTCCTGCATGCAGGGCCTCCAGTGTCTGCCAACTGCATGGTCAGTCTCTTCCTGGACAAGACACAAGAGAGAACTGATGAAAAAGGAGAAAAATGGCACATTTGTCGTAGCAGTTCAGGTATACATGAAGCATTATGAAGGTGTCCCTACAACATTATACATAGAAATTATAGGGCCAGAAGTAGAGAGAAAATTACTGTATTATAGATTCATATAACTCTCCTGCAAGCTAAGCATTAAGATAAATCTGTGTTCACCTACATAGAACATATAGGGTAGTCAACTCAAATACAAAAGATAAAATGCTTCAAAATATAAATATTTAGTACATTGCAGAAGGAAAACAATAAAAAATTATTATTATTTTTTTTTCCGAGAAGGAGTCTCGCTCTGTGGCCCAGGCTGGAGTCCAGTGGCCGGATCTCAGCTCACTGCAAGCTCCACCTCCCGGGTTTACGCCATTCACCTGCCTCAGCCTCCCGAGTAGCTGGGACTACAGGCGCCTGCCGCCTCGCCCGGCTAGTTTTTTTTTTTGTATTTTTTAGTAGAGACGGGGTTTCACCATGTTAGCCAGGATGGTCTCGATCTCCTGACCTTGTGATCCGCCTGTCTCGGCCTCCCAAAGTGCTGGGATTACAGGCTTGAGCCACTGCGCCCGGCTAAAAAATTGATTTTATATCAAAATAATATATGATATTTTAAAAACTGAATTCTACTGACAGGTATATGTATATACGCATGGGTTTGTGTGTTGTATGTGTATGCAAGTTGCATATAAACATACACACACAAGATCCTTAAACTCCACAGAGACAGACACTTAGAAACATTCTAGAAGTTTCTTTGAAATTTATGTTCACACTTCCGGATAATAACTCTTTTGATTTCTTGATTTTATCTGTTTTTAGAAAATTTCTAAAATTTCATGGTAAGAGAGATGAGAACTTACCTCTCTATCACCATCTCATAATAAATATATAGACACATACACACGTGCAAACACACACACACACTTTCTGTCACTCCAGTTTCCCCATGAATTTATATCACATTTTCATTGTATTAGTACTCATGTTCACATTATTATTACATTATAAACATTGATCATAAGTGCAACAGATATAATTATGTTTCCTCTTTTATATATTTTTGAACTTAAAAGCACCTATTTCAATTCTACTTTTTAGATACCAATTTAGAATAATTGAAAATACTCAGGAGTGCTTCAAACTCCTAGTAAACAATTTCTAAATACATTTTAAAAAGTCAAATAATCAATTATTTTTCTAGACTCAGATTTCAATAATAATAAAATTCCTTAGGCACATATTCTGCCTCAATAGCATATATCCTGATTATAAATCTAACCTTTTAAAATACTTTTCAGATAATAGAAATTTTCTAAGGCCATCTCATTAAGTTTCTAGACTATTCTCTACATACTTCAATAAATAAAATTTCCCAAAGAACTAAAAATAGAACTACCATTCAACCCAGAAATTCCACTACGGGAATCTATCCAAAGGAAAGAAAGTCATGGAATCAACCTAAGTGTTGATGATTGGGTTAACCCATCAACCAATGACTGGGTTAAAATGTGGTGTGTATACACCATGGACCACTGCTCAGCCATAAAAAAAGAATGAAATCATGTATTTTGCAGGAACATGGACGGAATTGGAGGCCATTATCCTAAGTGAAATGATTCAGAAACAGAAAGTTAAAAACCACATGTTCTCACTTACAAGTGAGAGCTAAATAGTGGGTACACACAGTTATACAGAGTGGAATAATAGACACTGGAGACTCCAAATGATGAGAAGCTGGGAGGCATGGAGGGATCAAATATCACCTATTGGGTACTATTCTGATGATGGTACACCAGAAGCCAAACATTAACTACTATGCAATATATCCATGTTACACAACTGCACTTATACCCCTAAATTCATCAAAATAACAAAAAAATAAATTAAAACAAGAAAACTTAAAAGGATACCAAGATGAAATCTGGAGCTGAAAAGTACAAAACGTGAAATGAATAATTCACTAGAGGGATCAAAGACAGATTTGTGCAGGCAGAAGAAAGAATCAGTGAACTTGAAGATAGGATGATGGAAAGTATTGAGTCTGAGTAACAGAAAAAAAATATCTAAGAAAGATGAACAGAGCCTAAGGAACCTGTGGGACACCATCAAGCCTACCAACATATACATTTTGGAAATCCCAGAAGAAGGAGAGAGAAGGAGACAGAGGAAATACTTGAAGAAATAATAGCTGAATACTTCCCAAAATTGATGAAATACATTAAAATAAATAACCAAGAGGCTCAGTGAACTCTAAAGCATTTGTCTCTTATGTAGATACAGGTCAACAATTCTGAAACCACTATTAATATATACTGGAATTAAAAAATTCAGAAACAAGTGGCCACCAGATTTCTCACTGTTTTAATGGGAGGTTACAGACAATGAAAGGAAGAAGTCTGGAATAATCCATATGGTAATGAATTAGAGTTAGAACATCAATGTGAACTCATATTTAGGTTATTGTAGATACAGATCATTACACATAGAAGTACTATAGATATTCATGTATACATTGGTTAGATACACATTTCTTGGCCTGTTAACTGAGAGGAAGGAACTAGAGGAGATGACACCTCAGTATCAGTGAGTATACCCAGCACCCAGATCTTGGTTTCTGGTACTAATTTCCAGTAAAATGATTCTGAGTTTTTGGGGAAATGGTTGATTCTAGAACTGCAACATGATATATGCAAATTCAGCCTGGAAAAATTTGTAGTTAAAGAAAGTAAAGAAGTGCAAAACAAAAAACAAAAACAAAAAACCCAAAACACACTGAATGATGGGTATATATCAAAAGGATATGGAAACCAGCTGAAAGAGTTCCCAAAAGCCAAAGTTAATCTAATTTCAGATAAGAATAAAGTAGTATTAGATGGTAACTCAAAGTATAAAATAAATATCCATGAGTTTATGCTGATATAAATAAATGCTTAAAATAAATAAATAAATAAATAAATAAATAAATGCAGGAGAATAACTAAATCCCCCATGCAGAAAAACTTCAAGTAATTTATATATTAAATTGTTGCCTTCAAGGAAGTGAAGCATAACTCCCCACTCTTTTAATGTGGGCTGTGCATAGTGATTTCATTTCAAAGAATTGAGTGCAGAAAGGGTAAAAGAAAAATAATTTTACAGTGGAGAAACCTGACAAACACTACCTCAGCCAGCTAATCAAGATTAATATCAACAGGAATAAATCATGCTGATAATATCTACTCTTGATATGATGTCATTAAAATGACACTCACTTCTATGGTCTTTCTCCCTCCAACACAAACTCCAGTGTAATCGTGAGGAAAACATCAGACGAATTCTAATTCAGGGTTGTTCTACAAACACTTGACCAGCATTTTTCAAAACTTCCCAGGTCATCATAAACAAAGGAAGTCTGAGAAACTCTCACAGCCAAGAGGAGCCTAAGAAGACATGACAATTAAATGTAATGTGGTATCCTAGATTGGTTCTGAGATCAGAAAAGGGATGTTAAATAAAGTATATGGAATTCTGAATTAATTATAGGCTTTAGTTAACAACAATGCATCAATATTTGTTCATTACTTGTAACAAATGTAGCATAATAATGTACTATGTTAATAGGAACAAGTAGGTATGGGTTATATGGGAACACTCTGTACTGTCTGTAATTTTATTTCTGTAAATATTAAACTGGTCTAAAATAAGAAATTTATATAGAAGGAAAGAATGCCAGAGATTTGCACTTAGTGAGTATTTGTTGGGTTGATGGTTAGTAGCTGCCTAGTGGACTGATCTGATAAGTATTTGGAGACCCAGTTCAAGATCAACAAAGTGTCTCTATAGATTAACGCTATTTATTAACATTTTTGGCAAGGTGTGAGGTAAGCAGGAGGCAGGTTAGAGGGGGAGTGTCACGACTACCATATCTGATATTAGAATCTGCTTACTTCACACATGAAGTAGTTGAGGCCCATAGAAGCTGTAGGTGTGGGAAGCAGCAAAGCTAAGAGAAACTCCATCAGTCAGATATTTTACAATTGCCTATTTTCACAAAGGTTGGGACTCTTATTCTAATACTTACTAGCTGAGTGACCTTGAGCGAGTGCTCTACAAGTGTTGGCCATCATATACTGGTAACTTACTGAGTTCTGGACACTATTCTAAACCTTTTATTATGGATTGAGTTATATGTATGCATGTGTGCACGTGCACACATATGCGCGTGTGCACACACACACACACAAATAAAATGTATGTGACCAGAATTATTATGCTTCCTATTTTCAGAGACATTAAATAACTTGCCCTAGATTACTCAGTGGGCAAATGTTAGAGTCAGTATTCAAACTTTAGTTAATCTGGGGCCAGTGTCTATGTCCTTAAGCCATAAAATCAGTACATTTTTGGGGGCATGTATAAAATATAATCTTTTGAGGTACTGAGAGCTTTAAATGAGCTAATTAATATAAGATGTTTGGTAAAATAGCTGCTAATAAATATTATCTTTCCCCTGTTCTCTTTCTATACAAAAATAAAAGAGCATTGTCACCAATCTCTGGTTGCATAGCTAGAGCTGAAGCCTTTGCACAGTAAGAACATATACTATAAAGCAGAAATTACACTTTTCTATTTATATCTCCTGAAAGCACCACATTTTAAAACTGAAAAAATATTCTAGTATCTAGTTTAGAAAATATGAATGTTCATTGACATTTTATCCCCTGTTCTATACTTATTACCAAGTCCCAGCCGAAGGTTTCAGATGGAAACATTTCATTGTAGCTTATTTTTAAGGATTTATATGTTGAACCAGACATTAAGAATTATTTTGGTATTTGGAAGCAGACAAAATCTCTGATAATATTTATAACAATAATTATGATAAAAATACCTAATGTTTGTTGAATATTGATTACATGGCAGGCACTGGGTTAAACTTTTGCATTTATGAAAATGCCATTATTATCTTTCCCATCATTTTTCTTTTTGAAATGAGAGACCAGGATACAGAATGACAAAAGAACATGCCCAAATTCATGCTGTTAGCATGCCACACATAAAGAACATAAACTAATGTCTGTTTACTCATGGGCCATGCCACTATTATACAGCAAGTTGAAATTTTTTCAATATCCAGCCAAATTGTAAATTGCTCATGCAGGTTTGATTATCGAAGACATGACAACGATGCAGTTAACATGAAATGCAATTTCCTGATTTGGATCTCTATGTTGTCTAAATTTTTTTTTTTTTAATGCTTGTTACACTGCCTTCATTTTCTTTTTGTTATTTGGGGTTCATTACTCTAGATACTACTGAAAATTGTTCCAGTAGTAATAGTTTAGATTTGTTCTTTATATGGGTTTAATACTAAATCATCTACACAAAATACCTACAGTTTACAAAACACATGTATGCCAACATTTTTTTGTATTGTCATAGAAAATAAACAAAAGTACTCAAGTAGTTTCTATTTTATGACTGGTTTAGCCTTTCACTGTTCAACAATACTGTTTGCTTCTTTCAAAATAATTTACTTATCAATATATTATGAAACAGGAGCTTTTTAAATTGTCTCCAGTTGCAGCATTACTGAATACTCATGTTTACTTACTGAAGCATTTTATTTAGAATAGAAATACAAAACATTAATGCAGGCTTTGTTAAATTTGCCACTTCTCTGATACATGAAAAGTACTTGAGTTGAGGACAGCATTTCAATGGTATTGAAAAACCTCAGAGGCTCTTCAAGCAAATAAAGACTTTTTATTTGTCATTCTCTTCTGTATTACACTAGCAAATTGAATCAGAACTCTTTGACAGTGTTACATTTTCAGATTTTTTTCCCCCAACACCACCTTTGCTTTCCCAGCTAGGGCAATTTGCATTTGTGGGTCAAATGTAATTTTTGTATATAAAAAAACATATATTTGCATTTAAGCAGATGTAATTTTAAGGATATATGCCTTTAATCAATGCTGTATATAATTTGTGTGTGCCTTTATATTATTGTGGAAACTAAAATGCCAGAGAATAGTGTCGAGGGAGAACACAAAAACACATGCTACAGCTACCAAAACAATTAGCTATATAGGTGTTACTAAAAATAAAATGCTGTTTTAAAGGGTAGTTTTGACACTTGAGTGAGAAATGTTTAATATTTTTACATTTTATACATTATTATTTGATTTTGAATTTTTTTCCTTCACATATAAAAACCTACTTTATTGTGCCCCTACGGTTAAAAATGCCATAATAATAGACCAGGCTTATCATTTTTCCCCTTCTACTTTCCATTATTGCTAGCAGCACGACAACTCTCCTATCACCCAGGGTTACAACCTTGAGTCCATCTTTGATTATCTCTCTTTCTACCTTGTGTCTAGGACCTTTCTATGTCCTGCCATTTCTTTCTTTTATAATGTTTGAAAAGCCAGTTTCTTCTTTTTTGGTTCCTACCACCAAGACCCCAATCTACTTTCTTTTATTTTCTTTTATTTCTGCTCCAACTATTGCAATCTTCCACATTCTTGCCTCCGTATCTTTCTTCTTCCATCTCAACTACTAGGTTGCTACAAAGTCTATGTATCTATCGGTAGGCCTAAAACACAGGAAAGAAAATGGCTTAACTTCAAAATGAACATACAGAAAAGTAAAGCCACTGTTTGTTAAGGTACAAGTGATCATCAACATTTCAAAAAGTACATTTTTCAGAACTTTAGTCTCTTCAGATATTTTACACACATACACATATACACACACAAGCATGCACAAGTCTGTGCTCAAATAATCTTGGGAAATGCTGCATACTATATATATATATATATATAATATTATCTCTTAAACAGTCAACTTAATACCACCTTACTCTAAGTGCTGAGAAGTCCTGAGGGAACATGAATCTTGTTTAGCATTTATTAAGACAATGTTTTTCACATTTACTTGACCATGGGATCCTAAACTTTTTTTTTTTAGAATGATATGAAGACCATATTTTAGGAAAACTCATTCTATGTATCATCTCTGCTTACATTTTGGAACTTTCCTTTGAAAAGGTGAGCAAAATCTGGGATTGCCTGAAAGTAAAAAAGATAGAATTTCCAACAACTGCCACCATGCCAGAAACCAAAGGAAAACTTTACCTACAAGTATCGGCACTGTTCATGGTTTATTTCCCCTGGTAAGAGGATTTATACAGATTATTTTTACCAGGTATATTTATACCAGGCTAACATGGAAGCATTTTCACTGCTGTCTTCACAGAAATCTCCCTCAATGATGTTAAATCAAAAGAGGTATTTCCCATCTCCACATTTCATTATCAGACTTACTTCCTGAAGTCTACATGAAGAAATAAAAACAATAAACACCAAATAAGATGTTAGATACCAAAAGATTAATGTCTTATCTTTTAATGTAAATTCATGTTAGTTTAAGATGGTGTATATTATGTTCGTAACAGCTCACTGTTTGCTGTATAAGCTGAAAGAATTTGCCATTGATCAATCAGTGTATGGCAAACTCTTTATGGAGCTTATTGTGTTGGAAGTGTAGCTCTCAGCCACGTTATCTGACAAAAGTGTCTATATAAGCAGTCATCCTGAAGTGCTGATTCTGTTATTTGATTTGGGATTAAACAGTCTGTTGCCAGCCATCTGCTTTGCTATGCATGTGTCCTTGAGAGGTTAGATTTCTACTGATTTTGCCTCATAACTTTAAGTGGTATTTGAAAGATCAGAATTAGCTTAGACATATGCCACTGAAATTGCTGGCCTTATCCTAGAGGACTGTCCAGACTTTGACACCAGAGTCCAAATCAGAAAAAAAAAAAAAAAGTTTACTTTTGTCACATTGTTGCTGATTCAGAATCCTGCTGCATTTGGCCAACTGCCATGAGGCTCAAGAGTACTTGCCTGCCAAAGTTTTACAACAGTTCATGCTCCTGAGTATATGAAAGTATGCACTGGCTATTCGAGGCATGTCTCCTGATGTCTCCCAAAGAATGCACTCCTCTGGCCTATGCCTGATTACTCTGCAGAAATTCCCGTGGTTTCTGCCATCTCAGCAACTTCTGTCACAGAGACTCTGGAAATACTCTACTGAAAACGTTCGTGGATAGTAAATACAAGTCTTTGCCCATGTATTTGAAATAGAAAAGGGCCGTAGCTCGATTCCAGGTAACTCAAATCAAATAAAAACCTTACTTCATTAATAATCTGAATATTTCAAGCAGAAGTGGATTTTGTGTGGGTTTCTAGGCATAGGAACAACCATATTTTACTTTAGGGGTATGTCTGAGTGTGTGCTGAAGTGGGAACTTTTGGAAGCTCTCAGATGTGTACTCCATTAATATTTCTTTCATTTGGAATCTGAGCTCCGTTTGTTATTCCATTCCACCTGAATGTACAAGGGGATGGGAAGCAAAAAATGAAGGAATATGTCAATTAGGGCCATAAATTAACTTAAAAATATTTTTATTGTTCTATATATCACACCGTACTGAATTCCCTCTTGGTTCGAAAGGATAATAGAAATAGGGAATACTGACTAATGAGAATAGATAGAAGGATGAATGGATGAAGGAATGAATCAATGACTATTTGACTACAAACTATGTGACCGGCACAGTGCTAGGCACTGGAATTAAAGAGTGACCAAGAAAAGGGCAAACACCCTCAAGTAAACAGGAAATTGCAGTGAAGTAAATGCAGTGATTAGAAATGTGCAGTGTTCTATGAGAACTCATGGGAATGACCCTTAGCACATTTTCTTTTTTAATATTCTCCCAAATTTAGATTACTTGTAAGTAAAGGAACAAGTGAAACATTCTAAGGAGAAGATGAAATATTTGTAATCATATTGACCTTAGTAATGAGATTGTTGAGAGTCTATAAAACACATATTTTACAGACTAGTCTTTCTTTAGCTTTCAAGAAATGGCAGTTGAAAATATTCTTAGGTTGCTTCATAATTTTTATGAGGATAAACACGAGATAAAGTAAACCTGAATTTAATTTTACAAAAAATTATGTTTCTGCAGATTTTCAGACTTCCTATTTTCCTAAATCAGAATCTATTCAATGAGGCCAAATTATATCGTGACTAAAAATCTTTAAGACAAAGGTATTGCCTAATTAAAGCAATATTTTCAATGTTAGTGTCCAAATGCCCTTACTTCTTTTAAGTTGAACCCATTTTTTAGTCAGTTTTATTTGTTTAAATATCTAATTGTACATTTGCACAACTATATATTAATGGGTTCTCCATCAGCTATCTTTCAAATGATAGTGGCATGAATACAAAATTGTAAAAATAGAAATAAAAATAGAATAAAAAATGTAAACATTACTGTGTAAATTTTCAGGTTAGACTTGAAATTAATTTTTTATCTATAATTTTCTTTGGTCCATTTTATATGTGTACTTTATTCTGAAAACCCATAAATGCCAAGAATTATTTTTAAAAAATATTTAATTGTAAAATATTTCAAACATTCAAAACAGTAAGAAAAATAAGAATCCTTACTTCTACGGACACTTCATTCAGATTTAAAAATTGCTCTTGATTTGCTATATTTTCTTGATATTTTCTTCCCCCTCAAAAATAATTAATAAAATTTTGTAGCTCCAGTTAAATCACAACCTTAATTTTTTTCCTGGATTCAACCAGCCTCCTTAATTTGGTGAGTATTCAAATCCATATTTTTAATAACATATATATGCATCTTCAAATAATATAAAGAAATGTTTTCGGCATTTTCAAAATGTACATAAATAGTGCCGTATGACCCTAATGCTTTGGGAACTTTTTTCTTTATTTATAATATGATTTTGTGAGATTTATCCTTGTTGATGTATTGATGCATTCAGGTGCAGTGTTTATAATTTCAATACTGTATTCCATTTATTGATCCTCTGTTTACCCACTTCCATATTAATGAACAATAAGTTTGTTTCAAATATCATACTATTACAAATGAAATGGTGAAAATCCCTTTCACCTAAGGCTCCCTTATTAGTGCATAGGAATTTTTCTAGGATGGGTAACAGGAGGTAGAATTATTTTCCTAGGTAATGTGCATCTACAAATTTCTTTGGTATTTTCACAATGCTTTCCAACATGCTATCAGCATTTCTCTGATTACTACTAAAGCTACTTGACTTTTGCTTGTTGGCCATTAGAATTATATCTTTGATGTACCTGTTTATTTACTTTGCTTGTGTTCCCACTAGGGTATTTGTCTGTCTTTTTATTTGTAGGGCTTCTATAGATCGTCTATTATACATGTAGACAATAATGTCTCCCAGTCTTCAGCTTGAATTTTTACCTGGTAATAGTGTCCTTGTTTCACACACAAATGTTTACTAGATATTCCAATTGAAAAACTGCATTAAAAATTCTATCAGTTACATGTTGCTTAAAAGAGACAGAATTAAAATCTCAGAGAAAAAGAAGGCAGAAAATAAAAAAAGGAAAAGAAATACTAAATAAACACTAGCTAAACACATGGGTTTAGCTAAATACTATGTCAACATCATATAATGCAATCTTTGAGATAAGAAATATCGCTAGGGATAAAGGAAAATGGTTCATGATAAAATAATTAATACATCATATATAAATTTTTGATATGAATGTGCCTAATAATAAAGCTTCAAATATATAAAGCCAAAATGTGTAGATATAAAAGGAGGAAAAAACACACAAATCAATAGAGTGGGAGAATTTAACATGCTGCTGGGCTGGATTGCTTTAGGGATACTTCTACCTCCTCCTCTATCTCTATTGCTTGGGTAGAAACATGTGGTTGTTCTTATTTAGTGAGGAGAGTTTTCTCTCCATTTCTTTTGTGAATTGTATATCTTTCTAGGGATTCTGGCTTTACGTAGAAATCTCAGTTCCTTTTGCCCTTTTGTCTGTGGCCCTGTCTTACCTCCCTCTGAGGATATTAAACCTCAACTCCTTCATATTTATGGTTCTAATTAAACACATTCTCCTCTTTTCATTCAAAGCAGTAGCAGGAATAGCTCATGTCTTATGGTTCTGGATTTCATTCCTGAAATGTAAAGATTTCATTTTCATTTTTGCAAGCTCAGCTATCAATTACATTTCTTTTATTTATTTACCTAGCATTTGTATGTATTTGTAACAAGTAGGCTTCAACTTCATGTAATGGTTGTAAGTGTGATTTATTTTTTCCTTTTAAGGCACAAAATGGGATTACCTTGGCTGAATTTTCTGAGGCTGGGCAGAGTCATGAGACAAGTTACGAACAGTGTGTTCTGAGCAGACATGATGCATGCTGTTTTTTGGGACAAGTACTGAATTGCTAGTGGGTGACCCTGCAGAGTTCTTTATTCTCTCTGGCACATCAAGCAGCTATGTTCAAGATGGCAGCGGCTTTGTCAGCCTGGGCCTCTTATTAAGTACAACGAGCAGAGATCTCTGCTGATCTGAGAGGGACATGTAGCACTATTAGGAAATACATCTTTGTTATTACAAGGCATTAAGATTTTGGAGTTTTTATTTGTTTGTTATCACAGCATAATGTAGCCTTTCTTGACTATGGTAGTGTGGGAGACCAAAATATCCTTCCTTCTTCAAAATATGAAAGATCGTTGAGCTGGAAACAGTGAAGAAGCGGCAGATGCAGAAAATTCCCTGTCCTTCATTTGTTTGCATAATAACAGGACACAGATTTACAAGGACAGAAACTATCCTATCCTTTCCCCTCTTCCATTCTACTAGTGACAGCAACGTTTAACCACTTAAGACACCTTTGGACCCTTCTCAGTTCAGAGATAATAATCAGGAATCTGCATTAAGAAGCCTTACTAACTAACCACGTGTCTCATTAGTTACCTTTACTATTTATCTGCCAGTTATTCACCTTGTCCTAAGTTGTTGTCTAGAGACTCAAAATCCTTTTCCTTTGTTTTATCCCTTCTCTAAAAGTTTACTGTTCTTTGCTGAAGATGCTATGTAAGCTGGAATTTAAAGTCAGCTCTTTGAGAACTATTCATTTTCTGGGTTTCTCCTATGTGTACATGAAAGACATGTTACTAAACTACTGCTTGTTTTCTTTTGTTAATTTGTCGTTTGTAACAGGGGTCTGTTCCAACTGAGAATCTATGGGGATTATTATTTTCCCCCCAAGGTAGGCAGACTAATGGCTCCCCCAGGATTTCCATATCATAAACTCTGGAACTTGTGAATATCTTAGGTTAAATGGCAGAGGGGAATGAAGGTTGCAAATGCGATTAAGATACTAGCCGTCCTTAAGATAGAGAGATTATCCTGGTTTATGAGAATGCAATATAATGACAGGGATGTTTCAAAATGGAAGAGTGATGCAGAAGAGAAGATCAGAAAAAGAGACACAATGATAGAAACAAGGTCAGAGAAATGCTAGATTGCTGGAGTGGAAGATGCAGGAAGGGGGCCAGCAGCCAAGGAATGTGGGGAGTCTCTAGAAGCTGGAAAAAGGAAGGAAACATTTTGTTTTGTTTTGTTTTACCTAGAGTCTTCAGAAGGAGTGCAACCTTGCCAACACCTTGATTTTAGTCCAGGGATACCACTGTCAGAATTTTAACATATAGACCTCTAAGATAATATATTTGTGTTGCTTTAAGCCATAAAGTTTGCAATAATTTGTTATAAAATGAAACAAACACAAATACATTGACCCATATGCTTAATCCTTTAGCACTGCCCTTACAGAAGATAGACAGTTCTTTAGAGAGAACCATATAGCATAGACATCCACAAAAATTTTATTAGAGAACATATGAGAAACTCTGTCATTTGGGATATGAAGTCAGACATCACACAATGCACTGTAACCCTAAATGCCTTCACATGGACAAGTACATGGTCACAGAATACTAGAATTTCAAACGGTTTAATTTAAAACATATTTAATAAACTTTAAGTAAATTTTCAGAATATGATTTAGAATTTGAGCTTTATCTAATTTCAAAATAAAATTATAAAATAAATAATAATTCAGACATTTGCCTTTTACCTTCAATAACTTGTATACTTTATTTTTGAAAACAAAAAAATAATACTTTATAGTTTTTGTGATTTTCAATTTTTGTGGATACATAATAGGTGTTTATATTTATGGAGCATATGGGATATTTTCATACAGGTATACAATGTATAATAATCACATCAGGATAAATGAGGGTGTCTATCCAAGCACTTATCCATTCTTTGTCTTACAAACAATCCAATTATATTCTTATTTATTTATTTATTTAGAGATGGAGAGTCTTGCTCTGTCGCCCAGGCTGGAGTGCAGTGGTGCCATCTCAGCTAACTGCAACCTCTGCCTCTTGGGTTCAAGCTATTCTCCCACCTCAGCCTCCCGAGTAGCTGAGATTATAGGCATGTGCCACCATGCCCACCTAATTTTTGTATTTCTAGTAGAGACGGGGTTTCACCATGTTGGCCAGGCTGGTCTTGAACTCCTGACCTCAGGTGATCCACCCGCCTCGGCCTCCCAAAGTTCCAGGATTATAGGCAGGAACCACCACCCCCAGTCCAGTTATATTCTTTTAGTTATTTTTAAATATAAAATTAATTTTTTTTACGATAGTTGCCCTGATATACTATCAAATACTAGATGTTACTCATTCTTTCTATTTTTTGTACTGATTAAGCATCCCCACTTCCGACTGCCAACTCCTCACTACCCTTCCCAGCCCCGGGTAACCCTCCTTCTACTCTCTATCTACATGGGTTCAATTATTTTAATTTATGTCTCCCACAAATAAATGAGAACACACGGAGTTTGTCTTTCTGTGCCTGTGTTATTTTACTGAACTTAATGACCTCCAGTTCGGACCATGTTGCTGCGAATGACAGGATCTCATTTTTTTAATGGCTACATAGTACACCATTGTGTATATATACTACATTTTCTTTATCCATTCATCTGTTGATGGGCACTTAGGTTGCTTCCAAATCTTGAATAGTGCTGCAACAAACGTGAGAGTGCACATATTTCTTCGATATTCTGATTTCCTTTCTTTTGCGTATCATATGGTTAATCCCACCTAGCAGTGAGATTAGTGTTATCACATGGTAGCTCTATTGTTATTTTTGGGGAAGCCTCCAAACTATTCTCTGTAGTAGTTGTACTAATTTACATTGTGTACAAGG
The DNA here is from genome assembly GCF_043159975.1 of Macaca nemestrina. Classification (NCBI taxonomy): domain Eukaryota; kingdom Metazoa; phylum Chordata; class Mammalia; order Primates; family Cercopithecidae; genus Macaca; species Macaca nemestrina. The sequence continues at coordinate 62,201,183 of NC_092135.1, read as the reverse complement.
GATCCGTTTTCCTATATCCTCGTAAGCATTTGTTATTGCCTGTCTTTTGGATAACTGCCGTTTTAACCAGGGTGAGATGATAGCCCATTGCAGTTTTGATTTGCATTTCTATGATGATCAATGATGTGGACCACCTTTTTATATACCTGTTTGCTATTTGTCTGTCTTTTTTTTCTTTTGAGAAATGTCTATTCAGATCTTTTGCCCATTTTTAAATTGGATTATTAGATTTTTCCTATACAGTTATTTGAGCTCCTTATATATTCTGGTTATTAATCTCTTGTCAGATAGATAATCTGCAAATGTTTTCTCCCATTCTGTGGGGTGTCTCTTCACTTTACTGGTTGTTTCTTTTACTGTGCTGAAGCTTATTAGCTTGATGTGATCTCATTTGTCCATTTTTGGGATCTTGTGGGGATATTACTCAAGAAATCTTTGCCTGGTCCAATTTCCCGAAGAGTTTCCCCAGTGTTTTATTTTAGTAGTTTCAGAGTTTGAGATCTTAGATTTAAGTATTTAATCCACTTTTATTTTATTTTTGTATATGGCAAGAGATTAGGGGTCGAGTTTATTCTTCTGCATATGGATATCCAGTTTTCCCAGCATCATTTAGTGAAGAGACTGTCCATTCCCGAATGTATGTTCTTGGCACACTGGTAAAAAATGAGTTCACTGTAGATGTATGAATTTATTTCTGGGTTCTCTATTCTGATCCATTGGTCTATATGTCTGTTTTTAGGCCACTAGCATGTTGTTTTGCTTACTATAGCTCTGTAGTGTAATTTGAAGTCAGGTAATGTGATTTCTTCAGTTTAGTTGTTTTTGCTCAAGATAGCATTAGCTATTCTGGGTCTTTTTTGGTCCCATATAAATTTTAGGATTGTATTTTCTATTTCTGTGAAACATCTCATTGTTATTTTTATAGGGATTGCATTGAATTTGTTGATTGCTTTGGGTAATATTGACATTTTAACAATATTGATTTTTCCAATCTGTGAACATGGAATATCTTTGCATATTTTTGTGTCCTCCTCAATTTCTTTTATCAGCATTTTATAACTTTCATTATAGAGATCTTTCACCTATTTGGTTAAATTCATTTCTAGGTAATTTGATTTTATTGTGGCTATCGTAATGAATGTTTTAAAAAACTTTCTTTTTCAGATTGTTTGCTGTTGGCATATAGATGTGATTTGATTCTTTTTGAGACACAGTTTCACTCTGTCACCCAAGCTGGAGTGCAATGGTGTGATCTCAGCTCACTGCAACCTCTACCTCCTGGCTTCAAGAAATTGTCATGCCTCAGCCTCCAGAAGAGTTGGGATTACAGAAGCATGCCACCACATCTGGCTAATTTTTGTATTATTAGTAGAGATGGGATTTTGCCATATTGGCCAGGCTGGTCTCGAATTCCTGACCTCAGGTGATCCTCCCAAAGTGCTGGGATTGCAGGCTTGAGCCAGCACACCCAGCCCATAAGTGCTGCTGATTTTTGTATGTTGATTTTGTATTCTGCCACTTTACTGAATTTGATTAACAGTTCTAACAACTTTTTGGTAAAGCCTTTAGGTTTTTCTAAATACAAGATCATGTAATTTGCAAGCAAGAATAATTTGACTTCTTCCATTCCCATTTGGATGCCCTTTATTTCTATTGTCTAATTGCTCTAGCTAAAGCTTCCAGTACTATTTGAATAACAGGGATGAAAGTGGGCATCCTATTGTGTTCCAGATATTACAGAAAAGGCCTAAAGGCTTTCAGTTTTGTCCCATTCAGTATGGTACTAACTGTGGGTCTGTCATTTATGGCTTTTATCATATTAAAGTATCTTTCTTCTATACCCATTTTTTTTGAGGGTTTTCCCTCTTTATCATGAGGGGATGTTGAGTTTTATTAAATACCTAAAATGATCATATAGTTTATTTTATCCTGTTGATATAATGTATCACAATGATTGATTTTCATGTTTTGTACCATAGTTGCATCCCCGGAATAAATTCCACTTGGTCATGTTGAATGATCTTTATAATATGTTGCTGAATTTAGGTTGCTGATATTTTGTTGAGAATTTTTGCATCATTTCTCAGAGATATTGGCCTGTAGTTTTCTTTTTTCGATGTGTCTGCGTGGTTTTTTTTGTATTAGAGTAATACTAGCCACATAGAATTAGTTTGGAAGTATTGCCTCCTACTCTATTTTTCAGGACAGTTTGAGTAGGATTGGTATTAGCTCTTTCTTAAATGTTTGGTAAAATTCAGCAATGAAGCCATCAGACCCTGGAGTTTTCTTTGCTGGGAGACATTTTATTATGGCATCCATCTTGTTACTTGTTACTGGTCAGTTCAAGTTTTAGATTTCTTTGTGATTCAATCATAATAGGTTGTATGTGTCTAGACATTCATCCAGTTCTTCTAGATTTTCCTATTGGCTTGTATTTGCTCATAATAGCCTCTAATGATCCTCTGAGTTTCTGCAGTATCAGTATCTCCTTTCTTGTCTGATTGTATTTATTTGTGTCTTCTTTTTTTCTTAGTGAGACTAGATAAAGGCGTATCAATTTTGTTTTTTGTTTTTTTTTAAGAAAACAACTTTTTTTTTGTTGATGTATTGTTTTCTGCATTTGAATTTCACTTAAGCTTCTGCTCTGATCTCTATTTTTTTCTTCTACTAACTTTGATTTTAGTTTGCTCTTGAGTTTCTAGTTTTTTAAGATGCATCATTAGGTTGTTTATTTGAAGTTTTTATTTTTTCCTTTTCTGTTTTTTTTTGTTTGTTTTTTTGATGTGGTCACTTAAGTTATAAATTTCCCTCTTAGTACTGCTTTCACTGTATGTGGTAGGTTTTGGTATGTTGTGTTTTCATTATCATTTGTTTCAAGAAAATTTTCAATTTCTTTCTTAATCTTTTCATTGATCCACTCATCATTTAGGAGCATATTGTTTAATTTCCATATGTTTGTTTAGTTTCCAAAATTTCTGTTATTACTGATTTCTAGTTTTATTCCACTGTGTTCAGAGAAAGTATTTTGTACTATTTATTTTTAAGAAAATAATTTAAGATTTGTTTTGTGGCCTAACTTATGGTCTATGCTTCAGAACCATCCATATGTATTTCATATGCATGCAAGTATTGTTTCAGAGAAACTTAACTATGCTTTGATTTGATCATCTTTTGTATTTTCCTAACTTTCCAGTCATACAAAAATTATTGTTTCACATATTTTTTAAATGTCTTTTAGAAGGTGCATTGTCAAGAAAGAATATATTTTGGCTAGTAGTTTGTTTACTTGATTTATAACTTTTATGTGCTTGAATATATGGTATGTGGAACTCCATTTTGATTTCTGTCTCAGGCTTACAACTGTTAGGGATGGGCCTGTAGTCATGCTAGTTTTAGAGGTAATGTGTAAGGAGATGAAAAATTAGGATACAGTTGCGCACCATTATGTAATAGCTTTACTAAGATATAATGCACATACCATACAGTTTACCAATTTATATTGCACAATTCAATATTCAGTATTTTCAAAGGGTTGTACAATTTTTGCCACAATCCAATTTTAGATCATTTTTTGTCTCCTTAAAAGACACCCTGCACACATTAACAGTAACTCTCTATTCCTCCCTCCTCCCAAAACTTGGTAAACACTATTCATTTTTCTGCCTATTGTGAACATTTTATATAAATGAAATCATAACTTGTATAGTGTTTTGGGACTGTCTTCTTTCACTTAGCATAGTATTTTGAAAGTTTGTCCATGTTGTATTAGTATTTTATTACTTTGCATGGATATAGTATATGTTATCTATCCCTCAATTGTGTTATGCTTTTATTATTGTTATAAGAGTTCTTTGTTTTACACACAATTCTTTATCAGATATATGATTTGCAAATATCATCTTCCATTCTGTAGGTTGTCTATTCACTTTTTCGATGATGTCTTTTGAAGTAAAAAATAATTTTGATATAGTCCAATTTATTTATTTTTATTTTGTCATTTGTAGTTTTGGATCATACCTTAGAAATTATTGCCTATTCCAAGGTCATCAATATTGAATCCTATCTTTTTTTCCTGAAAGTTTTAAAGCAATATCTCTTACATTTATGTCTGTGATCCATTTTGAGTTAACATATAGAATGAGGCAGGTGTCTCACTTCATTCTTTCACATGTATGTAGTTGTTCTAGCACTATTTATTGAAAAGATTACTTTTTCCCTTTGAATTGTCATACCACCTTTGTTGAAAGTTGATTGACTATAAACTGAAATATTTATTTTTGGGTTCTCTATTCTAGTCCATTAATTTATATGTCTATCCTTATGCTAGTACCACATTATCTTGATTACTGTTGCTTTGAAGTCAGTATGGAAATCAAGAAGTTCTCAATTTTATAATCCTTTTTAAAATTGTTTTGGCCATTCTGTATTTTTTGCATTTCCATATGAATTTCAAGATTATCTTTTCAATTTCTGTAAAAAATTTACCTGAGAGTTTTATAAAAATCCTGTTAAATCAACAAATTAATTTAAGGAACATTACTATCTTAACAATATTAAGTCTTTCAGTTCATGATCACAGAACGTCTTTCTGTTTATCCACATCGTTAATTTTTTTCGGCAATGTTTACATTTTCCAAAAGTTACTTACATCATGTTATTTTTCTCTTCCTTCTTAGTACGGTTATTTCATAAATTACAATACAGCTAGATTTATTTGTCACAGATTGTATTCCATCTTGGGAACCCTTAAATTCTGATTGATGTTATTTAAATTTGCATATAGTAAAGATCACAGTTCTGTGGGTTTTGACAACTTCACAGTCTGATGTTTTACTCAGTACCATACAGAACCAGAAAATAGTCCTAAAAGTTCCAATGGAAAGCCCCTTGTTTTCAATACCTCGTCTATCCTCAAACTCTGACCAACACTGATTTGTTTCTATCTTCATAATTTTATCTTGTTTTATAATGTCCTATAAATGGTATTATGCAATATGTGGTCTATTGCATCTAGCTTTTTTCATTTGAAAAAATGCATTTAAAATTCATCTATATTGTTGCATCAATCCATAGCTTCTTTATTTGTTATTGATGAGTAGTATTATGTTACATAAATATGACAGTTTGTTTATCCATTCACCTACCATAGGACATTTTGTTAATATCTAGTTTTTCATGTTATGAATAATGATGCTATAAATATTCACATACAGAATTTTGTGTGAAACCAAGTTTTCCATTCAGTTGGGTAAATATCTGGGAGTGTGATTTTTGGGCTATATGGTAAGTATATGTTTAAATTTATTAAAAAATTCACCAAACTATTTTCTAAAGTAGCAGTACCATGTCACATTCTCATTAACATTAAATAAAAGTTGCTGTAGCTCTGCAATCTTGCCAAGATTTGGTATTGCTTCTTTCTGTTTGTTTGTCATTCTAATAGATATGCAGTGATATTTTACTGTGGTTTGAGTTTGCATTTTGTAAATGACAAATATACAGAGTATGTTTTTTCTTATGCTTATTTCCTATCCAAATACCTTTGGCAGAACATCTGTTCAAAATTTTGGTAGGTTAAAAGTTTTATTGAGTATAATCATATACCATAAAACTCACCTATTTAAAATGTACAACTTAATGTTTTTGTATATTTAGTTGTGAAATTACCTACACAATTTATTGTCATATTAAAAAGAAATATAATATCTTTTGGCAGTTACCCACCAATTCTCCTGAACATCCCAGCCCTATGTAGTTATTTATCTGCTTTTTGCCTCTATTGATTTGTATATTATGACATTTCATTTAAATGAAATCACATAATATGTGATTTCTGTGATTGGCTTCTTTCACTTAGCATAACATTTTTAAAGTTCATATATATTGTAGCACATATCAGCGATGCATTTTTTTGCAGTCAACTAATATTCCATTATATTGATTTGCATTTAACAGACAGCTAACTATGTTGACTATGTTTTCCTATGTATTGGCCATTTGTATATCTTCTTTCAATAAATGTCTATTCAGACCCTTTGCTCATTTAAAAAATTGGGTTGTCTTTTTTATTATTGAATGGCAAAAGCTCTTTATTTATTTTATATACAAGTCTTACACAGATATATAATTTACAAATAACTTCTCTCATTCTGTGTTTTGTCATTTCACTTTCTTGACAGTGTTTGTTGAAGAAAAAATGCCTCAAAGTTTGATGAATTCCAAAGTATTTGTTAATTTTTGTTGCTTATCCTTTTAATGTCATGTTTAAGAAACCATTGTCTACTCCAAGGTCATGATGATTTAGGCCTATGTTTTCTACCAAATATGTTATAGTTTCAGCTCTTCCATTTATGTCTATGATTTATTTTCAGTTATTTTATATGGAATTCTGTATTATTCTGCATATTCATCATTCTTTTGGATATCCAGTTGTCCCAGCACTATTGATTGAGAAGACTTTTTTCTACATTGAAATGTCTTGGCTCCCTTGCTGAAATCAATTGACTATAAATGTTAGGATTGACTTTTGGATTCTCAATTCCATTTTATTGAAGTCTTCTTATACTGTACTACACTGTACTACATCCTTTTCTTAATGGCTTACTATACAGTCTTGATTATTGTATCTTGCAGTACATTATGAAATCAAGAAGGGTGATTCTTCCAACTTCATTCTTCTTTTTGAAGACAGTTCCAGCTACTCTGAGTCCCTTGCATTTACATATGAATTTTAGCATGAGCTTATCAATTTTCTTGTCAGCTTGCAACAAAGCAAACTGAGATTTTGATAGGAATTTTGTTGAATCTGAAGATAAATTTGGAGAATATTTACATCTTAATGATTTTAAATCTTTTGAATGGATGAAGATACCATGTCTTTCCATTTATTTAGGTCTTTAATAAAACCTTGTTTTGTAGTTTTTAGAGCATAAGTTTTGGAGTATTATAAAAATGTATGGTAACTTTTATTATGTTTGATGCGCTTATAAATGTAAATCTAATGTTTTGATTATGGCTTGCTACTGTAAATAAATGTATTTAATTTTTATATTGATTTTGTACCCTGAAATTTGTTGAACTCATTTCTGATTTCTAATAGCTTTCTAGAAGATTGCTTAGGATTTTTTGCCTGTAAAATTATGTAACATACAAATATAGTTTTACTTCTTTTTCAATTTGAATGTTTTAATTACATTTTCTTGTCTAATTACCATGTCTAGAACTGCCAGAAAAATATTGAATAAAAATGTTGAAAGCAGACATTCTTGTCTATTCACAATACTGAGGAAAACAGTATTACAATTTACAGCGCCATTTATAATTTTGGCTGTAGGGTTTTTGTAGATGTTCATCATCATGTTTAGGAAATTCTATTACTGGTTTGTCGAGTGCCTTTATTGTGAAGGAATGTTGGATTTTATAAAATGCTTTTTTTACATTGTCTTAGTCCATTTTCTGTTGCTATAACATAATACCATCGATTTGGTAATTTATAAAGACAAAAACTGTATTCCTTACAATTCTGAAGGTTGAGAACTCCAAGGTTGAGGGGCCACATCTGGAAGGTTTCATTTGGTAAGAGAAAAAGGATGAGTGTCAGCTTTCTTCCTCTTGTTAAAAAGCCTTCAGTCCCACTATAGGGATCCAAAACCGATTACCTTGTCTAATCCTAATTACCTCTCTAAGGTCCCATCCTCTAATCAACATATGAATTGGGGGATCACGTTTCAAAACATGAAATGTGAGGTACACATTCTAGCCACAGCATGTATTTGAGATGATCATGAGGCTTTGTCTTTTCTTCTGTTGTATGGTATATTACATGAGTTGATTTTCTGATGTTAAACTAACCTTGCATTACTGAAATAAATCCCACTTGGTCTGGTGTGTAATCCTTTGTACATATTGCTGAAATCAGTTTGCTAGTATTTTTTTGAGGGATTTTGTGCTCACATTCACAAGAAATATTGGTCTATAATTTTCCTCTCTTGTCATGCGTTTGTAGTTATTGGTGTCCTAATGTCTTCTATTCCTCTGAGGGTCTGTTTATTTTTACTTACTGTTCTTCTCTCTCTTCCTCAGATTACATAATCTTTGCTGACCTACCTTTAACCTTGTTAATCTTTCTCTTGACAGCTCAAATATTCTGTAGGGACCCTCTATTCAATTTTCATTTCAGTTATTGTGCCTTTAACTGTAGAATTTCCATTTTCTTTTCTTAAAAATAGTTTCTATGTCTTTATAGATATTATATATTTGCTGAGACATTGCCATCATACTTTACTTCTTTAGGTAGGTTTCCCTTTTTTTTTTTTTTTTTAACATGTTTACAATGATCGCATTGAAGTCTTTGTTAAATCTAATATCCAGGCCATCTTATAGATAATTTCTTTTCCCTGCTATGTATTTCTGGTGTTTAAATTATATTTTTCTATACTTTTTGTGTGCATATCTCTTAAATTTTTTGTGGAGGCTGAACATTTAAAATGATATATTGTAGCAAGATTGGATACTTACTCTTATCCAGCCACTCTGGCCAATGTTGTTACTTGCTTATTTATTTGTTTAGTTACTTGGCCAGTCTATTTTAGTAATGTCTATTTCTCTTACATTGTGAAACTTCTGATGTTACTTCTTAGCCATATGTATATTTATCCTGGGAGCATCCCTAATCACTAAATTGAGATTTTGACTTTGTTGATTTTATACCTACCAGTTAAACTCCACTAATTACCCATTGATTTCTCTGTTGTTTTCAACAGTGTCCTAGAGTTTAAATTGCTCCATAGTCTGATCTAAATCTCCTGGTCTAAACCTCAGGAGAGCTCTTAGCTTTCTCTTTCCTTGGTTCTCTCTGGTAAATAAACTGGCCTATGGTTTAGTTTGTTGCTCTCATAAAGCTACCATCTTCCTAATTGCTCATTACTCCATATTCATTGTTTTTGAGAAATTTGAATTTTCCCACACTCTATTTCAAATAAGGTTAGTTCTTTGGCAAGAGCTTTGGAGCTGTTTGTTTTTGTGGACTGCCTCTCCTCTTAGTAAAAAATCTCTGAGCAACTCTTGGCCCACACCTCCTGGGGAGATATTGTAATCCTTGAGTTAAACCTGCGGGGAGGAGATCTCTGTGTTCCTTGCTGGGCATTCCCAGAGTTAAATTTTGGTCATGCTGAGTTGGGAGTTGGAGGGAAGAAGTGGGTCATAGTTCAAGTACAACAGACTTTTGCTGTTCTTATTAAGTTTTAGCAAATTTCCTTGAACAAATGTTTCTTCATTTGCTGTGTGCCCCATGACAACCTCCAGAGACTTTAAGTGATTGTTTCTGAATACTTTTTTTTACCAGTTTTGCTTATTTTACTGGGAGGGAGTCTTTAGAGCTTCTTGTCTTGCCATTCTGGAAATGTATTTGTGTTTCCAGTCAAATCTATTACCTAGTGTTTTAATTGAGTGTTTGTAAATTATTGTTGAGCTTTAGAAGTTCTTTGCATATTCTGGATAAAAATCCTTTGTCATATATCTGATCTGAGAATATTTCTACCAATCTATGGCTTGTCTTTTCATTCTCTTAACAGAATATGATTTTTAATTTTGATAATCAGTTTATCAATTATTTTATTGATCATGGTTTTTGGCGATTTTTGTATCAGAAGCCTCATCAATCAAGATCATGCAGGTTATCAGGTTTTCTTCTAGATGTTTCATAGTTTTACATTGTATAAATTTTTTAACGAGATGTGAGGATATGTGTCAAGACTTATTTTATTTTACATGTGAAGGTCCAATTGCTTCAGCACCATTCATTGAAATGATAAAACTTTGAATGACCTTGGTACTCTTTTTTTTTTTTTTGAGACAGAGTTTCGCTCTTGTTGCCCAGACTGGAGCGCAATGGCACGGTCTCAGCTCACTGAAACTTCTGCCTCCCGGGTAGAAGCGATTCTCCTGCCTCAGCCTCCGGAGTAGCTGGGATTACAGGTGCTTGCCACCACGCCCAGCTAAATTTTTTGCATTTTTAGTAGAGACAGGGTTTCACCTTGTTGGCCAATCTGGTTTCAAACTCCTGACCTCAAGTGATCCACCCACCTTGGCTTCTCAAAGTGCTGGGATTACAGGCGTGAGCCACCGCACCCAGACACCTTTGTACTTTTTCATGTCAGTTAACTTTATTAGTGTATTTGTTTCTGAGGTCTGTATTATATACCACTGATGTATGTTTCTATCCTTTCCCAATGTCATACCATTTAAAATTCCTAGTAAGTTTGTAGAAAGTCTTGAAAGTGGATAATGCGAATCCTTTTAATGGATTTTTCTATATCACATTAATTTTGTCTACTCTAATACCTTTGTTTTTCCAAATACATTTTAAAATCAGTTTGTTGATATCTATGAAATACTTGCTGTGATTTTGATTGGTGTTGCTTTGACTATATAGATCAAATTGGGGATACATGACATTTTAACAATATTGAATCTTAATAGAAGAAAATAATATATTTCTCCACGTATTTAGATATTCATTATTTTTTTCCATCGGTGTTTTGTAGTTTTTAGCATACAGATTATGCATGAATTTGGTTAAGTTTATATATAAGTGATTAATTTTTTTGTTGCTACTACATATTTCCTTCAAATTCCAAATGTTTATTGCTGATATATAGGAACATGATTAACTTTTATGTGCTTATATACTGAGATCTTGCTGAACTTATTCATTTGTTCTAAGAACTTTTGGGAATGTAGATTTGCTTAGATTTTTAAATGTGATTTCTAGATTGTGTGATTGGTGATATTCCTATATAGAATGTAAAGTTTAAAAATTGTTTTTGTTTTTAAATCAGAGTGATACAAACTGAGGGGTAATTGGGTGTGAGGTACCCTTTGGGATATGCATGTAGACATTTTCAAAGCACATTGAATATCTTGGTCTAGAACTCATTAAGGACAAGAGATTGGGATGACAGTTTATGGACCAATCAACATAGAGATGCTAATTAAAGTCATGGGCATGAGTGAGACCATCTACAGTGTGTAAAGGGTATTAGAAAAAGTCAGAAATAAATACTGTTGAAGAGAATGTATATAGTTTTCTGTCATTTTTTTTCTTTTATTTATATAACTGCTTAATGTTGGAAAAGGGATAGCAGAACAGAATTACTCTCTATTGTCTTTCAGTATCACCTCCTGGTAATAAGAAAATATGCAGAAAAGAACACAGCAGGCCAGAGATTGCTATCCTGAGGAAGGCCTCCTTACAAGGTTGGCCCAGCTGGCATTCCAGAACTTGGATTTGGGAGTGTTTCCACCATTTCCTGGTAAGAATGGTAAGAATAACTCATTGTACCTAAACTGGTTGTACAAACAATGTGCTTTAAGTTGAATACCTGATTTCCATCTGGGAATCTGGAATTTTGGCACATGCTAGGCAGAGGGTGCCTATATGACCAACCCTCAACAAAAACTCTGGACATGGAGTCTCTAATTAGATCCTCTGATAGACAACAGTTCACACATGTTGTCATATCTTGTTGCTAATGTAATCGAGTGAATCCTGTGTGACTCCCCTGGGAAAGGATTCATGGAAGCTTGCTCCTGGTTACTGGATTTACTGGTTACTGCTTCTGGATTTACCTCATGAGTCTTTTCTATTGCTCATTTTGCTTTTTATCCTGTGATGTAACAAATCATAGCCACGAGTATGACTATATGCTAAGTCCTGTGAGTTGAATTATGAAACTCAGGAGAGAAGGGATTGGGAGGCCCAAGTTATAGGAGGCTTTTATCATTTAATTACCATTTATATATACATGCTACATATAATTTTCCTTAGTGGCTTTTAGAATTTTTACCTTATACTTGGTTCTACAATTTTGTTATGCTGTGCCTACATATGACTTTTTTTCTTAATTGACCTTATCACTTGATGTAACATTTCAGTTGGAGGACACATGAGTCTTTTGACTGCTGGCTATGTCTCTGCCAGTCTCTTTTTCAATATTCCTTCTCTGCTATTTTAATAGATGGATTCCAGAGCTTCTGTGCCATTTATGTGTTACATAATTTCTATCTGTTTTACTACCTCTTTATCTCTGTGTGCTGTATTCTGAAAGATTTCCATCATTCTTTCTTAATTTGCTAATTCATTTTTTTTAATACTTCAAGTTTTGGTGTACATGTGCGGAATGTGCAAGTTTGTTACATATATTTACGTGCCATGGTGGATTGCTGCATCCATCAACCTGTCATCTACATTAGGAATTTCTCCTAATGCTATCCTCACCTAGCTGCCCACCCCCCAACAGGCCCCTGTGTGTGATGTTACCCTCTCTGTGTCCATGTGTTCTCATTGTTCAACTCCCACTTATGAGTGAGAACATGCGGTGTTTGGTTGTCTGTTTCTGTGTTAGTTTGCTGAGAATGGTGGTTTCCAGCTTCATCCATGTCCCTGCAAAGGGCATGAACTCATCCTTTTTAATAGTTGCATAGTATTCCATGTTCTATATGTGCCACATTTTCTTTATCCAGTTTATCGTTGATGGACATTTGGGTTGGTTTCAAGTCTTTGCTATTGTGAATAGTGCTGTAATATATGTGTCTGTGTCTTTATAGTAAAATGATTTATAATCCTTTGGATATATACCCACTAATGGGATTGCTGGGTCAAATGGTGTTTCCGGTTTTAGATCCTTGAGGAATCGCCACACTGTCTTCCACAGTAGTTGAACTATTTAACACTCCCACCAACAGTGTAAAAGCGTTCCTATTTCTCCACATCCTCTCCAGTATCTGTTGTTTACTGACTTTTTAATGATTGCCATTCTAACTGGCATGAGATGGTATCTTGTTGTGGTTTTGATTTGCATTTCTCTAATGACCAGTGATGATGAACTTTTTTCATGTTTGTTGACTGCATAAATGTCTTCTTTTGAGAAGTTTCTGTTCATATCCTTTGCCCACTTTTAATAGGGTTGTTTTTTTCTTGTAAATTTGTTGACGTTCCTTGTAGATTCCAGATATTAGTCCTTTGTCAGATTGATAGATTTCAAAAATTTTCTCCCATTCTGTAGCTTGCTTGTTCATACTGATGATAGTTTCTTTTGCTCTGCAGAAGCGCTTTAGTTTAATTAGATCCCATTTGTCAATTTTGGCTTTTGTTGCCATTGCTTTTGTTGTTTTAGTCATAAAGTCTTTGTGCATGCCTATGTCCTGAATGGTATTGCCTAGGTTTTCTTCTAGGGTTTTTATGTTTTTAGGTCTCACGTTTAAGTCTTTAATCCATCTTGAGTTAATTTTTGTGCAAGGTGTAAGGAAGGGGTCCAGTTTCAGTTTTCTGCATATGGCTACCCAGTTTTCCCAAAACCATGTATTAAATAGGGAATCATTTTTCCTCATTGCTTGTTTTTTCAGGTTTGTCAAAGATCAGATTGTTGTAGATGTGCAGCGTTACTCCTGAGGCCTCCCTTCTGTTCCATTGGTCTATATATCTGTTTTGGTACAAGCAACATGCTGTTTTGGTTATTATAGTCTTGTAGTATACTTTGAAGTAAGGTAGTGTGATGCCTCCAGCTTTGTTCTTTTTGCTTAGGATTGTCTTGGCTATACGGACTCTTTTTTGGTTCCATATGAAATTTAAAGTTGATTTTTCTAATTCTGTGAAGAAAGTCAATGGTAGCTTGATGGGGATAGCACTGAGTCTATAGATTACTTTGGGCAATATGGCCATTTTCACAATATTGCGTCTTCCTATCCATGAGCTTGGAATGTTTTTCCATTTGTTTGTGTCCTCTCTTATTTCCTTGAGTAGTGTTTTGTAGTTCTCCTTGAAGAAGCCTTCACATCTCTTGTAAATTGTGTTCCTAGGTATTTTATTCTCTTCGTAGCCATTGTGAATGGGAGTTCACTCATGATTTGGCTCTCTGTTTGTCTATTATTGGTGTATAGGAATGCTTGTGATTTTTGCACATTGATTTTGTATCCTGAGACTTTACTGAAATTTGAAGTTGCTTATCAGCTTAAGGAGATTTGGGGCTGATAGGATGGTGTTTTCTAAATATATAATCATGTCATCTGCAAGCAGAGACAATTTGACTTCCTCTCTTCCTATTTGAATACTGTTTATTTCTTTCTCTTGACCGATGGCCCTGGCCAGAACTTACAATACCGTGTTGAATAGGAGTGGTGAGAGATGGCATCCTTGTCTTGTGCCGGTTTTCAAAGAGAATGCTTCCAGCTTTTGCCCATTCAGTGTGATATTGGCTCTGGGTTTGTTATAAATAGTTCTTATTATTTTGAGATACGTTCCATCAATACCTAGTTTATTGAGAGTTTTTAGCATGAAGGAGTGTTAAATTATATCAAAGGCCTTTTCTGCATCTATTGAGATAATCATGTGGTTTTTGTCTTTGGTTCTGTTTATGTGATGGATTACATTTATTGATTTGCATATGTTGAACCAGCCTTTCATCCTAGGGATGAAGCCAACTGATCATAGTGGATAAGCTTTTTGATGTGCTGCTGGATTTGGTCTGCTAGTATTTTATTAGGAATTTTCATATCGATGTTCATCGGGGATATTGGCCTGAAATTTTCTTTTTTTGTTGTGTCTCTGCCAGGTTTTGCTATCAGGATGATGCTGACCTCATAAAATGAGTTAGGGAGGAGTGGCTCTTTTTCTATTGTTTGGGATAGTTTCAGAAGGAATGGTACCAGGTCCTCTTTATACCTCTGGTAGAATTCAGCTGTGAATCCATCTAGTTCTGCACTTTTTTTGGTTGGTAGGCTATTAATTACTGTCTTAATTTTAGAACTTGTTATTGGTCTATTCAGGGATTTGATTTCTTCCTGGTTTAGTCTTGGGAGGGTGTATGTGTCCAGGAATTTATCAATTTCTTCTAGATTTTCTAGTTTATTTGTGTAGAGGTGTTTATAGTATTCTCTGATGGTAGTTTGTATTTCTGTGGGATCAGTGGTGATATCCCCTTTGTCATTTATTATTGTGTCTATTTGATTCTTCTCTCTTTTCTTCTTTAATAGTCTGGCTAGTGGTCTATATATTTTGTTAATCTTTTCAAAAAACCAGCTCCTGGATTCATTGACTTTTTTGAGGGTTTTTGTGTGTGTGTGTGTGTCTCTATCTCCTTCAGTTCTGCTTTAATCTTAGTTATTTCTTGTCTTCTGCTAGCTTTTGAAATTGTTTGCTCTTGTTTCTCTAGTTCTTTTAATTGTGATGTTAATTTTAATCTTTCCTGCTTTCTTCTGTGGGCATTTAGTGCTATAAATTTCCCTCTAAACACTGCTTTAGCTGTGTCCCAGAGATTCTGGTATGCTGTGTCCCAGATATTCTGGATAATTGTGTCATTGTTCTCATTGGTTTCAAAGAACTTATTTATTTCTGCCTTTATTTTGTTATTTACCCAGCAGTCATTCAGGAGCAGGTTGTTCAGTTTCCATGTGGTTGTGCAGTTTTGAGTGAGTTTTTTAATCCTGAGTTCTAATTTGATTGCACTGTGGTCTGAGAGATTGTTTGTTATTATTTCCGTTCTTTTGCATTTGCTGAGGAGTGTTTTACTTCCAATTATGTGGTCAATTTTAGAATAAGTGCAATGTGGTACTAAGAATGATGTATATTCTGTTGATTTGGGGTAATGAGTTCTGTAGATGTTTATTAGGTCCTCTTGGTCCAGAGCTGAGTTCCAGTCCTGAATATCATTGTTATTTTCTGTCTTGTTGATCTGTCTAATATTGACAGTGGGATGTTAAAGTCTCCCACTATTATTGTGTGGGAATCTAAGTCTCTTTGTAGGTTTTATTCAGTTGTGCCCAGATATGTTTGGCTCTGTGTCCCCACCCACATCTCATCTCAAATTGTAACCCCCACTTGTTGAGGGAGGGATCTGGTGGGAAGTGATTGAATCATGAGGGTAGTTTCCCCCATGCTGTTCCCATGAGATCTGATGGTTTAAAAGTGTGGCATAGCCCTACTTGCTCTCTCTCTCCCCTGCTGCCATGTAAGACGTGCCTTGATTCCCTTTTACCTTCTGCCATGATTGTAAGTTTCCCCAGGACCCTCCAGTCATGCAGAACGGTGAGTCAATTAAACTTCTTTTCTTCATAAATTACCTAGTCTCAGGTAGTTCTTTATAGCAGTATGAAAATGGAATAATAGATGGCCCATCTACTATTTGGTCACATCTACAGACTTTTAAAGTAAAAATGACTATGTCTTTTATTAACTAAGACTCTTACTTTTTTCTATATCCTTACTTTACTGCATAGTTTCTTATTTCTGGTACATGGGTGCTATTCCTTCCTTTCTATATTTGAGGATTATTATGTTAAAGTTCAGTGGATCTATTAAGTTATTCTTCAAGTATATCTTCTCTTCTTTGGAAATAGCATTCCTCATATGTTTTGTAATTGTTTCTGTGAGTTCATCTTCTGTGGGAATTACTATAAATGAGAATGTTTTCATCTTGAGATGTGGAGGCCTCTCTGGGTAGTGTTTTGCTCTTGCTTCTTCTTGGCCTCATTAGGCTTATTTTGCTTTTAAGCAGGTTTGTTTTTATGTGACCATCATGAATTCAGGCTCAGCACCCTCAAAATGCAAATTTGGGTTTCTAGTTTATGGAATTTTTCTTCCTACAGTCCAGGTTTGTAACTTGATCCAGCAGTAACTTTTAGCCCCAGCCTGATGTCAGATATACAATCCCACTTCTGCATCCCTGCTATGTAGACTGTAGTTTTTGCTTCTTCTTTGTAACTGCATTAGAAACCCAAGCACCTTGGCCTCTGCCTAATCCTGATATTCCAAAGCCATTCAGATTGATTTATTCCTTTTGAGAATTCCTTTTCTGATTCTGGCACTTAGAAATTTATTTCCCTTTATTAATTTATTTGTATGTTATCAAACATTTTAATTAGTTTTGAGTACGGGGGAAATTAGAATGTGTATTCTATGCTTAATCAACAATCTGGACTCAAGTTCAGAATGTATGTGCTTATGACATGGATTACATAGATATTTGTACCATAAAACATAATATTATGTGCAAATTTACCAATATACAGAATGAATCTTCATAAAAACTAACTGAGTTAATCAGCATTACAATTTTGAGTATAAGTCATTTAGAATAAAGTTAACTTCAATCTCTCTGTCAGCTCTTCCACCCACACTGCTCTAGATAATGCTATAATATTAACAATGCTGGGTTGTCAGTGGAAATTGTTTTTTCTGCATAATTATTTACTGTGGTTTCAGTAGTCTGAGACTTTGCTTTTGGAGAAGTTTATAGCTTTGAACTATTTCTCTACCTTTTGTTCATCTTTCCTATAGGTGGCTGTGCAAGAAGAGCATTTGTTGTAAGATTTTTCTCCTAGTACCATCATTTTTCATGGCCTTGTGTCACTTGGCACATAACACGGGAACTAGTGAATGCTCCAATGTTTTAACTGTCAGTCACCATGAACTACTTTATGAAACGGGCTTAACAGCTCATAAACTGAAAGCAATCCTGTTTACTGCCATCTCTAGGTTCATAGATTGTTTGTAGCCTGCTACTGTTCTAGCAACACTTAGGGGCAAAGCACCTAAAGTACTTTATGTATTTCTTGATGTTTCTTAAGAAGAGCCGATTTTGTGAGCATCCTTGAATTTTTTTCATCTAATATAATAGGATTAGACCTTGAGGTGACTATGTCAGAACTACTGACAGCTTTCTACAACATGCAGTGCATGACTATATCTACTATATCTAGAAGTTTTTGGAGGAGGAGAAATAGTCCTACAGAAACATTATTTGAAGATGGATAAATGGATTCACTATACTTTTTTTTAAGCCTGTCGCTGTAGGTTAATTGTCGCCTTCTTTTCTTTGTCTTATTGGCCTGTCAGCACTTTTGTCTTAGTCTTGAATTGCTTTACTCTCTGCTGAAGGTAGATGTATATTCTGAAAATAAACTTGAATCTATTAAAGTGGCTAACATATAGTGATGGCCCTGTTTTGTAAATTGAGTTCAGATATAGGCTATCTATCTGTTTGGCAGCAAGAGAAGTACCTTTTGGTCTGAATTTTACTGTTTGAGATGTTAGAGTTGCTTTCTAAGGTGGATAGGGGTCAGGGTAGTATCAGATTCACACATTACTGTCTTTACTGAATTTATATGAACGACCTCCTTTGAAGATTGAAGAATCCAACACAAGTATGCATAAGGCTCCTCTCAACCAGACAATACTATTTTCACCCCTTTTTCATTTTAAGAGATGTTATTGGCTTTTAATATATACGATTTTTTAAAAAAACTCTCAGAAAAGCTATACAATTGTAAGAGAATATTGACAATCATGAACACATAGAAGATAATTTGGTTACAAAGTTTGCAAGATAAAAAATTTATGATTTTTCTCTTCATGTCTAAGATCATTTGGTTATGTTCCTAATAAAACTCTGCCTGTGGAAATCACCGGCATTAGTATTTAATATTACAGCACCCTTGTGAGAAAGATAAGTATTATTGTCCCTTTCTTACAGAAACAAAGAAGGAAATGACTCCCGTGGCAACATTATCTGTAGTAGACATGAGTATTAACGTTGTGAAATGTTCAATTTCTGTTCCTAAACTATAATTACTGCCACATAGGTAGGGCAAAAACTAGCTAAGCAACCACCAGCATCAAGGGAAATAATCACATATAATGTAAGTGTTATATATCTACATATATATATATATATTCTTAATTTTTGATTAGATTTCAAATTCAGCTACCATCTTTTACATATTTGAAGAATATTTGGAGTTAATATATCATTCCTATACTTACATCAATGGAAAAGATTTTCATCTTATAAACAAGTCCCCTTATGGAAAAAAATAACCTGTTTCTTTTATAAGGTGGTAACCATTCTCTGAATTTACCCCATAGCAGCTGGACATTTTAAAGGATTCCTGGGACTTAAAACTCAGTATTCAATTGATTTCAATTTCCTGTAATTATCCTGTGGACTTTATCTCTAATGAATTCTGTGCCCCAAACATCTTAAGTAAAGTGGCTAACATATGGCACAGTCAGTAAGCGGATGATTAAGGGCACACATCCAGATCTGCATAAGCATGTTTCTCTTTGCCTGCTTGCCTTCACCTCTCTCTCCTTCCCTCCCTCCCTTCCATTCTTCCTCCCTGCCTCCCTCCCTGGCTCCTTCCTTCCTTCCTCCCTCTCTTCCCCCTTCCTTCCTTCCTCCCTTTCTTCCTCCCTCCCTACCCCCTCCCTCCCTCCCTCACTTCCACCTCCCTCCCTCCCTTCCTCCTTCCTTCCTTCCTTCCTTCCTTCCTTCCTTCCTTCCTTCCTTCTTTCCTTCTTTCCTTCTTTCTTTTCTTCTTTCTTTAAATTTCTTAAACTTAAATTTGTGAGTTATCTGGAGAAGCTCTAGTAGACTTTATTTATTTTTTATTTATTTTTAATTTTTTAAAATTATACTTTAAGTTCTAGGGTACATGTGCACAATGTGCAGGTTTGTTACATATGTATACTTGTGCCATGTTGGTGTGCTGCACCCATCAACTCGTCAGCACCCATCAACTCGTCGTTTACATCAGGTATAACTCCCAATGCCATCCCTCCCCCCAACCCTCCCCATAATAGGCTCCGGTGTGTGATGTTCCCCTTCCCGAGTCCAGGTGATCTAATTGTTCAATTCCTACCTATGAGTGAGAACATGTGGTGGTTGGTTTTCTGTTCTTGCGATAGTTTGCTGAGAATGATGGTTCCCAGCTGCATCCATGTCCCTACAAAGGACACAAACTCATCCTTTTTTATGGCTGCATAGTATTCCATGGTGTATATGTGCCACATAAAGAGAGGTTTACTGTCATTACTCCTACAGGAAATAACTCTTGCTAAAATGATGAGGTACCTCCATATTAGACAACATATGTGGATACTGATTTGCTATTCTAGTAACTTCTAGGTCTCAGTTGGCCAAGGTCCACCACATACTGGCTAAATGTGTTTCGGTTGTTTCATTTCAATGAAAAGATATCAAACATTTGACTTTCTAGTTTTTTTAAAAAAGTTCCAAGAGTTTATCTATCAAAGTTTGCTCAAGCCTGTAATCCCAGCACTTTGGGAGGCCGAGACGGGCGGATCACGAGGTCAGGAGATTGAGACCATCCTGGCGAACCCGGTGAAACCCCGTCTCTACTAAAAAATGCAAAACACTAGCCGGGCGAGGTGGCGGGTGCCTGTAGTCCCAGCTACTCGGGAGGCTGAGGCAGGAGAATGGCGTAAACCCGGGAGGCGGAGCTTGCAGTGAGCTGAGATCCGGCCACTGCACTCCAGCCTGGGTGACAGAGCGAGACCCCGTCTCAAAAAAAAAAAAAAAAAAAAAGAAAGAATGGAAATGTTTAGGGAAATAGGTCTTATGAAGTTTTCCAGCCTATTTTTTAAACATACCCAAATATATTTAAATAAATAGCATATGCAAACTTTGTGAGCCCATTGTGTGAGTAAGCACACACAGATTTAAAACTGCCTGGATAAATCTGTTTATGGGACAGCATTAATACTATGTTAAGAAGCTTTAAAGAAATAAGGTATCAGTTTCTCTAACGCATTTTTCCCAGTATCCACAAAAGTTGCTCTCAAAGAAACTTATCTACTTGAACTATCACAAATAAATTCTCCTCTAAGATTAAAATTCAGATGTTTAAAAAAAATGATAGAAGGGAAAGAACAAATTCCCCGCAGTGGAAAACCTAGAGTCTTCCTCCTTATGATGAATACCATTTTGCATGGAATATGACCACATTATAGACTTTGCTGATTAAAGACAATCTCATAATTACCTTTCTGTTTATCTTCCCATTTGTGCCAATGTACATTTTTAGAGGTATACAACTTTATATTTAATTTTTCTATGTATGTGCATATCTTATGTCTGCTTTTGAATGACAAGATTCTGATGTTAGGAGATGGCATAATTTTGGCTCTTTGCCACAATCTGCACCAGGAATCTTTAATTCAATTGGTGCTCAATTATTTTATTTTATTTTTTTGCTATTCAATTTAACATTGATCTTAAGCAGTGCTGTGATTTCCATTGTCAACATCATTATTTAAGTAACATTCATGTGCCGCTGTGCTGTGAAGGTTTCTCAGGAGTTGCATATGAATGTTCTCATTTAATTTTCAAAGCAACCTGGTGAACTAAGCCTTCCAAAATTAACACACTTGGCCATATTCCATTGGCTAATCTGGAATGCTCTATGCATGTGCCATCTGCAAATGTAGTGAAAATATTCTGCCAAACCAACCAGATCATTGATGTTTTTATTTTATAACTTGATAATATATTTTCACATAAGCAAGTAAGATGCACAATTGTTTATAAAACTATGGAGGCAAAATAATATTATATAATACAGAGGATTTTTATATTTCCATGTTTGATCACAAATATCCTGCAAAAGAAAAAACAAGTTAATGAAAATATTAATAATTATGATACACCTCTGAAAATCACACAGATATGGGTGTCTCAGATTTCTTAACAAGACCTTTAAATACTAAGAAAAATCTGTTTAGTTTTAACTATGCAAACAATGACTCACATATACTAAGTATAGCTTCCAGCCCCCAAATATGTGTATATAATTTGTTAATTACCCAAATATATGAATTATATGACCATTTTTAAATAGAAGGCAATATGTTAACTATACACACTCCTTTGTGAAATTTGTAAACAATAGCGTTACAAAAATACATATTTTATTTAATTTAAATCATTATATACTAACTGGATTTTTAATTGTGCTCTGTCATAAGAGTAAGTTTATATGTGTGTAATTTAAAAATCTCATCATTTTGTAAAATACAGACAACTATAGATAAGTACTGTTAACATTTTGATACATTTTGATTCTATCTCACATGAGTGTGTGTGTGTGTATATATATGTACACATACATGTATACATACATATATTTATAACATAAGTAATTGTGGTTATTTTTTAATATACTTTGTTTTTTAGGGACGTTTTATGTTTAAAGAAAATTTGAGCAGAAGGTATAGAAATTTCCTCTATACTCTCTGCACCTGTTATGTACAGCCTCTCCCACTATCACCATCCTGCACAAAAGTGGTACATTTGTTACAGTCCATGAACTTCCACTGACATATCGTTATCACCCAAAGTTCATAGTTTACATGAGGGGTCACCCTGGCATATTCTTTGGGTTTTGACAAATGTATAACGACATGTATGCACCATTTCAGTGTTCTAAAGATGAGTTTCCTGCCCTAAATATCTGTGCTTTGCCTATTCATCCCTCCCTTCCCCTCTACCCTCTGGAAGCCAGTGATCCTTTCACTGTCTTTGTAGTTATTTAATGTTAACATTATGTGGATAATTTAGTTTATAAACACATTCCATATCATTAAAAATGTCAAATTATAGTTTTATACAATTATATAATATTGTTTTGAGATATTATTCCCATATTTTTTTGCCATACAGTTTTTACCATTCTCATATTGTTGGATATTTACTTATGTTCTTTTTATTGCTATTATAAATAGTTCTCTTTGGAAAAATTTTGTTCATCAATTTTTGAAAAATATTATGTTTCTCTTAGCATACAGCACAAATGTTGAAGGCCATATTTTCCTATTGCTGAGACCAAAAAGGTTGATTTCATCCACTACTCCTCCATTTCTCTACTCCCTTAATTCAGACATGTCATCAAGCCTGTCAGCTCTAACTAAAATCTATACCGGAATCCAATCATTTTTACCACATTCATGTGGTAAATTACATTTGAGAGGGCAAATAAACTGACACTTGAATAAGAATTATTTTTTAAATAAAAAAATTAACTTGAAAATTAAATTTTAAAAACTCATATATACTAGTGTTGATATAAAATACCAAGAAATATATTTAACAAAACATGTGAAAGATTACTCTATTGACAGTGTTGTATTGATAAAGAAATTGATTTAAAAAATCAATAAAACAGAATAGAGAGTTCAGAAATAGATCCGCAGAAATATGGCCATACATTTAATTTTTGACACAGTTGCAAAATAAATTCTATGGAAAAAAGTATTTTCAACAAATAATGTTAGCACAATTGGTAATCCATATATAAAAACGTAAGTCTCATATAAACCTCACATCTTGTGCAAAAATTGAATCAAAATTGATCAAGATCTATATGTAAAATATGAAACTATAAAACATTTAGAAGAAACTCTTCCTAATCTGAATTTAGGTGAAGACTTCTTATATATTTAAGGCACAATTTATCAACCAAAAATATTATACATTGAATTAATTGAAATTTAAAATAATTTGAACTATTAAAATATATTACCCTGCTTCCTTCTGAATTTCACCTAATACTTACCACCATTGTTTTATAGATTCCTTAGGATTTTCTATACAATCAACATGCTCTCTGAAAATAGTGATATTCATGCTTATTAAATTTTTTTTGACATTGCTATGAATAAGATTTCCTAAACAATATTGAACAGAAGTGACAAGGGTAGGTATCCTTTTTCGAATCAAACTGTGGGGGTAGGGGGGAAAGTTATATAATATTTTTAAACTACCAAATTTAAGTTGCTATAAACATGAAGTAGTCTATTTTATCTACAAGACTCTATGTTAGCCTCATGGTAATCACAAAGAAAGAAATTATAGCAGATAAACAAATAAGAAAGAGAAAACAAAGCTTAGCATCACAGAAAACCAACAAAACACAGAGGCAAACAAAAAGAGAGAAAGAAAGGAACAAACCTTCTATAAAACAACCAGAAAACAATTAATAAAATGACAGAAGTAAGTCTGTATTTATCAATAATAACTTTGAATAAATATAGATTACACTTTCTAATTAAAAGTTATAGAGTGAGGCTGGACGCTGTGGCTCCTGCCTGTAATCCCAGCACTTTGGGAAGCCGAGGTGGGTGGATCACCTGAGGTCAGGAGTTTGAGACCAGCCTGGCCAATGTGATGAAACCCTGTCTCTACTAAAAATAATAAATAAATAAACAATTAGCATGGAGTGGTGGTGGGTGCCTATAATCCCAGCTACTTGGGAGGCTGGGGCTGGAGAATCGCTTGAACGTGGGAGGCGGAGGTTGCAGTGAGCTGAGATCAGGCCATTGCATTCCAGCCTGGGTGACAAGAGCAGAACTCCATCTCAAAAAAAAAAAAAAAAAAAAAAAAAAAGGACAGAGAGTGGCTGGATGGATGAAAAGTGAGCCTAATTATATGTTGACTATAAGAAACCTACCTCATGATTAAAAACAAAAACAAACAAAATTTAAAAATGAAATTGAAGGAATGGGAAAAGATATTCCCTGCAAGCAGAAACCAAAAGTGAGCAGAAGTAGCCATAATTATATGTAAACCTGACAAATACATGAAAATTAAACAACATGCTTCTAAATAACCAATGGGTCAATGAATAAATTCAAAGGAAAATTTAAAAATCCCTTCAGACAAATGAGAATAGAAAACATCACATTAAACCCTATGAATCATAGGAAAAGCAATTCTAAAAAGGAAGCTCACAGCACTAAATGCTTACATAAAAAAAGTAGGAATGATTTTAAACAAAAACTAACCATGCTATTTAAGGAACTAGAAAAACAACAACAAACTAAACCCAAAATTAGCAGAAGGAAAGAAATGTTAAAAGATATTCCCTGCAAAGAGAAACCAAAAGTGAGCAGAAGTATAGAGTGGCTGGATGGATTAAAAAATGAGGCCTAACTATACAATGAATGTAAGAAACCCACTTCACCATTGAAAACAAAACAAACAAAACAAAAAATGAAATGGAAGGAATGGGAAAAGATACTGTTTGCAAATGGAGACCAAAAGTGAGAAGTAGCCATAATTATAAGAGGTAAAATAGACTTTAAGTAAAAAACTGCAAAAAGAGGCAAAGAAAAACATTATATAAAGATAAAGGGATCAATTAAACTAAAGGATATAACAATTATATATACACCAACACTGGAATATGCAAATATATAAAGCAAGTATTTTTAGATCTAAAGGAAATGATAGATTGCAATATAATAACACCAGAGAACTTCAACACTCCACTCTCAACAATGGACAGGTCATGTAAACAGAAAATCAACAACAAACCATGAGACTTAAGCTACATCATAAACCAAATTAGTCTTAGAAATTTGGAGAACGTTCTATCCAACAGATGCAGAATACACATTCTTCTCAACTTCACATGGAACATTCTCCAGGATAGATCATACGGTAGGCCACAAAACAACTCTTAACAAACTTAAGAAGATACAGTTCATAGTATCAAGTATCTTTTCAAACCACAGTGGTATAAAACTAGAAATTAACAACAGTAAAAATTTTGGAAACCTGACAAATACATGAAAATTAAACAACATGCCCCTAAATAACCAATGGGTCAATGAATAAATTCAAAGGAAAATTTAAAAATCCCTTGAGACAAGTGAGAATAGAAAACATCACACCAAAATGTATGAATCATAGCAAAAGCAATTCTAAGAAGGAAGTTCATAGCACTAAATGCTTACATCAAAAAATAAGAACGATTTTAAACAAAAAATTAACCGTGCTCCTTAAGGAACTAGAAAACAAGAACAAAATAACCCAAAATTAGCAGAAGGAAAGAATAAATATCTGAGCAGAAATAAAAGAAATATATACTAAAAAAAGAAATAAGAGACAAATAAAACAGAATTGATTTTCCAAAAGATAAACAAAATTAACAAACCGTTAGCTAGACTAACCAAGAAAAAAAGACTCAAATAAATAAAATAAGACATGTAAAACGAGACATTATAACTGATGTCACAGAAAAATAAAGAATCATAAGAGATTATTATGAATAAGCACATGCCAACAAATTTGAGAACATAAACAGATAAATTCCTAGACAAACACGACCTACCATTAAATTATGAAGAAATAGAAAATCGAATCAGATCAAGAACAAGTAAGGAAACTGAATCAGTAATAAGTCTTCCATCCATCCATCTATCCATCTATCCATGTATCCATCCATCCATCCATCCATCCATCCATCCATCCATCCATCAATAATAAAAACCCAGAACCTGATGGCTTCCCTTGCTGAATTCTAGCAAACATTTAAACAGCTAATACCAAAGTTCTTCAAATTATTACAGAAAATTGAGCAGGAATGAGTGTTTCCAAACTTATTTTATAAGGCCAGCATTGTTACCCTGATTCCAAAGCCAGAAAAAGTTTTCAATGAAAACTACCGACTAATATCCCTGATGAACAAAGAGATGCAAAATTCTCAACAAAATACAAGCAAACCAAATCAACAACACATCAAAAAGATCATTCACTATAATCATGCGGGACTTATCCAAGCAACATATGAAAATCAGCAAATGTGAAAACTCACATTGACAAAAATAAAAAGCATTTCAATAGATGCAGAAAATCCATTTGACAAAATTCAATATCCCTTCCTGATGAAAATACTCAAGAAATTAGGCACAGAAGATATGTATCTCAACACAAGGAAGGCCATATATGATAAACCCACAGCTTTCCTCCTCTTTGCTGAAAACTTTTCTGCTAAGATAAGGAATAAGACAAAAATGCCCACTTTCACCACTCCTATTCGATAGACAAGAAATTCTAGACAGAAGAATTAGGCAACAGAGAGAAATGAAAGGCATCCAAATTTGAAAGGAGGAAATCTGTCTCTGTTTGCTGAAAACATGATCTTACATATAGAAAATCCTAAAAACCCCAACAAAAAATTGTTTGTGATAATACATAAACTAAGTAAGTCTGCAATATACAGAATAGACATGAAAATTTCACTAGGGTTTCCATACATTAATAGTAAACTCTTCCTTAAAAAATTAAGAAAACAATTCCATTTACAATAGCCACACACAAAAAATAAGATATCTAGGAATAGGTCGGGCGCAGTGGCTCACGCCTGTAATCCCAGCACTTTGAGAGGCTGAGGCTGGGCAGATCACGAGGTCAGGAGATCAAGACCATCCTGGCTAACACGGTGAAACCCTGTCTGTACTAAAAATACAAAAAATTAGCTGGGCGTGGTGGCAACCCCCTGTAGTCCCAGCTACTCTGGAGGCTGAGGCAGGAGAATGGAGTGAATCTGGGAGGCAGAGCTTGCAGTGAGCCGAGATCTCGCCACTGCGCTCCAGCCTAGAGCGAGACTCTCTCTTAAAAAAAAAAAAAAGAAAAAAGAAAAAAAGAAAAAAACCCTAGGAATGAACTTAACGAGATGAAATATCCCTAGACTGAAAATTATAAAACATTGAGGAAAGAAACTGAAGACACAAATAAATGGTAAGATATTCTGTGTTCATGGATTGGAAGAATTAACATTGTTAAAATGGCTATACTACCCAAAGTGATCTACAGATATAATGCAGTCCCTATCAAAATACCAATGACATTCTTCACAGAAATAGAAAACACAATTCTAAAATTTGTTTGGAACCACAAAGGACCCTGAGTAGCCAAAGCAATACTGAACAAAAAGAAAACAGCTGGTGGTATCATACTACCTAACTTTAAAATATATTACAAAACTGTAGTAACCAAAATAGCATGGTTTTGGCATAAAAACAAACAGACAAAAAGAACAGAATAGAGAACTCAAAAATAAATTCATGCACCTATATCCAACTAAGTTTCAACAGAGGTGCCAAAAACACACATTGGGGAAGAGACAGTCTCTTCAATGAATGTTCCTTGGAAAATGGAATATTCGCATGCACAAAAACGAGACAAAACCTTCACCTCTCAATATATATAAAAATCAACTCAAAATGATTAAGGACTTAAATGTAAAACCCAAAGCTATGAAAACATAGCATAAACACTTTATGACATTGGCCTAGGTAATAACTTTTAAATTAAATCTTAAAAGCTCAGGCATCAAAGAAAAAATAGACAAACAGGACTGCATCAAAATAAAAAACCTTTGCACTGCAAAAAAAGACAGCAACAAAGTGAAGGGACAACCTGCAGAGTGGGAGAAAGTATTTGCAAACTATACATTCAACAAAAGGTTAATATCCAGAATGTACAGGGAACATAGGAGCAACAATAAAAACAACAACAACAACACGCAAATGACTCATTTTAAAATGAGCCAAAGACATCTACAGACATTTCTCAAAATAAGACATTCAAATGGCCATATGAAAAAAGTGCTTGACACATTAATTTTCAGGGAAATGCAAATCAAAACCACAATTAAATCCACCTCACTTCAGTTAGAATGGCTATAATAATAGTAAAAAAGGAAACAAGTGTCAGTGAGGATGTGGTGAAAAGGCAACACTTATACACTGTTGGTGGGATTGTAAATTGGCACAGCCATTATGGAAAGAAGTGTGGAGGTTCTTCAAAAAATGAAAAATATCGCTACCATAGGATCCAGCAATCTCATTGTTGGGCATATATCTAAAGGAAATATAATCTGTATGTCAAATAAATATCAGCACTCCCATGTTTATTGTAGCACTATTTACAATACCCAAAGTATGGGATCAACCCATGTTCAACAATGGATGAATGGATACAGAAAATATGGCATACACACACACACACACAAAAAAAATACATATAGCAATATATGTATATAAACATATATACATACAATATGTATATATACTATATATACATACAACAAAGTACTATTCAGCCATAAAACATTAAGTCCTGTCATTTGTAATAACATGGATGAATCTGGAGGACATTATGTTAAGGGAATTAAGCCAGGTACAAAAAACAAATACTGCATGAGCTAATGCAAACATGGAATCTAAAGGGGAAAAAACAGTTGATATAGAAGTAGAGAGTAGGACAGTGTTTACCAGAGACAGAGGATGGATAGAGAGAGGGGAGGATGGAATGAGATTGATCAAAGGGTACAAAGTAGCAATTAGATTGGAGGAATAAAACCTGGTGTTTTATTGCACAGTCAGGTGAAGACGGTAACCAGTAAGGCACTGTATATTACAAAATAGGTGGAAGAAGAGAGGCTATTGAATATCCTCACCACAAAGAAATGACAAGTGCATGAGGTGATCATCAAGCTAAATTCCTGATCTGATCATCATACAACATACATATGTATTGAAAAATCAAATTTTACCCCATAAATGTGTACCATTACAGTGTATCAATAAAAAATAATCATTACAACTGAAGTTGTATAGTGATTTCATAATGTACTCTTTACTCTTTTATATTTTTTCCCCTTGGAATTATTTAGCAGAGCTTGGAGAAGTCTGAGCGCTGTTTTAAATGTCTATTTCTCCTTGTCATGTGACCATTCATTAAAATTGGTCTTTAAAATTAGAAAGGCTCAATGTGCATATCTTGATTATAACTGTATAAATAACGTATACTTTACCATATTGACTCAGTAAGGGTCATAAGTAAGATTATTGTATTTTTATTTGTAAGGTATTTTTCTTCAAATAAGTTATTTCTTTTGATTGAGATTTAACCTATTCTGATTGTAAAACCTTTAATGTATATGATTTTTAAAAACATTTCTGAAACAAACAAACAGAAAGTTTCACTGATTTTAGAAACCCTGATGGTTTTAAACTGTGTAGCTCATTTCTTTGTTCAATATAACAAAGGAAACTTCTTAGGCTTTCTGACTGCACTGTTCTGGTTTGTGCCAGGTTACTATTGCCTTTTTCAAAAAAGAAAAATGTTCAGCACTGTGACTCTGACTGCTTATTCAAAGACTAGAACCTTGAAAAGGGTATTGAGATGGCCTCATAGCTAAATTTCCATTATTTTTATGGTTTTGGGAATCTGGTTTTCAAAAGTTCATCATTTAAAATATTTTTGACAGAGAACAGCATTAGCTGTGTGGGAAAGGAGTTGTAGAATATTTTCTATCCTGTGCAAATAGATTAGTTAATCAACACTGCCTTTCATATTTTCGGTCACGTACAGCATGAAGAGATTTCCAGTAAGCCAATAAAAATGTGGAATGCTTAGAGAAAAAAGGATGGAGTTAAACACCATACCTTCCGTCTTAGTGGCCAAGATTATAAGGAGAACCTGAAAGATGATTCCCTTCTTGCCTCTCTCCCCTTCTTCATCTGCCTCCCTTTCTCCTTCCCTCCCTTCTTTTCTCCTTTTCTTTCTTTCTTCCTTCCTTCCTCCTTTCATTACTCCCTTTCATCCTTTATTTTTATTTTTCTTTTTTTCTCTTATTCTCTTTTTCTGTTTGTTTCTTTCCTTCTTTCTTTCTGTTTTCATTTTAAGGTGCAAAGAATCGCATAAGAGCCGTGAGAAATGAAGTTAGTGCCTGTTGTTTAAAATAACAACAGATGCCATCTATGTGCACACAAAATATAAAATATAAGACAGATTACATAATATATTCTAACAATATACATAATAAATAATGTGTAATATACTTAATCTTATTTCTCAGTATTAAAATGTTTTCTATTTTTTTGTATCATAAATAATAAGCAAATTTAATTATACACAAATCTTGGCCAAGTTTTTGACTATTTCCTTCAATTATATTTTTAAAAGTAAATTTACTAACAGTATGAACAATATTTTAAAAGATCATGTGTTTATTGCTGTTACATAAAAACTATTGATGTATGGTACTTATTTTATTTTGAAGCAGGCTTCTTTATGACACTGCAATCATTTCAAGGTTTTTTTTTCCAATTATTTCTCTTATCGTAGAAATGCCCAGTTATCTTCCACAACTTGCATGCCAGAATGCTGGCAGTTAGGTTTATACCCTCTGTTCAGGAGGTAGGTAGATTGCAGCCTAGGGAGTTTGAGAAGCCAAAGAACAAAAAAGCTAAAGTTACCAATATCCAAGTTTTCCCTAGTAAAATAGCCGTGCCAGCTGACCTGCAATGAGGTTCTTAGTTGACAATGACCATTCATTGGTGCAGAACTACTAATCAGATTTTAGATATTATGCCTTTAAATACAAATAGTCAGGAATCATGAGACCCAAGACAGAGACCAAAACAGATATACAGGAAAATACATATTTAGTGAAAGACCATAGAGTCAGAAAACCAAATGGTAAGTATATCAGAGGTATCAGAGAAAATGGAGGGAACAAAATAAAAATAATACTTCAAATTTTCAATTGAAGTGTGTGCATTTCTGTATTAAACAAAAGTATATTCAATGGAAAAAAATGACTCATACTGAATCATAACACCAAGAAATATCAAAACACTATAGTAAATGAAACAATCTCCACAGCTTATTGGGGAAAAACCCACACCAAAACTAAAAGGCTACATACAAAAAAATCAGTAGTAGTTCAGAGATTTATGGATATCTCTTCTGTGACAACAAAAGCCAAAAGATAATGGAGCAAGACATTAACTTTTTTTTAAAAGATATTCTTTTATTTTAAAATTTTTAAAAATTGAATTTTATATACCTACTAATAATTATGTATCAGGTAGACCAAAGACATTTTCAGATATGTAAGTTCTCAAAAAATTTACCATCCATGTATCCTTCCTTAGAAACCAACAGTAAGTAAGTCAAGAAAGAAAAATATGATGGGATCTAGAAAGCAATGGCTCCAACTTAAAAAAAAAAATGAAGCCCAAGAAGACAGTGGAAGAGCTGTGCCCCAGGTGTAGAGGGCAGGTCATAAAACTCCATCTCTGAGACAAGGCAACACTAGGACCCTAAGGTATTAATATTTGTATGTATTGAGAGAATATGTAGATAATGCTGGGTGAGCTTGGGGCTGAATTAGTAGGAAACAGAACACCAAAATGTAAAAAACAAGATAAATATTACCTTCAATAAGATAAAAAAAACTTGTATTGCCTATAAAGTAACCATGATCTAATATACAGCTTATCTAGGAATACTGTTTACATGATCATAATAATCTAAGGACAGAATTTTTGTCTAACTAAAAGTATGATAAACACATATTGAGAGGCCAGGTGGATCGAGATGTATTTCGGAGGTGAAAATGATTTTGGAGAAATACAAATTTTTATCGTTGAAGGTAGAGATGAGTGGTGTTTGACAGATAGCTAAATTCTTATTTTCCCCACTGGGAAATTGATTAATAATTCTTAGAAAATTTCTTATAAATTAGGTATTAGACATATTGAACTTAATGAGGTCAAAGGGTTAAAAGTTGTTGCCTCTGGGAAACAGAAACTGCAAAAGGGCCCATAATTTCATGGAACCTTACAGAATTACTTATTTCCTTAATCTCTGTAAAAGAATCTCTTCGCTCAAATCAAGAGTTAATTTTTTAAAAAATCTATATGAATAAATATTTAATTACTAAAATTCTAAACTTTATACAGGGAAAATTGTGGCAAAATGTTTTTTCATCCAAATAACACATGGCACATGCAAAAACAGAAGCAAAAACAAAAAGACAACAACAAAAATCCTTAGTGGAGTATAATTCTAAAATAAACTGTTCCACAGAATTTCTATGCCTTATATTAGCTGCTAAGTTGTATCGACCCTATTATACTGGGTGTCTTACCAAGCAGTCATATGTTTTTGAATAATTAATTATTGCTTACTGTGGTGATACATCATTAGCATAAGAAAATGGCATCTTCAGAGAGCCAGAGAATCTTTAGCCAGACAGAGACTTTGGCAAATAAATACTGTGTGTATGTAGACTCCAGTACAAAATAGAATCATGAATAATTTTAGGGAAACTTACAGATCTTAAGAATTGGATAGCAGGTGCTTTTGTTTCAATCTCAAGTAGCAGTTTGTTAATGACATATCACATAATCAGATTTTCTATCCATGGATTTATTGGCTGCAATAGTTACTAATATGACAAATATATTATTCTACAATGAGGAATGCCAACACTGAAGCACAGATGGTTTCCTCTAGCAAGTGAAAATTTGAAGCATCAGATTTATCATGAAACAGACATAACTATTTAGAACAACAGCACTTTGGCCATAAAGGAAAGAACAATAGGCACAGTTGTAATTAATAGCAACTGTAGCTTTATATTTCTGTTCACATTTAAGGGAACATTAATAATATAATTTTTTAAAAGGGAGACTTTTTAAAGTTCTATGTCAAGAATTTAACCTCTTTATTGAACTGCAATTGTCTTAGTTTGATTATATTTGCATTTTATTCTTATTGTTTGCTGGCATTTAGCAATGTGGTGTGTGGTGTGTGTGTGTGTGTGTGTGTGTGTGTGTGTGTGTGTGTGTGTGTGTGATAGAGAGAGACAGAGAGAGAGAGACAGAGAACAAAGCTAATTTCTTTCTATACCTATACTTATCTAAGAAAATGCCAGCAGGAAAGTTTGACAACATCACCTGTGGGAAATAGCAAAAAGAGCATTGTAGGTACTATCAACGTCTTGTGGGGATTGGTGGTGGGTAGCAAAAATCAATTATGTTCTTCACAAATAAATCCAGGAGGAAGGAAGACAGTGTGTTAGTGGCTTTAACTAGGAATCACCCATAGAGTTAGTAGAACCCAGGCATGACCTGGTTGTGGAACACAATCGAAAGCAAAAAATAAAAGGTTGGGCACATGAGTATCAATCCTTGCACAAGTGAAACAAAATTGTCCCAGAACTAAGCTTGTTTTTAAGCCGTTCTTTATTTTTTTTCCATTGCCCATATTAATTGCCATAAGTCAGTTTTAAGGCAGACTTGCATCCCAAAGTACTTGCAAAACTGGCTTATGGGATGTCAAGATTTAGTGTCAACAGGATAATGGCTGTAATTTTAGTAGAAAGGATCTTATGCTCTTTTTTTTAGACTTGCTTTTATGATATAACTCTCAGTTCCAAATCTCACTCTTTCCTATGAAAGAATTCAAATGAAAATTCAAATAGAAGAGAGAGATTTGGATAACAACTATAGAAAGTTAAGTAGAATGGAAAAAAATCCAAGTTTGATGTTATGTGTATAAGGGTGTGCTGATGGCCTGTGAGAAAAGCAGTGGTTAAAATTCTGTTTGATGAAAACACTGCTTGTATGCTTTAGTTGAGTAGTTGCTATCATTTCATGAATATCTATATCTATACATTGATCTCTTAATCTATTGATATAACTATAAATATAGGTAGATAGTTATCTCCCTGATATTTAGAAATACAAGGTTAGTATATTATGCCAATGTTGAAGATAGGACAATGAAACAAGGAGTATGTTACAGACTTGATGTGGAAAAAAAAAAAAAAAACGAGGAGGGATAGACAGAAAGAGAGACTATAGCCAGTTGAAACATGTTGGATGTTGGAACAGAACCTGACAGAGGAGAGGAAGAGTGGATGGATCCTATATATTTCAAAGGTAGAAATGCCTTTGGGAGACTTGTACTCACATATAAGTATGTGTTACACAAAAATTTTTCCCTTGACTTGAATGATTTTTCTCTTATTCCCTTGCCTCATAATCTCTGTTGCTTTCTTTCCTGGGCATTATAGGTTCTAGGATTTTTTTTGTAACATCAGAATGGTAGAAATATCCAAATGACATTCTTTGGTGGCAGCAGTGCTGTAATTATTGCCTTTATGACATCTTTGGCTTATAATTTGCCTTGCTTACCAAAATGTTAAGTTTTCTTCTATATGCTGCAATATTTATGTGAAAGGTATTTGTCTCTAAATTAAAAAACCCTTACTGATTGTATCTGTTCATTTTCTGTCTGGGATGGACAAAGTTTCAATTGTATTTGACAACTTAAGAGCAGTTAAATCAGCAGCTATATATTTAACTTTGGATTATAATTGAAATAAAACAAACAAAAATATACGAAATGCTAAATTTGATTAGCTTTGATATATTTATGCAACCGTGAGATTATTATCAATATCAAGATAATAAACATTTCTATTATCCCTGAAGTCTCCTTCTGTCCTTTTCTGATTCATCCCTCCCACCACCCCCAACCAAAGCAACAGTTAACCTGTCATCTGTTACAATTGAGTTTACATTTTCTAGAACTTTATTATATTAATGCACATAGTATTTTTGGCCCAACATTTTCCTTTACATTAATAATTTTGAGAATCATCCACATTGCTGCATATAATGTTAGTTACTTTATGTTATCACCTAGGAAGTGTTTTATTTAACAAATATGCTCCAATTTGTTTGTTCATTCATCTATTGATAAGCATATAAGTTGTTTCAAATATGGGACTATTGCAAATAAAGTTCCAATAAGCATTTATGTAAAAGTCTTTGTATAGACATATATTTTCAATGATGTATGGTCAGTGCTGAGTGAGAAGCTATATGACAGTGATATGGTAGGTAAAACATTAACTTTGTTAAGAAACTGCCAAGCTGTTTCCCAAAGTGATTACACCATTTTACATTCCCGTCAGCACAGCATGCGAGTTCTAGTAGCTCCAAATCTTCACCAACACTTGGTATGGTAAGATTTTTATTTTGATCCATTCTTACAGGTATGTAATAAAATTTAATTTTCATTTATTTGGTGAATAACATTGAATGTATTTTCATGTACTTATCAGGCATTCATATATATTCTTTTGCATTAATTTTTATTGGATTTTTGTTTTCTTATTATTGGATTGTAAGAATTCTTCATATATTCTAGATACAAGGCTTTTGTCTAAAATATGTGTTTTGAATGTTTTCTCACAATTTGTAGTTTGCCCTTTCATTTTTACAATGATATCTAGAAATACATCTAATTGAGGAGGTAAAAGATCTCTACAAAAAGAACTACAGAACACTGCTAAAAGAAATCATAGATGATTACACAAAGAAATGGATAAACATTTCATGTTCATGGACTGCAAGAATCAGTGTCTCTAAAATGGCCAAAGCAATCTATAGATTCAACACTATTCCTATCAAACTACCAATATAATTTTTCATAGAATTGGAAAAAATTATTCTAAATATCATATACAACCAAAAAAGAACAAAAATAGTCAAATAAATCCTAAGCAAAACAACAAATAAGAAAAGTCAAAGGCATTCCATTAGCCAAATGAAACTACACTGTAAGGCTACAGGAACCCAAACAGCATGATACCGGTATAAAAACAGACACATAGACCAAGGGAACAGAATAGAAAACCCAGAAATAAAGCCACACACCTATAGCTATCTAATCCTCAACAAAGTTGGCCAAGATAAGCAATAGAGAAAGGATGCCCTGTTAAATAAATGGTGCTGGAGTAGCTGACTAGCTATATGCAGAAGAATGAAACTGGACCCCCATCTTTCACCATATACAATAATTAACACAAGATGAGTTAAAGATTTAAATTATAGAGTAAAATTCTTAAAGCTATAAGAATCCTAGCAGAAAACCTAGGAAACACCATGCTGGACATTGGCCTTGGGAAAGAATTTATGACTAAGCCCTCATAAGTAATTGCAACAAAAATGAAAATTGACAAGTGGGACCTAATTAAATAAAAAAGCTTCTGCACAGCAAAAGAGACTATCAACATAGTAAACATACAACTTACAGAATTGGAAAAATATTTTCAAAATATGCATCTGACAAAAGGTCTAATTTCTAGAATCTATAAGGAACTTAAACAACTGAACAAGAAAAAACAAATAATCCCATTAAAAAATGAGGAAGAAACATGAGCAGACACTTCTCAAAAGAAGACATGCAAGCAGCCAACAAACATATGAAAAAAATGCTCATCATCTCCAATCATCAGAGAAATGCAAATCAAAACCACAGTGATATACCATCTCACGCCAGTCAGGATGGCTACTATTAAAAAGTCAAAAAACAATAGATGTTGGCGAGGATGCAGAGAAAAGGGAATGCTTATGCACTGTTGGGGGAAATTTAAATAAGTTAAGCCACTATGGAAAACAATTTGGAGATTTCTCAAATAACTTAGAACTATTATTCAACCCAGCAATCCCATTTTGGGTACATATCTAAAAGAACACAAATAGCTCTACCAAAAAGACACATGCAACCCCATGCTCATCGTAGCATAATCCACAATAGCAAAGACATGGAATCAACCTAGATGCCCATCAATGGCAGGCTGAATAAACAAAATATGGTTCATATACACCATGAAATATTACCCAACCATAAAGAAGAATGAAATCACATCCTATGTAGCAACATGGATGCAACTGGAAGCCATTGTCCTAAGCAAATTAAGTCAAGAACAGAAAACAAAATACCACATGTTGTCACTTTTAAGTGGGAGCTAAACATCAGGTACTCATGAACATAAAGATGGCAAAAACAGACACTGAAGACTATGAGAGGGGGAAAGAAGGGAGGGGGACAAGGGTTGAAAAACTCACCATTGGGTACTATACTCAGTAACTGGGTGATAAGATCATTCATACTCCAAACCTCAATATCACAGATATATCCAGGTAATGAACCTGCACATGTACCCTATGAATTTAAAATAAAAGTTGATAAAGAAAAGAATGATATATTTGAAAGGGCAAAACTTGTTGTATTGATGGGGCAGTTACAAATTTTCTCTTTTTAACCCAAATGTGATACATATATGCCTATGTTCTATTTAAGAGAACTGTAACTTTGCCAACATCACAAGTATTTTCTCCTTTGCTTTATCATATTTAATTATTGTATTAGTCAGTTCTCATGCTGCTGATGAAGACATATACCTGAGACTGGGTGATTTCTACAGAAAAAGAGGTTTAGCGGATTTATAGTTCCACATGGTTGAGGAGACCTCACCATGATGGTGGAAGGCAAGGAGAAGCAAGTTATGTCTTACATGGATGTCAACAGGCAAAAGAGAGAGCTCGTGCAGAGAGACTCCCATTTTTAAAACCAGCAGATCTCATGAGACTTATTCACTATCATGAGAAGAGCACGGGAAAGGCCTGCCCCCATAATTCAGTTACCAGGTTCCTGCCATGACACATGGGAATTGTGGGCATTACATCAAGATGAGATTTGGGTGGGAACACAGCCAAACCATATTATTCCATCCCCGATCCCTTATAAATCTCATGTCCTCACATTTCAAAATCAATCATGCCTTCCTAACAGTCTCCCAAAGTCTTAACTCATTTCAGCATTAACTCAAAAGTCCACAGTCCAAAGTCTCATCTGAGGGAAGGCAAGTCCCTTTGGCTTATGAGCCTGTAAAGTCAAAACCAAGTTAGCTACTTACTAGATACAGTGGGGGTACAGGCATTGGGTAAATACAGCCATTCCAAATGGGAGAAATTGGCCATAACAAAGTGTCTACAGGCCCCATGCAAGTCCAAAATCCATCAAGGCAGTCAAATCTTAAAACTCCAAAATGATATCCTTTGATTCTATGTCTCACATCCAGGCCATGCTGATGTAAGAGGTGGGTTCCCATGGTCTTGGACAGCCTCATCCCTGTGGCTTTGCAGGTTATAGCCTCCCTCTCAGCTGCTTTCGTGAGTTGGCATTGAGTGTCTGCAGATTTTTCAACTGCACGGTGCAATCTATCATTCTGGGTGGATCTATCATTCTGGGGTCTGGAGAACAGTGGCCCTTTTCTCACAGATCCACTAGGTGGTGCCCCAGTAGGGATTCTGTGTGGGACCTCCAACCCCACTTTTCCCTTCCGCACCACCTTAGCAGAGGTTCTCCATGGGAGTCCTGCCACTGAAGCAAACTTCTTCCTGGGTATCCAGACATTTCCAAATATCCTTGGAAATCTAGAGAAAAAGAGAAAGAGAGAGAGACAGAGAGAGAGAGAGAGAGATGGAAATCTAGAGAGAGAGAGAGAGAGAGAGAAAGGAAGGAAGGAAAGAAGGAAGGAAGGAAGGAAAGAAGAAAGAAGGAAAGAAAGGAAGAAAGAAAGAAAGAGAAAGAAAGAAAGAAAGAAAGAGAAAGAAGGAAGGAAGGGAGGGGAAAGAAGGAAGGAAAAGAAAGAGAAAAGAAAGGAAGGGAAGGGACAAAAGAAAAGAAAAGGAAAATTATAGAATAACCCTCATAAGCCAAAAAAGTTGGAACTAAAAGTTTCAGAACAGTTAGCAAATTAAATCCAATGGTATAGAAAAATTGATAATTCATCATGACAAAATATCTTCTATCCCTGGAATAGAAGCCTACCCAAGAAGAAATAAATACCATAAATAGCACCATATCTATTGGAGATATCAAATTTGTGGCTAAATGCACTCTTACAAAGAAAATTGGAGGCCCAGATGGATTGCCCTCACCAGGAACTGAATCTGCTGGCACTTTGACTTTGGACTTCCCAAGACTCTGGAATTGTGAGAAGTAGTGTGCATAAAGACAATAGCATCTCTGTCTTACTCCTGAACCGTTGAATCTATCCATTTTCTAGTTTCTTCACTGGCGTAGGTTTTGGTATATCCCATTTTGCTAGACAGTCTCTAAGTTGACCGCTAGTAATCCCTACCTTCTGGTATTTAGGCCATTGTGTATTCCTCTTGAGTGGGGAGTGAGCCGATTTATTCACTTAT
This sequence comes from Macaca nemestrina, assembly GCF_043159975.1. Classification (NCBI taxonomy): domain Eukaryota; kingdom Metazoa; phylum Chordata; class Mammalia; order Primates; family Cercopithecidae; genus Macaca; species Macaca nemestrina. The sequence continues at coordinate 62,161,681 of NC_092135.1, read as the reverse complement.
AAATAGAGTATGCCAAAATGATGGGACGTCCACCTCTGAGTTGAGGTTTTAAAAAGACTGTTGCTTCAGTCTTTTTTAGCAAATGAGTACACTCTTTCATTTGCTCTGGGGGAAGTCAGCTACCATGTCACGAGGCAGCCCTGTGGACAGGTACTCATGAGTGAGCTTTGAAGTAGATCTGTGGTCAGTCAAGAGTTAGGTGAATAAACTTGGAAGCAGTTTCTCTTAGGCGTTTCAACATCAGTGTGAGTGCATTTGGAAATGGAACCTCCTATGGTGGAAGTTTGAGATGCCTACAAGCCTGGCCAACATCTTAATTGCAGCCTTGTGAAAGACTGATGCAGAACCACCCAGTTAATCTGCATTCACATTTCCGATTCAAGGAAACTATGAGATAGTTAATGTTAGTTGTTTTAAACTGCCAAGTCTTGGGGTAATATGTTATGCAATAATAATAACTAACACATACATTTACCTACTCTTTTTAAAAAAATCCTGCTCTTCCCAGCTTGCTAAACGTTTCTAAATTCGCCATTTCAGAAAAATCGTATTTTAAAAACTAATGTGGTAAAATTTACTGAAATATTTGGATGTTAAGACATCCTTGCATTTCTCTGCATGATCATGACATATTCTAGTTAGCTAATATTTTCTTTAGAAGTTTTACTTGCCTGTTTATACGTGAAAGCACTCGTGATTTTGCTCACTTGCATTGTTTTAACATTACAGTATCCCATAAATACGTTGGTTAATTTTCGGTCCCTTTTCATTTTCTTAAAAAAGAAAAAAGTTTATGAGACAAATGAAGTATTCATCGAAAGTTTGGTTGAATTGACATGTAAAGCCATGTAGACCTAGATTTTTGAAGAAAGGGAGATTTTGACTAAAATTAAAATTTTTATAATATTTAGTAGTGATTTATTTTATCTTTCGTCAACTTTGGCATTTTGTGTTTTCCTAGGAATAGATGCATTTCACATGGGCTTTCAAATTTTGTAAGATAGTTGTTCTAATACTTTATTAAAACCTTTTTTGTGTCTTATTTACCCCTTCTATTCTGCGTTGTGTTTTTTTATCTTTCCTCTTTTTTTTTGATCAAGCCTTCCAATTTCTTTTTTACTAATATTTTCAAAAAATGGTTCTGTTTTTGTTCATTTTTCTATTTTTATTGTCAGTTATAAATATTTTTCCTTTATCTCTCTCTCTCTGTCTTTTTTTTTTTTTTTTTTTGAGACAGAGTCTTGCTCTGTTGCCTAGGCTGGTGTGCAGTGGTGGGATCTTGGCTCACTACAACCTCCACATCCCAGGTTCAAGCGATTCTTCTGGGCCAGCCTCCTGAGTAGCTGGAATTACAAACACCCACCACCACAACTGGCTAATTTTTGTATTTTCCCTAGAGATAGGGTTTCACCATGTTGGCCAGGCTGGTCTCAAACTACTGACCTCCACCAGCCTTGGTGTCCCAAAGTGCTGGGATTAAAGGCATGAGCCACAGTGCCTGGCCCCTGATCTTTATTATTTCTTTTATTTGTTTCTTTAGGCATTGCTATTTATAATCTCTTTCATCAAACATTTAGTTTTTTTATATTTAGTTATCCTTATTTCCTGATATATGGATTTAAACTATAAATTCCCTAAGTGCTACTTCGGTTCTGTCCCACATATTTTGATATGCACTGCTTCTATTGTCACTGTGTTGTAAAATATTTCTTTACTACTCCAATCAGTTCTTTTGAACCCAAGGATTAATAGTATATAATTAATTTCTAAATATATAAGAAATTAGAATTATCTTTCTGTATTAATTTAAAAGTTTATTGCACTGTAGACAGTGAACAAATGCATCATATTTACCTTTGAGATTTGCTGCTGCTGCCTTCATGACTAGATATATGATCTATTTTTTGTTAATGTTCTGTAATGCTCAAAATCTATATGTATTCTTTGTGTGTGTAGAGTTACATATGTAATCTATTAACTCAAGCGTATTGTTATTTTCTGATCTTTGATTTTTTGCATTTAGTTTTGTCTAGTTGCTTTTATTGTTTCTGTGTGGAGTATGTTCAAATATCAAAGTACAGTAGTTTATTTTGTAGTTCTTTTAGTTGCTTGATATAACGCTATACAGTTACCTTTTTTTTTTCTTTTATTTTTATTTATTTATTTATTTTTGAGACAGAGTCTGTCTTTTGCCAAGCTGGAATGCAGTGCCGCGATCTTGGCTCACTGCAGTCTCCGCCTACCAGGTTCAAGCAATTCTCCTGCCTCAGCTTCCCGAGTAGCTGGGACTACAGGTGCGCACCACTATACCCAGTTAATTTTTGTATTTTTAGTATAGACGGGGTTTCACTGTGTTGACCAGGATGGTCTCCATCTCCTGACCTCATGATCCACCTGCCTCGGCCTCCCAAAGTGCTGGAATTACAGCCCTGAGTCACCAGGCCCGGCCTACCATTAACTATATATATGTTATAATGTTTGTAATGCTATGTATTATTTTTGTTGTTCTTTTTTTCAGATATAGCATCATTATCCTTTTCTTATATTGTTTTGCTCTAACTTTTGTTTTATCAGATATATTTTTTGATTGTTATTTGTCCAGTACATTTTTTCCATCTTTATTATATTTCAACTTTTTGGTTAAGTATGGGTATGGATTTAGAGTGTTTAAAAACTTTATTGAGGCTTTTTATATTGCTGAAACCTTTTAAACGAGCTCATATCTCTTATAAAGGTTATATAAACATTATTCTGATAAAAAATACATTCACTCAGCTCAGATATAAGTAAAAATAGTCCATTTAGAAATGAAAAGACCATAATATTGCAGAGCTAGGTGATTGTCTAGGTTTGTAGTTTTATACAGTAAATTATTTAAAGAATGTATCAAATTTCACTTGATTTCACAATGTGGAGGCTGAACTTGAATCTGATGTATTTCCCAGGTTTGTGAAAAGATATGCAGATGTGAGTGAGAACTTGGAGCTCCTTGAGCCACCTGCTTAGTCATGCTAGTGCAACTGTTGAAAATAAGGGCACTATTAAAAATTCCCCAGTGAGCCATACCACGGAGTACTACCAGCTGGTAGTTTTCCTGTCATATAACTATGGTTCCGTGCCAGCTGCATTGAGGCAGGGCATGAAAAGCAAGATTAAATCCTAGAAACCAGTAATTACGTTCATGTGCTATGCTAGGTGACTGAGCTCTTTAAATGTAAAGGTTACAACTTGGAAGAAGATAGAAAAGAACCCGGAATAGAGTGTAAAAGCAAATATTTGGTAGATTCTTTTTTCTTCTCATGATTGGTTTTAATTGGATTTTTAACAAGTGTATATTAAAGGGAGCAAATTATTCCTATTTCAGGCTGCCAGTGTAAGCTAGTATAGATATGTTTTCTGTGAATTATGATAGTTGTATTTCCATTTTCCTTTGTTTAAGCACTGTTTAGATGTATTTTGATGTTTTTAGAGTATGATGTGTTATTTTGAAAATATATATTTGAATGCAGCTTCTCCCTTGTGAATCAATAGTAATAAGTTAAATCAGAAAACACTGTTTCTCTTTATAGCTTGGCCATTCTGGGGCAAGTTACAGGCACTTATTTTGATGTTTTACTTTCAAGTTGTCTAAGCAAATTGGAAATAGTGCATTGAAGGCACTTTCACATGTGATATCTGTTAAATGTCATTTACAATTTATGTATTCTTACACAGAATTTTCCTTTCTATCTTTGAAGACTGATAAATAAAATCTCTCCCCTGCTACTCATTTTTTTCCTGTTTGGCAAAGGGAATATTGAAATATATCTTTTAATACTGTAGATAAACAAGGCTATTATTGTATTATTTTATTCATCAATTTCCATTGTATGTCTACATTTTCTAGCTGCCTCCTTCTTTACAATTACATTTAGTTTGGCAGTGAGATGTGTTTATTTTTAATCCAAGTAATTTCTCCTAAAAATAAAATGCCTCTTAACCCCCACCCCTGAAGGTAAGTGGTAAATTGTACAGTCATACTTTTTCATCTATGTATGAGGTATTTACATTAAATATGCATGCCATATATAATATATGCATAGCTGAAAGCAAAAACTGCCACAGTGTCAGAGAGGAATCATTTAAAGATTTTATTCCATAAAACATCTAAAACACTGTAAAGAATTAACTAATCCTGATGCAAAGCAACACAAATATGCAGTTGGCACAGCTTATTTTTGGAAGACAGGGTTTATATATATATGTATGTATTTAGATATGTGTGTGTATATATTATTTTTTCTCAGTAGATCCATATGTCTCATAATAAGCACACACTGCATGAGAGGAAAAGGAGACTAAATACATGCATACATGTAATTTTTATGCTACTGCAGTTGAATGTATTGGCTTCGTCACTTTAATTTTCTTACACCCTTGCTAATTCGTTCAATACCTTTACTCAGTATGGGTCAGCCTAAATATGGTAAGATAGGGGATAAAAAGATTTTTTTTAAATGGAAGAATTGCTCTGATCTGAGGTTCAGCTAATAAACCAGGATAAATCAGAGGCAGGGAGAGGATTGAAGATGTGAGTACATTTAATAAGAATGACCTCTCATATTTGTAAAGCTCTTAACAGATTTCACCCTCATCAGTAACCACTGATATTGTAGATCTCAGAGAGAGTATTTTCAGTGGTGGAACCCTGGTTAATAGGAATTAAGAGATGAGTGAATGGGTAAAAAATCAAGGCAGGGAAAAGACTCTTTTTCTGAGACATTTGCTATTAAAGGAACAATATAAAGAAAGATGACTGGAAGACCAAAAAAGGCACTTTGTTACATTATATTTTGATTCACTAGAATATATTTATGGGTAGAGGAGAAATGCATAAATGAGAAATCGAAGCATAAATATCAAGCTAGAGGAGAAAAGGATCGTGTTCTCTAATAGAGAGAGGGTAAAATGGGAAAAAGAATAAAGAATATGGAAAAATATTTTTAGTTTGGAATAAAAACACCGAGGATGTCAATTTTGTGAGATTCTGTAATTGTAGTGGCAGTGTTTCTCCAGTGAAAGAGAAGATTGAAAAAAATTTAGAACCTGCTAGAGCAGTTTGTAATTGATGTTGTAGGAAACAGCATAGAAATTAAATAAGGGTTGCTGAAAAGTGCAGTTAAGTACTCAACTGATACTGAAGTAAGTGGACACCGTTTAGTGAATTTCACAGCAATGCCTGGCAAAGAGGGAGCAGGAGCTTAGATGGTGTGTGGTATCACTTACTTAGGGTTGAAGAAAATGTGAAACCCAGAGAATGTAAAAATTGTGATGTTAAAACAAACTATTTGAATTTATATTTCATTTTGATTTTTAATCTCTGACAGGCAAGAATAAAAGTTTACAAGACTTAACCTCTGCAACCTGGCCACCCAGAGAAGGCATTGGCGCCCTACAAAGTTCTGTGGAAACCAGCTATCATCCAATGCTTTAGGCAACCAATTCTGGTCAGTGACAAGGCTGGGACCCCAGCCCCACATTGTGCCAGGGAAGGAGTTGGTGCTTTATCAGCTGTGAAGGTTGATAGTGTGCTTTCTATATAATGAAGTTTCCGTTACAAAGCTTGGATTCCAACTTCAGCACCCCACCATTGAAGGTATTGCTGTATCCTTATCTGTGAGGGCTAATAAACTATGGTTACGATGTCACACAACTTCAAGTGCATGACTGTTCTTCCATCCCATGACTGTGTCAGGAAAGAGGCTGGTTCTGCAAGGATAAGGTTGGAGTCAATATCTGGCCTGACATATTATTATTGTAACCTGTCTCTTCATCATGCCAGTGGAGGGTGGTTCTTCCCTGATCTTGCAGTCTAAAGGTTCCACAAAAGCCCAGGGCTTCTGTGATCCTCCCCAGAAGCCTGAGGTCTGGTCCTGAAAGATTTCTGTATTTTACCACAGCGTGAATGGGGCAAAGAGGCCTGAGCACCTGCTATGGATCCTACCTCCTTGAGTTTGCCCAGTGAATGCTGCTCTATCATTCTGGTATATGCGTGTGTGTTGTTTGGCCATTTTCCAATAATCTAAAAAGTCTAAAGACATCATCTCTAGCATGATGAATGGATCTTGGTGATTGGCTAACCAGAGATAGGGAGATAAATCAGGGCCGTGGGGGAATTGATTAGTTTTTACAATAAACAGGTGTCAATGTACTAGGGAAAACAGGAAATCAGTAGGTATAAAGTGGTGGGAGAAGCATAAGGACAGGAGCCTGTAGTCAGAGAGAATAATTTCATGATTTGAACTCATACATGTAAACATTAGTGTATTATATCCAGGTTTAAACTGAAGAGCTGGGAGAAGTAATGAGAAGGCAGCGTATTGCAAATGTGTTTTAAAAATTGTGTAAAACTTACTATGTTAAAATTCTAAGAAAAATTTCTTGTCCACAAAGTTATTTATGGTATATATTTCTGGCAGATATTTCTTCTTGGTATTTTTTTGTTTATTATTTCCGGATTCTATTTTTGATAGTATTCTAGTAAATGGGAAAATAGATGAGTTGATGAAGCAAACCAACCACATAGTCTTCTAGAATTGAGGAAATTACAGCTCATCCACTGGGCATTCAAAAAATATTGGTTATTACATTGTCGAGTTTAATTTCTTTATTGAATTACCTAGAAAAGATGTTCAGGGAAGTTCATCAAGACTTCATAACTTATGTTTGGGGCATAGACATTAGATACAATGGCACTATTAGTAGAAAACTATCTTGAATTAAGTTCTTTAGTGGTATTGGTTTTAATTTTGCTGGCAAAGTTGAGGCAAAATAAATAATATCATAAATATATGAAACTTGTTATTAAATAAGATTAAATATTGATATAGTAGATAGAATATTAATAAAACTATTGTTGGCATAATCATTAGTGATATAAATTGTCATAAAAGGCTCAATGAAAATCATTTTAAAAAATAAAAACATGTTAAGTACCTGAAGAGAAGATAATTATGTTTAGGATTTCTATGGTTTGCTCATTGTAAATAAAAGTTAAATCATATTGAGTATTTTCTCAGTTCAGGACCTAATGTTTGAAATTAGGTGCATCTTGAAATTGATGGTACTTTCATTTTAATAACATCCTTATTTACTTACACTATAATTCTAAATTTTTAGGATGCCCAGTTGGTTGTAGTGAAAATACCCTGTAAAATGTAATATTTTATATTTTACTTGTCACTTCAGTCTTAGAGTGATGTTGAATTGTCTGTAGAAATTAGCAAATGGAGATGATAGGATTATGGCCATTACAAATTTAAAGTAATAACACACTTTAACATTTACTCTCACTCTAAGACTTCAAACAGCAAGTGGATATAGTCAAGTTGAAGATTTTTCTCTGAAATTGTTTAAGTAGCAAGAAAACTGGCCGTCTAAATCACAAAATCAGCAAAACAAAAAGGTAAATGTGAATCTTTACTTCTCTCCCTAGATATGAATATCCCATGTGGATTTTCTGGGTTGTCTGGATTGCAGGTTGTTGTGTTGACAGAATTTAAAAGTTTCCTTCTAGATTGACTTAAATCAGAACAAAATATCAGGTTCAGCCCGTGTGAGTTATAGTTTGTAACATTAGGCAAACATCAGAGAATTTAGCTATGCTTTGGATTTGTTCACTTCTTATAGGTGTCTACATTGTGATAACTTATAGTTAATAATTGTCAAAAAGTTTGAAATTGCAATATTTTTACTCTTGGTGAGAAGGAGGGAAATATGAAGGATTTTTCATGTCTCTCAGATATATTGGCCTATTCTCCAAATGACAGGTTCCTGACTGATCAACTGTACCACCTGCTACTAAAGCTCAGTAATATTAGTCTCTGCAATGGTTTCATTCTCATCTCACACCTCAGAGATCTTGTGCTCAACCCCAGGCATCCCTTGTGTGTTTAAATCAGCTTAACGGCTCATACAGTGTGCTGATTTCCTTGTAGGCCTCTGTTTTCTCAAAAAGTGATCACCTTTTGCCAATGCCCTCAGGATTAAACAGGGCAGTCTGGTTTTCCTTTTCTGCATTGGCTATACCTTTGTAGTCAATAAAAGACTAACTAGAAAAGAATCAGCTGATGAGAGAATCAATCTTCTGGAAGCCTCCCCACAGTTTTCTCATCATTTTTGTGCCGTCTGTCATCTCAGATTGTAAAATGGAAACCAAAACTCAGTATGTGGGAAGACTTTTACTGCTCCTTGTTAACAAAAACAGTAAGACCAGGGGTTTTGATCTTATGAGTGTATAGGTAAACAGTAAGCTGTAAGTGCACACTCTTGAAGTGGCTTTTCTCTGTTTCTAATGGAGGTTTGCAAAGAATTATCAAAGTGGTATCAAAAAGGTCTCCTAACATACTGTAGTGTGGATATCCATTCTGAGGAGGTCAGGTTAAATCTGAAGGTCTTATAGATGATGATACTGGGGTACCTTGCGGTACAGCAAGCAATACAATATGCTTCTTAATAATAGTCATAAAAATAGACAAATGTAAAACAGGATTTTTTTCCTGCATATTTATATCAGATTATATTGCATTAATTTATTTCTGTAGCAATATATTTTAAATCAAGTGACATTTTGTCTCATTTAACTTTTATTTAAACAACTTTATCTCACATAATTTGCTTTATTATAGACTATTCAAAAATATCTGTGAAATACATTCAGATTACTTTGGCAGATAAAGGTTATTTCTTCATACACCCCACTGTATATATTTCCTCTGGCATCAGAGAATCTGAAAATAATTTTTGTCCTTCCTTTGCTTTATGATTTTAGATCGTTTGTAACTTGAAAGCACAATGAGAAAAGTGAATTTGAACTTGCTAACTGATCCTATTAAAATACAAAATAGGATTTGAAATTTGCTTTTTTTTTCCTGTTCAGTTCAGGCTTTCAGTCAGTTATAATGCTATCAGAACTGTTTAGTTTCTCCCTCTGGTAATATATAACACACCTTTAATAAAAATAAAAGTACATTTTTAGTATCTTGAAAGGTGCAATATCTATTGTAAATTCTTCTGAGATGCATCATATTATTCAATTATAAAGAAGCACAATGATTTCATTACTTCTTTTCAGTGTCATTGAAATAGCCCAATGATTGAATTGTTACTGCTTACTGGAGCTGGGAGTACGGTTTGGTAAGAACAAGATTGGCATTTTTCTATTGCTTATTAGCTTACTTGTTACTAGAAATTTGACTATGTCAAAGATTGAAGATATTTAAAAATTTTTGGATCTGTATATGGATTTGTAGGGAAATAACAATATTCCTTGAAAGGGAAAATACATTTATTCCATTTTTCTAAGTATCTGGAATTTATTTCAATTTGATTCATGTATGAAGTTTGGTGCTAAAAGAAAAACTGGGTTATTAGTTCATCATTTTATTGCTTTTATCATTAATATTGGTTGACTATTCATAACGTTCTTACCATTACTGTTGACTGGTTTCTCATAAAATGTATAATCTTTTTCTGGAAAATATGTAATTTTGTAGTATTTTTGATAATGCAAAATATCTAAACTTAATCAAATAATCTGAAACAGATTAGTCACAATATATTTATACTTTCTATATTTTCAAGCTAGTTCTGTCAATATTTGATATTGCCTCTTTTTCTCATTGTAAATTGTCCTTGGTAGTTTGAGTTTAATCTTTATTTTACTTAGTTTTATTTTCCCCAGTCACTTACTACAGCTAAGATTTCCTGAGAAAATAAGGCAGACCCCTTTTTCTTTCTGATAGCCCATACCTTAACATTATTTTTAGTGTTGCTTTTTCACAAAGAATCTAAATGCTAAGATGGCAGGATCCTCACCTGTCATATCTTAATGGTATCCTCTATGTCTGACACATAGAAAGTGCTTAATTAATAGCTGTTGATTCAATAAAAGATGGAACTGATAGAGGATGCTTATATCTGAGAACCCTAGAAATTCTTAGGTATCTTAATACCTAGGCTGTAAAAGTTGTTATGTCATGTGCTACTATTACGTGCAAAATAGTATTACTGTTTTCAAGGTGTTTACCAAAATTAGTTTTTGCATTAAGAGTAGTGAATTGGGATGGAGAAATATTACAAGGATTCTCTTCTTTATGTTATATATCCTGTCTCTACTCAAGGAAAGACACTTCTATAAAAGACGAAGTTGGTTGTACTTCCCATGAAACCATTACTTGAAGACACACGTTTGCATAATAGCAATGAGACAAAAAGTGAGTAATTCAGTCAATGATATTATATTCAAGTTTTTATGTCCAATATATTTTAGCTGATTTTTAATAAGTGTTTGTTTTAATGTTGTATACACAAACTGATGGTGATGCTATCCAAATAAATGTTATATCATGTGCCACATAATGACATTTCTGTCAGTCATGAGCTGCATGTGCAATGGTGGTCCCATAAGATTTTAATATTATATTTTTTATAGTACCTTATCTGCATTTAGATACACAAATACTTGCCATTGTGTCACAATTGACTGCAGTATTCAGTACAGTAACATGCTGTACAGGTTTGTAGCCTAGGAGCAACAGGCTATACCACATAACCGAGGTGTGTAGTGGGCTATACCATCTAGGTTTCTGTAGGTACACTCTATGATGTTTGCACAAGTAAATTGCCTAATGATGCCTTTCTCAGAACATATCCCAGTGACATATGACTGTACTTAACTGAACTCTAGTTAGGGCATGAGTTGCTACTCTCATTGGCATCTTGCAAATGTTAGGTTGCTCACAGTATTGCTGTCAGTGTAGATGGAATAGGGCATAGAATTAAGCATTCTAGACAAGGGGAAAATAGCAAGCCTACTGTAAAATTACATATATGTACAGGGACTATATACATGCCATGCAAAAGTGTTCTTTTTAATCTTATAACTAAGTAAGATATATCTTACTTAAGTAAATGAATAAATAACAACATCAGTGAAAAATTTGCAGGCTTAATAATTTTGGTGCCAATTTCAGAAAAATTACTATAATGTTCCACATCATTCACATGTTTGACAGTGACCTGTGCTTTTCTTTTCCAATTACATATAGTTTTCATATCTAATGCCCTTGTCTTCAAATTTTTCATCTCTGGTAAGTGAAAATACATTGTACTATTTAAAGTGCTGTGTCCATCTAATATAACCAAGCCTTCAAACCTACATAGAATCCTTGATAAGAATTTAGTATTCAAAATTCTATTACTTCCTTTTACTATTGCTATGGTCAACTCATGAGACATTAGCAGTTTGCCTGGAATAAGACAAAGTACAAGTTATAAATTAATAAAGAAAGCATATGTAGTAATAGAGGCATTGGTGATATCTGATCATGAGTAACTCCTAATTACGTTATTGATCTAGTAATAATTTATATAATTAATTACAATAATTTATTGCTGTATTAATGAGATAGTAAAATAAAATATTTATTCACCTTTCACCCTGTTTCAAAATAAGAATTTAAAGCAATATGTGAAGAGCCATACAACAAAATACAGAAGAACTTTTAAAAGTTGAATGAATTGAGGCAAAGAAAAAAATAAGATATAGAAAAAATCATTAAATCTGTAGGGAAATTTGGTACACAAAATGCAAGATAAATTTGCTACCCTAGTAGCGATGCATCACACATTGGCTTTAAGCTTCCAAGTAGCATATATATGCTATATATATGCTATATATGTATGCTATATATAATATATATATAATATATATAGCATATATAATATATATAGCATATATAATGTCTGTTTATATATATAAATGTTATTTATATATGCTACATATATATAAATTATGAGTTACATAATTCATAATATCCATCAAATAAAAATAATCTAGTTGCCTTGGCAACACAGAAATACTGATAACAAAGGTAAAGTGGGTCTCCACTGAGCAGGCACTGTCTAACTTCGGGAATACTGTCTACAGGGAGTAGAGTAACCAGTTTCATATGGCTACTTCTTATGATATTCCTCAGTAGATGTTGATGACATCTTAGAAAAGTATAGTTTATAGAAAGCTATTTTACAATTATGTAAATATGTTTATGTTAGCCAATACCCTTACAGAGAGTGGAATTATGCAGGATCCTTATCAATCACCCTCAAAATTAAGAAGAGAGGTAAAAGGAAAGAAATGCATTGTTCCCTGCCATAGATGCAAACACACTGGAGGTGGTTCTTAACCTGAGGTTCAGGAACCAAAAGGCCTATGCAGAGAATCCAAGGGGTCACAAACATGGTGGGAACAATTATATCTTAATTTTTACTAGCCCCTAATTGAAAATTAGCATTTCTTTCAATTATGAATGTATGTAAAATCCATTGTAATCTTAGCTGTACCTGGGCCTTTTTTATCTATAGAAATAACAGACATTTTCATATCACATTATACTTGAGGATGCATCAAAATATTGTTCATGCTTATCCTTATCGAGATATTTAGTAGTTATTAGACCTATCACTTAATCTTGATATTTAATGTATTAATAATTAAGCATATATAATTCTATAATATGAATTCATTCTTCTAATATTTTGGTTAACTATGTTTTAATATAAGTTGTTTCTCTTTATAGTCATATTTTTAAAAATAAAATATTATCAAATAAGTTATCCATAAACCTTGGAGTGTAGCCACAAGGGCCTATGGTCCAACACGACTGAGAGGCAGAACACAAGAGACCTAGGTTCCTGACTGGTCTTCTTCCAGTCTCACCACTAAACTATTACTGGGTGTATTTGTTTTCTAATTCCTCAGTAACAAAGTACCACACAAATTAGGTGGTTTTAAAAGACAGAAATGTATTGTCTCACAGTTCTGGAGGTTAGAAGTCCAAAATCAAGGTGCTGAGAGGGCCATGTTTCCTCCATGATTTCTGAGGAAGTATTCTTGTTTGCCTTTCACGGCTTCAGGGAACTCCTAGGCATTTCTCGTCTTGTAGATATATTACTCCAAAACATACCTTTCTCTCACATACTCACCTGGCATTTTCTGTGTGTGCCTGTGTCTTCACATGGTCTTTTCTCTTTTTATAAGGACAACAGCCATAGGGGATTGAGGGCCCACCCTACTCCAGTGTGACCACATCTTAACTAATTACATCTGCAATGATGTTATTTCCAAGTTAGATCACATTCACTGGTATGCAGGCTTAAACTTCCATATATATTTATTGGGGGGACACTATTCAACCCATGCACTTGGGAAAAATGTCTATTTCTATATCTGAAGTCATTCTATTTTGTGTCCTCTGTTTTATGAACTCAGTCTATACCCAAACAGATATACTTTGCAACCAAAATTAAGATGAATTCGATGTTAGTTACAGAACTCTTGTGAGGTATTGATTGCTCAAACAAATAACTACCCATAGATAGTTTTTTTCAGTCTATGATCACTGTGTTCCCTGGTCAATTGACAAAGTAATTCCTCTAGGGCAATCCAGCCTACATTCTGTTTTTGGTAATAAAATTGTATTGGAGTATAATCCCATTCATTCATGTATGTATTGTCTATAGCTGCTTTAACATTACAATGGGGCAAAATTGTGTAGCTGCAATAGAGACTGTATAGCCCACAAAGCCTAACATATTAAGTATCTGACTCTCGTAAAAAATGTTTGCTGACCCACTCCCTACGACATAAGAGAGATGACCAAGAGGTATGTCTTATTTTAGCATGTGTTTTTTGTACTATGAGGGTGTAGGAATCTTATTAAATCAGAACTCACAGAATAAACCAGATAAGAGAACATGAACTAGACCTTAAACTGAGCCTACAAATTGCTAAAACATTTCTAGTTACAGGACACATTTACCTGTCATTGAAATCAATTATCTAAGGATAACGTTAGGAAGAAAGCACACAGTTTCCAAGTTTCTTTAATAATAAGAAAGCAACAATAAATTAAAACTTGCTTGTAATAGGGAAAAATGGCTATTTCGAATCAAGAGAGTGAAATTCTAACAAGAACAATCATTGTTATAATTGTATGATATTTCTTACTTCCACTAGCATTATTAATGGGACTACCGTTTGACCTGACAATGAGAATAGCTTCCCTTGTGGCATTTTGGCAGTTCTATTTCTGTTCTTTGAGAAATAAGGAACAGACAAAGGATAAAAGTCCTTGCTTGAGCTGCTGAAACAATAAGATAATGTGAAGACTCTCCAGTTACTCCAGAGCTCAAAGGACCCCATTTTTATGGCTTCTTGAGAACTGGAAGCATGATGGACACTCACAGAAAATACGTTAGTTCCCTATAAATCAACAGTCATGTAGGGGAGTATCACTGCATGTGGGGTCCTATAGACAAACGAGTGTAGCAAGGAAATTTCCTTTGAAAAGAAAAATCATGTGAAACAATAACAAAAGACCACAGACTAGAGCTGAATATTAGATGTTTTGGGTGTTTTGCAGCAGGAATAGGAACTTTGCTAATCATAGGCTCAGCTAAGTTACTACAAGCACAAGGACCTTATTGTCATGGCCATATACCTCCTGAATCATACACCTCCTGTTAAAAGGATTCTACTTTAGAATGTTGTGGTGATTCTTTGATGAATAGTTTTTAACATGCTGGGGCAAAAAACAGAAATGACAATATAGTTGACACAGGTTCAAGAATAGGATTAGGGCACCAAGGTTTGCCCTAATGCCAGAACTTAGCAGATCTTAAAAAAATACTAGCAAACTTAAGTCCAAAATCATGACAGACATTTCAAATGGGGAGACATTCTCCTACTACTACCCTGTTATTGCCTGAAATTATGGTATCCCTTGATCTAGCCTATAATGAACTATTACTTTTTAAGGAATGTTTTCTTTCATCATTGTCTTTTCAGTTCCTCCCATTTCCATCCTCTCCTTCTCTTCTGACTTGTCATTCTGTTTGAATGCTTTCATCTGCTGAGAGATGTGATAAAATATTACTACACACAAAATGTGTGAAGATGTGAAAAAGTATAACAAAGGCCTTATTAGATGTTTTTCTAAAGTCTATAGCAAAGAAAGTAAATTTTAAATGAGAGTGGAATAACATTTAGCACAGATACTTGAAGAATAGCATATTTCACTCTGAATAACTTACTCAAGGAAGTCACACACCGAATTTGAAAGCCCATGGAGTCTCCTTACAAAGGCAGACCAAGCATGCAGTGTACACACCTGGATCTTGAAAATAGAATCAATAAGAGGAAGGAGAGTGAACTAAGCCAAAGGAATGAACAAACTTTGGAGGAAGGAAAGTATAAGAGTTTTGAAGAACTGATGAGTAGAACATTCAAGAGTAGGAAAGGGCTCGATGGCGAAAAACAATTTTGGAAAGAAAAGTAGAAATCAGACTGTAAAATAACTCAGATGCTTATTTAATAAAATTTAGCAAACATTTATTGTGCCCCATTGAAAATGCTCTTGGAGCAATGGTGCATAAGACATGGCCTGGTGGTAGAGACGAGCAAATAAACAAAATTTCAATTCAAAATGGTAGGAATTAAGAGAGAAGTGTGCTCAGCCTAGGTATGATAATACAGAGAGTAGATACTTTAAAGAAAAGTTCCTGGCCAGGTGCAGTGGCTCATGTCTGTAATCCCAACACTTTGGGAGACCAAGGCAGGTGGATTGCTTGAGCTCAAATGTTCAAGAATAGCTTGGGCAACATGGCAAAACCCCCATATCTGCGAAAACATACAAAAATTAGCTGGGTGTGGTGGCACATGCCTGTAGTCTCAGCTACTCAGGAGGCTGAGGTGGTAGGATCACTGAACCAGGAAGGTTGAGGCTGCAGTGAGCCATGATTGTGCCACGGCACTCCAGCCTGGGGGACAGAACAAGACCCCATGTCAAAAAATAAAAGAGAGAGACAGACAGAGAGAGAGAGAGAGAGAGAGAGAAAGGAAATGAGGGGGGGAGAGAGGACGGAAGGAGAGAAGGAAGGAAGGAAGAAAGGAAGGGAGGGAGAAGACAGGAAGGAAGGGCAGAAAGAAGGAAGGAAGGAAGGAAGGAAGGAAGGAAGGAAGGAAGGAAGGAAGGAAGGAAGGAAGGAAGGAAGGAAGGGAGGGAGCGAGGGAGGGAGGGAGGGAACGTTCCCGGAGGAAGTGATGCCCAGGACAAGCTCTAGAAGCTGCATGTAAACCACCTAGTTTAGAAAGTTGGAAATAGCCTCTTAAGCAGAAAGGCCAGAATGAAAAATACAAAAGAACAAGGTGACAGAGAAGCACCAGCAATCTAGTACTACTAGGGCAATAAGCGGTAAAATCAGCTTAGAGATTCTAGAAAGAGATAGGTCTTTGAGTGCTTCCAGGACTATTTAAGAAATAGGCCTATCCTATTTATTCTAAGTAGGTCATAGACAATGGAGAGATATTAGGTGTTTTAGAGTGATGGTCACATACTAGATCATTCTGACTATACAGTGGATAATAATTTAAAGATAGCAGAGCTACAAACACATAGAAAAACCTGAAGGCTCTGGCATTGTAGATGGGAAAAAGGAGGAAGAATTGACCAGATTGGTGGTTCTAAGTCTTGGAAATTCGACAGGACTGTAGATTTTATGTCTGAGGGATTTATGGAACCATGAATAAGGAAAAGGAAGTCAAATAGTTTTTTAAATTTTATAACATAATGAGAAATTCAAGTTTTGACTCAGAGACACTGAGTGTATGGTGCTTATAAATATTTATATTATCATTACCCTTATTTATATATAAAATATTGATCTGATATATGGAATCACCTCAAGTTTAAAGTGACAGGACAATCAGTGAAAGTGTTGAATATGCAGTTGGAAATTCAGCTAGAGCATTTGGCAGACTGATAATTAGTCATGGATCTTAAGATCATATCCCAGAAAAATCATACAAATTTCTGAAGTACACATGAAAAAGAATATTTGGAGTTTAGTTTTCCTTCAGATGTGATAGAAAAGATCATTTCAAGGTAGCAATTGTGTCAATATACTGAGCATTCGATTACAACTTGCTTTGGAAAACAACTACAGAAATCAGAAATGTTGTCTACTTGTTTCTATGAAAATTTTAGGCTTCTCTCCCATGCAGTAATTTCCATCATTTCATTATTAGAAAGCCAGCTTTCACTCCCCTCTCTCAATAATACCTTGATTGTGACCATGCAAGCAACTACTTTCCAGTAGTCTTGGAAAATTGTGAAGATATTTGGATGCCAGAGACTCTTTTCTTACTACTCAAATATGAGCTCCTAAAAGACACAGGATGGCTATTACTTCTCTCTCTCCCCATGGCCAAGAACAGTTAATTTGAAGCCAATAAGTGCTTTTTGAGTAAATGTATTAATTTATAAATTAGTGACTCCTTAATAGTACATTATTTAACAAAAACATTTCTAATGACTCATAGACATTTGACTGCTTTATTTAATGCTTTCTATATCTTGCATCTGACCACTCTTTCTGGGTAAATGAATGTCTCAAATAACTGAAGCTAATCTCTCAAACCACTTTATTCGACCTACTTTTGATAAGCATCTTTTCAAAATTGTATTACATACTATAGATAAGAGCATAAGCGGCCGGGCGCGGTGGCTCAAGCCTGTAATCCCAGCACTTTGGGAGGCCGAGACGGGTGGATCACGAGGTCAGGAGATCGAGACCATCCTGGCTAACAAGGTGAAACCCCGTCTCTACTAAAAAATACAAAAAACTAGCCGGGCGAGGTGGCGGGCGCCTGTAGTCCCGGCTACTCGGGAGGCTGAGGCAGGAGAATGGCGTAAAAACCCGGGAGGCAGAGCTTGCAGTGAGCTGAGATCCGGCCACTGCACTCCAGCCTGGGCAACACAGCGAGACTCCGTCTCAAAAAAAAAAAAAAAAAAAAAAAAAAAAAAAAAAAAAAGAGCATAAGCTTGAATTAATTTTACCATTTCATGATCACTCAAGTCCGTTATAATAAGCATTAATCATTGTAATTTGCAGCAAAACAATGCAGACCTTAGGGACCATTGAGTTAGGCAGAACAGGTTGTGCTTAATATCTAATGGACCTAAATTGCTATACTTTTCCTGGTTGGTCTTCTGTTCTCTACTGCTTTTCTTCTGTCACCTGTCACCTTTAGTTGCTAGGGAAACCAGACAACCACATTTGTTAAAACAGTAAACTTAATTTTAGACATGTAACACCTGAATCAGTGCATTTGTTACATGGATTCTCTCAGGTAATTGATTTCACGGAACACTGCCAGTTGACATATTCCTCTGTCCTAGCACTCTTGGAAATATCTAAAATGAGAAATACTCTTTTTGTAAATATTACGATATATAATTAATATAAATTCATAACTCACATATAAATTACTGTTGTGGTTTGGAATAGACACTGAGAATTTTTGTATAATTCTCCACTCTCTCATAAACGTCGACAATGTATTCCTTTACTAGATTGATGTAGAAGACTCTGTGAGTGTGTGTGTGTGTGTGTGTGTGTGTGTGTGTAAAACTGTCCCTGTCTCGGAATTCAGAATATTTATCCTAACTCCACAATACTTTCTATTCCTCTCAAATGTATATCTGAGATATTTTATTAGAATAAACTCCTAAATAATTTCCCAAAGTTAATTTTGAGACACAAGGCACAGCGTACTCAACAATGATCCTTCAGTTCTCTTTAACTAAATGAGCATTTTCCCCATCTGCCCTAGCATAAACTTCCTTCCATTTACTTTGGCATGCCTGAGATCCACAAGCCACATGATCTACAAGCAATTTTCCATCTCTTCAAATGCTGGTTTTGGGGCTGCCAATAATCTAGATGCTGCTAGATCCAACTTTCCAGTCTCACTCTTCGTCTTACTTGACCCATCCACAGGATGTGGCAAAGATGACCACTTTTTTCTCTTGCAAGCAAGCTTCTTCTCTTGGTTTTCAGGACCTCATCCTGTTTTGATTTTCTTCATATTAGGTGGACTGCTCCCACTAACTCCCCTTTGTTGGTTCTACAACCTCTTCAAAATTTTGCAATGTTGGAATATCTCAGAATTCTTTTTTTTAAAAATTATGCTTTAAGTTTTGGGGTACATGTGCACAACGTGCAGGTTTGTTACATATGTATACATGTGCCATGTTGGTGTGCTGCACCCATTAACTCATCATTTACATTAGGTATATCTCCTAATACTATCCCTTCCCTCCCCACTCCCCCCACTCCACGACAGGCCCCAGTGTGTGATGTTCCCCTTCCTGTGTCTCTCATTGTTCAATTCCCACCTATGAGTGAGAACATGCAGTGTTTGGTTTTCTGTTCTAGTGATAGTTTGCTGAGAATGATGGTTTCCAGCTGCATCCGTGTCCCCACAAAGGACATGAACTCATCCTTTTTATGGCTGCATAGTATTCCATGGTGTATATGTGCCACATTTTCTTAATCCAGTCTGTCATTGATGGACATTTGAGCTGGTTCCAAGTCTTTGCTACTGTGAATAGTGCCGCAGTAAACATACATGTGCATGTGTCTTCATAGCAGCATGATTTATAATCCTTTGGGTATATACCCAGTAATGGGATGGCTGGGTCAAATGGTATTTCTATTTCTAGATCCTTGAAGAATTGCCACACTGTCTTCCACAATGGTTGAACTAGTTTACAGTCCCATCAACAGTGTAAAAGTGTTCCTATTTCTCCACTTCCTCTCCAGCACCTGTTGTTTCCTGACTTTTTAATGATTGCCATTCTAACTGGCATGAGATGGTATCTCATTGTGGTTTTGATTTGCGTTTCTCTGATGGCAAGTGATGATGAGCGTTTTTTCACATGTCTGTTGGCTGCATAAATGTCTTCTTTTGAGAAGTGTCTGTTCATATATTTTGCCCACTTTTTGATGGGATTGTTTGTTTTTTTCTTGTTAATTTATTTGAGTTCTTTGTAGGTTCTGGATATTAGTCCTTTATCAGATGAGTAGATTGCAAAAATTTTCTCCCATTCTGTAGGGTGCCTGTTCACTCTGATGGTAGTTTGTTTTGCTGAGCAGAGGCTCTTTAGTTTAATTAGATCCCATTTGTCAATTTTGGCTTTTGTTGCCATTGCTTTTGGTGTTTTAGACATCAAGTCCTTGCCCATACGTATGCCCTGAATGGTATTGCCTAGGCTTTTTTCTAGGGTTTTTATGGTTTTAGGTCTAACATTAAAGTCCCTAATCCATCTTGAATTAATTTTTGTATAAGGTGTAAGGAAGGGATCCAGTTTCAGCTTTCTACGTATGGCTAGCCGGTTTCCCCAGCACCATTTATTAAATAGGGAATCCTTTCCCCATTTCTTGTTTCTCTCAGGTTTGTCAAAGATCAGATGGTTGTAGATGTGTGGTATTATTTCTGAGGGCTCTGTTCTGTTCCATTGGTCTATATCTCTGTTTTGGTACCAGTACCATGCTGTTTTGATTACTGTAGCTTTGTAGTATAGTTTGAAGTCAGGTAGCGTGATGCCTCCAGCTTTGTTCTTTTGGTTTAGGATTGTCTTAGCAATGGGGGCTCTTTTTTGGCTCCATATGAACTTTAAAGCCGTTTTTTCCAATTCTGTGAAGAAAGTCATTGGTAGCTTAATGGAGATGGCATTAAATCTATAAATTACCTTGGGTAGTATGGCCATTTTCACGATATTGATTCTTCCTATCCATGAGCATGGAATGTTCTTCCATTTGTTTGTGTCCTCTTTTATTTCATTGAGCAGTGGTTTGTAGTTCTCCTTGAAGAGGTCCTTCACCTCCCTTGTAAGTTGGATTCCTAGGTATTTTATTCTATTTGAAGCAATTGTGAAAGGAATTCACTCATGATTTGGCTCTCTGTTTGTCGTTACTGGTGTATAAGAATGCTTGTGATTTTTGCACATTGATTTTGTATTCTAAGACTTGGATGAAGTTGTTTATCAGCTTAAGGAGATTTTGGGCTGAGATGATGGGGTTTTCTAAATAGACAATCATGTCATCTGCAAACAGGGACAATTTGTCTTCCTCTTTTCCTAATTGAATACCCTTTATTTCTCTCTCCTGCCTAATTGCCCTGGCCAGAACTTCCAACACTATGTTGAATAGGAGCGGTGAGAGGGGCATCCCCGTCTTGTGCCAGTTTTCAAAGGGAATGCTTCCAGTTTTTGCCCATTCAGTATGATATTGGCTGTGGGTTTGTCATAAATAGCTCTTATTATTTTGAGATACGTTCCATCAATACCAAATTTATTGAGGGTTTTTGGCATAAAGGTTGTTGAATTTTGTCAAACGCCTTTTCTGCATCTATTGAGATAATCATGTGGTTTTTGTCTTTGCTTCTGTTGATACGCAGGATTACATTTATTGATTTGCGTATGTTGAACCAGCCTTGTATCCCAGGGATGAAGCCCAGTTGATCATGGTGGATAAGCTTTTTGATGTGCTGCTGAATCCGGTTTGCCAGTATTTTACTGAGGGTTTTTGTATCGATATTCATCAGAGATTTTGGTCTAAAATTCTCTTTTTTGTTGTTGTGTCTCTGACAGGCTTTGGTATCAGGATGATGTTGGCTTCATAAAATGAGTTAGGGAGGATTCCCTCTTTTTCTATTGATTGGAATAGTTTCAGAAAGAACAGTACCAGCTCCTCCTTGTACCTCTGGTAGAATTTGGCTGTGAATCCGTCTGGTCCTGGACTTTTTTTGGTTGGTAGGTTATTAATTATTGCCTCAATTTCAGAGCCTGTTATTGGTCTATTCAGGGATTCAACTTCTTCCTGGTTTAGTCTTGGGAGAGTATATGTGTCCAGGAATTTATCCATTTCTTCTAGGTTTTCTAGTTTATTTGCATAAAGGTTATAGTATTCCCTGATGGTAGTTTGTATTTCTGTGGGGTTGGTGGTGATATCCCCTTTATCATTTTTTATTGCATCTATATGATTCTTCTCTCTTTTCTTCTTTATTAGTCTTGCTAGCAGTCTATCAATTTTGTTGACCTTTTCAAAATACCAGCTTCTGGATTAATTGATTTTTTGAAGGGTTTTTTGTGTCTCTGTCTCCTTCAGTTCTGCTCTGATCTTAGTTATTTCTTGTCCTCTGCTAGCTTTTGAATGTGTTTGCTTGCTTCTCTAGTTTTTTAAATTGTGATGTTAGGGTGTCAATTTTAGATCTTTCCTGCTTTCTCTTGTGGGCATTTAGTGCTTTAAATTTCCCTCTACACACTACTTTAAATGTGTCCCAGAGATTCTGGTATGTTGTATCTTTGCTCTCATTGGTTTCAAAGAACATCTTTATTTCTGCCTTCATTTCGTTATGTACCCAGTAGTCATTTAGGAGCAGGTTGTTCAGTTTCCATGTAGTTGACTGGTTTTAAGTGAGTTTCTTAATCCTGGGTTCCAGTTTGATTGCACTGTGGTCTGAGAGACAGCTTGTTATATTTTCTGTTCTTGTACATTTGCTGAGGAGTGCTTTACTTCCAATTATGTGGTCAATTTTGCAATAAGTGTGATGTGGTGTTGAGAAGAATGTATATTCTGTTGATTTGAGGTGGAGAGTTCTGTAGATGTCTATTAGGTCTGCTTGCTACAGAGCTGAGTTCAATTCCTGGAAATCCTTGTTAACTTTCTGTCTCGTTGATGTGTCTAATGTTGACAGTGGGGTGTTAAAGTCTCCCAATATTATTGTGTGGGAGTCTAAGTCTCTTTGTAAGTCTCTATGGACTTGCTTTATGAATCTGGGTGCTCTTGTATTGGGTGCATATATATTTAGGATAGCTAGCTCTTCTTGTTGAATTGATCCCTTTACCATTATATAATGGCCTTCTTTGTCTCCTTTAATTTTTGTTGGTTTACAGTTTTGTTTTATCAGACACTAGGATTGCAACCCCTGCCTTTTTTTGTTTTCCATTTGCTTCGTAAATCTTCCTCCATCCCTTTATTTTGAACCTATGTGTCTCTCTGCACGTGAGATGGGTCTCCCGAATACAGCACACTGATGGGTCTTGACTCTTTATCCAAGTTGCCAGTCTGTGTCTTTTAATTGAAACATTTAGCCATTTACATTTAAGGTTAATATTGTTATGTGTGAATTTGATCCTGTCATTATGATGTTAGCTGGTTATTTTGCTTGTTAGTTGATGCAGTTTCTTCCTCGCCTCAATGGTCTTTACATTTTGGCATGTTTTTGCAGTGGCTGGTACCGGTGGTTCCTTTCCATGTTTAATGCTTCCTTCAGGAGCTCTTGTAGGGCAGGCCTGATGATGACAAGATGTCTCAGCATTTGCTTGTCTGTAAAGGATTTTATTTCTCCTTCACTTATGAAACTTTGTTTGGCCGGATATGAAATTCTTGGTTGAAAATTATTTTCTTTAAGAATGTTGAATATTGGCCCCCACTCTCTTCTGACTTGTAGAGTTTCCACTGAGAGATCCGCTGTTAGTCTGATGGGCTTCCCTTTGTGGGTAACCCGACCTTTCTCTCTGGCTGCCCTTAACATTTTTTCCTTCATTTCAACTTTGGTGAATCTGACAATTATGTGTCTTGGAGTTGCTCTTCTCGAGGAGTATCTTAGTGGCGTTCTCTGTATTTCCTGAATTTAAATGTGGGCCTGCCTTGGTAGGTTAGGGAAATTCTCCTAGATAATATCCTGCAGGTTGTTTTCCAACTTGGTTCCATTCTCCCTGTCACTTTCAGGTACACCAGTCAGATGTAGATTTGGTCTTTTCACATAGTCTCATGTTTCCTGGAGGCTTTGTTCATTTCCTTTTACTGTTTTTTCTCTAAACTTCTCTTCTCGCTTCATTTCATTCACTTGATCTTCAATCAATGATACCCTTTCTTCCAGTTCATTGAATCAGTTACTGAAGTTTGTGTATTTGTCACGTAGTTCTTGTGCCATGGTTTTCAGCTCTTTCAGGTCATTTAGGTACTTATCTACATTGGTTATTCTAATTAGTCATTCATCTAATCTTTTTTCAAGGTTTTTAGCTTCTTTGCGATGGGTTCGAACTTCCTCCTTTAGTTTGGAGAAGTTTGATCGTCTGAAGCCTTCTTCTCTCAACTCATCAAAGTCATTCTCTGTCCAGCTTTGTTCCGTTGCTGGTGAGGAGCTGCATTCCTTTGGAGGGGGAGAGGTGCTCTGATTTTTAGAATTTTCAGCTTTTCTGCTCTGTTTTTCCCCCATCTTTGTGGTTATATCTACATTTGGTCTTTGATGATGGTGATGTACAGATGGGGTTTTGGTGTGGATGTCCTTTCTGTTTGTTAGTTTTCCTTCTAACAGTCAGGACCCTCAGCTGCAGGTCTGTTGGAGTTTGCTGGAGGCCCACTCCAGACCCTGTGTGCCTGGGTATCAGCAGCGGAGGCTGCAGAAGAGTGAATATTTCTGAACAGCAATTGTGGCTGCCTGATCATTCCTCTGGAAGCTTCGTCTCAGAGGGTTACCTGGCCGTGTGAGGTGTCAGTCTGCCCCTACTGGGGGGTGCCTCCCAGTTAGGCTACTACTAGGGGGCCAGGGACCCACTTGAGGAGGCAGTCTGTCTTTTCTCAGATCTCAAACTCTGTGCTGGGGGAACCACTACTCTCTTCAGAGACAGACATTTAAATGTCAGACAGGGACATTTAAATCTTCAGAGGTTTCTGCTGCCTTTTGTTTGGCTATGCCCTGTCCCCAGAGGTGTAGTCTACAGAGGCAGGCAGGCCTCCTTGAGCTGCGGTGGGCTCCACCCAGTTTGAGCCTCCTGGCCACTTTGTTTACCTACTCAGGCCTCAGCAATGGTGGGCACCCCTCCTCCGGCCTCACTGCTGCCTTGCAGTTAGAACTCTGACTGCTGTGCTAGCAATGAGGGAGACCCCGTGGGCGTGGGACCCTCAGAGCCAGGTGCGGGATATAATCTCCTGGCGTGCCGTTTGCTAAGACCCTTGGAAAAGCACAGTATTAGGGTGGGAGTGACCCGATTTTCCAGGTGCTGTGTGTCACTGTTTCCCTTGGCTAGTAAAGGGAATTCCCTTACCCCTTGTGCTTCCCAAGTGAGGTGATGCCTCGCCCTGCTTCGGCTCTTGCTTGGTGGGCTGCACCCACTGTCCTGCACCCACTGTCTGACACGCCCCAGTGAGATGAACCCAGTACCTCAGTTGGAAATGCAGAAATCACCTGTCTTCTGTGTCAGTCATGTTGGGAGCTGTAGCCTGGAGCTGTTCCTATTCGGCCATTTTGGCAAATACTCTCAGCATTCTTACATTGGACCTCCTTTCCGTTTATATTGATTGCTTGGATAACTTTATGCACCTGTAAATTTAAATATTATTTCTATGCTGATAACTAACTGCCAAATTTGTATCTCAAACTGTGCTTCTAATATTGAACATCAGTGGCATATTTATTGTATTTGCTTGGATGTCTAAAATGAACCTCTAAATTTAACAGGTTTTGAAACAAATGCCTGATTTTCTGTCATAAAAGGATCTCTGTTTTTCTCATCTCAGGATATAACAACTCCATTCTTCTACTTTCTGTGGACTAAAATGTTGGGAAAAATGCTATCACTCTCTTTCTCTTAAATTTCACAACCAATTCTTCAGCAAATCTTATGAGTGTTACCTTAGAAATATATGCAGCATCTGATATGGTTTGGCTGTGTCCCCACCCAAATCTCATCTTGAATTCCCACATGTTGTGGGAGGGACCTGGTAGGAGGTAATTGAATCGTGTGGCAAGTCTTTCTTATGCTGTTCTCATGATAGTGAATAAGTTTCATGAGATCTGATGGTTTTAAAAAGAGGAAGCTCTCCCTCTGCCGGCTGCCATCCATGTAAAATGTGACTTGTTCCTCTTTGCCTTCCACCATGATTGTGAGGCTTCTCCAGTCACATGGAACTGTAAGTTCATTAAACCTCTTTCTTTTGTAAATTGCCCAGTCTTGAGTAGGTCTTTATTAGCAGCAGGAAAACAGACTAATACAGTAAACTGGTACCAATAGAATGAGGCACTGTTGAAAAGATAGCCAAAAATGTGGAAGCGACTTTGGAACTGGGCAACAGGCAGAGATTGGAACAGTTTGGATGGCTCAGAAGAAGACAGGAAAATGTGGTAAAGTTTGAAACTTCCTAGAGACTTGTGAATGGCTTTGGCAAAAATATTGATAGTAGGCTGGGTGCAGTGGCTCATGCCTGTAATCCCAGCACTTTGGGAGGCCAAGGCGGGTGGATCATGAGGTCAGGAGATCGAGACCATCCTGGCTAACATGGTGAAACCCCGTCTCTACTAAAAATACAAAAAAAATTAGCCAGTCATGGTGACGGGCACCTGTAGTCCCAGCTACATGGGAAGCTGAGGCTGGAGAATGGTCTGAACCCAGGAGGTGGGGCTTTCAGTGAGCCAAGATCGCGCCACTGCACTCCAGCCTGGGTGACAGAGCGAGACTCCGTCTTAAAAAAAAATGCTGATAGTGACATTAACAATAAGGTCCAGGCTGAGGTGTTCTCAGTTGGAAATGAGGAATCTGTTGGGAACTGGAACAAAAGTAACTCTTGCTAAGTTTTAGCAAAGAGACTGGTGGCTTTTTGCCCCGCCCTAGAGATTAGTGAAACTTTGAACTTGAGAGAGATGATTTAGGGTATCTGGCAGAAGAAATTTCTTACCAACAAAGCATTCAAGAAGTGACTTGGGTGCTGTTAATAGCATTCTGTTTTAAAAAGGAAACAGAGCATAAAACTTAGAAAATTTACAGCCTGATTATGCAATCAAAAAGAAAAACCCATTTTCTGAGGAGAAATTCAAGCCAGCTCCAGAAATTTGCATAAATAACAAGGAGCAGAACGTTAATCCCCAAGACAATGGGGAAAAATGTCTCCAGGACACGTCAGAGGTCTTCATGGCAGCCCCTCGCATCACAGACCTGGAAGCCTAGGAAGAAAAAATGGTTAGTGGGCCAGGCCCAGGGTCCTCATGCTGTGTGCATTCTACTGGTCTTGGTGCCCTGCATCTCAGCCACTCCAGCCATTGCTAAAAGGGGCCAAGGTAAAGCTCAGCCCATGGCTTCAGAGGATGTAAGCACCAAACTTTGGCAGCTTCCACGTGGTGTTGGGCCTGTGAGTGCACAGAAATCAAAAATTGAGGTTTGGGAACCTCCGCCTAGATTTCAGAGGATGTATGGAAATGCCTGGAAGTTTAGGCAGAAGTTTGCTACAGCAGCAGGGCCCTCATGGAGAAACTCTGATAGGGCAGTGGGAAAGGGGAATGTGGGGTCAGAGCCCCCACACAGAGTCCCTACTGAGGCACCACCTAGTGGAGCTGTGAGAAGATGGCCACCATCCTGCAGACCCCAGAATGGTGGATCTACTGATAGCTTGCACCATGAATCTGGAAAATCCACAGACACTCAACACGAGCCTGTGAAAGCAGCCAGGAGGGAGGCTGTAACCTGCAAAGCCAGAGGGGCAGAGCTACTCCAGACCATGGAAACCCACCTCCTGCATCAGCGTGACCCATATGCGAGACATGAAGTCAAAGGAGATCATTTTGGAGCTTTAAGATTTGACTGCCCTGCTGGATTTTGGACTTGCATGGAGCCTAGATCCCCTTTGTTTTGACCAATTTCTCCCACTTGAAACAACTGTATTTACCCAATGCCTATACCACACTGTGTCTAGGAAGTAACTAACTTGCCTTTGATTTTACAGACTTATAGGTGGAAGGGACTTGCCTTGTCTCAAATGAGACTTTGGATTGTGGACTTCTGAGTTAATGCTGAAATGAGTTAACACTTTCAGGGACTGTTGCGAAGGCATGATTAGTTTTGAAATGTGAGGACATGAGATTTGGGAGGGGCCAGGGTTGGAATGATATGGTTTGGCTGTGTCCTCACCCAACTCTCATCTTGAATTCCTACTTGTTGTGGGAGGGACCCAGTGAGAATTAATTGAGTCATGGGGGCAGATCTTTTGGGTGCTGTTCTTGGGACAGTGAAGAAGTCTCATGAGCTCTGATGGTTTTTAAAAGGGGAACCTCTCTTTTTGCCTGCTGCCATCCACGTAAGACATGATTTTCTCCTCCTTGCCTTCTGCCATGATTGTGAGGCTTCCATAGCCACGTGTAACTGTGAGTCCATTAAACCTCTTTCTTTTGTAAATTGCCCAGTCTCAGATATGTCTTTATCAGCAGCATGAAAACAGACTAACACAGCATCTTACCAGATACCTGCTGCTCCTGCCCTTGCCACCCTGGTCCAGACTGCTGTACCTCTTACTTAGATCACAGCAGTAGCCTCATAGAATGTCTCCAAGCTTCTACCATTACCTTCAAAAGTCCAATTTCCTCCCAGATGCCAGAGTGATCTAAAAAACAAACAAACAAGCAAACAAAAAACTTCAGATAATTTGTATGCACTTTTTTTTTTTTTTTCACTCTTCAGTGGTTTTTCTGCTAAGGTGGGAAAAAAAATCAAAAACCCTTGTCATGTCCCATAAAGTGCTATGTAATCTGGACATTTGATTCATCTGTAATTTTCACTACCAAGTGTCTATCTCCCACTGGGATGCAACCATGCTGGCCTCTTGCTGTTCCTCAGAGATACCAAGTACAACTTTTGTGTTTGCTGCTCTCTCTTCTACCCCATCGTCTGTTTCCTTATAGACTCCTATCTTGCTTCTTCAGTACCTTAAGCTCAAATATCACCTTATAAGAGTATGCCTCCCTGATCATCCTTTTTAAAGAGCACCAGATTACTTTTTATTTATCACCCTCAGCTTCTGAAATTCATGTTACTTTGTTTATTTTGTATCCACCCATCCATCCATATACATCCCTCTTCCAAGTAGAATGTAAGACCCTTGAGACCAAGAGCTTCATTGTTTTCTTTACTGTTGCATTCTCAGCACCTGGAATAGCGCTAGCATAATGTACAATACAAACCTATGGGACAAATGGATGGCAAATAATGGCCTTTGATCTCCCTCTATTCTACTGGCTTCTTGCTGAAAAATGTTTTTCTATAATCTACCCACAGTCTCTTTTGGATTTGCACTACTTATCCTTTACTGTTTACTTTAGTAAAGTACCTACACTAAATCAATTTGGTCTGTCCTGAGGATAATTCCATGCTTAATCTATATTACAAGATCTTTGTGACAACTTACATTCTCTGATGCTCAAGAGCCTTTTATTGTCTTATTTGGGACTTGTGGTTTTGTTGAAGCTGATTATGATTATCTGAAGTCTGATTGCCAGTTTAGACTAGAATTACTCTGTGGCTTTTATTGTTTAACATACTAGAAATTTTAGCATAAAGACATATTCAGGAAATTATGCTTGATGCATATTGGAATTGTATCCAGCTCCTTGGCATGATTCAGCCAAATAAAAGCAATTTAACTCTTCTTTCTTTTATGTTAATAATCTGTTTACATAAAACTTAGTGAAGTGGCATTGAAATATATTAAATAGAGATAAATGTAAGTGAGTACACTAGCATAATGGGTACAAATATGTTTTATCAAATATCACACTGGAAAGAGGAGGGATAGCAGAGGGAGCAGAAATTTCTGAAGCAGAAGAAATTAAAAGGAAAGTTGAAACAGACATTCATTTTCATTTTTATGTTGATGAATGGTGAACATTCTATAAATGGAACTAAATAAAATAAATGCAATAATACCCAGTATTGTAATACCAGTGTTAATACCTCATATTTATTATTGGGGTAACTCAATATATTAAAATCTCTTCACTATGAAGATTTTCAGAGTCTGGCTTACATGCACATTAAAGGTAACATAAACTTGAATATCTTTTTTTTCAGTAATAACATAAATGTAAAATAAATTTCTAGAATTTTATTGCAGCTCATGAGTATTGTTTTCTGTCTGAAAGCATCTTCAACATATTCTAAGGAAAATAAGGTCATAAAATAGGGGAAACAAATATAGAAAAGTCAAGTAATTTAAATGAAAATCAATCACTGTATGGAAAATTGAATTGGTTGGGAACTGATTAAACGTATTAAACAACTGGGTATTCACTAGATGCTGGAATGTTAGGAGATCTCATCAAATGAGATCTCATAAAATGATAGCCTTTACTTATACTTACTATTTTCTCTATACTTTAGTCAAACCAAAGCCAAACTTTCTAACCCAACAGGAAAACAAAGAAAGAACTCTACCAGGTTTTTCTGTTTTGTTTCGGTTAATTTTTATTTTAATAATGAAATAACTTCTTGGCACACTTAAGTGTCCAAGTGGGTCAGACAGCTGAGCTTGCTTTCCCTCAACCTTATATCTTCTCCAATTAGTCCTTATTAACAGAATCCTGATTTTATTCAGGAGACAATGTATGTCAATTTAAAATCTACATGTCCTGGCTTTCTTATTGCTAGGTCTGGCAATACTAGACACAGACATAAAAGATTTGAGCAGTTAAAATTAATTGTTATTTTATAAACCAAATCAGTTAAGAATAAATTAAATCTATTAAAGAACTAAATCATCAGACTTTGGCATCTAGTCAGCATAATGTGTGGGTGTGTGGAAAATTTTGGTTGTTATGTTTTATGTACCTCTCTCTCTCTCTCTCTCTCACCAATATGCCAATACAATCGGGGTAATCTTATGATGAAATTCATATCTTGCCTTCTTTTAAACTCAATATTGCTTTAAGTATTTTACATAACACTAAATATTTGTTAGATTATTTTATAATTGGCTATGTACTAATTCCACTTTACAAATGATACATAATTAATTTAGCTGTATCCATATTATTTGGCATTTCCCCTCATGTTTACTATTATAACTAAAACTGTGATTGATATTGCCATTAATAAGTCTAAATCTAAATGAACAAATCTAGATATCACTAAGTAGTTTCTTAAGCAATTAATCAGTTTGGAATGTTATGTTAAAAGGTAGGAATGCCTCTAAATACTTTGATTCTAATTACCAAGTATCTCTGTAAAGGAAGTAACGGTTTACCTTACCCTCAGAAGTATTTAAGCATCTTTCACTATAATATTACAGGCAATGAGTAACATTTTCATCCATTTTCAATGCGATAGTTTTAATGTCCACCCTAGGATTACTAATGAAGTTGATTATTTTTTCAGGATTATGTATGTTTACAGTTTTTGAATTGTTTTGCTCAGATGATGTTACATTTTCCTAGTTGTGCTTGTCTTTTTCTTACTGATTTCTATATTAAGCTTTTTAATCCTTTATATGCATGTGTTCATTACAAATATTTTTAAGTTAATTACATGCCTTTCTTACTGTTTATTGGTTCTTTTAGGGGTCAGAAATAGTAAAAATTATTAGTCTTCTCATTTATGATTCCTTTAATCATTTCAAGTCTATTCTTTCTTTCATCTTTTAAATGATTTCATGTAGCTAGTTTGCTTTCTAGAATTTATTTAGATTTAAGTGTTCAGAGGAAAATTCACATTTCTTTTCATTTCTAAATGACTAAATAATTATCTTATGATAGTTAATTCCCCTCCCTTTCTAATATGTGATGGCATTGTTATTTTATTTAAAATTATTTTCTATAACAATATCTGATTACAGGATTTATTTTCTTTTCCATTATCCATCTGTCAGTTTTTCATCTAGTACTGTATTTCTTTGATTACTGTAGCTTCATGGTTTTAATATTACCTATAGCAAGTCCTCTGTTATTTTTCAAAATGTTTTTGACACTCTAAGATATTGTTAGATATATCCTAGTTTTATTCTGTAAACTTAAAACTTATACAAAACAGGGTTTTCATTGGAATTACCTGTAAATCTATACATTCGTTTTAGGAGACAATGTTTTTCTAGTATTCTGTTTTCACATTTAGAATACTGATTGGTCTTTTTATGTATTCAGAGCTTCTTTTATGTCTATATCTGTTAGAAACCTTGCAGGAGACAGTCACCCAAAGGGTGATTGAAGAGACTGTGATGAAGGGAATATCTGCAAAGATATGAAAGTGCTGGTGAAGTACTTGATGATAGTAACATTAGGGAGCCATTATCAGAGTAAGGAGGGACCATAGGTACTAACACCCTGTGAAACCTCTAACTGGAAAGAAGTCCATCTGACAGAAGTCTTGATCTTCAGTAGAAAAATTCAACCACTACTAACTCCCAAGCCTGCAGAGAGAAAGAATAGGGGTAAGAAATACCTTGAGTTTTCTCTCTGATCATCCTTCTTCCATGTTTTGCTTTCCATTGACTGAAACGAGAAGGCAAGAGAACCAGTATGGTGTGGTCTATTACAGTTTAACTTCTGGGTGACAAACCAAGTAGGAAAAGAATGGAGAGCCAATTGGAGAGTACCTAGAATCACGTCTGTGCCAGTTCAATTTTTGGCTTCCTTCTTATAGGTCCTTTACCTTTATTGTTGAAAATCTAAGTATGCCTTTTCTGGTTGCTATATTGGTCTGGGTTTCTGCAGGAATCATTTGGCACACCCAGCTAAATTTTTTTTAGCAGGGCTTTTGATGAAGGGACAGTTTATAGGAGTGTGGTTATAACATGTTTGTTAACAAGGAAAAGATACTGTGTGTTGAGGTATCCATGGGAATAGCAAGAGTAGGGAGTTGCTGTCTCCCTGAAGTCAGAAGTAGAAAAGAGAGACACAGTGTAAATATAGCCTGTTTCAAAGCTTAAGTATCTTCAACTGATACTAGAAGTGATATTGTGAACATCATTTATGAATTGAGATGTCAAAAATGATAATTTTTAAATTAACATTTTAAACTATTTTTTAATATCCAAGTGCCTTTTTCTATTAAATTTAAAGAGATTCTTTCCAAGCGATTCACATAAAATATAATCTAATGGTAGTGTCTACAAAAGGAGTAACGTTTACTTTATTTACCATTGATAGAAGGAAAATGATGAACAATCTTTCAAACACCTAAATCTTTTAAAGTATATTTTAGAAGAAACTTCTAAATATTCCCTAGGTTTCACTGTTTCTTTTTTAAATTTAGAAACTAGAACCCCTCTGTTTTTTTAGCAGGGTATATCCTCCAACTAGAGACTAGATTTCCCTGCCTTCCTTTGTAACTAAGTGTGACAATGTAACTAAATTCTTGCCTTGGAAGCAGGACTTCTGGGTCAGCTTCTTATATGACCACACTTATAATTGAGTGTGAATTTCCCTTTTTCCCTTTCCCATTTCCTACAGACTGGAGTGTGCATGCACTACTGGTCGGCTTTGTTTGACCATGCAGATAAGGGCAAAGCCTAGGGGATGGGACAGCAGCAGAATAAAGCTGTGTTCATCCAGGTTCTCCTAAAACCAGACACCAAGGTCAAATTAGATATGCAAGAGATGTATTAGAGGGAACATTTCCAAAGGATAAAGGTGAAGAAATGGGAGTAGGTAAGAAGAGCTTTCAAAGGGCAATGCAATTCTGTCACTGTGAAAGGAGGGAGAGAAAGAAGGAGAGTTGGGTAGCAAGGGTGAGACTCTCATCTGACAGAGGGCAGCACATTATTCTCTAATAGAAAGTTTTGGAGAGGCTGATAGGGACTCCCCTTACTATTGCCTGTTAGAACTTACTCTGTAGAAAGGCTTTATGTTAGTACCTCCAATGTGAATAGTCATTGACTGGTGGCATCCTGGGTTTGCATGGCCTCGGTGGTGGTGGATCCAGAGAGATGATAACTGTAGCTGTTGGTCATATACTGCTGTAGGATATCTGGGTAGTACAATTTCATGGCCACTATAAAAAGAATTTTGGAACCATGGACTAACTGAAGGCACAGTGACACTCTCCTGTCCTGAACAATGTTTCTCCTTGTTCTTTTAAAAGTAATAAACTTCTATCTTTTTATAACCAATGTGCCTTAGGGACTTTTTGTTACAGCAGCTTCCTCTGTGCTCTAGTACATGTATCTACTATACTTAATTTGTGAAATAGAAATAGTTCCTTGCTCTCATATTCCTTAAATTGTACAAATCAGCTTTGTTCTTTACTAAAAATTTGATTTTGTCCAATTTTGAGAAGAATTTAGGTAATGTGTAACATTATCACATGAAAATACTCATTTTAAGAGCTTTGTTGGTAAGTTTTAATAGTTACTTTTATTGTACACATGTGTTTGTTGCTTATGTAGCATCTAAGCCCCTCTCCATCAACAAATAACACTTAGATCTTCCTTTGCATGATAGCGGAAATTGATCAAAGCTAGAGATGTCTAGAACACACACACACACACACACACTTTTAAAGTATGAGTCTCATACTTTAAAAGTAAAATGGGGCAGGGCGTGGTGGCTCACGCTTGTAATCCCAGCACTTTGGCAGGCTGAGGCAGGCGGATCAGGAGGTCAGGAGATCAACACCATCCTGTCTAACACGATGAAACCACGTCTCTACTAAAAAAAATACAAAAAAGAAAAAAATTAGCCGGGTGTGGTGGTGGGTGCCTGTAGTCCAAGCTACTCGGGAGGCTGAGGCAGGAGAATGGCATGAACCCAGGGAGGCAGAACTTGCAGTGAGCCAAGATCGTGCCACTGCACTCCAGCCTGGGCAACAGAGCGAGACTCCGTCTCAAAAAAAAAAAAAAGAAAAAAAGTAAAATGAAACATAAAATTAATGTTTTATTAAGTACAGTAAATCCAAAATATTATCATTCCAGCATGTAACCAATGTAAAAATATTAATAAATATTTTATGTACTTTTTTGGTACTAAGTCTTTAAAATCTGGTATATGTTTTACACTTATAGCACACTTCAATTTGGATACTAAATTTTCATTTGTAATACTTTGTGTTTAGAGATTATAAAGTGTAGAGTTTAATGTAAATTCACATACTCAGGTTGTTCCAAATATACTTAAAATATACAGAATTAAATGCAAGTTTTTAAATTAAAATAAAAATTAATTAAAAGTAAATAAAAACAAAGACATTTTGGTTCCTCAGTCAGATTTGCTTATTAGCCACAGTGGTTAGTGACTTCCATATTGAAAAGCAAAGATACATTAAATCAGTTAGGCCAGTCTCTTCTCCTTTGCCTTAGCGGTTGTTTTGAGGCAGAAACCCAGGCTTAAGACAATCAATGTGTGGCATTCCTTTTGCCATGGCATTATTTTACGGTTATCCCTCAAACTTGAATGCAGGGTTTGTCCTCTAGTTGGGAATAATATAGTCCCAGCAGTTGCAGCTACTCAATTCTGCCTGCCACTCTAGCATAGAAGCAGTCACAGATGATACATACATAAATGGGTATGGCTGTGTTCCAATAGAACTAGGTTTATGAATATTAGAAATTTGAATGTTGTACAATTATGAGATGCCACAAAATATTAGTCTCTTTGTGATTTTTTTTCTCAACCATTTAAAAATGTAAAAATCATTCTTAGCTCATGGACTGTAAGAAAACAGGCAGTGAATCCGCTTTGACTTGCAAGTCTGATTTGCAGACCTCTACCCATTGCCTTCGATATGAACAAGGAAGCGATGTCTTGCAAGCATGAGAAGACATCATGAGGATGAAGTCAACGTTCAGAAATGGACCAAATTGAGAGAGACCTGCAGACAAAGGGACTTGGGACTTAGAGCTTTTTTTTTTTTTTTTTTTTTTGGACGGAGTTTCGCTCTTGTTGCCCAGGCTGGAGTGCAAATGGCGTGATCACTGCTCACCGCAACTTCCGCCTCCCGGGTTCAAGCGATTCTCCAGCCTCAGCCTCCTGAGTAGCTGGGACTACAGGCATGAGCCACCACGCCCGGCTAATTTTTTTGTATTTTTAGTAGAGACGGGGTTTCTCCGTGTTAGTCAGGCTGATCTCAAACCCCCAACCTCAGGTGATCCGCCCGCCTCGGCCTCGCAAACTGCTGGGATTACGAGCGTGAGTCTCTGAGCCCGGCCGGAGCCTTTTTCGAACCATGCCTGAGGACCCTTTTTTTTTGGTCCCTATTCTTCTCAGTTACATTAATCAATGAACACTCTTTATGGCTTACGCCAGGTTAATTTGGATTTTCTATGACCTGTAATGTAAGTTTTCCTATCTTATACATATATAACAATGTCTTCCTTTACTTCTTCGTGAAGTTCTATAACAGGACTTCTTATCGTGCTTAATGAATTTAATATTACTTAATGTACTTACTCTTCTAAAAGTTCTATAGTGCCTCCAAACTACTCAGTGATATGGTAGCGTATGCATATGTATGATGTATACTATCGTATATAATGTATGACATATCGTTTACTGTTCTGAGAGTGAAGACAAGTGAAATATTGATGAGTTTAGCCATTGACTGAATTTTCTTAAAATTAACTTTTAAGTTTAATTAATTTTATATCTAAATTTAAACTATTTAATTAAAAGTAATTTTGAAAATTCACAGAGAAATAAATTGAGACTCAGAAGTTAAGTAAATTGCTGAGATTATAGTGCTTTAAGTGGCTGATTTGGGTGTCGAACCCCATCTGCTTGTCCCTGAAGCTTGGACTCATTTTAATATACTATGCTGCCACATAAATGGGTAAGTTCTGAGGTGGATCTAAGCCTTTTATTTTTAATTTAGTAATTTACTACAGTAATACAAAAATGAATTACTGGATTCAAATTCAAGATAGAAAAGAATAAATTCTACTTCAAACCAAACTGATAAATTTAGCGTAAAGAATTATGTGCAGAACTATTGTTCAAAAGGTCAGAGGAAATTGAAAAATTGTCAAGATACATGTTAAAAATTTATTAGAATACTGATAACTTTCTCTCTTACCAATGCTCATCAAAATTAAAGCAGTATATTAATTTCCAAAGTTTTCTAACAAATTTTACATGGGTTGAATGAGTCAAAGTGATCTAATCAACATTTGCATAAATTTCACTCTATAAATTTTTGATAAAAACTGTAAGCATCTTTTTTTTGAGATTTATTTAGTTGGGCAATATTGTTCCTTTTTTTTTGCTGGTTGAAAATAAAGTGACTTCTACTCTCATGATGTATTTCACATAGTACTAAATATTGTTGTCTTCAATTGAACACTAGCCATAGAATGAATACTCAAAGTCATACAATCTGTAATATAATGCTAATATATTTCTCTATCTTCTAATTTGAAATAACATTCTATAGTTTTATAATAGAACTTTGTAGTCACTGACTATCTGAATTTTCATAGCCAACAACACTGAAATTAAGATTATGTCTGTTTTTTTGGTAGCAGAACTCATCATCTAATTTAGTTCTCACAGATATCTTATATCTAGATACACACTCATTGAATCTTTAACCAGAATCCTACAAAGAGTAACCCTGACTCTCTTTGATGGCTAAACTTAAGGAAGATTTTTATTATGTTAACATGATTTATCAATTAAGGTAATGTGTATCATTATTAGTAAAGTCTGGTCAACATTCCACCCAGTTCACATACAGAGACTTAATTTCAATTAAAAACCTTATTTCATGTTATATAGCCAATTAACATATTGCATTTCTCAATTTTTAACTAGTTCCAAATTGTCAGAGTTCAAGTTATACCCCAAACTGATTTCCGTACTGTACTAATATATAGTATACAGCAGGAGACTGTGGCCCAGAATTCTACATATGAATACAGGCCAGTCAGATGCTACTTTATGTTTTCAACAACATAAGTGCATGCTTTAAATGTTCTTCTATTTACAAATTTTATTTCCTTACCAGAATAAAGAAATAAAAATAATTCCCTGAATTCTGAGACCATTAAACCATTAAAATAAAATTTGTATCTTGAAGGGAGTTACACTCATTCATTGTTCATTTGCTCCATAGTTCAATGAATGATCTAAATAATGCTGTAAAATTAAATTTTTATTTAGTGCTGATGAAATATTTATTTATTAAAAATGTAGTCATCTGCAATCAAATTTTTACTTCAGTCTCTATATTTGGAATCTGCTGATAGTTACTGGAAGCTGTTTGGGGATTGGAACACTCAGCACTATTGTATTGTGATCAATAATTAAATTTAGTGCTGACATGCATCTAGTTTATATAGCCGTCTCTGACAATCCCATCTTGCAAAATTAATCCTTTCCAATTTATTTAATAGAGGACATGAACAATAAAATAATTCAGATGAGTACCAATGCAGGATTATTTCTGGTCAATATTACTTTATTATAAATTGGGTCCACATACTCATTAGTAAATTAACTGTCAAATCTGAAAACAGCCTTTTTTTGTTTAAAGGTAATTATTGGTACTGAAGACAAGAAGGCACTTAACCTTGCTGTACAGTTGTCCTTACCACAGTGTTTTTTTATTCCAGGCTATAACTAACCCATCAAAGCTGCAGAGGGAAAATAATTAGTGATCTTAAAAGGATAAATTTTAACTATTACAAAGCCATAACTGTTTAAATAGAGAGAGTATAACTAAATAATGGCAGAGTTTTATAATTAAATTTAAAGTCTGAGTTCATTTTAGAAATATTCTATCTTTTGCCACCTGAAAAATCTACTGGAGAGAAAAGAAACACTGATGTAGAAAGAATTCTATTTGAGACGCATAGGTTAAAAGTGGCAAGGTTTTTTTTTTTTTTTTTTTTTTTTAATAGGAAATGTTATCAAAATTGCTTCCAGTTTTCAGTGAGATTTGACAATTTGGAAGTTCTTTAGAAAAAGCTGTCTTTAGAAAAATAAAGTCCCTCTCATATGAGAAGATGTTTTGTCACAGTTTGTAAATTTTTTTCACCCTATTAATTAACCAGTTCAGTCACTGCTCGAATCCATGAAATTATTGTAAAGAGGCACTTTACACAGATACATTAAACAATTCATTTTTAAACTCTGCTTTATTATTTGCACAGAAAGTTAGAAGTGTCTTGAATAGACATAATCCTATTATATCAATGCAGGGAAGTAGAATTAATGCAATTATATTTTTAAATAATCATCTTCAAACAGACTTACAAATGTAGAGCATATTGCATGTGCAGAATGATTGCAATGCGTATCCTTCTGTATTATACATTTTTCTATATTAGAGAAGAAAGAGGTATTATTTTTCAATGTTTTTACCAAATACAAATTTGATGGAGAAGTGCTGAGTCTTGTTGTATTGATCGCTGCTACACCTATTAAAGAATTGAAACGGAGTGAGGAGAAAGTGGCATATATTCATTCTATTGATGTTGTATGCTATCAATAATCCGCACCTCAAGAAGTCCCCAAATCACATTTGTTAGCTGTTTGATCTATTTATTACATTGTTCAGAATACACAAGGAACACCAACATATTATTTGTATCTTGAAAATATACTACACCTACATTTTAATCACTGAGCTTGT
The DNA here is from genome assembly GCF_043159975.1 of Macaca nemestrina. Taxonomy (NCBI): domain Eukaryota; kingdom Metazoa; phylum Chordata; class Mammalia; order Primates; family Cercopithecidae; genus Macaca; species Macaca nemestrina. The sequence continues at coordinate 62,122,415 of NC_092135.1, read as the reverse complement.
ATTCAGACTAGAGGGACCATGAACTAGATGATAAATAATGAAAATTCACCTTGTTAATAAAACACTATTGACTGAAACAAAATAACTCTAGTTTATTCGGCTCACTCACAGATTCTCAGAAATAGGATAGAAAAGATATAAACTCCCAGAGAAATGTCTTAGAGTTATCAAAATTATTTACATAACTGAATGATGGTTTAAGATATTTTCATAGTTTTGCTAATGAATGTGGTGGCTACATAGGTGAAGTTTTTGTGATATATCATCATTTTATCACTGTGGCCTACGCAAAACATTGGACGATTTTGTTTCATTTATACTTGTGTAGTTCATGATGCAGATCTGAGAGTCCTTCTTTTTCCAAGCTCAGACGCTCTTGTCACTATTATGGAATGGTGGCTGGAAAGGGAGAGAGAGAACCAAGGTGCTCACTCATACTTCAAAACGTCATGCAGACCGTGGCTGTTTGTACTGTTACATGTTCTTTATCTTCTTTAGTTCTCTGTGTTGACTGTGTGCCAGCTTACAGTAAACCTCCCCACTTTAGACTCTTGTTTTCACTATAATTTCTAACATCATTTCAGATCATTCTTTTGCAAGCATGATTAAAAAAAATCATCTACTTAACAGGCTTAAAATAATTGTCACTATTTATTTGTGATATTTACTCAATCGCTATTAGCACAATTAGCATTGCAATATTTATTAAACAGTGTCTTGCTAATGACACTCTTAATGCAGTTCTCAAAAGTTAAGTATGGTCTTGGAGTTATCAAAATTTACCACTTAAAAGGCCAAGGTGCATAAATGGTATAAAAGGCTTATACCATTGCAATTTGCTGAGAGTAGGTATAAGAGGAAGGCCTATAACAGACTTCATGCTGTCTTCATGGTTTAGTATTAACAGGTTTTATATTGTGAAATATGAAAGGGGGATGTAAGTGGCTTCCTCTCCCATTTAGTCAGGGAAGGTTTCATTCGGCATGATTGTAGACAACTGTGTATAAAGCAGTATCTCTGTTCAGCCTGGAGCCGTGGATCCCCCTGGTAATATTGGAGAATGCAAGTGGTGTTTGCCCCGTAAGCTATGTTGATGGCCTTCTTCACTGACTGTGTTTCACTTGCAGCATTTCAGGGTAATAAGAATCAGTTGTGTGTAAACAAATCAAGAAAGTCAAGCATGTTTAGGGACAGACTTGTTAATGTCATAAAACCAAAGCTACATACAGGCAAAGGGTATAATGCGGTTTTGTACATTTCAGGTATCATTTATAAAGCTGTGCAACTAGAGTTTGAATGCTGAGTGGAAACATCAAATGGCAGTAGGAGATGGAACATGTCATTCGCTTTGTTTGAAACTGCCATTATTCCCAAAAGGCAAAGTCCCTATAAGAAGGACTGATTCCAGGTTTCATTCTTGCCCTTCCTCTCTCCACCAGCACCTCCTCTAACTCTGCAAGTATACTTGACTGCCTCACTGTCTCTACATCACACCAGGCTTGCTTCTACCTCAGGGTCAAGCACAGATAGAGTTACTCCTTAACCTTCCACAAGTCCTTGCTTTGATCAGCGGAATTCTGTTCTATTTTTTTCTCTATAGCTCCTTTTATATAAAATGTAGCTATATGTAATATATTTTACATACAATGTAATAGATGTAATTTATGTATTTGTATCACATATAGCTCTGTAATATCTGGGATCTCTCCAGTGGTGTGCTGGTAAATGTTTAACAATCAGCTCTCTGGGGGAAGAAAACACTGATTGGTAGTATAGGCTAGTTTCTGTGATATAATTGCTCCTATCATGCCCACTTCAAGCTACCAGATTTGAACAGTAAGATGGAAAGATTCCTGAAAATGTAAAAATAAGCTCTCAAAGCTAGTAAAGCTGGCTTCGATGTACTAGTATATTTGAGGCTGTCTTGCTCTTGGATCTATCCCTAGTAATAGAACAGTGCCTACCACTTAATACCACTTAATACCACTTAAGTATTTAATAAATACTTACTGAATAATTGAATAGAATCTAGGAGGTGATCTAATTGTGATCAATCTAAAAACATAAACCTCACCATGATAGTTCTGGGCTTAAAATCCTTCAAAACATAAGATGTAGGACCCTAAGCAAGTTGTATAGAGCCTACCAAGATTAGTATGCTGCCTACTTTTAAAGCCTAGATTTTTACCACAAAGTCCAGCATTGTATTTTGTAATATTGCTAAAGAGAAAACAGTGGCCATTCCCTGTCTATTTCACCAGGCTTCATTCCTCTGCAATTTTGCAGATGCTTCTCCCATGAGCCTGAAACATCTTCCCCATATCATCTGCCTGGTAAACAACTCAAATTCTTGCAAATATCACATATATGAGAATCACATTCTCGGTAAAGCTCTCTCAGAATACTCTTCAATACTCTTCTATTTATTCTTGGATTTTTTTTTTTTTAATGGAGGTCTCATGCTGTTACCCAGGAGGGCAGTCTGGAGTGCAGTGGCATAATTATGGCTTACTTCAGCCTCAGCCTCCTGGGTTCAAGTGATCCTCCCACCTCAGCCTCCCGAGTAGCTGGGACTACAGGCATGCACCACCACACCTGGCTCATTTTTGTAATTTTTGTAGAGATGTGGGCTCACTATGTTGCCCAGGCTGGTCTAGAACTCCTGGGCTCAAGTAATCTGCCTGCCTTGGCCTTCCAAAGCCCTGGGATTACAGGCATAAGCTACTATGCCCAGCCTCTTCCTCTTCTTTTCAATGTGCATAGACAGAGTCAAACTTACTTTCTCTTCAGTTTTACATTCGTTCTTTATATATACTTCTCCCTCACAGTTTCTAGTCAGTTTTCAGGGAGTCCCTTACTTTCCTCTGCACAGATATTGTTTCTTTCTTATATGTGGTTTTGTTGTAATTTTCATTTTGCACTTTTAAAATGTTCACATTACAAAAGTAACACATGGTCTTTTTTAAAAAGTACAAAGAAGGCCAGGTGCCCTGGCTCACGCCTGTAATCCCAGCACTTTGGGAGGCTGAGGTGGGCTGATTACAAGGTCGGGAGTTGGAGACCAGCCTGGCCAATACGGTAAAACCCCATCTCTACTAAAAATACAAAAATTAGCCAGGCGTGGTGGCAGGAGCCTATAGTACCAGCTACTTGGGAGGCCGAGGCAGGAGAATGGCTTGAACCCAGGAGGCGGAGGTTGCAGTGATCCAATATCGTGCCGCTGCACTCCAGCCTGGGTGACAGAGCGAGAATCCATCTAAAAAAGAAGAAGAAAAAAAAAAGTACAAAGAAAATAGAAACATATAAAACATATATAAATTAAAAAGTAGAAGTTTCCTTTAACTCCTATATACATCCACATGCAATGTTAATGACTATCAAACAATTTGGTATTTGGACCATATCTCAAATAACCTAGAAATGAACTTACATTATAATTCTATAAATATTTATCTGTATCTATCACTAGTCTGTGAGCATCTGAAGAATAGGCTGTTTTTGCAGCCCCTAACACAGTGCTTGGCACAGGAAAGTCAAAATAAATGCTTGGTAATGAGACCAGAGCATCCATGCTTGTTAAGCCTGCAGCCGCAGCAAAAAGAGTCAGACTGTTGATGTGTGGAGGTTATTCTGGAACTATTGTAGAGTGACCTTCAGTAGCCAGTCTTCATTTTCTTCCAGACCATAAAAGATACAGCTATAATAATACTGGCTTTTAACTGTCTTTTAGGCTCTCATTAGAGGGGATCTTGTCTGAGAACAGTTTTTAAGTGTCGCTGATAAAGTGGGTTCAGAACCCAGATGTGAAGTCTATAATGCATTGCATGTATGTGATCTTACACTTGCTAAAATGTTTATGGAGGGTTGCTGGATGAAGGTACCTCATTACACAGAAACTCTGTGTATCACAATTACTGGCTGCATAATATATAAATGAAATAAGCGATAAGATATACATAATCTGAAGACTCAATTCACAGAATTTAACGTCTCTGGGAAAAAAAAAAAAAAGGAAGCTTAATTTGGAGCAGAATGGCTGGATTAGAATCAGTTTTAATCCTTAGTAGGCATCTGAATTTCAGCAGATCCTTTGTCTCCCCGAGCTGCAGATTCTTGGCTTTGGAAAGATAATAATAATACCTGCCGTAAACTTAAAATTATTATTCCTTTAGGACTATTTTTAACACGTTCTACATGTTAGTTGCTGTCCTCAGCATTTTCTTTTTCCTTCCTTCCTTCCTTCCTTCCTTCCTTCCTTCCTTCCTTCCTTCCTTCCTTCCTTCCTTCCTTCCTTCCTTTAAAACGCCATCTATTTATTATCTCTTAGTGCCTGTGGGTCAGGAGTCCAAGTACAGGTTAGCTAGCTCTCTGCTTGGCTTTCACAAGGCTGAAATCAAGGTGTCAGCTGGAGCTGCCTTCTCATCTGGCGCTCGGGGTCCCCTTCCAAGTGCACTCAGGTTGCTGGCAGAATTCAGTCCATACTGCTGTAGGTTGGTCTGAGGTCCCTGTTGTTGGCTGGGTTCATTTTCACTTCTACTTTGAGGAGCTTCCATGTGGCCCCCTCCATCTAAGCAATGAAGCAACTCCTTTTGAATTGCTCTTATGCTCCAATCTCTCTGACTTCTTTTTCTACTAGCTGGATAAAATTCTGTTTTTTTTTTTTTTAATTTTAAATTTTAATTCGAATTGTAAGTTCTGGGGTACATGTGCAGCATGTGCAGGTTTTTTATGTGGGTAAACACGTGCCATGGTGGTTTGCTGCACCTGTCAACACATCACCTAGGTATTAAGCCCTGCATGCATTAGCCTTTTTTCCTAATGCTCTCTCTTCCCCCACCCCCTTCCCAGCTGGCCCCAGGGTGTGTTGTTCCCCTCTCTGTGTCCACGTGTTCTCATTATTCAGCTGCCACTTATAAGTGAGAACATCTGGTGTTTGATTTTCTATTCCTGTGTCAGTTTGCTAAGGACAATGGCTTCCAACTCCATCCGTGTCCCTGCAAATGAAGTGATCTTGTTTCTTTTTATGGCTGTGTAGTATTCCATGGTGAATATGTACCACATTTTCTTTTCTTTCTGTTTTTTTTTTTTTTCTTTTTTTGAGACGGAGTCTCACTCTGTTGCTCAGGCTGGAGTGCAGTGGCATGACCTTGGCTCACTGCAACTCCTGCCTCCTGGGTTCAAGCAATTCTCCTGCCTCAGCCTCCTAAGTAGCTGGGATTACAGGTGCATGCCAACATGCCTGGCTAATTTTTTAATATATATTTTTAGTAGAGATGGGATTTCACCATGTTGGCCAGGCTGGTCTCCAACTCCTGACCTCAGGACCACATTTTATTTATCCAGTTTATCATTGATGAGCATTTGGGTTGATTCTATGTCTTTGCTATTGTGAATAGTGCTGCAATGAACACACACATGCATGTGTCTTTGCATAGAATGATTCATATTCCTTTGGGTATATACCTAGTAATGGAATTATTGGGTCAATGGTGTTTTTGGTTCTAGGTCTTAGAGAAATCGCCACGTTATCTTCCACAATGTTTGAACTAATTTACGTTCCCATAAACAGTGTAAAAGCCTTCCTATTTCTGTGTAACCTCATCAGCATCTTTTGTTTCTTGACTTTTTAATAATCACCATTCTGACTGGTGTGAGATTGTATCTCATTATGGTTTTGATTTGCATTTCTCTAATGATCAGTGATATTGGGCTTTTATTCATATGTTTCTTTGCCACATGAATGTCTTCTTTAAGAACATCTAGGCAATACCATTCAGGACATAGGCACGGGCAAAGTTTTCATGATGAAATCACCAAAAGTAATTGCAACAAACGTAAAAATTGACAAATAGTATCTAATTTAACTAAATAGCTTCTGTACAGCAAAATAAACTATCATTAGAGTGAATAGGCAACTTACAGAGTGGGAGAAAATTTTGCAATCTTTCCATCTGACAAAAGTCTAATATCCAGAATCTACAAGGAACTTAAACAAGTTTACAAGAAAACAAACAAACAACCCCATTAAAAAGTAGGCAAAGTCCTCAGCATTTTCTAAACTTTCACTCATTTAATCTTCTTAACAATTCTTTGAATTGTGTACAGTTATCATCAAAGTCTGTTTACAGATGAGGAAACCAAAACATATTAAATAATTTCCCAGAGCCACACAGTGTTTAAGACGTGGTGCAAGCTTTCAAACTGAGGTCATCTGTCTTCTGGATCATTCTGAGAGTACTTTTTGAAAGTATCTTATAAAATGTAAAGAACTTTGAAAGTGAAATGTATAATTATTACAAATTAATATTTTAGTATCAGTGTTTGGTTCCCACTTTTCTTTCTGCTAATAAGCTGTAAGGCCACGCATGAAAATAACCCTAGCTACTATGATTTAATATTTTCTGACAATATCGTTGTTATTACAAATAATAAAATGTTATGTGAAAAGCAGAATTTATCTTTGCCCAGAAGTAAAGGGCAGAGGGTAAGTAGGGGTCAGAGTGGAGAAAAGTCCAAGCTGATTCATAAACCTTTAATAATATTATGCTCTGAAGCTCTTGGATCAAGCTTGGGTTTGGGAATTGTTTGATAGTTACTAAAGCTGTTCATTTCTAAATTTCATTTGTACGTAAACAAAAATGAAACAGGTAGGCTACAGATTTGGCCTGTGTCACAGCTTGTCCCTGAGCATCTTGTATTTGGGAATTTAAAGGTCTTGGGCAGTTAATGAAGAAATTTTGCTGATATTTAAGACCTACAAATAGTCTTCTATAATGATTTAATGTGATCTGATGGCAAAATTTAATCCAGTAGGTAGCAATCAGGCAATTCAATAGATACAAATTTCAGAAATATCTTTTAAGAATTTTCAACTAAATAGTTAAGATGGTAAAAGTATTTCAATATAACAAAATGCAAGATACAACTTGGAGAGTAAAATAATCCAAACTAGACATAGGATTCTGGGCTCATTATAATACTCAAGAGATACTAAGATTCTGATAAAAATAAAATTTAATACATTTCTGTGATGAAAACATCCAATAGAATGCTGACTATAATAATAATAACAAAGGGCATTGGAAACAACAAAAAAAGAAAATCCAATTGTACAAAATCCCCTAATGTATCACCTGGGGTACTATTTGCTATTGTTGTTACTATACCTCAAGAAAGACAGACAAGAATCCTCGGGGGCACAAGGAAGAGTAGGAGACGTCATGAAACGAAGTGAGCCACTGATTGCATTGCTTACAAAACCACCAAAAGCAGCTTAGTGTGTGTTAATCATCGAAAAGATGAAGACCGATGGTGATTAAAATCTACAGCTCCATTTAGAGGAGGGGAAAAGAGAGGAGTGTACCACTTGAAGCTTAAGAGACGTAAATGTAGAAAAACTTTAAAAGAAATTATAAACACAAGGGTTGGGAAGATATTTTAGGAATTTATCATCCTGGTGCCAAAAATTCAAATAAATTCAAAATAGGTTTAGATTAATACTTAAATGTGAAGCCTACATTGGGTTACCATAAGAAATGAAAGTATGGGGAAGGGGTATCTTTAAACTTTGAAGAAAGGAGTATAACATACTCACAGTTTCTCTGTAGTAAAAATAGCTATGGGTTAACTCAATGAGGGCAGGCTGGAGTTCTTTCATTATATCAAGTTGTTATTAATAATATCTTTTATTTTGATATTTTAGTGCATATTGGTATTTGTTGATTAAATCCTAATATTATGCTATATCACAATTGGTCTGAACTGGACATTTTTGCTTAGAAAAGATTTGGGACAATTTTTTTTAAAATTTTGATAGTTGATACTAAAGTTGGTTAAAATGTTCCTGAATCTGAGATAAGGCAGATTTGATGAACAGAAGTTAAAGCAGAAAGCATAAGATTGAGAGCAATAATTTATTAGAGAAAGAAAGTACAACGGCTTTGGAGTCATGAAGACTTATACTTTATTTTGACATGTGCTTGTTATACGTATGAGCTTCGACAAGTTACATAACATTCTTGAGGCTCTATTTTCTGATCTATGCAATAAAGTAATTATTAGGATTAAATGAGAGAATATATGTAAAATACCTGCCTGCTGACTGACACAGAGTAAATACTAGGTAAATTTTGGTTAATAATCATGTTAATGACACTATGCACAAAAATAACACCAAACAGGAGTCTGAGGAGAAGCTGGACAAGGGTACTCATGAGTACTCTGAGTACATGAGTATATTCAAAGAAGGTTTCTTAGAGATTGTCCTATACCATTTTATTGTTGAGGAAAATGTAATCCAGAGAAATTGAAGACTTTGTTGCCTTTTATTAGGCATTACAATTCATTCAATGGCAGTGGTGAAACAGCATCTGGAGAAAATTGAAGGTTTTCTAAAATATTCTCTGACCACAAACTACAGAGTTCTTTCAGTCATAGAAATACAATTTTATGAATTGTAAAAGAGAGCAAATTTGGTGTGCCCTTACTACTATTAATTGTCATTTCTGATAATATTGCATGTTCTGGATGCTTTTTGCACATGATCTCTTGTAATCCTCACAATGACTCTTGGATGTAGGCATGGTTATTATCTTCTCCATTTTACAGATGAAGGAACTGAAGAACAGAAAGGTTTAGTGACTTGCTGAGGTCTTACAACTGGTAAGTAGAACAGGAATTTGAGTCTAAATCTGATTGACTCAGATTATCCTTTTAACCACTGTTCTACACTATTATAAAGGAAAAAAGATCATCTTGAAAAAAATGTCATTTTATCAGGGCTATTCATACAGCTGACACTAGAGACAGGTCAAAATAGCTGATGTAGACATTTTCTTCCAGAGAGGATGCTTGATTTCCATTTTATTACAGTGTAATAAAAGTATCTGAGTAGGGCCTAGTACATTATTGCCATCTGCCTCTTTCCCTACTCTATAAAGTGTGGGTAATTATACTTTAGCAAGATGTTTAGAAACTTAATTAATATTATTGGTTAGAGATTTGTAGATTAATGACCCAATTTTGCTCATAATAAACACATCTGGACATGTTTCACTGTCTTCCACAATTCTTAAAATAAGAAATCTTATTCATAATAGTCTCAATTTATTTTTGGTTATCATAATTAAATATCTGTTTCTATACTTACTATCTGTAAACATCTGGATTAGGTTGTGGTGGTTCCTAACACATAATTCTTGTCTTCAAAGAGCTTATAATAGATTTAAGGAGCAAGGGCCTTTCATTGTATATTAAATAACAATTGACAGCATTGAGATAATTGTAGTCATAAATGAAATGTGAGTTGTTAAGATGGAACAAACACAATATCTGCTTTGGCTGAGGAAAGAAATATCTTAAATTACAGAATTATAAGTTGAGATTATTATTGACTGAGAATACAATATGTGTACTTAATAAAGAGAATAATACAATTTATTTTAGATTGTTTTATTTATCTGAAACTATTCAATATATTTAAACCAGAATGCCCCTTCAAGGCAAGGATATTTACTGTAAAATGGGTGATACATCAACCAGTGGGGTTTTTATGTTTGGCAGTGGGATGCTGGAAAGAAACTGAGAGCAGAAGGAAATGATTCCCAATTCTCTGTGTGATGTTCATCACCAATTGTGGCCCTGTTGTGGGTTAGGAACTTGAAATCAAGATAGATTATCAACAGGAGAAATTAGTACTCTATATAACCAGTGCAGATAGTTAGCAGGCCCTGAGAATGTGTAGTCTCAAATATTTGTTTTCCAAAATTTTAAAATAAATTCTCTGTTAAAGGTGATTTTACTACAAACTAGTTAGTAGGTTTTGCACTATTACACTAATTTGGGATCCTATTTACAATAGAAAAATCTTAAAAATAATTTGTTCAATTAACCCAATTCTGATATATGTGGGACAAAATAGCAACCTAGATTATACATTTAATTCTGCAATCTTAAAGGTGGCATTAAAGCCTTATACTAAGACCTTCATTTATTACCATTGTCTTCTCGCTAATTCAAAGAAGTAACATAATTTGAAGATCATGCTCCCTTGTGCATTGCTGCCAAATTACATCTCTTAGTTGGCAACCATTGAACTTATCTTCTCCAACATGAAAATGTACTATTAATTAGATCATTGAATCAACTTCCCCATTGAGAAAGAAAATGATCCACAGGGGATACAAAGAAAACTAACCTGTCAGTGAGCGTATTTAGTATGGGAATCCTCTCTGAAAGACATGATAGACCAACTCCCCACTAGCCATCATTTTCTGGAATCTCTTAGAAACGATAGCTGCCATTGTTCTTCAAAGGTCTGGGTGCACTCATGCTTGATGGGAGCAGGAGAGACACTTGCATCCTTATGATTTTGTAAAAAAAAACCATCACGGCATTTAGCATATTATATCACCATTCTTGTGTGCCTGTCTCTCCAGCTAGGATATATGTTCCCAGAAGGCAAGGGCTCAATCTTATTCATCTCTGTATTTTAGCACTTGGCACAATTTTTGGCATATTATCAGGACTTAATAAATGTTTATAATTAGTGCCCAATTTCCTTAAATTTTTTCCAATCCTGTGTTTTTATCTCTGAATAAACCATTTATTAGGAATGCTTTCTGCATTTGAGATCATAGCAACTGCTCGGGATCACGTCTTCATTTTTCTGGTTCTTAGAGTATGTACATTTCCAGTTCTATATATAATACATTTTAAGATGTATTCTACAATACATAGAAGTGAATGATTACACCCTTTAAGAGTAATCCTTCATCTAAGAATATTTACCTAAAAGCTATATTCTTTTTAAAATTCATTTATAACTGTAAAGTCAACTCATGATGCAATCATCTGAAGGCAACCTTTTATCAACCACAGAGTTTGCCAAGTATTCCTGTCTAATTTCACATGTAGAATGTTCCTGCTATTATAGAAAAGAAAATCAGAGTTCTCTGGACCTTATAGGAAGGGTTAAAACACAGTCATTAAAATTTAAAAATAAGAGCAATGGCTGAATTATAAGCCAATAAAAAAGTTACATGGTCTGCATGATTTTTAATGGCTATATAGTAACAAGAAGGCTATTTAATCATGATAATTTTAATATATTTGGGGTCTAATATACTTTTATTCTTTTATTATTGTCACAAACTAGAACTATCAATTTATCATAGTGTGATTTTTTTTGTTTCAAAATTTAAAATTTTTTTCTTTGCAAAACTTCAAATAAAAAGTGTGTATTTTTACATTTCGTGTGGTCTGTTAGCTCTGTTTCCTGACTGTCATGAAAGTCTTGGTTTTAAGTCTTCAAATTATCAGCTAGTTGATTCCACTATTTTCAGATAAATTGTGATCCTGTTGATTTTATAAATGTAACATTGAAGCCCAAAGATAGCAGACCTAGGAAAGGAATAGAAGTTAGATCTAATAAGCAACTTTCTCCTAACTTTTTTTTTTTTTTTTTTTTTTACATCTGACAGCTCATGTTGAGTACAGTTCATCTCTTCATTGCCTAAACCCTACTTTCTTTCTAGCCTCAAATACTCTTCTTTGTTTTTCCTATATGCTAAAATACCTGTGGTATTTGGTCTCAGGCTATTTAATCTCTTAGGTGTTCATTCTATCTTTTGATTAAACCAAAAGACTCAGAAAGGGAGAGAAAGGAGTTTGCATCTACCAATTTATATTCCCTTAAAAAAGATTCAGAAACATCTGGAATCAAGGCCCTAGACATTTAAAATTTCTATTTTTTAAATAACCAATGGATTTCAAATGAAAGATTATTAATACTGATGATAATTCATATGTTAACCATCAATTCCTCAGGTATGTGTTGAATCACTTTTTACATGGGAGAGAAATTTTAAAAAACTAAAAAACACCTCATAAATTCTTTTGGAAGCTTCCTGCAATTTTTGACATTCACTGAAACAAAAGGAGAAAAAGGAGGCCACTTCAGAATGACATTAAAGTATTTGTCTATTGGATAACATAGGCAATAATATCTTCTTATTCTACCCATACTGGTTATGGTGATGTCCATATCGTGACATGAATTTATTATTAGATAATGACACTCTTTCTAATGCTGATAAAAGTTTATTGCCACTTTGTTTATGTTTACTGCATTATCTCTCATCGTGTATTACCTCTTTTCTTTAAGTATTAGTACTCACTGGTTTGATTCTATTGAATTTTCCCAATTGCAGGAAAAATAGGAGCATCCCATTTCGTGTCCTATATACATTTGGTAGATGTCTACAGCTTTATAAATAGCTTTCAACCCAATATACGTGTTAATTACAACATGAACTATTATTAGTCTGCCTCCCTTGATATCTTACTCTTCAATTGTTTCCTTATGCCTCATGCTCTACTAATTCATTTCTACTTTAACTTTCTCCACTGAAACTTTCTCCAGAATCTCTAGTCCCTCATCTCAAAATTCCCAAAACTCATTTAGTCTAATCTCTCTGGTCAGTGAAAAAAACGTCAGGAATTCTATGGGATAATTTAGCTACTTCGCAGAGATGGCACATATCCATGAAGACTTGTAAGTGGATGAGTCAGCATGTAAGGTTCATTTTAAGATATAAATAGGAGAAAAGTCTAATCACTGAACAGATAAACATAAAACTTTTTAAGAGGTTCCATTAGAAACACCCTGGTGCTCAAGCAGATCAGGAATAAAATACTAGAAATCTGAGAAGAGTAGTTGAAACTGCAAAGCTAGCTGCCTTGAGAGCCATGCCACATGTCCCCTCTTGAACCCACCCCAGATTAGGCAAGATTGGGGGAAGGTGGAGCAGTCATGATGGAGTAGGGGGAGTGGCCCTTAGTCTAGAGAGCAGTATTAATAGAGTCAGTGAATCTCCTTTTGTAGTTTTGACTTGAGCTGGCATCACCACAGTTTTGTCTTCTCTTAGCTGGTAAGACCTTGGTATATACTATGTTGATTGAATACCATAATCAACTATGTCTTCCACTTTTGTGTGCCCTAGTACCAGTGATAATGACTTGAATACTATTGATGTTTAAAAATTGTTGTAGAAGAAAATAATTACACAATTTAAATAATGTGGTAGGGATCTAGGGATCTAGGGATCTAGGGTTCCTCAAAACCCAAAATGACACAGTAGATGGATACATTTATTTGCTATTGAACATCAGCTATTCTAACTTTTATTTCTGCATAATTTACTGAAAAACTAAATATTGGTTGTACATTAACTTTCTCTACAACATCATTTTCACTCATTTTCATTTTAATATTTTATCTTGATTTTGAGGTTCTTAATTAAAAAAAATCAAATATAAATTATTTCTACATTTGTCATAAATCTTTAATTTGAATGTCATTACATAGGATATTCAGATAATAAGTATTTAAAATGACAATGTTAATTGTCAATGTCAACTTATAAGGTCTCATATAAGATAATTTTTTTAGAATTTATTTTAAAAATATTCTGTCTTAAAAATTTAACATGCTTCTGTGATATATGAAATCAATACATTTCCCTTTTTGCCCTTGATTCCAGTGAATTCAGAATTACAATTTATGCAAATTGCATTATTAATGTACTCCAACATTGTTGTATTTATTTCCTCTTTCTTCCTTTTTTCTCAATTCCTTGTTTGGCTTTTATTAAACATATGACAATATATAATTTTAATACTTTTTCTCAAATCATTTTTTGAAAGATGATATAAATACAAAAATACACACTTCTTTTCCTACACTCTACTAGTTCAGCTATGTCACTAGTAGCTAGTTTGGGTTTTGGTGTTTTGGTAACAGCTTTAAACTACACTTTCATTGTATTTGTACTTTTGTGAGTGTGTGTGTGTTCATTCAAGAGCAGTAGCACATTTCAATTTCCTTAAGAAAAATGTAATAGCTGCCATAGTTTTACTATCTTCTTAACTACTTACATTTGCACTTCTGTTATTTGTACGTATATTTTTATATTGTCAAGTCTGATAGCATATTTATTGTATGAACCACTTTATATGGAATTGCTTGCATACATGTACATGAACATATGTGTATTATGTCATTACCAGCAGGATGTTCCACCATGTTAACTGTAATTATTTCTGATAGTGGTATTTCATGTGACTTTTCATTTCCTGATGGTTTAAAGGAAACCATTCAGCAAAATAATTGGGATGGGACTAGAAGAAGTAGACAAGCTGTATGATTGTCACCTAGAAGAGTGAGGTAGAATGGGCATACTGATCTACATTGTCCTGGGCATGGAGAGGAGAAAGTGTCAAGCTTCATGAATGACCTTTGATGTAGGCGATATGGAGCTGAAGAAAATAAAATTTCCATAGTCAAGTAAATTGTAAATTTGGAAATATTAATTCCTTTTAACGATACATGTTTTTACACATTTTAAGAATTATAATAAAAATGAAAAGACATTCAAATATGTTACATAACAAAGCTTAACACATGGGAAACGATCAATGAAGTTCAAGAAATTTGAAAAGGAAGAAAAATAGGGGTAGGAAGTACACAAAATACACCACAAACTTCCTTCATGCCATGAACTTTCCTACTTCACCTGATGTTTGACTTTCTGTTTATTTCCAGGACCCTGGGCAGTATAGACCAATATACCCCGTCCAATAACTCCTGTGGGGAGTCATCATGCACAGCTTTTACCAATTTTTCTGCTGATAGTTTCCCTTCAATCATTGTTGATTGAAAGTATAAAAAACACACAAAAATGATAAATTGATTTTGCATTTTGCAACCTGTTCAATATATTTATTTGCTCTAGAAGCTTTCTTGTAGATTTCATAGCTTTTAACAATCTAAAAATTAAGATAGTTTAAGACAAATTACTTTCTTTCCAATAACTTATCTTTATCTTCTTTTCTTTCCTGTGGCAATCGCTAGAAGAATATTGAATAGGCATGCATGAAAGTGCTGAGAGTGAATATTCTTGGTTCGATCCAGGTCTTAGAGAAAGAGCATTATATTTTTCAGAATCAAGTATGATATTGTTTGTGGGTTTTTTCATAGACGCCTTTTGTCAGAGAAAGGTAGTTCCATTCCATACCCAACTTGCTGTTATATTTTATCAGAAACGGAACATAAATGTTGTCAAATGTTTTTCTGCATCTATTGAAGTAGTCATGGATTTATTTTTTAGTCTGTTAATATAAATAATTATATTTTTAAATTTGTGAATGGTAAACAAATGTTGCATTTCTGAAATAAACCATGACATTGGTAACAGTGTGGTATCTTTTTATATATGGTAGGTCTTGATTTTTTTTTAACGTTTGTTAAGAATTTTTGCATCTATGTTCATAAGATATATTGATATGGAATTGTGTTTTCTTGAAATGTTTTAATCTGAATTTGGTGTCAGAGTGCTGCTGGTCTCATAGAATGAGTTGGAATGTTATTTCTTCCTTCACAGCTTTTTGTAAAAGTTTATGTATAAGTAGTATTTTGTTTTGTTTAATAACTTTATGTAATGCACCAGGGAAGCCGTCTGGAGCTAGAGTTTTGTTGTAGGAGAGTTTTCAACTAAACATTCCATTTCTGTAATACACATATGGCTATGCTGACTATCTATTTCTTTTTGTGTGGACATTGATTTTATTTGTTTGTTCTTTTCCAAAGAATTTGTCTATTTCATCTAATCTGTCAGAAATACTGGGAAAATATTTTTCATAACATTCCCTTCTTAGCTAGTTAATATCTGTAGAATGTGAAATAATATCACCTATCTTTTTCCTGCTACTGATTATTAATGTCTTCTTTCTTTTTGTCCTGAACTATCTGGAAGTAGTTTTGTCAATTTTATTCATCATCCCAAAGATCTAGGTTTTATGTATTTTATCTATTTGTTTTCTGTTTTCTAATTCATTGATTTCACTCTCACCCTGATTTTTATTACTACCTTTATTCTTTTAACTTTGATTTTGTTTGTTCTAGTTTCTTTAGCTAGAATGTGAGGTCTTTAATTTCAAACATTTCTTCTTCACTGATGTTAGATGTTTATGCTATAAATTTCTCTTTAAGAACTACTTTGCCATGTTCAATAATATTTTACATATTATGATTTTAATAATCTTTATATAAAATATTTTCTAGTTTTTCTTATGATATTTTTCATGGATAACTTAGAAGTGTGTCATTTAGTTTTCAAATCTTGAAGATTTTTAAATATTATTCTGAAATTGTTTTTCAGTTTAATTCCACCAAAAGAGAACATGCATTGTTTTCCTTTTACATTTACTTAGACAGCTTTACAACTCACAATATGGTCTATGTTGGTAAATGTATAGACCAAATATAGTTGTGGATTTGTCTTGTTTTACAGTCCTATTAGTTTTTGCCTTATTTGTTTTGAAGCTCTGTTTTAGGTGCATAAATGTTGGGGATTTGCATACCCTTTCGTATAACTGACTTTTTTAATATTCAATGACCACTTTCCCATGAAAATATATATTTTTTGCTCTGAAATCTGCTTTATATGACATTAGACAGACTATAGCTTTTTAAGATTAGTGTTATCGGGCATTTCTTTTTCTATCCTTTTACTTTATTTGTGTCTTTGTATTTTAAGTGTGTATCTTATATGACATACGGAGTTAGGTCTTACTTATTTAGCCAATCTGATATTGTCTGCCTTTTAATTGAAATGTTTCACATTTAATGTGAATATTGATACAGTTGAATTGAAATTTACCATCTTACTATTTGTTTTCTTTTTTGCTTTATTTTTCGATTCAATTCCTCAACAATATACTTTCATTTTTTCTCTCCTGCCCTTTTGAGCTATATCGTCATCCACATTTCTACATGTTATAAATTCCAACACTTTGTTATCACTATTAATTTAAATAGTCAATTGCCCTTTAAAAGTATTTGTGTAATAAAAAGTAGTTGTTTATATTTACCAGTTGAAAAGTAACTACTTCCTGTGCTCCTCAGTCCTCTGTACCAGATGAATTTCCATCTGGTATTATTTTGCTTCTGACTTAAAGAACAGTACAGTAATAATTTTGGGTCCTGTGTGAGCTCCCATCATTTTTTCCACTACTTCTTTCGGGTGGTTCCTTCATGAGCTTTGAGTAATCTCCTCATATCCATGTACCCCTTTGTACTCAGATGAGGACTTCAAAAGTATACACTGCAGATCTCTGGCTTTCTCTCTCTCTGTAGCTCTTTTCTGTCTTGTACTCTGTACTGCAAACTCTAGCCAACTTGACCTTCTCAAATTTCTGTTGCAAGGCTCCTGCTTTTTAAAACAGAATCAGATGTTACTATGTTTTAAAAAGATATGACGGACCAGATAGGAAGTTTCTCCAAGTTGAATTCCATCAGTGCTTTCATCAAGGCTCGTGAAAATACTGAATAGTTTAATTTTGAAGCAACAATTTGTCTTGCTCTCCATAAGTATAATATTGGTGACTACCACTGCATCAAGGCACAAATTATTGATGCAAGAAACGGCTAGGCCAGAAAAGATTCCATGAGCCAGGAGAGCCTAAAATTAAAGTGTTTTCATCATAGAGAATACTACGGCTTTAATGGCAAAAAGTAGGCCAACTGGCAGTTTGAAACCCACAAGAGTGGTCAGTTGATCTTTTGTGTTTCCTGATATTACAAGGAGGTGCTTGTCAGTGGCCTACTTCTCATCTTTATGAATCATGATAAAGGCCACATTCATGTGGTCTTCACTAGAGATTATTCTCTTAGTTCCATGAACAACAGATGATAAATAATTTCTTCACTTAGAAATATTGAGATCAAACTCCTGATCTCAAGTGATCTGCCCACCTTGGCCTCCCAAACTGGTGGGATTACAGGCTTGAGCCACCATGCCTGGCCAGATATTTCTCTTTCAGATTGCAAATTTGATCAAATGTCTGGTGATCCTTAGTAGCTTATTCATAGTTAAGAATGAAATGAGGAAAAAATTCTGCTTTTCCATTGTCATACTTCACTACACAGGGAGTTGTCAATGCATCAGCTGTTACTCTGGGCACACAACCTGCTCTAAAAAATAAAAATGCCTCTGTTCTGTGCTCTCAAGGTCTGCACAGCTGACCTGGCTTCAATAAATACATAGTTTGTTCAATTTCTTTTCTTTTCTTTTTTTTTGAGACAGAGTCTTGCACTGTTGCCCAGGCAGGAGTGCAGTGACACGATCTTGGCTCACTCTAACTTCTGTCTCCCAGATTCAAGTGATTCTCCTGCCTCAACCTCCTGAATGCTGGGACTACAGGCACCCGCCATCATGCCCAGTTAATTTTTGTATTTTTAGTAGATGTGGGGCTTCACCATGTAGGCCAGGCTGGTCTTGAACTCCTAACCTCATGATTCGCCCGCCTCAGTCTCCCAAAGTGCTGGGATTCCAGGCATGAGCCACCATGCCCAACCTCATTTGTTCATTTTCTTTAAGTGAACATTTGTTTCATTCTTCTTTTGTTTTCTTTTGTCCTGGGGTTTAAACATCTGGTTGGTTCAGTTCTGTGCACAGAAGTGGGAGAAGAAGTGACAATTTAATTGCTATGTTTATTGACTTTCCATTAGACCTCTGATTTCAAGTTCTTGTTCATTTTTGTCCTCAGTCATTCTTTGCCCTTTTAAACCCCAAGTTTCACTTTAAAGTTTTGCTGGACTTATGGACTTTTCTTTCTGGTTGTGTACCCTCTGCATGGATATGAGCAGTGATTTTGCTTGTCCTGCTTTATGAATCACCAGTTATCTATCTGCTTTCCACTTTGCAAAATTTTTTGGGGGGGAGGGGGAGCATTTGAAATTGTATTTTCCACTCATATGCTTGTCTCCCATTTTGTTTTTATGTGTGATTGGTTTATGCCTTTAAGTATCTAGTATTATTTTAATTGGATCTTGGAGGGGTGAAGAGAAAATGTGTCCAGGAAATCAACCATCTTGACATAACAGCCATAGATTTGTGTTTTGAAAAGATTATCCTTGCAGCACTAAGGTGACTAAATTGAGGATAAAGGAAGAGAAAAAGG
Organism: Macaca nemestrina; assembly: GCF_043159975.1. Lineage (NCBI taxonomy): Eukaryota > Metazoa > Chordata > Mammalia > Primates > Cercopithecidae > Macaca > Macaca nemestrina. The sequence continues at coordinate 62,103,395 of NC_092135.1, read as the reverse complement.
AGGAACCTTTTAGGAGTATTTTGCTACTGCAGGAAAGACATTACAAAAGTTGAATGGCATAGTGGCAATGAGCAGGAAGGAGAAAGGAGAGACGCTAGAAATTAAGGAGACCGAATAAACAAGACTTAATGTCAGACTAGATGGAAGAGTATGTTAGCTTGCTGTTGCTGTCATAACAAATTACCACAAATTTAGCAGCTGAAACAATACTCATTTGTTAGCTTGCAGTTCTATAGGTAGAAATCAAATGGGCTTAACTGGGTCTCACAAGGTTGAAATCAAGGTGTCCACAGGGCTGGAGGCTTTAAGAGAAAATTGTTTCCAGGCTCATTCAGATTGTTCACTTGGTCCGGTCCTGAGTTGTTTCCTGCTGTCATCTGGGGACTGCCCTGCGCTCCTCTCAGCCTCCTTCTCATCCTTATCTGTAGCCTCCTACGTTTCAAAACCAGCAGCAGTACATCAGATTCTTCTCACATTGCCTCATCTCTCTGATTGACTCTTCTGACTTCCTCTTTTGTTTATGATAACCCGTGTGATTGCATGGACCCTCCTGGATCATCCAGGATCATCTCCCTATTTTAACATCATCTGATTAGTAACCTTAATTCCATCTTCAACATCCCATCATGGAAGTTCCTAGATTAATGTTTGACCAAATAACTGGGGGGCAGGAGTCTTGGTGGTTATTATTAGAATTTTTTCCATCACTACTAGGATAACTAAAAGAGAGAAATAGAAGATGACTCCCGGTTTCTCGTTTGGATGGTGTCCCTTAATTAAATCCCTCAGTGTCCAAGGTTCCATTATTTTTCATCTGATACACACATACTCAGCATCACAGCATAAGGAAAACCCTTGACAAATGCTTAATTTTTAATCCTGGATAGATTACTAACAATGAATCCTTATCTATCTTTTTCCTATTAATCTCAAACAAAAAGCATACTAGAAACCTAAGAAAACAAAGAAGTAAGCAAACAAACAGCTATAAATTTGGACCCAACTCAACAGCTTTCTCTCATCTGGCCCTTTCCTGAAGTTTCTTAGCTTTTTAGAGTTAAAGACCACATCTCAAGCAGAAAGCAGTTCCAGAGAAAATAAAATTAGAGGGCAGAAAATTATTTGGGTACCAAATTCAAAGGTCACAAGTATTCCAAAAACTAACAGTCACTAAGGCCTGCCTAAAAGTCTCTTTCAGCTGTTAAAGAATTATATAAAATTCTTTTCACTCAGAAGATAAGTATTCTACCCTCACCACTCAATGTTTTAATTTCTGTTTTGTCTATGTTTATCTATGTGTACTCCACATTAATAGCCTACAGACTATCAAGCTCCCTTCCTAGGGGAGATGGGCTGGCAGAATGGAAGATGAAGGAGGGTACATGAGAACAAAAAAGAGAAGATAGAAACTGATATCATATAAATGACATTATTGATATATACTTTCTTCTCTACACAGTTATATTGCTCCTTTAAAAAAAGAGACAGAAATAAAGACAAAGGCATGTCTTCATGACCTTGGAATCAAAAAATGTGTCTTTGTGTAGTGTATGTGCATGTGTGTGTGTGTGTGTGTGTCAGTGTGTGAAAATTAGCATTTGTCCATAGATATTTTTGTAAATCCAGCAAGACAACATAGCCTGGTTGGCTTTGAGAGCGGTTGAATAAACTGCTTTCTATAAGCCAGATATTGTATTTGGTCAAGATATAAACAAACTTGTGCCTCCTTTAACAATAGTACCTTTGCTTTTCATAGAGAAGGAGTGTCCCCAAGGAACCAGCCCCAATGCCATGGCACAGTCCTCTCTGTGGACATGAGATTGCTATCTGCTGGATGTTTTTAACAGGGCTAATTAAGTTCATTCACAAATCCTCTTTATTAAAGACTTCACACTGAAATATCTCTAAACATGCAATAGAAGACTATTATTGAAATGTCTTTGTTTCTAATCACAATACCAGGGTGATAATTAAAGACATTACCAAGTGCCCTCATGAGGGTAAGGATTAAGAACGTCATCACTGTCTGCTAAAACACTGCAAGGGGACCCATTTGGGCAACAGTACTCCATTAGTGCAGATGCTAGGAATGATTTTGTAAAAGTCTAGACTCTACAAATTTCAGAGTGCATATTCTGAAGTGTGTAAACGTCTCGTTATGTAAGCCATTTTTGTTAATGCTCTTCAGAGTATAAATGCACGCAGATTATGTGATAGAGCCTTTCTTTTAACAATCCTTCTGTTTGTAATTGCCAAATAATTTCTTAAAATAAAAATCAATCCACTAGACGTTTAAGCCAATCTCCTTCTTCTTATTTTCAAAAGTGCTATGCATAGGCTGTGCTAAAATGCTTGTCTTGGGAGAGCAAGCTGTTGTTGAAAAGTTACCACGTTAGATTACATAAAAATATTGTCAATCCATTTCTAGAAAGATTAAGAGTGGGAAAATACAATGTATCTTAATTGGAATCTGTTATATTTTACATGCCTGTTTTAATGTCTTCTTTTCCTCGAGTTTTAAATAGAAAAAATTTTGTTTTGATACCTAAGAATTTCAGAGGAGGTATTTCTCACATTCTCTGTGAAGGCAATTTAAAAGTACATTAGCAATGCATGTGGATATAGTCAGGGAATCAAGATGTGACATTTTCAACGTATTTCTTTAAAGGTAGACTCTTCAAGTGATTACTGTGAAAGTAATTTATTCCAGCCAAACACACTTCCACATATTGTTAACAGTACTATGTGCTTCAACTCATTTAACAGCTTTTTAATTCAGTAGTTATTCCGATTTAATAGAGCCATTTCTTCATCATTTTGCATTTAGTGATAAATGGTGCCAGAATTTATGATAAATTAAACTGCAAAGGACCATGTTAAAGTTATCTTAAGGGTTTCACATAAAAGGAATCAGCACCTATTTTGTTCAGAACAGCCACCTGAAAGTTCACGTGGCGAAAAGTGCTTCTTGCCAGGTATAAACTATGCGATCTATTTGAAAGTTAAGTTTTAATTATACTTTTCCCTCACCACTTACCTTTGGCAGTGGCCATCCAGCTGGGGGACTAGCAACACGGACGCTTTAAACTAGGGGTTCTTTCTTGTTTTAATATTGGTTTAACAAGTGGAAGAACATTCAGGTTGAAGCTTTGATGAAAAATCCTTACATAACAAGCCACCAGATACAGGGGGCAACTTTGTAAAAGTTTGGTGAAGAGACAAGGCATCACGGGGCTATGGAAGAGATAAATTGGGCAGGGCCAAGTGGTGGGAGAGAGGAGAGGTGTAGTTGGACAGCCCTGCCAATTACTGATCCTATTATCCTTTCTCCCTCCTCACTAACGCACTGGCTGAGCAGCTACTGCAAAGGAATATGAGAGGCTGAATTCACAGGCCTCTTCCTTTCCTTCCTTCCCATAGGCACATTTTATAAATGAAAAAAAAAAAATTCCTTGACTAAAGTATTGAAAATGGTTTGCAGCCATTAACTCTACCATTTTCCAGACCTGTTAAAATGTATAAACTAGCTTAATTAGGTTTTTTCCCTCGCTCACCTATACTCCCAGGCAGGCGAGCTGGATAGTCAAACAAGGCGAACTGTATTAGGACAGAGATCAGGACAAAACTATGTAAATGAAAGACTCTGTCCTTAAGGTTAAAAACCTTAGGTCACTCTTGACAACTAATGAGAGACCAGGGAGAACCTGCCCACAAACACATTCATTTGTACCAGAAGATAAATTTCGGCCCCCAAAACAGTCGTGAATAACTTATCTGTGTCCATAACTGTAGGCAAAACATTTGCAAGGGTGTGAGGAGTGCAATCTGCATTTCCTCATTTGTGAAAAATGCTTCCTGAGTATTCACCTTTGAGTTTTCTGAGTTAGAATTTTCCTGTTACTTTATGATTGCATATTTGCCATAAAGTTTTTCTTCCTTTATAGAGCACCTTTTATTAAGAACCTATTATGTGAGGGGAAATTGATGTACAAAGATAAAAGATTTGGTCTCTTCTTCAGAGAAGTACCTAGTCTGATATATAATAATAATAAGTAGGCATCAAAGCAAATTCTGTGCTCATCGAGGTGACAGAGTAAGTTGCAAGCTGGGTTAGTGTTGAACTACCAAAACGAGCAATTGCTTGATTATTTAAAGGAAAGTCTAAATACTTTTGGAAAATAGCCCCAAACTCATTAAGCCTACCTTGTAACTCTGCTTCACCCTTTTCTTACTCTCAACATTTGTGTATGCATTTGTGTGTCCATCTATGTGTGTATTCATGTCTATCTGTTGCTGTCTATTATATAGCATTAGCAGCAATTATTAGGCACTAACTCTGTGCCAGACAGTGGAGTAAGAACATTGCATTTCTCATCATATTTAATGAAAGAAAAAAAAATGATGGATTGGGAATTTGAATGTTCCAGTCACAAAACTAGAAGCAGAATATTTTACATCTCTATTTTTGAGTCTTTAAAATGAGAGGAGTCCATTCTAAGGCCCTGTCCAGCTATCACATGTCTAAAAAGTTGTGATTCCTGATGCTTTCCTATATGTTTCTTTCACAAGGAGAAGGTAATGCTTTATTTTGTTAACTCTCTAACATTCCCTGCTATATGGATACTTTTTAAGAGAAATAGAATTGAATAACAGGTTACTTTTTAAAAGCTTCACTTTTAACAGGTGGATTAAATTTGAGAACTAAAACTGTAGAGGGTTTTAAAAATAAAAGTTATAACAATTATATGCATGTAGAAACAATTTTACCAGATGGAAACATTTTTTATTTCTCGATGGTTTCCAAAAGGTGTTCCATTAGCCACACATTTTTAATAGATGAAATACTTGGCCTTTAAAAGAGTGATTTTTAAACTCCTAAAATATTCATGAAATTATTCCTATAACAAAAGCAACAATTTTAGAAGCATTAATATACATTACTTAACCTGAAAAATAGAATACAGAGAATTTTCTATTCATTAAGTTCCCCATTGCACTGTCCAGGGCCACTTGTCTACCTTCTTGCTGTGTATGTTGCTTGTTATATTTTTCTGGCCTGTTTATTCCGCAAAGGGCAATTGCAGAAGAATTTGAAGTAGTTTTTAGTGCTAGGCTATTCTCTAGCTTAAGTTCATGCCCCTTGGTTCTCATATTTAACAGAAGCTCAGATAGCCTGCAGCATCTGTCCTTTTGGTTCCCTTCAGGATTGTGTACATTTCTTTGTCATATCGTCATTTCTGAAACCACAGAGTTTCTTTAAATAGCAACCTTGTCCCAGTAGAATTATGGGAAACTACAATGCTATAATTTGAAAAACATTCTGTTCAAAGTACATTGTCATCGTTGACTTAAATATTTGAGACATATATTGTATTTTCCTGTTAAAAGGAAGTTGAGTATAACCATGTTCTTTGCAATGAAATAAAAAAGAGGATAGTAACTACTTTTTTTCAGTCCATATTTGGTTAGTATGATCAATTTCATTGATTAGGTGAGAACACAATCTCCCCAAAATAATCAAAACACAAAGCAAATTTGGTCACTTCACAAAAGGTGAAAAATAAAATCCAGCCACTTATTTACAAGAGTAGTACTTACATATGTTTTCATACCATTGTGTTGACATAGTCCAAATAAATAAAGACACACATACATCTTACATAAATAACTAAATGTGTCAGAGTTTACATCTGTCCTTTAGAGCACAAAAGAAGAATTCCAGGAGCGTGAAATTCATCTTCATCACTTCCTCTGTTCCTAAGTTTAGAAAAGGTATCTTTGGAGATAATAATTTTAAAAGAGCTTTATTAGTATGATATACTGTTTTTTGACTTAAGGAAAAATTGACACTATACCAGATGTTTAGATTTTAAAAAGCTCTTAAGTGTTTTCAACTTTATTACTCACATACAAAAAAAAATGACTCTAGCAGATAAAACAATGTTTCACTTTTGATCAGGAGAGTGTGATGAAGTATAATCAGAATTGAAGCCTGATACTTTTTATATGTTCAGTTTTTCTGTAGGCACATTTATAAATGGATAATTCTTTTGAGATTCTTCTTGCTCAGTCTCAGTGTTTTTTGTTCTTTTTTTCACAGTGAATTGCAAAATGCCATTTAACTTCAAGGTTGCTAATCGTACAACTGCCCAGCTACCCACCCTTTTATTGACTGCCTTTCCTTGGGTTTTTGTTTCACCAGCCAGAGTCTCACCTTGCTGGACATTCTTTCAACTTGGCCATCAATCTATAAAGCAGATAAAACTTTCTAAGTCCTGATGCCTCTAGTAGCATTTTACTTACCACTTTTTATCCATCCTCAGAGAAAAGCTCCATCTGAAACGTCTGAAGTGGCTGTTGATGGTGTCTTCACTGCTGCTCCATGGAACCTTTTTTTGAATGCTATCATCTAAAGTCTCCTGAAGTCCGGGAAAGTCTTGTCAGACTGTTTCAGCAATGTTTATATTTCTTTGCCTCGGTGTCTATCTCTCCCTTCCTACCTCTATCCTCTATTTTTTCCTTTCTTTTTAATTTGTGACAGTGAAGTTTTTGGCAATATTTTTATGGTAGACACACAAGGACACACGAGTTGACATGAATATATTTTGGTTTGCTTCCTACATCCTAATTTTTGGAAACTACTATTGTTTTTAACCACCTAATTATTTAATATATCATATTTATTTAACTTAACATATCTGTATGTTTATAATCTATATGTATATACATAAAGTTTATATGCATTTACATGCATAAGAAACATGTACTTACATGGTTCTCCTAAAATAAATGTGTATGTATACGTGTGTTTCTTTTGTTGCAGGAAAAATATAATTTTACTCAAAATTCATCAGGTCTAGTATATATCAAAAGAGTGCTTCTGAAAGCAGAGATTAAGAAATATCTAGCTGGCAAGGCATGGTGGCTCATGCCTATAATTTCAGCAAATTGGGAGGTTGAAGTGGGCAGATCACTTGAGGTCAGGAGTTTGAGACCACCCTGGCCCACATGACAAAACCCTGTCTCTATTAAAAATATAAAAATTAGCTGAGTGTGGTGGCACGCACCTGTACCCCCAGCTACTTGGGAGACTGATGCAGAATTGCTTGAACACTGGAGGCAGAGATTGCAGCAAACTGAGATTACAGCACTGTACTCTAGCCTGAGTGACAGAGCGAGACTCCATCTCAAAAAAAAAAAAAAAAAAGGAAAAGGAAGAAAGATAGATCTAGCTATAAATCACCCACACAGACACGTTTACACACACGCACACAAGCACACACACACATATAATGTGAAGTACACATTATATGATATTTTATAAGTGTATCCTATGTGAAATAAAGGCATTCAGGTTCTTCCTTCCTCTAGTGGGAATTTTAACCTGCACTGATCCAATCATGTATTTCAACACATTGTGTAATTTCTGCAAATCCTGGCCTCTTTTCACAAACCCAGACAAACCCAGAAGTATGCTTGTGATATCACCCCAAGATTCATAAAAGTCAGTTGCATTATTTTTGTGTTGGCCAGGTTTTGGCTGTGACATTTAAATAATTAGAACGTGAATAGACTCATTCCTCTTATAGCTTTTATTTCATAACAGTAATTCATAAGGAGAAGCCAGAGTACTAAAACAGGAGACAGAAGCTCTACAGGAACAAAGAAAATGCATTGAAATTTTCTTGGAAGATGCAAGCATATAATAAACTGAGTCACTGGTGTTCAAGATGTTTTTTATTTACATGATATAAGATTTCGGTTCATTTCTAATGCTAAAGAAAACAGTTCTTGAACTATTTATTTAAAATTTCAGATTGACCAGTATATGTATTATGTTAATGATGAAAATACCATGCCCTTCAAGATATATACTTACCTAGCAACAGAAGTTCGGGTATCAGATCTATGTATCAGAGTTAAAAGAGTTTTGATACAGCCCATATGATGATAGATGGAATATAGAACAGAATCACTAAGTGTTAAGAATTGTATTTTTTAACTCATTTTTCTTTAGAAGTTTGAATAGGGAAAAATAGACAAGAGTGAAGATAATATGCTGATAAACTGATATATTTAAAGTCAAAATTATTTCAAAATATTGAAACATGAAAGTGTAATATAGTAACTTAAGAAAATATTTTAATTTAGACACTATTTGTTCATAAAAATACCCTTAACTATAAAGGTGAAAATTAATTTAGAAATTCATAAAATACATTATTATGGAGCTGAAAATCTAACTGTAATGTGTATAACATAAACTCTTTCTATTATAAGCTACATATTATAGACTACTTAGAATAAAATTTGATTTATTTAGTTACTCCACAAATCATAAATTGTAACTATGAATTCCAGCTATATAACTTAAGAATAAGATTTAATGTTTTAAATGATTTATTTATTGAAACATTTTGAATGGAAACAGATTTTAATGAGCTAAATTTGCCTTTAAATTTTGCAGTAAATTCAAGAGCAGTTAATATGCAGCTATATTCTTCATATTACTAGCTGATATTTTAACTTACTATCAAAATTGTATTCATGTACCTTATGATATTACTTGTGTGATTTTTTAAAAATTTGTTAAAATGTACTTAATGAGTTCCTATCCTTTGTTAGATAGTATGGGTATAGATGAAACAGCAATTTAGTCAGTGGTTTAAAGCAACGAAGTGGGTCCATCTGAAGACAGAAAAAGTAAAAGCATTACATATATATAATTTTCCTTTTTTCCATTTTCTTTTTTATTTATTTATTTATTATTATTATTATACTTTAAGTTCTAGGGTACATGTGCATAACATGCAGGTTTGTTACATATGTATACTTGTGCCATGTTGCTGTGCTGCACCCATCAACTCATTAGCACCCATCAACTCATCATTTACATCAGGTATAACTCCCAATGCAATCCCTCTTGCATCTCATAGTACTGTGAGACCAGACAAAAATTTGATTTGCGATTTTTTCAAAATTTTGGCTGCTAAAATTATCACCTGCAGTGCTCTGAGTGCCATAAGTAGTAAAGCATTGAAAGGATGGATTTTGGAGACTGTTTATGTGAGTATGATGGAAAGAAATGAGTACTTGTGCCTAAAAGTCATTGCATGGGAGAAGTAGAATGAAGACAGAGGCTTCAGACATACTCTTTAATCATAGACACTTGGTCTTTGAGCATCTGAAGACCTTTAATTCAGCTCTGTTTTTCTGGTGGTGGGAGAACTTCCCCGCCAGGAGAATTCCCTGGCTTTTACAGGTCAATTTAATGATTCTGCTTGTAGGTAGATTCCCGAGGAGAAGCACTGGAAATTAACATACAACATTAACTTGTCATAAGGAAAAGTTACAAATTGTGGCTTATAATGAATTATCTGTAAATCAATACACATACTACTATCAAGAACCCCTTACCATAATGAGAATTATTTGAGATTATGTGTTCTGTAATTGGCAATTTCTGTTTCAGAAGAGAAAATTGTTTATAATATTGCATATTGTTTCTGTATCTTGGCTATTGTTAATAATGTTTCAATGAACATAGGAGTGTCTCTTCAAGACAGTGATTTCAATTCTTTTAGATATATACCCAGAAGTAAGATTGCTGGATTACATAGAAGTTCTATTTTTATTTTATTTTATTTTTTTTTTTATTTTTTATTTATTTATTTTTTTTTTGAGACGGAGTCTCGCTGTGTCTCCCAGGCTGGAGTGCAGTGGCGTGATCTCGGCTCACTGCAAGCTCCGCCTCCCGGGTTCACGCCATTCTCCCGCCTCAGCCTCCCAACTAGCTGAGACTACAGGTGCCCGCCACCACGCCCGGCTAGTTTTCTGTATTTTTAGTAGAGACGGGGTTTCACCATGTTAGCCAGGATAGTCTCGATCTCCTGACCTCGTGATCCACCCGCCTCAGCCTCCCAAAGTGCTGGGATTACAGGCTTGAGCCACCGCGCCCAGCCAGAAGTTCTATTTTTATTTTTATTTTTGAGGAACTTCCATGCTGTTTTTCATCTTGACTGCACTATTTTACACTCCTACCAACAATGTAGAAGGATTTCTCACCAACATCTTTGCTTTTTTTTTTTTTTTTTTTTGGACAATAGCCATCTTAATAGGTGTGAGATAATACATCTGAGGTTTTGATTTGCATTTACATGAGTAGTGATTTTGAGTACTTTCCATATACCTGTTGGCCATTTGCATGTCTTCTTTGGATAAACATCTATTACTTCCTATGTCTGTATTTGAATCAAGTTATTTGTATTTTTGCTATTGAGGTATATGAGTTCTTTATACATTTTGGATATTAACCTATGATCAGATATATGGTTTATAAATATTTTTCCCATTCCGTAGGTTGCTTTTACTTTTTTTTCCTTTGCTATGCAGAAGCTTTGTAGTTTGATACAGTCTCAGTCATCTATTTCTACTTTTGTTGCCTGTACCTTTGAGGTCGTGTCCAAGAAATCAATTCCAAGACCAATGTCAAGAAGCTTTCCCCCATCTTTTCTTCTAAGAGTTTAATAGTTTCAGCTCTTACTTTAAGTCTTTAATCCATGTTCAGTGGATTTTTGTGTGTGGTGTAAGGTAGGGCCAAATTTTATTATTTTGCATGTAGATATCTAGTTTTCCCAATACCGGTTGTTAAAAAGGCTAACCTTTCCTTTTTGTGTACTCTTGATCCCTTTGTGGAAGATCAGTTGATTGTGTATGCATGGGTTTATTTCTGGGCTTTCTATTTGGTTCCATTTATCTATACATTTGCCATGCCAGTACCATGCTGTTTTAATCACTGTAGCTTTATAGTATATTCTGAAATCAGAGGCTGTGATGCCTTCAGCTTTGTTCTTCTTTCACAAGATTGCTTTTGTTATTTGGGGCCTTTGTAGTTCCATATAAATTTTGGGACTTTTTTTTGTTTCTGTGAAAATGGCCATTGGAATTTTGACAGTGTTTACATTGACATTTGCAGTATATTGCTTTGGATAATATGGCCATTTTAACAATATTAAGTCTTCTAATCCATAAACACAGGATATCTTTCCATTTATTTGTGTCTTCTTTAATTACTTTCACAAACATTTCATATTTTATTGTACAGGTCTTTCACCTCCTGAGTTAAGTTTATTCCTAAGTATTTTATTCTTCCTGATGCTATGGTAAATTATATTATTTCTTCATCTCCTTTTCAGATAGTTTGTTATTAGTGTGCAAAAATGTAACTGATTTTTGTGTGTTAATTTTTTGCCCTGAAAACTTATTGAATTCACATTTCTGACAGTTTTTGTGGGGTTGTGAGGGTTTTCTAAATATAAAATCATATTGTCTGCAAACATGGATGATTTTATTATGCAATTGTTTTAATTTCACTTAATTAGGCACTTGCTTTGACTTTTTCATGATAGAAATAAGATATTCTAGATATTTAAGTATATATGCTGGCTATTTTAAAGAGGTTATTTGATTTGTACAAGTACATTTAAATTATTTATATAACACTTTTGAATATAGGTAAAAAGATACATAGATTTATTTTATTAAAGTCTCGTTAAATTTTCTTTAAATACTAGATTATAGTGTCAATGATTTCCTTACATGGATATTGTTGCTGTTTTTCTCTTAACACGATTATATTAAATTTTAATGACATCAATTGTAATATCTAACTAGTATCTGGAAGCTTGTGGAGAGCCCAAAGGTTTTATACAAATTTATATGTGTAAAGTTCTCACTGATATACTTTGCCAGTAGATATTTTACCTTGAGTAGTCAGCTCTGCAAATCCCTTCCCACAAAAGATTAAAAACATCCTCCTATTACATCTAGAGATTTCTTTTTGTTATTCAAAGCCATGAATAAATTTAGGAAAATGTATATGATTTTAATGCCTTAAACCAGAAAGCTTCCTTGATTCCTATTAAAAAATGGAATATTTAATGTTTTCCTTCTTCTGTGGTACTTTTTTTGATATTGTAGCAAAGAACAAAAAAGAATCCTGAGAACATATAAAACAAAAAACTGTGTTTGAAGTATTATAATAAAACACCCTTCTTCCTTTAATGCTAAGTCCCTTTTTAATGAAGATCCTCTGGCAGCTCTTGAATGTATAACTAGTTTATATCATGGGATGAAGCTGTCTGTTCTGATGATTGACATGAGCCCACATTACAATGTGATTCTGAAAATTAGTCCATAGAGGTCCTTTTCAGGTACTTCTCAGACTGAGAGCTGCCCTCCAACTACAGTAGAGCCTTTTTAACCCCACTCATTGGTATTCTAATCTGGAAGTGCTGTCCTGCCTTTTAAATAACTCAGGCATTCAGGCTCGTACCCCCCTTGACACATTACTTAGCCAAAGGATTCAAATGAGATTCAAGAAACATGCAGTACAGCACAAAGGGATTGGAATATGCACAATTAATAATCACACAGTTAATTCATTTTTAATGCAAGGAGGATTTCTGAAATTTCACATTCAGATTTGTAACACAAAGTAATAGCTGTCTATCCTGATTACATTTTCAGAATCCCAAAATATAGCACTGTTCCTAAGTAATTATTTTTATTTTAAATAGATTCTCCTGAAGGAAAGCTTTAAATAACATTAAGGTTACAACGCAAACTGATAAAATTTGAAGGGGGAGCTCCCTTCAATCCAGATATTGTGTAAGTAAACAAACAGATTTTGAGTATTTACAAAAATGGAAAGAAGATACATCTCTGAATAGGAAAGGCTTTGATGGGGTTTCGATCATCTTGGGTTCAAACCAGTCAGCTGCTTTACACAGTACCATGGTTCATATCTCACATTGTTTTCTTTTTGATATGTATTCCTATATCCAGTGTTAAAGGTCATGCTGCCCAAGTTTGAGAAGTGTGTATGAGTTTATTGCAATAACAATGTCTGTAAAACTACAAGTGTCCTAAGATTTTGAACTACCACGAGGAAGACAACTAGTCATTGAATCAATAATTAGTTGCTAGATTCCTTCTATGTATGGGTGATAAGTAAATTCATTTATTCACCATTTATGGATTGCATGTCTTCTACATGCCAGATCCTGAGGATGAAAGCAGTAAACAAAATAGATAAAGTTCCAGATCATACAATGCATATTCTAGTACACAAATTAATAAACAAGATGAATTCAAAGAATAGTAAGTTCTATGCAGGAAAAAAAAAAAAAGCATGGCTACGAGAATGGTATGACAGGTTTGAGTGGGAGGGAGGAGAATTGGAATATGAGTAAGAGACCTAAGAGAGTAACATACTGGTCAGAGAAAGAAGCAGGAACAAAGACTTGAGAAGGTCGTGAGCTCCTCAAGTTTGAAGAAGACAAATATGGCTGGGGTAAGAATTGAGTGAGGAGATGAAATATCTCACAATCAATTGGTTCATCCATTTTTGAACCTAAATGAGCCATTAGAGTGCCCTAACTTATTGCATAATCTATTTAGATCTACTTTGTTTCTCCTTATAGAAATGGCCTGGGAGTTAGCAGGATAAAACATACAGAACATGGAGCAAGCAAGGTAACACTGCAGGGAATTGGAGTAAAGTGGTGACCTCTTTTTTTAAACACTCAGCTGCATTGACTGCCTGCAATAATTATTGGATGGCTTGGTACTTGTAGCATCAACATTATCATGTATTTTTAAATCATTTGTGCTTTATTACAATGACTTGCAATCATAGCCATGGAAGCTTCACAGTGAACTTAAGTTCTGCAATTGGGCAGTTCGTCACAGGATATTTGTTCCAGTACTTTTCCAAATGATTCAATACCTCTACCTTAATTCTTCTTCCTCATCCTTAAGCCCCACCCCACTGTAACCCAAAGTAAAAGGAGGAAAGTCGGTACAATTGTTCTTTCATGCAAGCTAGGCTGTGTCTGAAACCTTAAACATGATTGACATTACCCTGTTGTATAGAATAAGAGACTTGCACGCTTTTGGAGTACATGTCATGTCTTCAGACTCTGGTTTGGAAAGTAGCTCCAACCAGGGATCTGATGCTATCTTCCAGTGAGTGATTTCTGCAACCTGTTTCTTAGAAGTACAAGCAGCTTTTTGGCACCTGCTATAGAGTCTCCCGGACTAATTCATTGCTGGCTGTCATCAAGAAAGAGAAGTGGTTCCATTTTTTGCTTTCCTTCTGTCCTTTTTTCCCCTCTTTCTTCTATCCATTCCTTCCTTTTTTTCTTCTTATTTTACTTTACTTATTGTAAATTATTGAGATTGATACATGACCTTAACCTAGACCACTAATGCCAGTTTTCAGGCATGACTTGAGCTCTCAATCTCCACACCACAGTAAAAGATAAACTAGTTTTATTTGATGTCTTACTTTTACTAGTGTCCTGAAAGGTGAAATCATTCATGCATAGGTAATTGCTCCAGTGAGTTTCCTTGATCTGCATGTGTGATTGTAATTTTTAAATATCAAGTGGGTAGTCGCTGGGAGAGATTTTAAAAGCAAATGTTTTCAATGCATGGTTGACACATTTCATTCCCAATTGATTATATTATTTACAATATTAATGAACCTGATATTCTTTCTCCCATCAAAAGCAACATTAGGTTGTTCTAATGCTCAGTAGTGTGACCAATCCATGCTTTTGTCTGGGAAAAGTGGGGGAAGAAAGGTTAGCTCTCCCCCTAACATGTTATCCTCTGCAGTGCTATGCACAACCCATATGTTGGTCTGTTGCACAGAGCTCAAATTAGGTCATAATCTTGAATGCCTGAAATATAAAAATTGAGAGGCATTTAGCATTAAACCCTTCATATCATCGTCCTTGAATATTGAAGTAAAATTATGACAAAAATAAGTAGGAAGTACACAAAACTCCCTCCATATTAGTTATATCTTTCAGGATATTAATTCATTAAAAATTGTTGCTATTAGTGAATTGTAAAGCAATAAAATAAATTGAAATCCCTTCTATAGAAACTTTCCCCTTGCAGGCTGTGTCAGGTCCAATATCAAAAGATACAATTTTAGGGCTGGCTTGGTGGCTCCTGCTTGTCATCTTAGCACTTTGGGAGACTGAGGTGGGAGGATTGACCAGGAGTTTGAGACTAGCCTGGACAACACAGTGAGATCCCATTTCTACTAAAAATTTAAAGGAATTATCAAATGCGTAGGTGTGGTGGCATGTACCTGTAGTCCTAGCTACTTGGAAGGCTGACTAAGGAAGATTGCTTGAGCCCAGGAGTTCAAGGTTGCTGAGAGCTATTATCACGCCACTGCACTCTAGATCGGGTGACAGAGTGAAATCTTATTAAAAAAAAAACGATACCATTTTATATTCATGATTTTGTGTCCACTGGCATTCCCTTTGTCAAATACCACAACTGGATTTTTTGGAAAAATCTGATGCCTAATTGCATGGGTTGTCATTTTGGAGATGAAATAACATTACCTCAATATCATGAAGCAGATTTGAATAACATCCAATTTAATTTTGTCCTTGCCTTTTGAAAAGTACTATGCCTTCAAAGCAAGGAAGGAGAAAAGAATTCCTCTCGTCAATTTCTACATAACTTCAACTACAACTTAGGAATCAGAATAAACCACAAAGCATTTTACCCATGTGGCTCTGCCTGTCCACATGTCAGGTGTGTTTCCTAAGATCTGATTATAGATGGCCAGTGAGACAGAGTGTTCGAGAGCAATTTCCTACAAAGCTGTGATATGGAGCCTTCAGCTCAAAGTGAAGAAGATGCAGAGGCAGCCAATAGTCTTAGCAGTCTCTACAATAGTGTACTATTATGTTTTCATGCTGCTAATAAAGACATATGCAAGACTGGGTAATTTCTAAGGGCAAGATGTTTAATTGTCTCACAGTTCCACATGGCTGAGGAGGCCTCACAATCATGGTGGAAGGCAAAGGAGTAGCAAAGTCATATTTTACATGGCAGCAAGTAAAGAGAGCATGTGCAGGGGACACGCTCCCCTTTCTAAAACTGTCAGATCTTTTGAGACTTGCTTACTATCATGAGAACTGTACTGGTAAGACCTGCCCCCAGAATTCAATTATTTCCCACTGCGTCCCTCCCACGACACATGGGAATTATGGGAGCTACAATTTGAGATGAGATTTGGTTGGGGACACAGCCAAACCATATCAAATGGCAATTCAACCACCCCACTCCCATCATATGTCTTTAAAAGGAAAAGCTGAATTGACTAAAAATGGGCCTCTTTCAAGCAATATTCAAAAAAGAGAAGGAAAATATTATTTGGATTTTTCAGTTTTAATCTCTGTACCATTAGGGGAAAATATCTGGAAAGACAAGGAAATTTTACTTGTTATGTATGCTTAGGTTAGGTAAGGATCACTTTAAAGGTGTAGGCTTCCTAATTATCACAACACATTTAATAATGGATAGGTTCACAAAGAGTTGTCATAGCATATAGATTAGAAAGAATCCATATTATAAGTGAATTCACTTACAGATCCCTATCTAAAGGAGAATTGCACAATAAGATAGTCATGATAAGTTAATACTACTCTCTACGTGCTGATAGATATTCACATTGTGCAGAAGACTAATGTTAGAGTAATAAAAGTGAAATGTCTTAACTAAAGGGTGCGATTCTTATCTCACTCATTTAAAAACATTGTTTTCAGATTTTTTTTAACTTTTATTTTAAGTTCAAGGGTACAAGTATAGCTTTGTCACATAAGTAAACTTGTGTCATGGGGATTTGTTGTACAGAGTATTTCATCACTCAGGTATTAAAGCAGAACCCAATATTTATCTTTTCTGCTCCTCTTCCTCCTTCCGATTTCATCCTCAAGTGGGCCTCAGTGTCTGTTGTTTCCTTCTGTTCCTGTGTTAGTTTGCCAAGGATAGTGGCCTCCAGTTTCATCCATGTCCCTGCAAAGGACATGATCTCATTATTTTTTATGGCTGCATAGTATTCCATGATATGTATATATCATATTTTCTTTATCCAGTCTATCATTGATGGGCATTTAGTTTCATTCTAGGTCTTTGCTATTGTGAATAGTGCTTTAATGAATATACAAAAGAAGATAAATCAATCTATTATGTTGCTTATTTTTATTTATTTACTTATTTTTGAGATGGAGTCTCACTGTGTCTCCCAGGCTGGAGTGCAGTGGCCTCCAACTCCTGGATTCAAGCGATTCTCCTGCTTCAGCCTTCCGAGTAGCTGGGATTACAAGTGCACACCACTATGCCCGGTTAATTTTTGTATTTTTAGTAGAGACAGGGTTTCACCATGTTGGCCAGGCAGGTCTCAAACTTCTGACCTCAGGTGATCTGCCCACTTAGGCCTCCCAAAGTGCTGGAATTACAGGCATGAGCCAGTGTGCCCAGGCTTGTTCATTCTTTCTGACTACTTCTGCTCTGAGTCTGTGTATTCACTAAAGAGAAGACAATTTAGGATACATTCATAGATGTTTCTTTTCTTTTTTTTTTCTTTTTTTTTTTTTTTTTTTTTTGAGACGGAGTCTCGCTCTGTCGCCCAGGCTGGAGTGCAGTGGCCGGATCTCAGCTCACTGCAAGCTCCGCCTCCCAAGTTCACGCCATTCTCCTGCCTCAGCCTCCCGAGTAACTGGGACTACAGGTGCCTGCCACCTCGCCCAGCTAGTTTTTTGTATTTTTTAGTAGACTTGGGGTTTCACCATGTTAGCCAGGATGGTCTCGATCTCCTGACCTCGTGATCCACCCGTCTCGGCCTCCCAAAGTGCTGGGATTGCAGGTGCGAGCCACCGCGCCCGGCCAGATGTTTATTTTCTATTTCACTTTAGATTTATGTTGTCATCTCATCCAAAGACTTTAAGGTACTGTTCAAAAAATGTATGGGAATATAATTGACATCACTAACAGGAATTCACAGGAATTAAACAGAACAAGAATAATAGCAGAAAATCATTCACCAAGGTACTTGAGTTGAAAAACACATCGTATTTTCTCTGAAGTAAACTGCTCACTATTCTGGTCTAAAAAGTTTTTAATTGAATAATTTATTCTTTATACTACAAATTTTAAATATGTATATACTGCAAGTTCTCACCTTTGAAATGAGAGCATCTTTCTCTACCAGGACTTGCTCTAGGTAGTTAAGGTGAGAGGCTGATTCGCAGACCCTCATGGAGACATAACAATGCCGTGATCAGCAAGCACTTGTCCTCAGCAATTCCCTCTCACAGTTCATTTTATGGTTTAAAGCAGCATTACCAGAAGGTTCTTATTATGTGAGAGAGATATCAAGTTAATGATTTGGACCCCACTGATACATTAACTAAGATGCATTAAATACTTAGCATGTATTCCACAAAAGACTAGGTCTAACGGTATTTGTGAAAAGAATAAAATTATATCAATAATTCAAACTTCATGTAATCTAACTTTTCTCATATATTATTCTCCAATCATTGATAACACACACAGCCATATAAAGTATTTTAATAACATTTTTTCATTCAATTTATAGCTTATGTCTTTATTACAATTCTTTGTGAATACCTAAGTTTGGAGAGCAGTTGTCTCACGTTATTTGACTATTTTGGCTGTATTCAATTGTTTGAGCTATTTTTAGATGATTGTGAATGTAAATAGTACCTAAATCAGTACATATTATTATCTCTGGATTAACAAGATTTCTCTCCTTAGCAGAAATTGCAAGTAGTGCCTGTTGCTCACACTTAAAAATCACCTTGATTTGATGACACTCTTGGGTACGATTTCAATTCTCTCATTTTGGAGAGCTTTCTCATCATAAATATATTTTAAAACACAAAACGAGGTGATTTGGCCCATTTTGCTATGTATATAATTTAACCTTCAAAGGCTTATGGTCTATGGAGCAAATAGGTTAATAGGGAGGTTTTAAAAAGACATTTTTTCATCTGATGGGACATAATCGTTCCTATGGAGCTGTTATGGTCCATTGTATAAATCCTTCAAATTCATGGACTATTGGCCCAAAACACAGTAATGGAGCCTGTAGAGCATTGAAAATCTATCACGTTAATATAGCTGCTGCATATGCAGAGTATGAAGTTTACTCTCTCATCCATGCCTTAGGGATTTGTATGTAATTCTCATATTAATAGGACTGATTTCTTTACCCCTGATAGGATGTTTTGCCAAGCCCATTACATGCTAAGCAAAAAAAAAAAAAAAAAAAGATCATCTCCGGATTTGCACTGAAACTAGTGATAATAACATATGCCTGGAAAATACTGTCATGTCTAACAAAAATATTTGCTTGCTCAGAATTCCCAGAGGAATCACACCACTTCACATTTGTAAAGCAACAAAGAGCTTTTTTTAAGTTGTTAGTTTACAAATCAGCACCTGAAATTATTCAGTCGTATTCAGTTAAGTGCCAAAGTACAGTCCCTTCAAAACTTCTTTCATTGATGTTGGCAAGAATGGTTTTGTTCTGAACACATGTATATATTTCTAATTTTAAAGCCTCGTGGGCCTTTTTGGAAAACATAAGGGGCTCTGTGTCACAACTTCTCAATTCCCCTTAATCTTGTTTTCCTCCTTTCCCCGCATAGCTGTAAAAGCCAAGGCTACTGGCAGTGGCATTTTATTGGTCACTCGGAGCACAGATCTGCAATGTCAGAGAACCCTTGATCCTAAGCTCTGTGTCTGTCCTTAGCTGCACAGACGTAATAGGGATGAACAGGCTGGAGCCAAAGCAGAGTATAATCAAGTCCATAAGGACCCTCTTCATCCATTTAGGCCCTCTGATGGAAGGGTGCTGATGGTTGAAGGAATATTTCTACATGCTTTTAATCTAACTAGAAAGGAACAAAGGAGATGAAATAATGTCTTCCCTGTGTATTGACAATGTTAAACCATTTTCCAGACATATATTATCATCAGTAGATTCAATGTGAGTCTAACAACTGTTTTAACTTTAATTGACCATGTCAAAGGCTTGGCAAGTATTAATTTCTTCATTACTGTCTTCACTACCCTTCTGTCGACTGTGCCACTGACAAAGGTGATTCTCAAAGGATTCAGGCAGAGCCAACCCTCCCTGCAACATTCGAGATGTTTCTTTGTTCCATGATCTGAGAGCTGCTGAGGCAAATACAAAGGTATGCCAAGAGGATGCTATCTCAATTCTGAAAACCTCAACCAGATTCAGAGAGTGGAGCTTGCGTGATCATTTTTATTGATGAGTTTCTTGTCATTTTCTCCAAGTAGGAGATAAATTAGCAGGAAATTAGACTGTACATTTTTATCCTGGTTTTTACATTTTTTATCTCTATAGTGTTTTGTTGCTCCGATTTGTGGCTGGGTCTTACATTCACTCTGCCCAGCTCAGGATGGTGAATTCGTTATCTACTGCTACTTCCCAGTTGCCAAGGATTCAATATCATATCCCCCATTGAATCAAGTTTATTTCCTTGCTGCAAATATCCATTAAAAAGTTAAAATGAGGTTGTACAAATCCCCTTTTCTACTTAATTCAGTTTGAATTGGGTTGTCTATCACTTGCAACCAAAAGATCCTAACAAATTCATTGAGCAACTTTGGCAAAGTCACATCAGTTTTCTCTTCAGAAAAAAAAAAAATGGAACTAGTAATTATTTCTAGTGAAGATGAGAATTATTTATTTAAGTCACTATCTTATCAAAAATGTGGGCTCAAAAATATTTTCTTTAAAAAGTTAAAATGAGATTGTAATTTTTAAGAAGTTAAGCAAGACTTATGTTTGTGTTTCCTTACTAGTTCATAAGGAAAACACTTTTTTTTAAAGTGTGCATATAGATGCTACTAAATTGACTTTCTTGATTCAGCATGTCCACCATCCCATTTTGTAGAGAAAGTATCTCCTTTTCTTTGAAATCTAGCCCCATCTTTCCATTTCTTTATCTGAATATAGTAAGCTACCATGGAGGATGATGACACACAATTGCTGACCACAGTTGATTGATTCAGGGAAGGGTTCCTAATCCAAGTAAGACAAGTCAATCGATTCTCCAGTTACTGTCCCCTGGCTACAAACAGCATCCATCAGTAAGTACCTTACTGAAGCTGAACCCATCAAGAACTGTTCCAGAATTTTAGAAAAAAAAAAATGTCTGCAAAATCAGTTTCTCTCTGCGAATTTGATGCTGTACTATATGCAATGAATGAGAAGTCATTTGCCATGTCCTCTGCTTGGAAGACTGGAAGAGCAGTGATAGCTGGTCTGCAAAGAACAAAACAAGGAGAAATCAGATGTCCAAAGACCATGGAAAGCAGATATAAAGGGAGAATCCTAATACGACTTTTGTCCCTGAATGCAATTGTTATTTTGTGCTTGCTTCGTGAAGATCATGGTATCCCTAAAATAAATTTCTCTTCTTTCTTAAATTAAAACATGAACTAGATTGTTGTTACGTACAACCCAAAGTTCTAATTTATACATGAGTTTATTTCTTAATTACAAAATATATTTCAGTAATAGAATAATGTAAGTTGTTTTATAATTATTATGTACTTTGTCCTATTTGGAATAAACAAATAGTTGTAATTGATTTTAAATACAATTTCAGAAAAATGTAGATCTCTTCCAAATTTTTAAAATAGCACACTAAGTTTGATCTCAAATATAAGCCAATCCTAAATTCTAGGGCTCAATTGACAACAGAAACCTAAGTTTTACATTTTAACTGTATTTAACTAAATTAACTTTGGTTGATGTTGTGTTTACTTTAGCCTTTAAGGTAAGCCTCAAAAGTCCTCAAAAGACTGTGTCTAAAACGTATTCACTGATACAATTTATTTTGGAGCTAAAAGTAAACCCAGAAGCATTCCATATCTTCCATTTTTTTCAAATGGTATAGTGGTAGCTAAATAAGGGGTCTCAGTGAGGGATTTATGAGTTGGTCATTAAAATACATCAATGAGAACTAAAGTCTTCTGTCACAGGAAATATAAAAAGTTTTGCATTACGGTTTGGGTGTGAAACGACCCGTCAAAAACTGCTTAAGCCAATGAACGTATTAAAAAGATGACCATCTTCATATTTTGATAAGCTAATCTAAAGTTAGATGGATTTCAAAAAAATGGAAAACGAAAATACCATCAATCCAACTATGTCCGACTATGGTTATTTCCGACTGTGGTTATCTATTATGTATCAGATATTGAATATTATTTGGCTTTCTAAGATTGAATGACCTACACTGACAAAACAAAATAAATATAAGTTGAGAATATTGAGAACGGATTCTGATTCATTCTTATTAACTCACTTTCACAGGTTGACTCCATTAAATTCCTTTAATATATGACTCATGAGAACATAGAATTTTATTTAGTTATTAATGACATTGATTTATAGAGGTAAGATGTGCTCTATAAAAACAGAAATTACACTTTCTTTTTCAATAGAGGTAGGGAAAGTACAAAAATAATTCAGACACATTTGTAGCCAATAAAGCATTCAAAGTTACTCCTCCACCATGGTTCAGAGACAACTTTTTCTACGTATGTGTTGCAAATTTAACAGTAACAACTAAAGTAATAGAAATGGGGCAAATAGCTTTGAAGGAAGCAGAGAGGACTAAAAAAGAAAATTAAAATAGTTTTTTTTCCAAGAAAGGAAGGAAAGGAGAAAATTATGGAATAAAAGAAAACATGGTAAGCCGAGAATATAAAATAATAATATAGAAATTAGATCAAATATTTTAACAATTATAATAAATGTAAATGGCTTAGACTCACCAATTAAAAGTCTGAAACTCTCAGATTGGAGTTTTAAAATCCACTACAGTAATACAACTGAAAAGAAAATTATAGACCAGCAATGCAATAACCAAAGGAAAGTTGATGAGGCAATGGTAGTGTTGGCAAAACAGAAAAGCAAAACTAACATATTAATAGAGTTAAAGAATACAGAAAAAAAACAAAAAAGTTCATCCCAAGAAGAATAAAAATCATGAATTTGTATGCAGCTAATGATGTAGCCTAAAAATAAGTAGCAGAAAAATAAATTGAATTACAAGGAAAAATTTGACAAATTTAAGTCGTAAATGAAGATATCAAACAATTTTCAATGGTGTGAATGATTTATAAATCATACATAATAATTTATCTTCATATATGTATATGAAATATTAAATATGTCTTTAAAAGTATTGACATGAGAGAAAAAGATTATCTCAAAACAACAATCATGTACAGATAATTTCTTGAATGCTTTTCTGGGGGAAATCAAAGGATATCTTGCCATAAAGATAATTCATTCTCATATTCTGTGTGTGTGTGTGTGTGTGTGTGTGTCTGTCTGTCTCCTTGACTTTCTCTGCTCTGTCTTTACACTCTTTTTTCTATAAGTAGGAAGACTTTTACTTGAACAGGACTCATTTCTAAGCATAAAAATTACACAAAGAGCCAAAAAGGAAAAATCAGTATGTTTGAGGTCATTGCCAATACATAAGAGAAACCAGAGAGATGGTTGTGATAAATGTGATAAAGCAAGGTTTAATAGTCTTAATACACAAGGAATTTCTCCAAATTTATGAACATGAATAAAACTCAGTTGTAAAATGGGAACAAGATATTTAAAAATAATAATACAATATTTTTGTTCTTCTTGAATTATTATCAAGATTTTTCTTCGTTTGTGTCCTAATTTAGGCTAAGCATTATACCACAAGGAGCCTCAAATTTTGCACTCTATATTATTTCTCTTATACTGTTTCTGTATTTTCACACACACAAGGATGGGGAACTACTATGACCCTTCACTGTAAGGTAACGGTGTAACTGTTCATCTATTAATATTTAGACTTACTCCATGTAATACAATGTGGAGTAAACATTTACTTACACATCTTATTATATTTGCCATATATGCAAATCTAAACAGTCAGGGATAGGAAATCTTAATTCAGGTTCAGAAAACAATTTAACTGAAGTGCCCAGAGAATTTTGAAAAAATTAAGACCAGAGTTATCCAGTTGATTTCCTAAATGCTTCCTTTCATTTTTTTTTTTTCAGTCTTGGATTACTAACGGACAAAATTTATTATATAAATTACAAGAGATGAATAAAATGTCTCGTAGAGAAAGAACCTCCTTTCCTGGATGCTCTTCCACGTTCAGGTACGTAAAATGGCGAAAATGTCAGGGACTCTTCAGAACACGAACTGTTTCACTTGGCTTATAGGCTTGCAGTATGTTTTCTCTAGATTTCTTGCCTCCTCACATGCAGAAGCAGGTAAGGCATTTCTTATCTGGGCATAATGCCAGTCCTCCTTTCAACTGCTTCTGAAGCTAGCTATTTCTAAAACATGTTCCCTCAGTAGGACCCAGCAGCCAAGTCTGTAGGAGTCTCTCCCCTGCACGACACATATCGAGCACGAGCTCCTCGATGCTGGCCCTTTTCCGACTATGGTTATTGGTCTTGTCAGCCTAATGCTCTGCTCTGAATTGTCTTCAGGATGTCATTTTCCACAGACCTCAAGGAGCGTATGTGCTGTTACTTATTTGACAATAAGGTCATAAGCACATTTTGCCTGTCAAGCATATGTATGATCAAAAAGGTGTGCCCCCTGCTCATTTATGTTCATGCTGTAAATCTGCTTTCTGGCCTTAGAGCTGATCTCATCAGGGGTAAACCTGGAGCAGCACTTCCAGACAGTTATATTGAGATTGTAACCCTGTGTGGCGTATTGGCCTTTTCTTTTGGTGAATCAAGACATAAGCTCTGCCTCAGCAAATTTAAATAGACAGTTATTGAGATCAACAGGATCTTCCTTGCAAGATGTCCAGAAATTGCTCAGCTGAAATGTTAAAAATGGAGTATTTTCATTGGCCTCGTGTGAATCATGTTTTATTTCTCTCTTCCTGCTTCACATCTGTAAAAAAAAAGAAAAAAAAAAGAAAAAAATTCTTGCTAGAAAAGGAAGTTTGTTGGTTCAGCGGTAGACCACTGTCACCTGATGTCTGTTCTTGTATCGATACAGCCCCAGAGGCTCAGATGCTGGTGTTTATGGAACTGCAGGTTAGAATCCTTTTTGCTTTTGGTGATGGCTTTGCACTGTGCCAGCTGAGTTAAGCTAGAGCTTTGTTTCCCAGAACTGCCTTTTTTGATGGTGGTGGATTAGGGTTGATCATAAGAATAATTTGCATGCAAGATTTGAAAGACAGAAGTAGAGGAGCAACCATTTCTACTTTGGCAATGTTTGTTGCAGTTCACAAGTTTCCCTGATCTACTGACTTGCTCCTTTGGTGTGGGGCAGTAGCTGGGCCACCAGCAAATCTAGCAGCTCCCACAGGATCTCCTCTTTCTGCTTCTCTGAATCCCGGATCATGTGCATGGGCAGCGCCAAGGTGAAGACTGCATCAGGTCACCTAGATCGGTGATGTTGCAGGCAGCGAGAGGCAGGTGCCAGTTCCAGTTTGTCCTTACTCTTCCCCACTTCCTGTTCATTATTAATTCCCAGCTGTTTGCTTTGCCAACATCATGCTCAGTACAAGATAGAGGAGCAACCATCTTCTATACATGGTTTAACCAGCTCCCAAATTGCATAAAATGAACTCTGTAACAGATTCTTTATTTTGTGTTACTCATAAGGTCTCTCCAAATCTGGCCAATCTGTAATTTATACACTGTGGTTGAGAGTTCTCTTATCATTCATTTTATATGGAACAACAAGAAGGGCAAACATTTTCCTCTTTCCCCATTCAGTGGATGAACTTGTAGCTTTTTTTTCTTTTTTTTTTGCATTGGAAAGACGGTAAGATTTTAATCCCTTAGTGTTCGTGTCCCTCCTGCTCTCTTGTGCTTCTAGTTAAGTAGAGACAGTAACTATCTGTCCCTTGGTGAATATAATGCCAAACCACACATGACACCCACTTTATACTCCCTATTAAAATTTTACAGGTCAAAAATCCAAAACCCACTTAATAAAAATTGTTCTTCATCATAAGTGACAGGAAAGAACAGGTCAATCTATGGAATAATGGTGCAGTAATTAGAAACTTTGTAGTTGATAAGGTGTGACTGCTAATCGATGTTTGGCTAATTAATCAATATTTTAATCATTAGACCTTTTAAATTTGTTTTAATGAGCATTTCCTCTAATTCCCCTGATCCCATTGCTTCCAATGTTTCTTTTATCACTGTTAAGAACACAGTAAGGATTTGTCTGTTCTGAGTGTCCAGCATCTCTAAAGACTTTGTAGAGTGATGCACCTCATGTCCATAGAGATATCCAAGTGCCCAGATTTAGGCGATTGAACAAGAAAGGTATAAAGGCACCACATTATCATGCAACATTTGCTTAATGGTGAAAAGTTATGATTTAGAACATCACATTAAAACCATCATAAACTTTCCATTCTCAAAGGGTGTTTGGAAAATTGTGTTTCTTACCCACTGTTAAAATTGGGCAGTGTTCATGAAATCTTTATGTCTCCTATGTCACAGTCCATATTTGCTCTCATGCTGTGTCATAGCTTCCATGAGCGTGCATACCCATTATTTTGTCCTCCTTTTCCTTGTCCTCTTTTTTCTTTTCCCTATTCTTTTTCCACACTTACACCTTCTTTGCCTCCATTTCTCCTCTTATTCATCAATACTCCCTCATCTGCAACCTTTACACTGCCCCAAATATCTCAACAGAAATGATCACAATTGAGATTTATGTGAATGAAGTAAACGAGGACAACATTGGACTAACCCTTCTCCTTATATAGCAAGAAAAGAAGTGAGGTTCATACAGGTTCAGAGGTGTGCCCAAAGGACACACAGTCTAAAATATAACCTGAGTCTCCTAAGTATTATTTTATACATATTCAATAATCTTCTTAACTTGACATGGAAATTTGAATTGGTTTTTCAGTAGGTTTGAAAGAAAAATCTTTCATTTCCCTGTAGTCTTTGTGCCACAGCTACCCTTTCCCATAGTATTCATTCTAAATCTATTATACTGAAAGCAAAGACACAAGTTACAAAATGTAGAAAGAAGTATTTTTCTATATGTCTTTAACACATTCTTAGGAAGATGCCATCAGTCAATGCAGTGGCTTAAACTGGGCACCTGTGAGAATATGGGGTTACAGTGCTGTAGGTCTTCCCAAATTACACTGTACACTGTGTAAGTACATGACAGTGCCTGACATGAACAGAGATTGGAATCACTGTGTCTGTACAGGTCTCAGAGAGTCTGAAACACTGAATATTAAATACTGCACCCTACTAAGGTACTTTTGGATATCCTGATTATTTTGTAAATTCAGGGCACTTTGTAAATTGCCATAGTCATTAATAAAAAGTATATTTAAAGATTAGCTATCAAGTACAATGGATTTGCTCTAGAATTTTGGTAATGACATGTGTAGTAATTAGTGGAACTATTCACAATATTCATAACATTTCAATTTTCCTTTTCTTCCAGGTACATGGTGAGATTATCACCACCTTTGAAGTTAGATGTGGTCACTGACTTGCTTAGGCCAACAGTGACATATATCTTGCTTGAGGAAAAGGGTTAAGAACCAGTAGGTGACTTTCCATCTTCTCTAACTTCTGTTGCCAAGGTTGTGAAGGTGAATCCCTGACAGCCTGTGTCTCTGCATGACAGCAAGGAGCACAGGGATCCCTGAGAACTATGCTGCGCATGTAGCATGAGCCCAAAACGACTTAGCTGTACTGTCTCTCTGTCCGGAGCTGCACGCCCCGGCCATAGCGAATAATAATTAAAGATTAAACGCCTGAGCTATATTCATTTCCACCCCACACCTTCTCCCTAGATTTACCTTCTTCCCTGTATTAATACCGCCATTAAAAGATGGCGCTCTTCCCGCTTCTTCTTCATTCATTTTTCCCGTGCCCGCGAAAAGACTACCTGACAGCGCAGGCGCAACATGACCTCCGACCGGAGAAACCGAAGCCTATCTGGCCACGCCTTCCTCAATGAGGTCATTTCTGCCTTAGCCCAACCCCTTCCCCTCCAAATGTATATAAGGCATTGCATTACCACCATTAAATGAGACTTGATCAGAGCACTGTCTTGTCTCCATTTCTCGTGTCTCTTGTTCCCCAAATTCCCACCCCCTCCTCCAGGGCCTACACTGACTATCCCGCGGGCCGGGATACATGGCGCCCGAACAGGGACCTGGAAACGAGGGACTCCGTGAGGAAGAGGACGCCAAAGGACGGTTGACCGCTAACGAAGACAAAAGGAGTCAAACTCTTCCGATCACCGCGGGAACCTGCCGCGTCAGAATCGAAGGTAAGTGACGCGTCCGAAATGGGACAAGAATTAAGCCAACATCAAATATATGTAGGACAATTAAAAGAGGCTTTAAAGATAC
Organism: Macaca nemestrina; assembly: GCF_043159975.1. Lineage (NCBI taxonomy): Eukaryota > Metazoa > Chordata > Mammalia > Primates > Cercopithecidae > Macaca > Macaca nemestrina. Next base: position 62,075,076 of record NC_092135.1, on the reverse strand, counting down.
GAGGAGTAAAGGTTAAAGGTAATGATTTGTTTAAATTTTTTGATTTTGTAAAAGACACTTGCCCTTGGTTCCCACAGGAAGGAACTATTGATATTAAAAGATGGCGTAGAGTAGGGGATTGTTTTCAGGACTATTATAATACTTTTGGGCCAGAAAAAATTCCTGTAACCGCCTTCTCTTATTGGAACCTCATTAGAGATTTAATAGATAAGAAGGAGGCCAATCCGCAAGTCATGGCTGTGGTTGCTCAGACAGAGCATATTTTAAAGGTTAGCTCCCGCTCTAACCTCACAAAGCCTCCGCAAGATACGGAGGAAGATCTCATTTCCCTCGAAAGTGATCATGAGGAAATCAAGTCTCCTTCTGTAATAGATAAAGAAATACCACACGAAAACAAACCAAAAAAATACCCAATTTTACAGATGCTTCAAAAGGAGGAGGAAATTAATAAGCCTAATCAATCGGATATAAATTGGGATGATTTAGAGGAAGAGGCGGCTAAATATCACAACCCTGATTTGCCTCCCTGTTCTTCATACCCACCCCCATATAATAAGACACATAATGAGGCTTCTGCGCCCATTGTTATGGCAGCAATAGATCCCAAAGAAGAATTAAAGCAAAAAATTGCTCAACTAGAAGAACAGATTAAACTTGAAGAGTTACATCAATCATTGATAATTAGGCTCCAAAAGCTAAAAACAGGAAATGAAAAAATACCTAACTCAGACGCTATGGAGGGTTCCTTGCACCCACTTCAGCGGCCTGGACAACATGTTCCAAGAGGGGGTTAGTTGCTAGCCGACATAGAGAAGACTCCTCCCCAAAGACGTTTTTCCGGTCACTGAAAGCATAGATGAACAGGGACAGGCTTGGAGGCATCATACTGGATTTGATTTTACTATTATAAAAGAGTTAAAGACTGCTGCCTCTCAGTATGGGGCTACTGCTCCATATACTCTTGCTATAGTGGAATCTGTAGCTGAGAATTGGCTCACTCCTACAGACTGGAATACCTTAGTCAGGGCAGTTCTTTCTGGGGGAGACCACTTAATTTGGAAGTCAGAGTTCTTTGAAAATTGTAGAGATACAGCTAAAAGAAATCAACAGGCAGGAAACGGTTGGGATTTTGATATGTTAACTGGTTCAGGTAATTATGCAGACACTCAGGCCCAAATGCAATATGACCCTGGACTGTTCTCACAAATCCAGGCTGCTGCTACAAAGGCCTGGAGAAAACTTCCCGTAAAAGGAGATCCAGGGGCCTCGCTCACAGCGGTTAAACAAGGACCCGATGAGCCATTTTCAGACTTTGTGCATAGACTTATGACCATGGCAGGTAGAATCTTTGGAAATGCAGAAACGGGTGTAGATTATGTTAAACAGTTAGCTTATGAAAATGCTAACCCCGCCTGCCAAGCGGCAATCAGACCTTATCGAAAGAAAACAGATTTAACAGGATACATTCGCCTTTGTTCAGATATTGGGCCCTCATATCAACAAGGCCTAGCAATGGCCGCCGCTTCTAGTGGCCAAACAGTAAGAGATTTCCTCATTAACAAAGGTAAAGATAAAGGGGGATGTTTTAGATGCGGTAAAAGGGGACACTTTGCAAAAGATTGCTGTGAAAACCAAAATAAGAGTCCAGAAGCAAAAATCCCAGGCCTTTGCCCAAGGTGTAAAAGAGGAAGGCACTGGGCAAACGAATGTAAATCTAAAACTGACAGTCAAGGAAATCCTTTACCCCCCAGGCAGGGAAACGGGATGAGGGGCCAGCCTCAGGCCCCAAAACAAGCATATGGGGCAGTCAGCTTTGTTCCAGCCAGCAACAGCAATCCATTTCAAAACTTAGTAGAGCAACCCCAGGAAGTGCAGGATTGGACCTCAGTTCCACCTCCCACACAATACTAACACCTGAAATGGGACCGCAAACCTTAAATACCGGAATATATGGACCCTTACCACCTAACACTTTTGGGCTACTTTTAGGAAGAAGTAGTGTCACCATGAGAGGCTTACAAGTCCTCCTGGGAGTTATCGATAATGATTATGAAGGAGAAATTAAAATTATGGCCAGAGCTATTGATAGTATTATTACTGTCCCTCAAGGAGTTAGAATAGCTCAGTTACTCCTGCTACCTTTGGTTAAAACAGATAATAATATCCAATACTCTAATAGAAATATAAAAGGTTTCGGATCATCAGATATATATTGGGTGCAGCCAATTACAAATCAAAAACCCTCTCTAACCTTATGGTTAGACGGGAAGGCATTCACTGGACTAATAGACACAGGGGCTGATGTAACTATCATTAAACAGGAAGATTGGCCCTCTCATTGGTCTACCACAGAAACTTTAACTCACTTGAGAGGAATTGGACAAAGCAGTAATCCTAAACAAAGTTCTAAATACCTAACATGGACAGATAAAGAAAACAATTCAGGCCTCATTAAGCCATTTGTCATCCCTTACCTTCCTGTTAACCTTTGGGGGCGAGATCTACTCTCTCAAATGAAAATTATAATGTGTAGTCCAAATGATATAGTTACTGCACAAATGTTAACTCAAGGATACACCCCTGGTAAAGGTCTTGGAAAAGGAGAGAACGGTATCCCACAGCCTATACTGGTTTCAGGACAACTTGATAAAAAGGGGTTTGGAAATTTTTAGTTCAGGCCACTGACATACCTGCACCCCAAAGGTGCGCTGACCCCATTACTTGGAAGTCAGATGAGCCCGTTTGGGTTGATCAGTGGCCTTTACTCAATGATAAACTAAATGCTGCCCAACAGTTAGTGCAGGAACAACTAGCAGCAGGACATATTGAGGAAAGTAATTCCCCTTGGAATACACCTATTTTTGTTATTAAAAAGAAGTCTGGTAAATGGAGACTCTTACAAGATTTAAGAGCAGTAAATATCACTATGATCCTTATGGGTGCCTTACAACCAGGATTGCCTTCACCGGTTGCGATTCCTCAAAAATATTTTAAAATCATTATTGACCTTAAAGATTGCTTTTTTACAATTCCCCTTCACCCTGCTGACCAGAAAAGATTTGCATTTAGTCTTCCATCTACAAATTTTAAACAACCAATGAAGCGCTATCAATGGAAAGTCTTACCTCAGGGTATGGCCAATAGTCCTACCTTGTGTCAAAAATATGTAGCTGCCGCTATAGAGCCAGTCAGAAAAACATGGGCACAAATGTATATTATACATTATATGGATGATATTTTAATAGCAGGAGAAATTGGCGAACAAGTCTTACAGTGCTTCGCCCAACTCAAACAAGAGTTAACAGCAGCCGGACTACAAATAGTCCCAGAAAAGGTACAATTACAAGATCCATACACTTATCTTGGTTTCCAGATTAATGGACCCAAAATCATTAATCAAAAAGCCGTTATACGTCGTGATCATTTAAAAACTTTAAATGATTTCCAAAAATTACTGGGAGACATAAATTGGCTTCGACCGTACTTAAAGCTCACCACAGGAGAGTTAAAACCTCTTTTCGATATATTAAAAGGAGACTCTAATCCAAAATCCCCCAGGTCCATTACTAAAGAAGCATTAATAACACTCCAACAGGTAGAACATGCCATTGCAACACAATTTGTTACCGGTATTGATTATTCTCAGCCATTAATATTCCTTATTTTTAACACAACAATAACCCCTACTGGCCTATTTTGGCAGAACAATCCCATTATGTGGGTACACCTGCCCTCCTCCACTAAAAAGGTTTTGTTGCCTTATTATGATGCCATAGCTGATCTAATTATCTTGGGAAGAGAAAACAGTAGAAAATACTTTGGAATAGAACCCTCTACCATTATACAGCCCTACACTCAATCACGCATCCATTGGCTGTTACAAAATACGGAAGCCTGGCCAATTGCTTGCGCTTCTTATACTGGCGCGATTGACAACCATTACCCACCTAACAAACTTATTCAATTTTGTAAACTTCATGCGTTTGTATTTCCCCATATTACCAGTAAAGAACCTCTCAATGACGCATTACTAATTTTCACTGATGGATCTTCCACAGGACTTGCCGCTTACACTTACAATAATGTAGTCGTTAAATTCCAGACCACTTATACATCAGCTCAGCTGGTCGAATTGCAAGCTATAATTGCAGCACTATCAGCTTTTCCTTGTCAGCCACTTAACATTTATACAGACAGCGCCTACCTGGCCCATTCAATACCCCTCTTAGAGACCGTGTCTCAAATTAAACATATTTCAGACACAGCTAACCTATTTTTACAATGTCAACAACTTATCCGAAAAAGGACTATTCCCTTTTTTCTTGGGCATATTAGAGCACATTCAGGATTACCGGGACCTCTAACACAAGGTAACGCAACAGCTGACACGGCAACAAAAACCATAGCCACAGTCACTATAGACAATTTGCAACAAGCGCAAAAAGCACATGCCTTACATCATTTAAACGCCCAAACCTTAAGACTTATGTTTAAACTTACCAGAGAACAAGCTCGACAAATAGTTAAACAATGCGCCAACTGCATAACATATTTACCTGTTCCTCATCTAGGAGTTAACCCCCGAGGACTCATCCCCAACGAAATTTGGCAAATGGACGTTACTCACCACTTAGAACTCGGTCAACTAAAATATATCCATGTATGCATAGACACCTATAGTGGATTCATCAGTGCAACTCTCCAAACAGGAGAGGCCACCAAACATGTCATAGCTCATCTATTACACTGCTTTTCTATTTTAGGAATACCCAAACAAAATCAAAACAGATAATGGCCCCGGTTATATAGCCAAAACCTTTTTACAATTTTGTAATACCCTACAAATTAAACATACCACAGGCATTCCCTATAATCCCCAAGGACAAGGTATAGTAGAAAGAGCTCATCTGTCATTAAAAACTATTATCACAAAATTAAAAGGGGGGAGCTGGTACCCCATGAAGGGTACCCCCAGAAACATACTCAATCATGCCCTGTTTATCCTTAATTTTTTAAATTTGGACAGTCATGGAAAATTGGCTGCCGACCGTTTCTGGCATCCTGAATCTCAAAAACAGTTTGCAATGGTAAAATGGAAAGATCCACTTGATAGTTCATGGCATGGCCCCGATCCAGTTTTAATTTGGGGAAGAGGCTCAGTATGCATCTTCTCACAAAAAAATGATGCAGCCAGATGGCTGCCTGAAAGATTGGTAAGACAAATAAATCATAACCATTGTCAGTCCAGGGAAGATAAATCTCCCTGAGAAGTTCTTTCCTTCTTGTTTTTCAGAAAATGAAGCCTAACATGAAATTCCTTTGGAGAATAATCGCTCTATATAACATAGTGACAGTCTATGCAGGTTTTGGTGACCCTCGTAAGGCAAAAGAATTATTACGAAAACAATACGGCCAGCCTTGTGACTGCAGAGGGGGACAAATATCTGAACCTCCATCAGATAGAATCACCCAGGTGACCTGCATGGGCAAGACAGCTTACCTAATGCCAAACCAGTTATGGAAATGTAAGTTCTACCCCAAGAGATACCTCACCTAGCGGGCCGCTCCTAGAATGCCCTTGTAGCTCTTTTCAATCTTCTGTACATAGTTCCTGTTATACCTCCTATCAACAATGCAAATCAGGCCATAGAACATATTATACGGCCACGTTACTAAAAACACAAACTGGAGGCATCAATGACGTACAAGTATTAGGATCCACTGATAAACTTGTACAATCTCCTTGTAACGGCCAAAAAGGAAAGCCTGTTTATTGGAGCACTACCGCCCCCATTCACATTTCTGATGGAGGAGGCCCATTAGATATTGCAAGAATTTAAATCGTCCAGAAAAAATTAGAAGAAATTCATAAAGCTCCATATCCTGAACTTCAATATCACCCTTTAGCCCTGCCTGAGCTTAGAGATAATTTTAGGCTCGATGCCCAAACCTTTGATATCCTCAATGCTACTTACAATTTACTTCAAATGTCCAATACAAGCCTGGCCCACAATTGTTGGCTTTGTCTTAAAATGGGCCCCCCTATTCCTCTAGCCATACCTAACCTTTCATTGCCCTATGTCAATTACTCAAATGAATCCTTAGTAAATAATTCCTGTCCTATTACCCCCCCCCCTTGGTTCAACCAATGACGTTTTCTAATTCCTCTTGCCTCTTTTCACCATCATATAATAACACTAAAGAAATTGATTTAGGCTATGTTGTGTTTGGCAACTGTACTTCCATAATCAATTCCACCAACCCTTTGTGTGCTATAAATGGCTCGGTTTTCGTTTGTGGAAACAACATGGCATATACATATTTACCTACAAATTGGACAGGGCTTTGTGTTCTGGCCACTCTTCTCCCCGACATTGATATCATCCCTGGAGATGAACCTATCCCCATCCCCGCTATTGAACATTTTATTTATAGACCGAAACGAGCCATACAATTTATTCCCTTGTTGGCTGGACTAGGAATCACCACTGCTTTTACTACAGGAGCCACAGGCCTAGGAGTCTCACTAACCCAATATACTAAATTATCCAATCAACTAATCTCAGATGTACGGACCTTATCCAGTACTATACAAGATTTACAAGACCAAGTAGACTCGTTAGCTGAAGTAGTTCTCCAAAATAGAAGAGGTCTAGATTTGTTAACGGCAGAACAGGGAGGGATATGTTTGGCTTTACAGGAAAAGTGCTGTTTTTACGCCAACAAATCCGGAATCGTCAGAGATAAGATAAAAACTTTGCAAGAAGAACTAGAAAAGCGCAGAAAAGGCCTGGCCGCCAATCCACTATGGACTGGACTCGATGGACATTTCCCCTATCTCCTGCCATTTCTTGGTCCTTTACTCACTCTTCTACTTTTCCTCACTCTCGGGCCTATAATCCTTAATAAGCTTATGGCATTTGTCAGGCAACAAATCGAGGCCTTCCAGGCCAAACCTATACAGGTTCATTATCATCGCCTTGAGATGACTGAAAATGGTGAGTCTTATTTACCTTAATAAGACCACCTCCCCTGTGTGCTGAACTGGACAGTCAATGACGGGTAAGAGGACACTATCTCCATCGGAGCCTAAGACAGGAGGGCCGCCCTTGCTGCTGCCTTATCCCATGACGGGCCTAGAAGGTGGGGGTGAGTTGACCCAACCTAAGACAGGCGCAGTTCCCGAGGGGTTTTCTTATCATAAAAATATAAAAAGGGGGACCTGTCTGGAGCTGCACGCCCCGGCCATAGCGAATAATAATTAAAGATTAAACGCCTGAGCTATATTCATTTCCACCCCACACCTTCTCCCTAGATTTACCTTCTTCCCTGTATTAATACCGCCATTAAAAGATGGCGCTCTTCCCGCTTCTTCTTCATTCATTTTTCCCGCGCCCGCGAAAAGACTACCTGACAGCGCAGGCGCAACATGACGTCCGACCGGAGAAACCGAAGCCTATCTGGCCACGCCTTCCGCAATGAGATCATTTCTGCCTTAGCCCAACCCCTTCCCCTCCAAATGTATATAAGGCATTGCATTACCACCATTAAACGAGACTTGATCAGAGCACTGTCTTGTCTCCATTTCTCATGTCTCTTGTTCCCCAAATTCCCACCCCCTCCTCCAGGGCCTACACTGACTATCCCGTGGGCCGGGATATCTCTCCTGACTAACTGAGCATGTTTTCAGAAAGTTGTAGGGTAGTTGACATTGTATACAACATCCTTCTTTTTCCCATCACTTAAAATAGTATTGCCCTCTACAATGTCATAAGAACAACATACTCTTCTCACAGATGGGTATAACAAAAACCAGGGAGCTAGGTTTTATGTGTGGATTTAGGCAATCAATCTCATTGCTTTATGACAGTACCTCGTAGACTCTATTTCATGTTAGGACCACAGTATCTTATTGAACAACTTTAACTCACCTTCATCTTTTACAAAACCTAAATGTTCTCTTTTGCCTTGCTCCTTATTACTCAAGATTCGCTATATCTGGCACATCTATTACCAGTGAATAAAATTATTGAAGATGGATAGAAAATGCCTGCAGTTATATTAGGATTTTCGATACTTTCTAAGTAAGGAATTCACTGCCATTTCTAGGAAAAAAAAAATCCCATAGGGACATCTTTATAATACATTTTCTTTTATATTACCTACTAAAAGCAAAATACCATGTTCAAAAAAGAAGGCTTAAATTGATATCTAGTGTTTTTATTTTGATAATTTCAGCCCTCGTGTGTGTGGGTCTTATATTAATTAGTTAGTATCGTATTTTGGCAGTCTTTGTCTGAGTGAGATCCTCTGACATAAAAGGGCAAGAATCCTGGAGGTAAGCCATTAAGATCCTGAACCATCAGACAGTAACAGATTTTGGGTTTTAGGGGGTCAAAAATAACACCACTGTTCCCAACCTGAGATCAGAACCAATTTAGAGAATGATACAGGAGTCAGACAGTTAGAGATCAAAATGTCAGCTTTATTACTGATAAAAGCAATAGTGAAGGACACAGCTTAGATAAGTCCTAATAGGCTTGCTAAGGCTCCTCTGAATTGAAGTCACCCCCCTTCCCATTACCACCAAACAGACAACAAACAAAACCCCTGCAGTCCTGCAGTGGTAGGAGCACAGCCTGCTCTACCAACTTTATCACATGGTTGACAGCAGGTGGAAATCCACCTACTCCGTAGGCTGTCGGATTCCAGAAAGAAAAGCAAAAGGACAGGCTGCAGCAGGCATGTCTGGTTTATACTTGCAAACGAAATAAGCTGCTCCTCTTCTCCAGGAAAGAGAATGTAAGATGCAGTGACTGATACTGAAGACATCGCTCTTGGGCAGAGTTTCTCAACTGCAGCACTATTGACGTTTTGCACTGGATAATTCCTTGTTGTAGGAGACTGTCTTGTGCATTGTATCCACCCAGGAAATACTAGTCGCACCCCTATTAGTTATGACAACCAAAATGTATCTAACTATTGCCAAATGTCTGGGGTGGGAGTGAAAATGTAGAATTGCCCCTGGTCGAGAGCCACTGCCTAAGGGCTTCTTTACTTGGAAGTGTGAGGGAAAAACAGTAAGTGTTTTCCATTACTGAAAACTAGCAAGCCAGTGAAAGTGACCACTAGATTTTAAGTTTTCTGACTACTTCTTTGTAAAGTAGAGCCTAGAAAAGTGACTTTCAGATTGGCCACAGTACGACAAAATTCTAAGCAGTGATAACTCAGGCATTGTCAGAAGAAAAATCAACGTTTCTAGGAAGAAGAAAAAAGAAAATTTCCATCATTTATATGATTATTTCAGAAAACATCAGTATTCACATGAATATTATTAATAAGAATCAGCAGAGAAATGTAAAGACAAAAAAGGGAAAAAAGTAGAGAGAATGAATATGACCAATTTAATCCCCCCAATGTTTACATGTGTCCTATACACAGAGAATTCTAGATATTGTGGGGGTTTATGAATTGTGTCCGTACTATATCATCTAAACTATATCTTATCTATCATGAAAAATATGGGCGTTATGACATAGACCCATAAAAATTTCAATATCAATATCATGCAGGATGTGATTCAGTGCAATTCAGTCCTCATCTTTTGTCTTTTGGAATCTATCTTTTAACTCCCTGAAGTGAAGAAAGCCCTTGCTTTGTTTCTTTCCTCCGTCTGAAAGCCTAATATCTATGTAGCTACAGAAGCTGTGCAGTCAAATATCAGAAAAGAAAAATCCTATCAGCACCAGGCCTTGGCTAGCTAAGATTATGGGATAAGACAAGAAACCAGGAATAAGAGAATCAAGTGTACAGTGACAGAGAATAGACTGGACCTTATCATGGGGCCATTAACAAAAGTCGTTTAAAGGGCAAAATGGAAATTGGATTTTAAAAAATGGGGTAAAAATGAAGACCCAGATAGGTAAGGACTCTTAACTTTTTTGATGTCTTTCATTATTTCAAGGATCTGATAAACTGTATATACCCTCTTCCCAAAGAAATGCGTGAACATACATACACAAACACACATAATTTTTTCTAGGGTTTTAGTGGGCTTCACAGACTATTGATCTAGGATAAAGCAAGGTTATTGGTCAAAAGTCTGAGAAACAAGAAACCATGCCCACAGAGACTGTAAGAGTTAGAGCATTCTCTTTCATAATTGCTATGTGGGATAATGCCTTAAATAAAACTATAGAATCAAAATAGAGAGTGTGGGCAGTTACATGGATAATCTGGATCCAGAAATCTTTTTGAAGAAAAAGAACTGTTTGACTTCCATTATCTTTTGATTAAATATTTTTATTGATCAAAGTCACGAGTTCTCAATCCGTATTGCCCATGGACAATGTTTTGGTCTAAAAATAACATCTCATAAAAGTCTAATTTTTCCAATTTATACCACATCACTGGTCCCCTAATTACACAATTTTAGAATCCGAGATAGAAGAGAGGCAATGTAGTAATGTGTCCCCATAGACCTACACATGTCCTCCATTCACGACGATTCCAATTTAGATAGCTCCATGGTAAACTAGAATAAGAGCTAACATGTATTGTGGGTTTACCACATGTTAGGAACTGTCCTAAGTACCTTATATGCACGATCTCATTTAAATCTCAAGGAACACTGTATACCTACTTTTATTATTATTCCCATTTTTCCAAATAAAGAACCTGAGACCTAAAAGATTGAATGACTTTTTGATCACCACTACTAAAAGCAACAGAGTGGGGATGCAAGCTCTGGCATTTGGTTCTCAATCCTGAGCTTTTAACATCTCCACTATACCATCCTTATGGCATATAAAAGGCACAATCCTTTGAATTTTTAGTTCTCTTCTTCATAACCATTATTTTTATTTTTCAAAATTTCTGTTTTCATACATCTTTCCAGTATGTGTATTTTATATGTAATTCAGAAACAATGTTAATTTTAATATATCTCAAGTCAATTAAAAGAGAAGGAGCTATGTTCACATTATACGGCATAACTGTATTCCTTGCACAATCCCAAAACAGGGTTGGTTGGCCTTTTCTGATGCATTTTAAGTATTTATAAAGCATTTACTTAACTTGTACTTGAAGTTTATTTCATCTGTTTCCATATTTCTTCCTCCTACAGGTCTGAATATACCTACTGCAAAAATTTTTTAATTTTATGCCTTAATTTTCCCTACTCTTATATTTTCTACTCGTACCTCATAAGAGAATAAAGCCTAGTCGAGTGAAGAGAGCACTTTAAGGGGTTCAGATGGCTGAAATTTTATACCTGACTCTGCTACTGACCTATTGCATGCCCTTGGGTTTAACCTCACTGCACCAGACTTGGTGAAGAGGTGTATCAGCTTCTCGGCTAACACGCATTCAATGGGCCAGATCCTTCAAATGAGCCAATTGCACTTGGGGATTAAGTTAAGCCATTTGGAGGGGCATTAACCCTTTCTGGTCAATGAATTTTTTACGCACGAGTAGAATAACTTACTAAACATTGCCTACTGTCCTTCACTACATACCCCTTCTTCCCCAATTGCCTAACTTACACAGAAAGTGTCACACTCAGTCAATAACTAAGCAGTACTTGAGAGAAGTGCTGAGCAGTGAAAAAAGAAATAGCAAGTAAATGAAACGACCCTCAACAAACAGGTGAACAAACTGTAGAAATCAATGACATGAAAATGGACTGCTTTCCTCTCCTCATCGAATTTAGTTGTCTGTTTGTTTCTCCTCCCTTTTGCTGGCTGCTAGCATTCCAGAAGTACACGTGTCACAGAACAGCCCTGCATAGTCACCACATTGTCTGTGAAATAACCCATTTGTTAAGTTCAAGAATGGTATCCATTGCCCTCTAGATAATGGATAAATTCCTGACTGTTGCCTTCGAAGTTGTCCTTTGAAGGACTCGCTCCACTTACTCGTTTTTATCGTGAGGCCATCAACACTATTCTGGCCAAGCTTTCTCTATTGAGTTGATTCACAGTGAATTCCTCCACTACTGACTCTAGTTCTGTTTCTGAAACTTTTTACACACATGCTCCTGCCTCTTTCAGTTTCAACAAATTCTTTCCTTTCACTCAAAGCGCAGGTAGGCCTCCTCCGAAGCTTCCCATAGTCAGTTTTTTTTTCAAGGAAATCCCTGAGGAAGTCAGGACTCTTGAGACTATAAATGTGTTTGTCTTTATGAAGGGGATGGGGGAATGATTCTCCTATTAGATGTGTAAGCTTCTTGAGTATTGGGGTCCTTTTACAAACTTGCCAGTTAGATGTTCAGTCCATAACCAAGAGACTCATTGATAGACTAAGAAATGGGAGTCCTAAATTTTACAACCTGGGATGCAGCAGGGCTCTTACATAGTTTCACAGATATTGTGAACATTTTTTTTCAATATGGAATGTAGAATTATTTCTATATAGCTATTTATATGTCATGCATGGGTCCCTATCACAAAACAAGGACGACAATCTCTCTAAATTAAAGCAAAAGTATTAGAAAGAAGGAATGGTTTTATTTATTTATTTTTCTTGTTAAACAATTTACTTAAAGTCTGAAACTGAGAGCAGAGAAAGCGTTGTTTTGTTTTGTTATTTTAAACAATTCATTTGAAATCTGGAACTGAGAGCCTCGGGTTAGAAATGAATAGATGCTAAAGAATATGTGATCTATTTTATTAGCGCATTCCCAGGCCAAACTTGAACTAACAAATAATGGTGTGAGGGCCAGGTATGGTGGTTCACGCCTGTAATCCCAGCAATTTGGGAGGCTGAGGCAGGCAGATTATGAGGTCAGGAGATCGAAACCATCCTGGTTAACATGGTGAAACCCCATCTCTACTAAAAATACAAAAAATTAGCTGGGCATGGTGGCGGGCACCTGTAGTCCCAGCTACTCGGGAGACTGAGGCAGGAGAATGGCTTGAATCTGGGAGGCAGAGTTGCAGTGAGTGGAGATGGTGCCACTGCACTCCAGGCTGGGTGACAGAGCGAGACTCCATCTCAAAAAAAGTAAATAAATAAATAAATAATAATAATAATAAGAAGAATGGTGTGGCCTTGAAAAATTACTTAATTTCTTTGAGCCTTAGTTTCTTCAATGCTATACAGGGCTAATATCACCTAACTCTATGGTGAATGAGAATGAAACAAAGTAACTCATATAGCCCTCTTCTTAGCACGTATCACAAACCAAAAAAATACAACGTTTGTGATTGTCTCTCCTCTCTCTCTTTCTAGTTAGTTTGTACATGTGCTACATATAGAAACCACATATTTTGACTTTTACATATTACTAGAAGAGTATTAAGTTTGGAAAATAAAATAGAAATAAATACAGGAAAGAAAAAGAAATCTCCATGGGTGATTAAATACTCACTCAAAAAGGTGAAAAATTGAAGTTTTACTTTAAAATAAGATTTTCTAGCTGACAGCCTGGATGTAACCCACTAAAATACATAAGATACAGGAAAATAAATACTCACAACAATCCTGAAAACTATAGCTGCCTGTCACTCTATTGTGAAAATCTGGACAACATATTTAGTAACATTAAGACTGATAAAACTATACTGAAACATAGAATTGATAGCCCTGTCTTGGTATAATTTAGAAAGAAGCACCCTTATTTTCTTGAAAGTTGTCTGCAGCACATTTAATCTCTCTCCTCATACTCAATTTCCTGATTCAGAAACACAAGGTTATTGCCAAGCAAAACAACTCTAAAGGTGCCGGGTTTTTGTTGTTGTTTGTTTGCTTGCTTGCTTGTTTTTTGTTTGTTTGTTTGAAGTAGCTAGCATTCCGGTAAAATATAACCTGGCAGCATAGTAGCCACAATAAATATGTGATGATTAATACTGAGTGTCAACTTGATTGAATTGAAGGATGCAAAGTACTGATCCTGGATGTGTTTATGAGGACACCCTCTGCCAAAGGAGAGGAAATAAACCATGCACTGCCTGAAGAAACAGAGATGGCCTCCCCTAAGGCAGTTGCCAGGCAAGATAATGTTGATTCTTTTCAGTAGCCACCCCCAATACCACATTTGCTTCTAGACCTATAACTAAAGTCCCTGTGGGCCCCTAGAGGTGAGGTTGAGAGTGTGACCCATGAGGAGGTTTGCTACACTTGAAAATAACCGTTTGAGTTTTCTAATTTATATAAACAGGAATCTGGAGAACAGGCATGGGAATGGATATTAAGGGTGTGGGATAATGGTGGAAGGAACACAGAGTTGGATCCGGCTGAATTTATTGATTTGGGCCCACTAACAAGGGGCCCTGCTTTTAATGTTGCAGCTTGGGGAGTGAAAAAAGGTTCTAATAGTTTATTTTCTTGGTTAGATGAAATGTGGATTAAAAGATGGCTCCTGTGAACAAGCTGGGAATGCCTGATCTCCCTTGGTTTAATGTGGATGAAGGGATCCAAGGGCTTAGGGAGATTGGGATGGTGTAGTGAGTTAGTCACTTTAGACCTACTCATCCCAGCTGGGAGGGTGCAGAAGATATACCCTTGACCAATGTCTTCGGAAATAGATTTGTGAGGGCAGCACCTGGATTTTTGAAGAGCCCGTAATTGCTCCTCTCTCTATGTAAGATCTAACAGTGGGAACCACAGTCACTCAACTACAAAATTTAAATACAATTGGAATAATTGGATCCCCAGGTGGCAGGGGCCAAGTGGCAGCACTCAACCATCAAAGGCAAGGTGCACATAGCTACTGTAATGGACAACAGAAGCAAAACAGCAATCAGAATAGTGTGACTCATGTAGAGCTCTGGCATTGGCTAATTAATCACAGTGTTCCTAGAAGTGAAATTGATAGGAAGCCTACTACATTCCTACTTAATTTATAAAAGCAGAAAACTTCCAGGTTGAATGGACAAAAGACTAATTTTAATTATAAAAAACAGAGAATCACAGCCCTTCAATCAATTTCCAGAATGGAGCCAGTTTACAAACCCAGAACCCACTGAATGAAAGGGATATTGGGTCCCCTTGAGGAAGGACCCCACTTCCTTACCAATGATTTATGTTGTTAATCTTTCTCCCCTGCTTCTCCAAGGAGATCTCTGGCCTTTTACCAGGATAACTCTTCATTGGAGAAACAGAAATGATCAGACATTGCAGGGACTACTGGACACTGCCTCTGAACTGATGCTGATTCCAGAGGACACAAAACATTGTGGTCCTCCAGTTAAAGTAGGAGCTTATGGAGGTCAGGTAATTAATGGAGTTTTAGCTCAGATCCGACTTACAGTGGGTCCAGTGAGTTCAGGGGCTCATCCTGCGGTCATTTACCCAGTGTCAGAATGCATAATTGGCATAGGCATACTTAGCAGCTGGCAGAATCCCTATATTGGCTCCCTGATTGGTAGGGTGAGGACTATTATGGTGGGAAAGCCACCCTAATGAAAGCCATTAGACCTGCCTTTAACTAGAAAAATAGTAAATCCAGAACAATATCGCACCCCTGGAGGGATTGTGGAGATTAGTGCCACCATCAAGGACTTGAAAGATGCAGTGATGGTGATTCCCACCACATCCCTGTTCAACTCTCCCATTTGGCCTGTGCAGAAGACAGATGGATCTTGGAGAATGACAGTGGATTATCATAAGCTTAACCAAATGGTGACTCCAATGGCAACTGCTGTACCAGATGTGGTTTCATTGCTTGAGCAAATTAACACATCTGCTGGTACCTGGTATGCAGCCATTGACTTGGCAAATGCCTTTTTCTTCATTCCTGTCCATAAGGCCCACCAGAAGCAATTTGCCTTCAGCTGGAAAGGCCAGCAATACACCTTTACTGTCCTACCTCAGGGGTATATCAGCTCCACCACTTGTGTCATAATCTTATTCAGAGAGACATTGGTTAATTTTTCCCTTTCTCAAGATATCACACTGGTCCATGACATTGGTGACATTATGCAGATTGGATCCAGTGACCAAGAAGTAGCAAACACACTGGACTTATTGGTGAGACATTTGTGTGCCAAAGTATGGGAAATAAATCCGACTAAAATTCAGGGAACTTATATCTCTGTAAAATTTCTAGGGGTCCAGTGGTGTGGAGCCTGTTGAGATATTCTTTCTAAGGTGAAGGATAAGTTGCTGTACTTGGCCCTACCTACAGCCAAGAAAGAGACACAACGCCTAGTGGGCCTATCTGGATTTTGGAGGCAACACATTTCTCATTGGTTGTGTTACTCATACCTATTTACTGAGTGACCCAAAAGGCTGCCAGTTTTGAGTGGGATCTAGAACAGGAGAAGGCTCTGCAACAGGTCCAGGCTATTGTGCAAGCTGCTCTACCACTTGGGGTATATGACCCAGCAGATCCAATGGTGCTTGAGGTGTCAGTGGCAGATAAGGATGCTGCTTGAAGCTTTTGGCAGGCCCCCATAGGTGAATCACAGTGTTGGCCTCTAGGATTTTGGAGCAAGGCCCTGCCATCTTCATCAGATAGCTGCTCTCCCTTGAAAAGACAGCTCTTGGCCTGTTACTGGGCTTTGGTGTAAACTGAACACTTGACTATGGCTCCTCCAGTCACCATGTGACCTGAACTGCTTATCATGAAGTAGATGCTTTCTGACCCATCTAGCCATAAAGTGGGTTGTGCACAGTAGCATTCCATCATCAAATGGAAGTGGTATGTATGTGATCAGACTCGAGCAGGTCCTGAAGGCACAAGTAAGTTACATGAGGAAGTGGCTCAAATGTCCATGGTCTCCACTCCTGCCATCCTGCCTTCTCTCCCCAGCCTGCACCGATGGCCTCATGAGGAGTTCCCTATGATCAGTTAACAAAGAAAGAGAAGACTAGGGCCTGGTTCACAGATGGTTCTGCAAAATATGCAGGCACCACCCAAAAGTGGACAGCTGCAGCACTGAAGCCCCTTTCCAGTACATCCCTGAAGGACAGTGGTGAAAGAAAATCTTCCTGGTGGGCAGAACCTCAAGCAGTGCACCTGGTTGTGCACTTTGCATGGAAGGAGACATGTCCAGATGTGCATATATATACTAATTCATGGGCTGAAGCCAATGGTTTGGTTGGATGGTCAGGGACTTGGAAAGAGCATGATTGGAAAATTGGTGACAAAGAAATCTGGGGAAGAAGTATGTAGATGGACCTCTCTGAGTGGTCAAAAACTGTGAAGATATTGTATCCCATGTGAGTTCTCACCAAAGGGTGACCTCAGCAGAGGAGGATTTTAATAATCAAATGGACAGGATGACCCATTCTGTGGACACCACTCACCGTCTTTCCCCAGCCACCCCTGTCATTGCCCAATGGAGCAATGAACAAAGTGGCCATGGTGGCAGGGATGGAGGTTAATACGGGCTCAGCAACATGGACATCTACTCACTAAGACTGAGCTGGCTACAGCCACTGCTGACTGCCCAATTTGCCAGCAGTAGAAACCAACACTGAACCCTCGATGTAGCACCATTCCTCGGGGTGATCAACCAGCTACCTGGTGGCAGGTTGATTATATTGTACTTCATCCATCATGGAAAGGGAAGAAGTTTGTTCTCACTGGAATAGACGCTTACCCTGGATATGGGTTTGCCTATCCTGCATGCAATGCTTCTGCCAAGACCACCATCTGTGGATTCATGGACTGCTTTATCCACCGTCATGGTATTCCACACAACAATGCCTCTGACCAAGGCCCTCACTTTATGGCTAAAGAAGGGTGGCAGTAGGCTCATGCTTGTAGAATTCACTGGTCTTACCATGTTCTCCATCATCCTGAAGCAGCTGGATTGATAGAATTGTGGAATGGCCTTTTGAAATCACAATTCCAATGCCAACTAGGTGAGAGTACTTTGCAGGGCTGAGGAAAAATTTTCCAGAAGGCCGTGTATGATCCGAATCAGCTCCCTGTATATGGTACTGTTTCTCTCATAGCCAGGATTCGTGGGTCCAGGAATCAAGAGGTGAAAGTGGAAGTGGCGCCACTCACCATCACCCCTAGTGATCCAGTAGCAAAATTTTTGCTTCCTGTTCCTGTGGCATTAGGTTCTGCTGGCCCATAGATCTTAGTTCCAGAGGGAGGAACACTCCAGAGGGAGGAATGGAGACACAACAACAATTCCATTAAACTGGAAATTAAGATTGCCACCTGGACACTTTGGGCTCCTCCTACCTTTAAATAAACAGGCTAAGAAGGGAGTTACAGTGTTGGCTGGGGTGGTTGATCCAGACTATCAAGATGAAATCAGTCTACTGCTACACAATGAAAGTAAAGAAGAGTATGCATGGAATACATGAGATCCAGTAGGGTGTCTCTTAGTATTACCATGCCCTGTGATTAAGGTCAATAGGAAACTAAAACAGCCCAATCCAGGCAGGACTACAAATGGCCAAGACCTTTCAGGAATGAAGGTTTAGTTCACTCCACCAGGAAAACAACAACAACAACAACAAAACAAACAAACAAACAACAACAACAACAACAACAAAACGACCTGCTGAGATGTTTGCTGAAGGCAAACGAAATATAGAATGGGTAGTAGAAGAAGGTAGTCATCAATACCAGCTATGACCACATAACCAGCTACAGAAACGAGGACTGTAATTGTCTTATTTCCTCTTTATTTTGCTGAAAACATGTTTGTGAATGTATACACTTGTTCTAAGAAAATACCTTCATTTTATTTCCTTTTTCCTTTATCATGTGACATAAGATTTATTGACTTAATTTAAGTATTGTTAACCTTATGTAATAGCATGTGGGTTGGGGATTGGTACATTTCAGGTTGTAGGAAGGATAGTTGTATTCTGTTATGCATAATTATTACTTTATTATAATCTTTATTTGAAGATGATGTATCATCTCAGGAGATGCGTATGGGTTTAAGGTGATAAGGGAAGACTTGTGATGGTTAATACAGAATGTCAACTTGATTGGATTGAAGGATGCAAGGTATTGATCCTGGGTACGTCTGTGAGGGTGTTGCCAAAGGAGATTAGCATTTGAGTCAGTGGGCTGGGAAAGGCAAACCCACCCTTAATCTCTGCGTACTGTTTAATCAGCTGCCAGAGAATATAAAGCAGGCAGAAAAATGTGAAAAGGCTAGACTGGCCTAGCATCCCAGGCTTCATCTTTCTCCCATGCTGGATGCTTCCTGCCCTCGAACATCAGACTCCAAGTTCTTCAATTTTGGGACTCGGACTAGTTTTCCTTGCTCCTCAGCTTGTAGATGGCCTATTGTGGGATGTTGGGATTGTGTGAGTTAATACTTAATAAACTTAGTTTGTCCCACTAGAGAACCGTGACTGATACAAAATGTTAGGAGATTAAAAAGAAATGGATGTACAGCTAGAATGGGCCTTGAAAATACAATACATACTAAGGATTGTAATTTAATATGTGCTGCCTCCATACACAGTGTTGGGCTACAAGAGTGTAGGGGATCATGTCAGGCTGTTATCACCTACACTAACTGAATATATTACAGTCAGAAGTTGTGATGGAAGATGTGCACTTCAAAGTACTGACTACATCTCGATCTGAGTTTGGGAGAACATTTGAATTTGTCAGACTTGGGGAGAAATGTTATATAGATAACACAATGTTTCATAATAATCACTGAATTTGGATAGACCTCTGCAAATTTGAGTTTGAATAAACCAAAAACAACGGGCAACTTATGGGGGAAAAGGAGGAGAGGAGTCAGAGAGCGCGGTGCTATGTAGATCAGGAGCAAATCCTAAAAAAATTTAACCAGGTCTAGAAGAAAATTTTATAAACTGTTTGATGTCTTCGATTAAGGTCACGTGTAGCATCTGTTGCCCTCAGCATCAGAAACACCATACCAATATTATTAACGTTCTCCATTAGCAGGATTCACTAACAAAACAACAATCATAAAACCCTTTATATAACAACAGCCAAAATCCACAAGAAGAGGAGATGATGAGATGAAAACAGTGAAATATAACAGAGATTTGGATATCACAGAAAAGGATAGTAACTCTGGAAAACACCTTTACAAGAGCTAGTAGGAGCCATAGCAGCTGATTTTGAATTCTACACAGCTGATGAAGTTTCAGATGGTTATTTCATTCATTCATTGACCAAATGTTTACTGAGGTTTCCTCTGTGCCATATAATGTGTAAGCTGTTAATAAGTTAGAGCAATTAACAGTAGAATTTAGGTCTCTAATCTTAAGGAGCTTACGTAACAGTGAGGAATTCAGATAAAATAAAATGGCTGATAATGATAAGTGCTAGAAGTGGAGTAAATAATAATTATTATTATTTGAAATGGTGTCTTGCTCTGTTGCCCAGGCTAGAGTGCAGTGGCACAATCTCGGCTCACTGCAACCTTGACTTCCTGGGCTCATGCAATCCTCCCACCTTATCTCACAAGCAGCTGACACCATAGGGGCATGCCACCACACCCCACTTTTTTTTTTTTTTATGTTTTTGTAGACATGAGCTTTTACCATGTTGCCCAAGCTAGTCCCAAACTCCTGGGCTCAAGTAATCCTTCCACCTCGGCCTCCCAAAGTGCTGAAGCTAGAAGCATGAGCCACTGAACTCAGCCAAAGTGGAGTAAATCAGATAATAGAAAGTAAAAGAGTGACTATTTTAGAAATAGGTAGTGAAGGGAGTTCTCTCCGAAAAAATTATGTAAAACTGAGACACAAACAGCAAGGAGTCAGTCTTTCTGAGAGAAGGGGGAGCATTATAAGGGAATATTTTAGCGTCAGTATCTCAGTGACTTGGTAATTTCAAGGAATGGAAAGAACTTTAATATGGCCGAATCCTACTGGACAAAGGCATTGTGTTAAGATAACTGGAAATTAAGCCAGAACATGTGGAGTTTTATAAGTCAGGGAAAGTAGCTTGGATAGTATTTATCATGTGCTGAAAGCCATTAGAAGTTTCCACAGAAAGCAGAATCTGAGACAAAACTTAAATGTGGGTGATTCAGGGGAGAATTTGATTCAGGAAGCAGCTAGGAGAAACATGGGAGCAATTCAAAGAATAAGGAATAACTAATATAAGAATATAATGCATTATTAATTTGGCCAACACTAGGGGTGACTGCTTTCTAGATACCAGGAGACTATCTGAGAGCTACACGGAATGTGTCTTTGAGCAGTCTGTCCAGGAAATGCTAAGGGAAATCATTTTATCACCATTTCTCCATCATTTCCCCATTCTGACTAATCAAGTATCTTCCCTACAGGATAGTGATATCCCTACACTTCCGAGTTGTGCATGTGTGAACAGTGAGTGGATTCCAGAGGCATCTCATATCAGAATCAGGGGCAGGAGGGGAAAGGCTCATGGTGTAAGCCTTAGCTTAGGCATTGCCAGATTGTATATGCATATGGTTGATTAGACCTGTTGCAGCAGCACTGGCACAAGAAATGAATGAATGAAGAATATCTCAAGAAGTAAATAATCGGATTTGCCTTTACTTTATAAAGATTACTTGGGGTTATAAAGGGAAAATTGTTGGGGGAAAAATAAAATGAAGGCAGAAAAGAGCATGTGGAAAGCCTTTGCAGCCACTTATGCAAGACTTGATGGTGCCTTGGTTTGAGGTTCAAGTGGAAAAGTTGTAGTACAGGTTGAGAGAAGATATGTCTCAGAGGTAGACTTTCCATGAAACATTAAATGAGATGTGAAGAGTGAGGAGAATTTGAATAACCTAAATTGGAGATGTGTACACACCAAACACAAACACACATATGAGTACACAAACAGAACTTATATATTTAATTTAATCTTTTACATGAGAGTATGTCAAAAAGTATACTTTAATAAATTCTTAAATTTAGAAATTAGAAATGAACAATTATAAATTAGCCAAGTTCAACCTCTTGGATATTTTAAAACGTGATTAGTACCAAGTCAGTCAGTCAAACAAGAAATTACTATCACAATTATAGGATGACTTATAAAATAAGGAAAATAAAACCAGTTCTTAAAGTTGTGAAACAATGCTAAATCTCTGCACACAAATAGTGTAAAAAGTTCTTATGTGCGAGCAAGATGAAATTAAATTGTTCAACACAAGAAACCATTAAGAAAAACCCTCGGGAAAGTAACATGTTGGATTAAAAAAAAAAAAAATGCCCAAACTATATACTGGCTATAAAAACCCCAAAGACTTTAGATACAAGATCATAGAAAAGTTGAAAGTAAAAGAATGAGAAAAGGTACAACATGCTAACATTAATTTTTGATGCTGTATTACTATCAAACACTGCATCTATGAAAGCACTGTCCTTATAAAAGAAATTGAATTTTGTTTACAAATCTTCCCATAAGAGTGTTCCATGTCTGTTTGACACAATAGGACTCTACTAGAGAATACTGCCTGCAGAAAATGACAATAAAATCAGGACATGCTACCAAAACTGGCTACCTGAACATATTTGAGAGGCAACAGGAGCAGGCTGTTTTAGGTAGGGAGTTCATACTTGCTTGGAGGAGGAGAATAGGCAGCTACACAAGTTTCCACCCCTGTGGCCTTGAGTCCATGGCTAGGTACCCGGCAAGATGCACAGGCAGATAAGACAAGGTCACACAATGGAAAAGCTTTCAATCTTCCTGGCCTGGGGAAGAAGAAAGAAGAAACTAAGACACTTCGAATACTGCAGAGAGTTGAATAATCCCATGAGGGAAAGAGCCAGAGAGAAGAAACCCAAACTCTGTGTACCCACATCTTCCTCTGAGACTTGAGCTATGCATGTGAGGAACAGCATCTGAGCTGCCCAGCTAAACACAGATCAGAACAGAGGCTGCATCTGCTGCACAGGAAAACGAGTTTGCAGTTAGGACTCAGCCCAGAAATTTATCTGATAAGGTTTTTTGTGAGTCAGCATAAGCCACTTGTTGGTCAAAGGAGATGTTTATGTACCCTTGGGCAATTAGATTTTTATCTTTTATCATTGGATGTGTGGCTTAAAGGTTGCTATAATTGGCTGGGCGTGGTGGCTCACGCCTGTAATCCCAGCACTTCCAGAGGCTGAGGCAGGCGGACCACGAGGTTAGCAGATCCAGACCATCGTGGCTAACATGGTGAAACCCCGTCTCTACTAAAAATACAAAAATACAAAAAAAAAAAAAAAATTAGCTGGGCGTGGTGGCGGGCGCCTGTAGTCCCAGTTACTCGGGAGGCTTGAGGCAGGAGAATGGCGTGAACCCGGGAGGCAGAGCTTGCAGTGAGCCGAGATCGTGCCACTGCACTCCAGCCTGGGCGTCAGAGAGAGACTACATCGCAAAAAAAAAAAAAAAAAAAAAAAAAAAAAAAAAAAAGTTGCTATAATTGCTCAGAGAGTCTATTTATTTTCCTCTCCATGTTAAAGACCAGAAACTAGAAGCTTAGAGTCTACCCCTCTGATTTCTACTGAAAGGGTATATATAGTTTTGCCTATGCACCTGCTAGGGATAAGTGTGGTTTTATTTTTAAATCTAGCTTTCTGTGAGTTACCGCTGGGTCACGGTAACTTATTGTTCAGTGTTTCGTAAGAGGCTGTATTAAAGCCCTTATGCCAATGTGGCTTCAGCCTTATGTTGATGATTCTGTGTATGGCTTAGGGAACTCTATCTCATCTGCCCTATGTCCTGCTCTGATTGCTCCTGAATGGATGCAGTCTAGCATTTGCACGCAGGCCTTCTAACCCTCCACAGTTGTCTATGATCACAGGATGTTTCTTCTTGGTGGTATCTATTACATTTCCGGCTGCTCTGCTGCTTTGCTTGTATCACAGCTACCATACCAGGCTCCTCTTAATTCTTCACCAAGATGACCTTTTTTTATTTTTTCACAACATTCTTATACATAGAGTTCTCTACTCTTTTATAAATAAAATTAGTTCCCTCAGACAGAGCTGTGAAGATTTTTGTCCTTAGAAGCTCCTTTCTCTCTCCTCCCCTGTAGGACAACACCAGAGCCAGGGCCTGTAACCTGTTTTCCTTGAGGTAACATGAGAGACACTGAGGGTTGGCTGGGCTTCTCTAATCTTCTCTGCTTGCTTCTGCTGACATGAAACCTCCACCCTTTGAGTGAGCTTTGCGGAGGTGACCAGGGCCCTAGTGTTTTCAGCCTGATGCACTTGAGGCAGAACTTCTGTTATTCAAGTTGAAGCTGAATGGCGGAAAAGAGGCCTGTTCCTCTCAGCTACACCTGCCTGGAGTGAAGCTCCAGCCTCACAGGGCTTAGCAGGAGTAGTGGGGTGAATCATCGCCTTAGCCCGGGAGCTGCTGGGGAAGGAAGAACCATTTTCTTGGCTTCATGTTCCTGGGGTAGAACTTCCGTAACACAGGGCTAGGGGTAGATAATGAGAAAATCATGCCTTACATGCCACAGCCTCTTGATGTTCCCATCGAGGTTTAGTAGATTTTCTTGGATGCATATTTCTCTATTTGCTATATGCCTTTAGGGCAATTTCCAGAAGATTTTAATAATTGCTTTTTGTAATTTCATAAGTTAAATTATTGCAATACAATACTTCACAAACCTTTTAAAAAAACAGAAGAGGAGGGAACACTTCTAATTTTATGAGCCAATATCACCCTGATACTCAAACTACACAAAACATCCTAGGATATCTGCAGGTCAATATTCCTTATAAATATACATACAGAATTCAATAAAATATAAGTAGAGTAGTACACCATGACCAAATGGGCTTTATTCCAAGAATGTAGGTTGATTTAATACCTGAAAATAAACTAACATAATGCACCATATTAATAGAAAAAAGGAACAAAAATTTTATAATTATCATAATCAAATGCAGAGAAAGCATTCAACAACATACAACGACCTTTCACGATCAAAACTGTCAAAAACTAGAATAGAAGGGAACCTCCTCCATCTGATAAAGGACATCTATAAAAAACCCCACAAGTCTCATCAAACTTGCTGTTGAAAGATTTCTTCCAAAGATCATAAAAAAGATAAAAATATATGCCCTATCCACTTTTATATAATATGGCACTGGAGGTTCTAGCCAAGGCATTTAGGTAAACAGAGTGAAAAAAAATACTAAAAATAAAGAAAATTGAAACAAAATGCATTCAGAATAGAAAGGAAGAAATAAAAAGATTTCTATTTGCATTTAAAATGAACTAATATATACAAAAATCTAATAAATCTACTAAAACGCTATTAGAACTAATAAATGAGTTCAGCAAGAGTAGGATAGAAGAAAGTACAAAAAATTGTATGTCTATACAAAAGCAGTTAACATTTTGAAAATTAAAGTTAATACTACTAAAACTACAAAAATTAGCTGAATGTGGTGGGACATGCCTGTAATCCCAGCTACCTGGGGGTGCTGAGGCAGAAGAATCACTTGGAGTCAGAGGTTGCAGTCAGCTGAGACTTCGTCACTGCACACCAGCCTGGTGACAGAGCGAGACTTCGTCTCAATAAATAAATAAATAAATAAATAAATAAAATAAAAATGTAACAAAAGAAGAACCCAAGTTATACCCAGGAAACCAGAAAGCATTTTTGAAAACACTAAAGAACACCCAAATGAAGGGAAAGAGCCAGTGTTCACATGTTGGAGGAATTAGAATTGTTAAGATGGCTAAATTCTCCAAATTGATCCATGAATTCAATGCAATCCCCATCAAATATCAGCTGTCTTCTTTACTGAAACTGACAAGTTTATCTTAAAATTTATGTATAGATAAGAGATCCAGAATTCAAAATAATCTAAAAAGGATCATGTTTGGTATATTCACACTTCTTACTTCAAAATTTAGTACAAAGCTACAGTAATCAAGAGAGTCAACTGTGGTACTGGCATAAGGATGGACATACAGATCAATAGAATAGAAGTGAAACCATAGTGATAAACTCTTATATTTATGGTTAATTGTTTTTTAACAAGAGCATCAAACAATTTAGTGTCTTGAATTGTCTTTTCAGCAAATAGTGCCAATGCAATTAGATGTCTATATGCCCAAGATCAAAGTTGGGCATCTATTTTACACCATACACAAAAATTAACTCAAAATGGACCCTGGACCTAAATGTAAAGGTTAAAACTATAATACTGTAAGAAGAAAACAGAGGAATAAATGTTTGTGGCCTTTGATTAGGCAATGATTTCTCTATCATAACAACAAAAGCACAAGCGACAAAATAAAAATAAATCAACTGCACAAAAAGTAAAACTTTTGCTGTAAATAATACCACTAAGAAAATGAAAAAACAGCATACAGTATGGGTGAAAATATTTCAAAGCTTTCCTCTAATAACAGTCTTGTATTCACATTATATAAAAGACTGTTACTACTCAATAATAAAAGACAACTCCATTAAATTATGGGTGAAAGATTTGAATAAACATTTTGCTCCAAAGAAGCTATGTGGATCATCAATAAGCACATGAAAAGATTTCTCAAAATTATTAGTCGTTACAAAAGTGCAAATCAAAATCAAAATGAAATATCACTTCATACTCACCAGGGTGGAGATAATCAGAACAACAGGCAATAAAAAGTGATGGCATGAATGCAGAGAAATTGGAAGCACAACATGTTATTGGTGAGTATATAAAGTGGTATAGTAACTTTGAAAAACAATTTATCATTTCTCAAATTCCACCCCAGGTATTTACCCAAGAAAAGTAAATACATATGTCCACACAAAACCTTTTACATGAATATTCATAACAGCATAACTCAAAACAGCAAAAATGAGGAAACTGCTGAAATGTCCATCAACTGATGAATGGATAAATCAAATGCAGTATACCCATGCAATGGAATATAATTTGGCAATAGAAAGAAATGAAGTAATGGTG
The DNA here is from genome assembly GCF_043159975.1 of Macaca nemestrina. NCBI lineage: Eukaryota > Metazoa > Chordata > Mammalia > Primates > Cercopithecidae > Macaca > Macaca nemestrina. The sequence goes on along the minus strand of NC_092135.1, from coordinate 62,048,289 downwards.
CATGCTACAACATGGATTAGTATTGAAAACATTGAGTTAAATGATAAAAGACAGTTATTAAAGACCATACACTGTATGATTCTATTTATATAAAATGACCAGAGTAGGCAAATTTGTAAAGCAAAGTAAAGAAAATAGATTAGTAATTGTTTAGGGCTGGGGAAGTTAGTGGGAAAATGAATTGACTGATAATGTATACAATGTTTACTATATGGGAATTAAAAATGTTTTATAGATTGTGTTGATTTTTCCACAACTCTGCTAATATGCTAAAAAAATAAACTGTACACCTTAAATTGGAACATTTTCTGGCATATGCATTATGATTCAATAAAGTTGTTTTCAAAAGCAAGAATGGAAAAATCTCAGGCTGTAAAATATAATTTCTAGAATAAAAATGTCACTGTATTTGACTTCTGTTTCAGGAAGATGTAGAGATAGTTTTTCCTATTTACCTCAGTAAGTACTACTAAAATCCCTTGATATAATAAATAAAACAAGCATAAGACTTTGAAATCTGAAGAGATGAAATCAGACCACCTATGATGGAAAAAATATATCATGTAAATAGTAACTAAAGGAAAGCTGGAGTGGTAATATCATTATCAGATAAATTAGTCTTCTGAACAAAGAATATTACTAGAGACAAAGATACATATATATATATGGCAATCATAAATGTGTATGCACCAAACAACAAAGTGATAATATTATGTAAAGGAAAAACAGATAAAACCAAAGAAGAAATAGATGAATACACAATTTTATTCAGAAAGTTTAACACCTCTTAACAATAAAGAACAATTAAATCTGAAATATTAAGAACACAGAACATAGTAGTGAAGGAAAAAGAAAGAAAACCACAGATCAATGTTCTGTATAAATATAGATGTGAAGATTCTTAACAAAATATTAGCAAATAGAATTCAGCAATATATTTAAAAGATTACATACCATTACCAATTGAAGTTTAGTCTAGAGATGCAAGGCTGGTTACATATTCAGAAATTAATCAATGTATTCCACCATTTAACAGGTTAAAAAAGAAAATTGTATAATCATTTAACCAATGCAAAAGATATTTGACAAAATTCAACAGCCATTAATAAAATTATCAGAAAAATAGGAGTAGAAGGGAACTTCCTCAAGTTGATAAACAACATCTACCAAAACCTATAGTTAACATTGTACTTAAAAGCAAGAGACTAAATGCTTTTGGGTGTTTTATTTTAATCTGTGTCTATTATAATTGTGTCAGTTATCTCCTTATTTCCAGTTGGTATTTTAAAAGGCACTGAAAACCTCAGTAGGCCATTCAAGCAAGAATGTCTGCTCTCAACTCTGATTCAGTAGAATGCTGGACTCTCTAGCCAGTGTAATAAAGCAAGAAAAAGAAATGAGAAGTATGTAGATAGGAATGGAAGAAATGAAATTGTCCTTTTTGTAGATGACATGATTGTCTACACAGGAAATTCCAAGGAATCTAAGATATAAACAAAACAAAATAAATGAGTTCATCAAGGTCACAAAACACAAGTTAAAGATACAGTAATAAAGTAATAGTAATAAACACATGAACACTAAAATTAAAAATACAATACCATTTAGGAAAAAAAACCAGAATCAAGTTTTGGGGCTCTGCATTACATTCAAGATGCCTTAAACATGATACTAAAGCACAATCCATATAAAGAAAAATCAATAAATTAGACTTCACTGATAATTTTTTTTTTTTTTTTTTAGATGGAGTCTCACTCTGTCGCTCAGACTGGGGTGCAGAGGCTGGATCTCGGCTCGCTGCAAGCTCCGCCTCCCGGGTTCATGCCATTCTCCTGCCTCAGCCTCCGGAGTAGCTGGGACTACAGGCGCCCGCCACCTCGCCCGGCTAATTTTTTGTCTTCTTAGTAGAGACAGGGGTTTCTTTTTGTCTTTTTAGTAGAGACGGGAGTTTCGCCGTGTTAGCCAGGATGGTCTCTATCTGCTAACCTCGGGATCCGCCCACCTCAGCCTTCAAAAGGGCTGGGATTACAGGCGTGAGCCACCACCCCCCGGCTGGATAATTTGTAAAATTTGGCCTACTAACAGGGTTTTCAGTGCCTTTCAAAATACCACTGGAAAATGAGGAGATAACTGGTACAATAATAATAGAAGCAGGTTAAAACATAGCATTAGGAACATGACATAATACAACAATTTCTGGGGTTAAAATTAGATGATGTCTTCTTGGAGGAATCATGTTATGTCCCCACCTTACTTCTAGGTCCTTACTCCACATCCCACCTTACTCCTAGGAGCCAAGTAGAATGTTAGAGGCCTAAATTTTGTTAGACAAAGAAATAGATCCTGCAAATATTTTTAAAAAGTCCTAATATTTATGTGGAAGCTATATTTATTATTCAGCATCAGGTGGCAGGCACAGAAGTTGAATCATTCATACACTGCTGATGGGAATATAAAATGGTATAGCCTCTTTAGAAAATGGATTTGCAATTTCTTATAAAATTAAACGTACAACTACTACATGACTCAGCAATTGTAATTTTGGCATTTATTTCCAAGAGGCAAAAAATTTGATCACACAAAAATTTCTACATAAATGTTCATTATGTAATAACCATAATGCATATTGTTTCTAATTTTCCAGTTGAAAATACATTAAAAAATACATCATGCATTTAATAAACAAAAGATCATTATAGTACTATATTAATATCAGATAAAAAGATTTTAAAAAAATATATAACCAGAGATAAAGAAGCATACATCTTAGTGAAAAGTGTCAATTTATAAATGTGTAGGCACCCAATAATAGTCTCAAGATGCATGAAAAACACTAATAAATTAAAGGAACAAATAGATAATTCCTTAATTATAGTTAGAGATTTTTTTCACATAAATCTCTCAGCACTTGAGGTTAACAAAATAAAATCTATAAAGACATTAAATATTTGAATAACAACCAAACCAACTAGACTACTGATACTTTTTAGAACATTAAATCTAACATCAAGAAAAAACACATTTAAGTGCACATAGTTAAGTTTATCAAGATACACCATTTTCTGGGACAAGTTTCTATAATTTCAAAAAGACTGAAATGACGCAGATTTCTCTCTCTGAACAAGTGGGTATTAAATTTAAAAAAAGATAGCCTAGAGCCACAAATATTTTAAAATTAAGCAATCTAGAATATACTTACAACTAACTTTTGTATACAATAAGAAATCCCAAGTAAGATTAGAAAATTTTGAACTCAGCAATAATGAAACTACCACATATCAAGATGTGTGAGATGTACAAAACAGTACATAAAGAAAAATGTATAGAGGTAAGTGCCTATGTTGGAAAAAAAGAAAGGTCTCAAATTAATGATCTAAGCTTCTACCTGAATAAACTAGACAAAGATGGAGCAAATGAAAATAAAAGCAAGGAAAAGAAAGAATAATAATTGGGATAAGAGAAGTTATGAAAGAAAAACGAGAAACAATAGAGAAAAGCAATGAAAGCAAAGCTGATCATTTGGGAACAGAATCAATAAAATTGATAAACAATAGCCAGCATGACAATAAAAGAAAGAAAAGATACATAAAATAGCAATACCAAAATTGGAGAAAAGGGAAAATATCTACATTCGTTTCAGACACGAAATGGATAGTAAAGGATTATTATTTTAAAACTATGTTAATAAATTTTACCACTTAGAAAAAAATGAGCATTTTTTAAAAAAAAAAGACACAAAGGGGCCTGAGGGAGCTTTTTAAGGCAGTGATGGAAGTGTTCTATTGGATAAGGAATCCATCTTGAATGTTGTAGTGGTCATACCATGGTATGCATTTGTAAACTTCATAGACTTTTTCACACACACACAAATAGTGAATTTAATTGCATGTAAAATGTCTTTCAATAAAGTTAACATAATTCTGGAAAATCTAAAAAATCAGCAAAAATAAAAATAAGAACTTATGACATATTGAGTGAATTTTTAAAAAATATAAACTGCTTGCTTTTATTCAATTTAGATATTTTTCACTTTGTTTTGCTGTTTTTAAAATTTTTATTGTGATTATATGCATAACAGAGACTTTTTCATTTTAACTATTTTAAGTGTACAATACAGTGGCATTAGTTACATCCACAACGTTGTGCAACCATCACCACTATCAGTTAATAACGAAATCACAATTAATTGGTTCAAAAACAATTATGCAGGCGGAGCAAGATGGCCAAATAGGAACAGCTCTAGTCTCCAACTCCTAGCGCGAGCAACACAGAAGACCGGTGATTTCTGCATTTTCAACTGAGTTACTGGGTTCATCTTACTAGGGAGTGCCAGACAATCGGTGCTGATCAGCTGCTGCAGCCCGACCAGCGAGAGCTGAAGCAGGGCGAGGCATCGCCTCACCTGAGAAGCGCAAGGGGGAAGGGAATCCCTTTTCCTAGCCAGGGGAACTGAGACACACAACACCTGGAAAATTGGGTAACTCCCACCCCAATACTGCGCTTTAAGCAAATGGGCACACCAGGAGATTGTATCCCACACCTGGCCGGGAGGGTCCCACGCCCACGGAGCCTCCCTCATTGCTAGCACAGCAGTCTGTGATCTAACCGCAAGGCAGCAGCGAGGCTGGGGGAGGGGCGCCCGCCATTGCTGAGGCTTAAGTAGGTAAACAAAGCCGCTGGGAAGCTTGAACTGGGTGGAGCTCACAGCAGCTCAAGGAAACCTGCCTGTCTCTGTAGACTCCACCTCTGGGGACAGGGCACAACTAAACAATAACAAAAGCAGCAGAAACCTCTGCAGACGCAAACGACTCTGTCTGACAGCTTTAAAGAGAGCAGTGGATCTCCCAACACGGAGGTTGAGATCTGAGAAGGGACAGACTGCCTGTTCAAGTGGGTCCCTGACACCTGAGTAGCCTAACTGGGAGACATCCCCCACTAGGGGCAGTCTGACACCCCACACCTCACAGGGTGGAGTACACCCCTGAGAGGAAGCTTCCAAAGCAAGAATCAGACAGGTACACTTGCTGTTCAGCAATATTCTATCTTCTGCAGCCTCTGCTGCTGATACCCAGGCAAACAGGGTCTGGAGTGGACCTCAGGCAATCTCCAACAGACCTACAGCTGAGGGTCCTGACTGTTAGAAGCAAAACTATCAAACAGGAAGGACACCTACACCAAAACCCCATCAGTACGTCACCATCATCAAAGACCAGAGGCAGATAAAACCACAAAGATGGGGAAAAAGCAGGGCAGAAAAGCTGGAAATTCAAAAAATAAGAGCACATCTCCCCCGGCAAAGGAGCGCAGCTCATCGCCAGCAACGGATCAAAGCTTGATGGAGTATGACTTGAACGAGATGAGAGAAGAAGGCTTCAGTCCATCAAACTTCTCAGAGCTAAAGGAGGAATTACATACCCAGCACAAAGAAACTAAAAATCTTGAAAAAAAAGTGGAAGAATTGATAGCTAGAGCAATTAATGCAGAGAAGGTCATAAACGAAATGAAAGAGATGAAAACCATGACACGAGAAATACGTGACAAATGCACAAGCTTCAGTAACCGACTTGATCAACCGGAAGAAAGAGTATCAGTGATTGAGGATCAAATGAATGAAATGAAGTGAGAAGAGAAATCAAAAGAAAAAAGAAGAAAAAGAAATGAACAAAGCCTGCAAGAAATATGGGATTATGTAAAAAGACCAAATCTACGTCTGATTGGGGTGCCTGAAAGTGAGGGGGAAAATGGAACCAAGTTGGAAAACACTCTTCAGGATATCATCCAGGAGAACTTCCCCAACCTAGTAAGGCAGGCCAACATTCAAATCCAGGAAATACAGAGAACGCCACAAAGATACTCCTCGAGAAGAGCAACTCCAAGACACATAATTGCCAGATTCACCAAAGTTGAAATGAAGGAAAAAATCTTAAGGGCAGCCAGAGAGAAAGGTCGGGTTACCCACAAAGGGAAGCCCATCAGACTAACAGCAGATCTCTCGGCAGAAACTCTCCAAGCCAGAAGAGAGTGGGGGCCAATATTCAACATTCTTAAAGAAAAGAATTTTCAACCCAGAATTTCATATCCAGCCAAACTAAGTTTCATCAGTGAAGGAGAAATAAAATCCTTTACAGATAAGCAAATGCATAGAGATTTTGTCACCACTAGGCCTGCCTTACAAGAGACCCTGAAGGAAGCACTCAACATGGAAAGGAACAACCGGTACCAGCCATTGCAAAAACATGCCAAAATGTAAAGACCATCAAGGCTAGGAAGAAACTGCATCAACTAACGAGCAAAATAACCAGCTAATATCATAATGGCAGGATCAAGTTCACACATAACAATATTAACCTTAAATGTAAATGGACTAAATGCTCCAATTAAAAGACACAGACTGGCAAACTGGATAAAGAGTCAAGACCCATCAGTCTGCTGTATTCAGGAGACCCATCTCACATGCAGAGACATACATAGGCTCAAAATAAAGGGATGGAGGAAGATTTACCAAGCAAATGGAGAACAAAAAAAAGTGGGGGTTGCAATACTAGTCTCTGATAAAACAGACTTTAAACCATCAAAGATCAAAAGAGACAAAGAAGGCCATTACATAATGGTAAAGGGATCAATTCAACAGGAAGAGCTAACTATCCTAAATATATATGCACCCAATACAGGAGCACCCAGATGCATAAAGCAAGTCCTTAGAGACTTACAAAGAGACTTAGACTCCCATACAATAATAATGGGAGACTTCAACACTCCACTGTCAACATTAGACAGATCAACGAGACAGAAAGTTAACAAGGATATCCAGGAATTGAACTCATCTCTGCAGCAAGCAGACCTAATAGACATCTATAGAACTCTCCACCCCAAATCAACAGAACATACATTCTTTTCAGCACCACATCGCACTTATTCCAAAATTGACCACATAATTGGAAGTAAAGCACTCCTCAGCAAATGTACAAGAACAGAAATTATAACAAACTGTCTCTCAGACCACAGTGCAATCAAACTAGAACTCAGGACTAAGAAACTCAATCAAAACCGCTCAACTACATGGAAACTGAACAACCTGCTCCTGAATGACTACTGGGTACATAACGAAATGAAAGCAGAAATAAAGATGTTCTTTGAAACCAATGAGAACAAAGATACAACATACCAGAATCTCTGAGACACATTTAAAGCAGTGTGTAGCGGGAAATTTATAGCACTAAATGCCCACAAGAGAGAGCAGGAAAGATCTAAAATTGACACTCTAACATCACAATTAAAAGAACTAGAGAAGCAAGAGTAAACACATTTGAAAGCTAGCAGAAGGCAAGAAATAACTAAGATCAGAGCAGAACTGAAGGAGATAGAGACACAAAAAACCCTCCAAAAAATCAATGAATCCAGGAGTTGGTTTTTTGAAAAGATCAACAAAATTGACAGACCGCTAGCAAGACGAATAAAGAAGAAAAGAGAGAAGAATCAAATCGACGCAATAAAAAATGATAAAGGGGATATCACCACCGACCCCACAGAAATACAAACTACCATCAGAGAATACTATAAACACCTCTATGCAAATAAACTAGAAAATCTAGAAGAAATGGATAATTTCCTGGACACTTACACTCTTCTAAGACTAAACCAGGAAGAAGTTGAATCCCTGAATAGACCAATAGCAGGCTCTGAAATTGAGGCAATAATTAATAGCCTACCAACCAAAAAAAGTCCAGGACCAGATGGATTCACAGCTGAATTCTACCAGAGGTACAAGGAGGAGCTGGTACCATTCCTTCTGAAACTATTCCAATCAATAGAAAAAGAGGGAATCCTCCCTAACTCATTTTATGAGGCCAACATCATCCTGATACCAAAGCCTGGCAGAGACACAACAAAAAAAGAGAGTTTTAGACCAATATCCCTGATGAACATCGATGCAAAAATCCTCAATAAAATACTGGCAAACCGGATTCAGCAGCACATCAAAAAGCTTATCCACCATGATCAAGTGGGCTTCATCCCTGGGATGCAAGGCTGGTTCAACATTCACAAATCAATAAACATAATCCAGCATATAAACAGAACCAAAGACAAGAACCATATGATTATCTCAATAGATGCAGAAAAGGCTTTTGACAAAATTCAACAGCCCTTCATGCTAAAAACGCTTAATAAATTTGGTATTGATGGAATGTACCTCAAAATAATAAGAGCTATTTATGACAAACCCACAGCCAATATCATACTGAATGGGCAAAAACTGGAAAAATTCCCTTTGAAAACTGGCACAAGAAAGGGATGCCCTCTCTCACCACTCCTATTCAACATAGTGTTGGAAGTTCTGGCTAGGGCAATTAGGCAAGAGAAAGAAATCAAGGGTATTCAGTTAGGAAAAGAAGAAGTCAAATTGTCCCTGTTTGCAGATGACATGATTGTATGTTTAGAAAACCCCATTGTCTCAGCCCAAAATCTCCTTAAGCTGATAAGCAACTTCAGCAAAGTCTCAGGATACAAAATTAATGTGCAAAAATCACAAGCATTCTTATACACCAGTAACAGACAAACAGAGAGCCAAATCATGAATGAACTTCCATTCACAATCGCTTCAAAGAGAATGAAATACCTAGGAATCCAACTTACAAGGGATGTAAAGGACCTCTTCAAGGAGAACTACAAACCACTGCTCAGTGAAATAAAAGAGGACACAAACAAATGGAAGAACATACCGTGCTCATGGATAGGAAGAATCAATATCGTGAAAATGGCCATACTGCCCAAGGTTATTTATAGATTCAATGCCATCCCCATCAAGCTACCAATGAGTTTCTTCACAGAATTGGAAAAAACTGCCTTAAAGTTCATATGGAACCAAAAAAGAGCCCGCATCTCCAAGACAATCCTAAGTCAAAAGAACAAAGCTGGAGGCATCACGCTACCTGACTTCAAACTATACTACAAGGCTACAGTAACCAAAACAGCATGGTACTGGTACCAAAACACAGATATAGACCAATGGAACAGAACAGAGTCCTCAGAAATAATACCACACATCTACAGCCATCTGATCTTTGACAAACCTGAGAGAAACAAGAAATGGGGAAAGGATTCCCTATTTAATAAATGGTGCTGGGAAAATTGGCTAGCCATAAGTAGAAAGCTGAAACTGGATCCTTTCCTTACTCCTTATACGAAAATTAATTCAAGATGGATTAGAGACTTAAATGTTAGACCTAATACCATAAAAATCCTAGAAGAAAACCTAGGTAGTACCATTCAGGACATAGGCATGGGCAAAGACTTCATGTCTAAAACACCAAAAGCAACGGCAGCAAAAGCCAAAATTCACAAATGGAATCTAATTAAACTAAAGAGCTTCTGCACAGCAAAAGAAACTACCATCAGAGTGAACAGACATCCTACAGAATGGGAGAAAATTTTTGCAATCTACTCATCTGACAAAGGGCTAATATCCAGAACCTACAAAGAACTCAAACAAATTTACAAGAAAAAAACAAACAACCCCATCAAAAAGTGGGCAAAGGATATGAACAGACATTTCTCAAAAGAAGACATTCATACAGCCAACAGACACATGAAAAAATGCTCATCATCACTGGCCATCAGAGAAATGCAAATCAAAACCACAATGAGATACCATCTCACACCAGTTAGAATGGCGATCATTAAAAAGTCAGGAAACAACAGGTGCTGGAGAGGATGTGGAGAAACAGGAACACTTTTACACTGTTGGTGGGATTGTAAACTAGTTCAACCATTATGGAAAACAGTATGGCGATTCCTCAAGGATCTAGAACTAGATGTACCATATGACCCAGCCATCCCATTACTGGGTATATACCCAAAGGATTATAAATCATGCTGCTATAAAGACACAAGCACACATATGTTTATTGCGGCACTATTCACAACAGCAAAGACTTGGAATCAACCCAAATGTCCATCAGTGACAGACTGGATTAAGAAAATGTGGCACATATACACCATGGAATACTATGCAGCCATAAAAAAGGATGAGTTTGTGTCCTTTGTAGGGACATGGATGCAGCTGGAAACCATCATTCTCAGCAAACTATCACAAGAACAGAAAACCAAACACCGCATGTTCTCACTCATAGGTGGGAACTGAGCAATGAGATCACTTGGACTCGGGAAGGGGAACATCACACACTGGGGCCTATCATGGGGAGGGGGGAGCGGGGAGGGATTGCATTGGGAGTTATACCTGATGTAAATGACGAGTTGATGGGTGCTGACGAGTTGATGGGTGCAGCACACCAACATGGCACAAGTATACATATGTAACAAACCTGCACGTTATGCACATGTACCCTAGAACTTAAAGTATAATAATAATAAATAAATAAAAAATAAAAAAGAAAAGAAAATGTTTGAAAAAAAAAAAGATCTTGTTTTTCAATAGATGTCTGAAAAGTATGGTAACAAATGAGCAATAACATATCTGTCACAGGTATTTGCCAAATAAAATAAAGCATATTTTTTATTAAAAAAACAAAACAAAACAAAACAAAAACAATTATGCTTACAAGTAGCTAAGTGACACAGAATTAAAATAAAGCAAAATAAAATTCAAGTGAATTAAATAATTAAAATGAAATAACATTTAATGTACTTAATTTATCATTTTAATAAGTAATGTAATAATATAACCATTTAATAATTAGAGTAGAAGATATGGGTGTCTATTTGATAAAAATTCTGGAATCTGTAAGATTAAAAACACCAAGGAGAAAGTTGATAAATTCAACCATATGATATATTTCTGAACATTAAGAACAACATTACATAAAAATAAAAATAAAAATTTCTGAAAAAAATATTCCTTACAAAATAGCAGAGAATGATTTTAAGCTTCCATACATAAACAAAGCATATGGAGATCCGTAAGAAAATTAATAAAAACTCCAGCAGAAAAACTTGCAAGAACAAGTTGTTGAATAGACACTATTCAGTACAGTTTTAATGTTACTTCACAAATAATAAAAAATGAGAATTAGGAGATAAAGAGAAGAGTTTTTCTTATAAGTTATAAAAGGTATACAAAATAATAATGCCTGCCCAGGGGTTCCATGAATGTACACTCTACTCCTAAAAACGGGTGTTTAAATAGTTTCTGCTCAAGAGTAATATGGAAATATGTATTGAGAATATTTAAAAATATGTATTCTATTTGCTTCAGCAATTACACTTCTAAAAATTATCTTAATAACAATATGAAACGTATTATTCCTGAAATTTTGAAATTTTGACCAGTAGTAAAATGGTTAAATTGTGTTTGAGGCAACTGTTTAAAGAAATCCCACAAATGTGTTAGAAATCAGGGTCCGAAGGCTATTTCAACCTATGAGATGGATAATATAATATTATCGGAAGGAGACAGAATTCTGTAAAAACAATAACTCAATTAAGGAGGAATATACAATAGAATTTTGTTAGCTGATCTTTATTTAACCGACTAGCCAGGTTAACCCAATATTACTATTTCCTTCTTAATATTAGTCACCAAATTCCATCATGCAAAGACTGCTTTACTCTCACCAGGTAAACTGTTTGTTTAGCAAGAGTGAGTTACATTAAATGTGCAAGAATCTCTTTATGCCACTTGAATATATTGTCATAATTAAATAACTTAATTAAATTTTACATACACTGATAGAATTAGAGTGTGAAAAGAAAGTGTTATTCGGCAGAAACAAAGCTGTGGCTTGGAAAGATTAAACAAAGGTGAGTCTAAAAACAAATTGCTATAGAATTATGCACAGGAGATACAATAGTAAAATATGTAGGGTAATGTGAAAATTAAAAATTCTTATTCAGATTACTCACATTTTTACACATCACTTCTAAGAAACCAATGCTTGAAAGTGTAGGCTACACAGGAAAGGTAATATGAAACTTCCTACAAGGATGTGCATAATCATAGGTAAAGCCTTGACCTCATGACAAAATGTTATCAAATGTTTGGGCAGTTTTCTTTTCTTTCCAGTTAAAATAAATGGTTTTGGGTATATATGTGTCATTGTATATGACTTTTACTATTGGTGACTTTTTCAATGATCACAGAAATAATCAGTCCTGATCACTTTTTAGCAGTCTCCTGTGTAAATCAATTAGCAATGACCAGTGGGACACTTGGTGTCTTATTGCTGTGTATGATCCAGGAACCATGACAGAACCCTAGGGGAGATAGATAGGGGATTTGAGGAAGAACCAGGGTCAAGTCTGTCTATCAGTCTGGTGGAATAGGAACTCTGTCATGAGTGAAGTAGTTACTACAGAAAAACAAAGCAGTATTTTTTTGCACATCTGAATGTGTAGCATGAAAGAGTGCAAATATGCCAAATATTAAAAGTAGTTTCTTCAACGTAGTAGAATTTTGAGTGATATTTATTTCCTTCTTCCACAATTAACATGCCTTATTTTTATAATAAGAAAAAAAGATCAATCTTGTATAAAGGAAGGCAATAATTGGATTAGAAACATCATACTGAATGAAATTCAAGTAATTATGTTTTGAAGTAAAAGCCATATTAAAACATACATTTTAAGTAGCTTCTTCATCTTTGGTATAAAAAGGAGCAGCCCCTGCGTTCCTGCTGCTACTGTTTGTGAGTGCATGTGCAAAAGGGGAGGGGAGAGGTTAAGGAAGAGAGAAGCTGAAAGGGAGGGAGAAAGCAAGTTTGGAAATGAGCCACCCAGTAAGAGAAAGTTGGAGTGGCCCTTCCAGAGTACACCACAAATGGAAGGGTGGGGTAGTTCTTTTTCTGAGTAACTGTTGGCTCATTAAGAAGAAATAGTTCTTGGCACATAGGCATTCCCAGAAGATGGAATGCGCCTTTCTCCTTAAATTCATACAGGCTACCCAGAAACTCAGGAGTTCCTGGAAATTTTATTAAAATTTTCATATAAACAAGCAATCATTTTGAGACCCTGGTTCCTGGTAATGATGCCTATGGACGCAATCAAAACATGCATTTGGACTGGAAGAAAGAAGATGAAAAAAATGAGGAAGACATTTTCTTAAAGATAGATTTTTATTAAAATGGCTATTTTTTCTTCATTCATTCACATGGGATGTTACAGCACCATTAGTAAATTGTTATTTTTATGAGACTTTCACTCAGGAAATTTCTTAATTCATTACATTTTATTAGATCAGCAGTAATGAACCAAAAACAATATCATTTATTTTTATTACTACTGTAGGTTAAATCACAATGATTTATACAGCCAGATTGAAGCAATGACTGTGTAATTACTCTGTTATTGTCAACAATATATTTTTCTTAAATAAGACACTTTAACTACATGTAAAGTCAATAAATATAGAAACTTGTAAGTGAAAAGAGTAGACAAGCTGCCATTTTATATCTAAGGCATCATGTGAATACATTCTGGAAGGTGGATATGGATGAAATGAGGAAAGAGTAAATCATTGGTATGAATGAAATGGCAGTGATGGGTCTGTCAGTCAGGATATATAGTTTAAGAATGTTATTCACAGTATTATAAATATAAGGGGCTCATGCCCTTGAGTAGAAACCAAATATAATTATTCCATTTATGGAACTGTCTGTATGTATTTTCTCTTTCTATTGAGAGGACTATTTTCTCATCTTCTAGGACCATTTTCCTTTAATGTCTAACAATTCCAAAAGGTACAGTGTTGTTAGTAAGTGTTCTCCTAGTCTTATCTCCTGAAGCGTCATATCACTTCAATCAGTCCTATCTTTAGAAGTGCAGAATAGCTGCTCCAGTCCCTGTATCATAATTTTCAAACCACTTGAAGAGTTATTTAAAAATCAAATAGGCATAAAAGAATCAAGCCAACAAGTTTTTTGTTTGTTTGTTTGTTTTGTTTCAGTAATGGAATATCAATATTTGCAGCTACGATGAAAGCACTGCCTTTAAAATATCAAGAGGAAAAATAATTATAGGTCTATCCACTATCCAAAGTTCGGTATTCAAATAGCTTTGAAAGCCAAAAAATTTTCATAATTGATTTGGCAGTAAAACCTGACCAGAGCAGTTGTGTGGCCATTGATAGTCTTTATTCTACTTTATGTGATTATTAAACTACCTTGTTGCAGTTATGTTAATGTGCTTGATGACAGAGTGTCCTCCTAGAACCCACTGTGAGTGTTCCCTGATATGTAGTGAATGCACCATATTACTTTTTCTGAAGTTGAAAAAGAAAAAAAGAAAATCTTTATTCTATAAAACATCTGGCCCAAGGGTTTTGGATAAAGGATTGCTAATTTGATTTGGAAAGGGGAAATGAGGTGTACTAAGGAATTTTATTCTAAGCTGTTCTTCTGGTTTCTCTAACTTTTAAATATTTCACTGTGCATATCCTAACCTTTTCCACTACTCCACCTGGTTAATCAAAAATCATAATGGGCAATACAAAGTCAAGCAGTTAGGTACCTTGTCACAGGTAGTGAGATAATATAAGGATGGCTTGCAAGCTCCAGATACAGGGAATGCAGCAGATGGCTATATGATAAGTGACCTGAGGAAGAAAAGAAGGTTAGAAATATTTTTTCCAAGTAACTTTGGAGGAAACACTGGGGTCAGTTTAGAGAATCAAAAGGTGAACGAATGCTTTCAATTTGGAAATTCATCTGACAACATGGCTTCTTTGGCTTCTTGAAGTGTGAAGAAAGCATGTAATCAGGCTTTCAGTTGTTTATAAATGATCATCATGCACCTAGAACACCCTGACTCACTATAGTTTCTAGTCTGCTTTTGACATTGGGCAATTTTTTCTTATGGAACTATTTTATGTTCCAGACTATGAAGAGTTAAGTTATTCCCAAAGATTGATAAGTCACAGTAATTTCTCTTTGTATATAGAAGCTATGAAACATTAGAAATTCTTAGCTATAAACTAAGGTTAATACAGCATATTTCATTAGTACTAGTCAGGGCACTTTGAGCAAAAACAATTACAAAAAAGTTCTAGCTTTCTCTTCTCTTCCTTTCCCCTTCTTCAATCTCCACCTCTGTTTTTCTGGAGCTTCTTTAGGTGCAGACAATTTCAATTTATCTCTGACACTGTGACTATGACAGTAAAAACTAAGAAATATATGTATAGTCGCACCAAATGAACAAAAGAACATAAACGCCACAAGTATACTCATACAGCTAGGAAGCAATTCACTTTTCTGTAACAACATAGTTCCACTTTTTCAAAAGTAAGAAAATAAAATGTATTTTTTTTCATTTCTTGTCATACATACTATGTCAAAATATAACTTTGAAAGGTAATATATTAAAAACTTTGTCTTCATGGACTCTATTGAATGGTGGTTGCTGAGAGTACTATCTGCTTCCCATTCTTCTCTTTTACTCTTTTCTTCTGCCATAAATGTGAGTGAGAGAACACCAGGTCTTTTAATTTTTTCCTTTCCTTATTTTGTGTAAATTTAAGTCAGTTCATTTCTTGAGAATTTAAAATCATAAATTCTAGTTCACTTCAGTGAAATATTGCCTGTATTTGGTAAATTCAAAGAGAAAACTACTCTGTGTTTTCAGTATTTCATAAGAAACAAAAGGAAAAATAAAGCAGAGCTGTTCTTAAAGAAGAGTTGAAGTAAAATTTTAAAGGTTATATTGTTTTTCTAATATTATTGGAAAATACTAAATTTATGAGCAATTCTTAATCCAATCAACCACCACAAGTTAATGATATAAGTATTATAGTTTTATCATCATAGTTTTGAATTCGTTAATATAATCTATCTGAATTATGATCGTTTCTGTCTATTCTTTTCTTTCTTAGTTGGAGCCATGAATTTTTGACAGATTATGCAGCCATTATTTGTTGTATTTATTACGGTAAATAAAAACTATTTAGGGTGGGTGCAGTAGCTCATACCTATAATCCCAGCGTTTAGGAAGGCCGAGGAATGGAGGATGGCTTGAGTCCAGGGCTTTGACGCTGCAGTGAGCTATAATTGCATCACTGCACTCTAGCCTGGGTGACAGAGCAAGACCGTGTCTCTAAAAAAGATAAATAAAAATCTAATTCAAGGATAAATAAATAAAATAAGTAAAATTTAAAATAAGTTTTTAAAGAGAGTAAACCCAAAGAGAAAAAGTCACAAGAAAATTGAAAGCACTAGCTTTAAAACTAGACAAAGAAGAAGATCTACTAAAGATCCTGATGTTTGGAGAAAGCTGAGAACCACTGGTAAAAATTTAATGTTAATTCTACTACAAAGCTGAAGTTTCTAGAGGAAAATTATGTTCCTTGCTTTTCCAACTGTATATTGTTCTCTAGCACGTGCCCCTCTTTCTCTAGGCATTGCAGAAACAACTGAGTTATCCTTAATAGATAGGGAACAAATCTGTGGTTAGGGGGTTCCATCAGCAAAAGGGAGGTTAGCCAGTGTAGGTATTGATATTAAATATAAGCATAACATCATATGGTATGTTAGGAATCTCCCATTATTTTCTGTTGAAAATAATCCTTATTGAATTAACAAAGTCTTTCACAACTCAATTCAAATCTGTTTATTGGAACAGAACCTAAAGCTTAATTGGAAATATTAACAATTTATGAAAAGTCTTTAGGAGATTGAAAGAATGAACAGGTTTAAAAGCAAATTTAAGATGATTCAGGAAACAAAAAAACAAGTGGCATGTAAAGATAAAATAATCTGATTTCTGTGAGCACTAGAAAATGGAATTGTATAAGATCTGTATCATATTCTTCAGAAAACTATATGTTTACAGGTGCTCTAAAGTGAGTTAATACATAAGAACTCAAAAAGCAAAATTCCAAGTCCTACTCTTCTATCAATTGCTCAACATGTTAATGATGTGTCAGATAGTTGTTTCTTTTTCTCCTGTGAAAATCAGTGACTATTTTACAACAAATGTGGTTCATGTGTGTAGAACAGAGTGATAACAAAAAAATTAAGAAACAAAAAATGTGCAAGGCAGAGGGCAAAAGGCTTTATTCAACCAGATCAGCAGAAAGTGGGACTTTTTAACACTTAAACTCCAGAAAGAGTTTGGTCCAGTATCTCTATTTCTTCTTAAAGCCACACTTTTCTTTTATCCTTGGCTTAAAATGAGCTAATGGACAGGACCTCCCATTTTCTTCAATTCCTTGCTTGTGGAATTTGTTGCAGAAGTACTTTCACTCACTGAAACCTATCATGGGTTACTGAAGGAAATAAAAATGTTGCCTTATTGGCTGTCGAGAGAGGAAACAGCATTTTAGAACTAAGGCAGAGGTCGGCATTTGTTTGTGCTCAAACTTGATGTCACCATTTTGAGTGACTCCCAATTGAACAGTCTATCCCTGTTCTGTTGATAGCTCAACTGACAAAAGAAAACATACTATTTTTGATACATTCCATCTGAGGAAAGAGAAGGTACCATTAACCTATTAGAAAAGCCATTGGCACACCTGGATATTAAGAGAAAAAATTTAAAGTAAATATTGAATTGTGTAGATCTGGAAGGTTCTAAAGTGTCAAGTTCTGGTGACCTGTGTTACTACCTCATTTCATGGCAAGACCTACCAAGCTTTGGGTTTCATGTAAGCATGCTGAATTTATGAAATGTGCCTCTGAATAAGTTTTGTCAAAAAAAAGAGCATTAAACTCTGTTTGTTCTTTATGCATTACTTTCAAGGTAGAGTCCCTTCCTTCCTTCCTTCCTTCCTTCCTTCCTTCCTTCCTTCCTTCCTTCCTTCCTTCCTTCCTTCCTTCCTTCCTTCCTTCCTCCCTTCCCTCCCTCCTTCCTTCCTTCCTTCCTTCCTTCCTTCCTTCCTTCCTTCCTTCCTTCCTTCCTTCCTTCCTTCCCCCTCTCTCTCTCTCTTTTATTTATTGTTGACAGAGTTTCGCTCTAGTTGCCCAGGCTGGAGTGCAGTGGCACTAACTTGGCTCACTGCAACCTCTGCCTCCCAGGTTCAAGTGATTCTCCTGCCTCAACCCCCTGAGTAGCTGGGATTACAGGCACATGCCACCACGCTGGCTAATTTTGTATTTTTCATAGAAATCGGGTTTCTCCATGTTGGTCAGGCTGGTCAAGAACTCCTGACTTCAGGTGATACGCCCACCTCAGCCTCCCAAAGTGCTGCGATTACAGGTGTGAGCTACTGCGCCCCACCCCTTTTTCTTAACATTCACAAAACCTAGGATGATAAGGCTTAAAATCATCTCTCTAACCTCATTTATTACCACTATCATTTTATTCACTCTACAAATCTCAACATACTTTTCTTTTTTTCTGTTACTGGAATGTATCACTATCTATGTGGCTTCTGAGGCTTTTCACCGTTGTTTCTAGAAAATCCTTATCCTTCCTTTTCCTTGGGTGCCTCTTAGTGCCATACCCAAACTCAGATTTTTCTCACAAGTCTAGGTTAAGTGTTTCATCCCACCGCTACTTTTTCAAGAGAAGCACTAATTTCCATTTATTTTTGTTGCCTTTTTGCAGGTATTTAATCTCCTCACCATATTTAAAACAACATTAGAGCTGGGACCAAGTTCATTTTACTTACCATCATGTACTTGACACATAGTATATGTTCAATAAAATTCATTTAAAGGATACACTAATGTTTACTGCCACTAAAATAAGCTGAGTTTATAAACACAGTTTTAATTCTTAGGCTTTTATCCCTCATAATGATAGAATTAATTTTCTGTAATGTATTTATTGATTATAATAATGACAATAATATTGATAGCAGGGATAATAATAACTACTACTACCATTTATTGAATTTCTACCATGAGTGGATACAATATTAAGAGTGTTGCTACATTATTTCATCCAATCTTTATAGCAGCTCAACAAAGTGGATATTAGATTTCCCTTTTTATAAATGAGAATAGTGAGACTCAGAAGTAACTTATGCAAAGTTATAACAGGAAAAATAGAAATTTGAATTCAAATCTATTTTCAAAGATTGTCCTAATGTCACTATACTACATGGCTTATTCAAAGAGATTTAGGGATTAACTTATACTCTCGGTATTTGATTAGTTTCTATTATTATAACTTTATTCTTAAATTATTAGGTAGATAATTGTGTGAGAGAAAATTAACTAAGGAAGTGAATGAACAGCTTTTAAAAAAATACTTTCTTTCTGGCACTATGTGCTTAGTATTTTACCCGACAGAGAGTATTAGATATAGATACACATAATTAACTGTTAGGAGCCCTCATTAATAGTTTACCTTCTTTGTTTGCTCACATATTACAATATTCAATTTCCCACTTCTCATAATTTATTTTTATTTCTGCTTGATGAGTACAACACTTTGCTTTAGGGGTTTGTATCATCACCATCTTTACTATAAATATCATTGTTTGTCTTAATAAAAATAACCACCAATAGGATGGTAATCAATCAATCCCCACACTTATGGGGCAGTTACAATTATTATTACTATATTATAATTTCCTAATTTTATTGATGAAGAAGCTGAGGCTTATCACAACTAAGTAATTAACAAGTGGCAGAGCAGGGATATGAACCCACACTGTCTGATTCCAAGGTGGTGATCTACAAGTTCCAGTGGTTCTTGCTGAGCAAACACTTGGGATATAATGCCCTCTCTGTCTGCCTTTTGTCCCCTTACGTAGCTAAGATAAAGAGGAAAACTCCTCTCTTTCTTAAATATAGACATGGTGTCTATTATTTCAGAACATCTTTGTATCTGAAAAGATTTGTGCAAAATTCCTAAGAGCTCCCAAATAATTCTATGTATAACCCAGGAGATGTCTTATCTGAAGCTAAATTCTAAGTAGCATTTAATTTCATTTCATTTTTTTTTTTTTTTAGGAAAGACATGTTAGGTTTTGCCCTGTTTCTGTTTACGTAATTTTTAAACCAATATTATGTAAATGATTATATAATCGAGTATATATCTAATGTTTCCAATTAAAGATACATTTCCAATATTTAGCAACACAGCCTCCCACTGAATTAATCACAAAGTTTCCCGTGTCTAAATTCATTGCTGTGATTTGGTGTAGCACTTGATCTGACTTAAGAGGGTGTAGGTAATATGTGATAAATTGCTTAGCAAATTAGAAATTAGGACCTTAGACCTGCTGAATTAGGCTAGGGCACCTTTAAATTGAAGAGAGGTAGTTTTCGACATGCAATGCAAGAAAGTGACTACTCAGCCACAGGTATAACTTCTTCCTTACTATGATGTCTGAAAATGCAAGTTGTTTCCTTGATGACCTGTGTTGCTTGGGGATTAGGTACCCAAGCCAAAATACTGAACCTACAGTTGTTTGAGAGCCTTTCTGATATTTACAAAAATATTTCAGGAAGTTGCCTTGTAGCTAGTCACTATTATAGCAATTTGCCAACCTCTTTACTCCTTTAAGATTTGGAACTTAATGTCAAGAAGAAAATGTAAAACTATGTTTGTTCACAAATATCATTTTGGTCTGATCAATTATAGAAAAATCATTAAAAACGTTGCCATCGTATGACTATTTGGACATAGTCATAAATTCTGAGGCACTAAATTGTCTCAAAGACTTCTATTTTGAAACTACTTTCATTATTAAAAATGGAAGACAGTACCATATGAGAATCTGAGCGGAGAAGTTACAGTTTAAAAAATATATTAACAAGCATCATCATCCATAACATAGTGGCCAAGGTCAGCTCACAATGTAGAGTTTCATAAAATCCTCAAAAAGAAATTAAGCTTTCTCATAATTTATAGATATTCATACTAGATGAAAAAAAGAGATGATTCTCCTAAAAGTTAGTGACATATGGAATAAATTCTGGATGAATTTTGTGCTATCTTCAGTCTCCAGCAAGCATTGTTCTCAGAGAAAGAGAATGACAATGACAACGCATAAACATTTTGTGGAGATTTGGAAACTAAATAGCCACATCTGATGTACCAGTTTCTTCAGGTAAGATGATCAGTGGTCCTTGGGAAAAGATGTTTTACATACCACCTTGGGGTTTGCAATCTTGAATTGCTCATCTGTAAAGCACTTTTGTTGACTGAAAGATCTGTGAGTCAGAATGAACAAAGACATATTCACATTATAGCAAATATGTGGACACACACTTCAGTCTAAGTGTCAATGCTCAGCAGATGTTTCTATAAAAAGACTCTCTCACCTGCCAACAGTGACACTTGAAAACTAGCTTTACTTAGCATCTCTGAGTCTCATGAAGATTACACAGCAGCCAAAACACTATTGAAAGCATAAGAAAAAATAAGTAAGTACCTTATCACTCAATAATTTCAGCTTGATTTGCTTTCCAGCTGATCAAATACATGTTAAATAATATAAGTATCAAGTGGGCATATGTGCCAACCATTCATTAACCTCTAGCTTATTTAGAAAGTGACTTAATAGAATCTGCTTCTATTTCTTTTTTTTTTTTTTTTTTGAGACGGAGTCTTGCTTTGTCGCCCAGGCTGGAGTGCAGTGGCGCAATCTCGGCTCACTGCAAGCTCCGCCTCCCGGGTTCACGCCATTCTCTTGCCTCAGCCTCCCGAGTAGCTGGGACTACAGGCGCCCGCCCCTGCGCCCGGCTAATTTTTTCTATTTTTAGTAGAGACAGGGTTTCACCATGGTCTCGATCTCCTGACCTTGTGATCCGCCCACCTCGGCCTCCCAAAGTGCTGGGATTACAGGCGTGAGCCACCACGCCCGGCCCTATTTCTTTACTAATAATTGTTCTAAAATATTTTGTATCTATTTAATGGAGGTGACAATCACTTGGGTATGCCTAAATTTTCCAGAATTCTGAGTCCAGTCCTTCTTTAGTTTTTAAATACAAACAAGTTCTCATCCTAGGCATGCTGGAAACATGGTACCCATTAATAAAATAATTTTAAAGATCAGAGATTTTCTGAGTCTTTAATTTTCACAGTAACTTTTTCCTCCTGCTTCTTGTTTCTGCTGTATTTGAGATGTTGCTTGGTCTAACCTACAGCTGATCTCTCTCCCCACCTGTGCTCATCCAAATTGTGTATCACAGACTGTAATTCCCCCATCAGTTGGGAAAAAGAGGCTGTAGAAGGACAAGAGTTTTACTCAATGTCTGGGTATATAGAGGGGTTTATAGCATAGTATAATACCAGGCAAGACTTAAAACTGAATCCTAGACACCTCTGTTCTTAAAAAATTCCTCAGGCTTTCTGCTGCTATCTTCTGTAGAGCTGCTTCCTCTCTATAGACGACGCCAGAGATCTGCACTACTCCTGAAACTTTGCTCACCTCTCCTTTCAAACTACCCCGTCAAAGATATTAAGCAGTCAGTTGACTGAACAAGCAAGACTCAAAAGTAGATAAGGAAACACATACTTTTTATCTCCTCCCATTGCCAATCCCTGCCCACTGCTTACTCAAGCTTTCTCTATGGGCTTGTTCCTCCCTGTTCCTGGGTGAAAGCCAGCAGCGATCTCATGACTTTTATTTTATGATCACTTTCATATCATAAACATCTTTAAACCATAAAAAATAGCCTTAGTTCAGAAATGAAAATGTCCTGTGCTTTCAACAGTCAACACTTTGAAGTTCATTTTCAATTAAATCTTCTCCTCAGGCCTGATTGAGGGTCTACCAAGGGCAGAAAGCTTGGAGCTTTCTGTATTCCACCCCACACCTCACTCTCTTCTTCCTCTTCCACAGTGAACAGCTCTGGCCCCTTCAGTGTTGAAAGTGGAGGGAAGGGAGAGTGGTAAAGGACAGCAAAGATCACCCATGATTGGAAACTAGGTAATTTGGTGTCAGTTTCATCTGGGAGAGCAGAGGTTTTAAATTTGAGTCATTTCCTTTTTGTGTGTGTGTGTGTATTCACAAATTCTTTGGGGGATCCTTCGGTTCTGGAGACTTCTTAACTAGCATATTTCATTCCTTTAATTCAGGCAAAAAAAAAAAAAATGTGTCCAGCTTACTATCCCCTTACCAGTTCCCAGTTTCTTATGGTCTATTCTACACAAACTCTCTTCTCTCGGGGTCTCACCCAGTGCCACACTGGGAAGAGTCTTTTTGAATTGTGTCCAAACTGTCTCTCTCCCATTTGATGCCCACCTGCACCCGTGGAAAACACTAACTCATCCATTTATTTCAGATATTCCCATCGGAGCTGCTACTACTCCTTGTTCTACCATTAGAGAAACCAGCCAACTCAGTCTCTCACCTTTATAAAAGTTTTTCAGGAGCAGATTCTAAATGAAACACTAGTTAATCTTTTTAAAGAGTGGTCTTGAAACCCGTCTCACTTAGCTTAAGCTGAAAGGGAGACTCCCCTCTCTTCCACTATGATGAAAGGGTTAAGAGGAATGTACACAATTTTCTTCAAAGCAACTTTTCTCCAATTTACAACCTTATTCTTCCAACTTATCTAATATTGTTTAAAGCCTGGAAGCGGGGGTTCAGTTAACAGCAGCAATACTTGCTCAAAACCTCTCCTTGGGAGATCTTGCTTAGGGATCTAGCATTTTGTTTTGAAATGGAGGTATGGATAACACCTATTCCTAGGCCTTCATCAAAATAAAGACAACTATTGTTTACATTTTGCTATCTTGTTATATGAAATAATAAAATCTACTTATCTCCCTAAGATGACTTTATAGCCATATTTTGAAAGAAGAAAACTTTTCTAGCTGCAATAATAAGGCAGTTCTGCACTGTACTCTAAAGGTACTGTGTTGTACCATGCCCTACCCTTAGCTTCAGGGTATAACTGAAATAAACTGAAATAATGATATTTCCACAGGCCTCTGGTGCACATATAGAAAAATAAAAGATGTATTTAGGTATGAATACTTTCTGAGCTCCTTTGATCTTGCTGCTCAGTAAAAGAAGAAAGATCTGCTAGAATGAAGAAAACACACACACACACACACACACACAGAGTCAGCAAGACGGCCAACTAGAGTTCCTGGCACTCCTCCTCCCCCACAAAAAATGGACCCAAACAACAAATAAACTAGTATATTTTGACTGGAGTGACTGAGGAAGTACGCGGGAGAGAACCAGGGGAATGACGAAATTCCTGAGGAGCATGGAAGCCCAGAACAGTACCACAGAGAGAACGCCAGGCATCCGCTGGGTCGACTCGGAGCCAGGGGGTCACTTTTTGGAGGAAAGATAAACCGGAGGCCCTAGCGGTCCCCATTGCCACCACAGGCACCAGTCGTACTTGTTCAAGAGAGTCCCTGGGTCCTCACAGGGCCTGAATCGAGTTTGAAGGTTGTCCGGAGTTCACGCAGATACACTGACCTAGAGCAAGAGCCCGTGTTGTGGTTCCTGCACCCCCGCGACTGAGGCCGCTTCGACTTGGCGCCATCTTGAAACTGGCCCCACTGACTGCGCCCCTGCGATGGGGCCGGCAGCTGTAGCCTCTCGCTATCATGAGGCCCTGCCGTCGTTCAGCCACATTCTACAGCCCCACCACCCTGGCTGCCTGGAGCATAGAACAATCAGAACGTGGGATTCCAGTATTTGAACCCCCGTGGTGCTTCTCATCCCCAGGAAACAAGTAGACCTGCATAAGGGGAAAGCTGCCAAACAGCCAGCCGGGAGCCCTGCCCACACCTGGCTCAACAACGAAACTGGCAGGAACCCTACTCCCCGAGAGCCCACTGCCCATGGGCCCACCAAGCCCACTCACATGCCGCCTGACAATAACTGGCTTGGTGCCCGCCCCCCAGCAAAACTGCACTATCTTAATTGCATAGTCCCCTAGCCCAGGCCGCTAGGCGATTGCACACATCACTGGCTAGCATTGCAGTTGAAGAGGCTGTCCAGAGACCAAGCTGCTGTCCATTCAGAACCAAAGTCAGTACCGGGCCCAACCAACAGTCTAGGACCCATCTACAGGAAACAGTTTCTTCTTACAAAAGCTACTCCATAAAATAGGAAAATGCAACCGTTCCACTAGAAGCACATATATCGATGAAGGGACGCAAGAAACATGAAAAGCAAGGAAATATGACTCTCACAAAAAATACAATAATTCTCAAGTAACAGACTCCAAAGAAAACAATACTTACAACATTTCTGAAAGGGAATATATATATATAAAGTATTTATTTATTTATTTATTTATTTATTTATTTATTTATTTATTTAGAGACTGAGTCTCCCTCTGTCACTGAGGCTGGAGTGCAGTGGTGCGATCTTGGCTCACTGCAATCTCTGAGGTTCAAGGGATTCTCGTGCCTCAGCCTCCCAAGCCACCCGAGTAGCTGGGATTACAGGTAGGTGCCACCATACCAGGCTAATTTTTGTCCTTTTTAGCAGAGACAGGGTTTCACCATATTGCCAGGCTGGTCTTGAACTTCTGGCCTCAAATGATCCACCTGTTTGGGCTTCGTAAAGTGCTGGGATTATAGGTGTGAGCCACCATGCCTGGCCTTTTAAAAATAATGATCTTATGAAGACTCAGTAAAATACAAAAGAATACAGTGGAATCAGAAAGCAGTCCATTATTTGGATGAGAAATTCGACAAAAACATATGTATCATAAAAAAGAACCCAACAGAAATTTGGAAGCTGAAGAATTCAATACGTAAAATAAAAAAATAGAAAAAAAATCCTAAAATTCATATGAAACCACGAAAGACCCTGAGTGGCCAAAGCAATCATGAGCAAAAAGAACAAAGCTGGGCCGAGCGCGGTGGCTCACGCCTTTAATCCCAGCACTTTGGAAGGCCAAGGTGGGCAGATCACAAGGTTAGGAGATCAAGACCGTCCTGGCTAACATGGTGAAACCCCGTCTATACTAAAAATACAAAAAATTAGCCGGGTGTGGTGTCACGCACCTGTAGTCCCAGCTATTGGGGAGGCTGAGGCAGGAGAATCGCTTGAACCCGGGAAGCAGAGTTTGCAGTGAGCTGAGATGGCGCCTCTGCACTCCAGCCTGGTGACAGAGCAAGACTCCGTCTAAAAAAAAAAAAAAAAAAGAACAAAGCTGGAGGCATCACACTACCTGACTTCAAAGTATACTATAAAACTATAGTAACCAAAACAGCGTAGTTTTGCCATAAAAACAAATACATAGACAAATGGAACAAAATAGCTGAAAATTAAATTCATGCACCTCTAGCCAACCTATTTCCAACAAAAGTGCCAAGAACACACATTGGGGAAGAGACAGTCTTTTGAATACATGTCCTAGGAAAATTGGATAGCTACATATGCAAAAATATGACTAGACCCCTACCTCTCACCATATTTAAAAAATCAACTCAAAATGGATTATAGACTTAAATGTAAAACCCATAGCTATGGAGCTACTAGAAGAAAACTTAGGATAAATGGTTTATGATACTGGTCTGGGCAAGGATTCCTAAAATAAGACCTTAAAAACACAAGCAACAAAAGCAAAAATCACACATGGAATTACATCAAACTAAAGAACTTTTGCACAGCAAAGGAAACAATAGAGTGCAGTGGCAGCCTACAGAATGAGAGAAAATATTTGCAAACTATACATTTGGCAAAAGGCTAAAATCTAGAATATGTAAGGAACTTAATTGAAAAAAAAAAAAAAAAACAACCCAATTTAAAAATGTTCAAAGACCTTAGCAGACATTTCTCAAATGAAGACATAAACACGTTCAACATTCCTATCAGAGAAAAATGCAGTTCAAAACCACAATGAGCCCAACTCATTCCAGTAGGAAAGGCCTATTAT
Source organism: Macaca nemestrina (assembly GCF_043159975.1). Classification (NCBI taxonomy): domain Eukaryota; kingdom Metazoa; phylum Chordata; class Mammalia; order Primates; family Cercopithecidae; genus Macaca; species Macaca nemestrina. The sequence continues at coordinate 62,021,590 of NC_092135.1, read as the reverse complement.
CAAAAAGATAAGAGAAAACAACTGTTGGCTAGGATGCAGAGAAAAGAGAACACTTACATAATGTTGGTGGGATGGTAAATTAGCACAGTCATTACGGAAAAGAGTGTTTTCACAAAACAGGTTCCTAAAAAATAATTGAAAATAGAACTTCCATATCATCCAGGACTCTCACTACTGGGTTATAGCCAAAGGATATGAAATCAATATGTTGAAAAGATATCTTCATTTCCATGTTTATTGTAGCACTATTTACGATAGTCAAGAAATGGAATCAACCTAAGTGTCCATCAACAGATGAATGGATAAAGTAAATGTGGTATATGTATACAAATAAATATTATTCACCCATAAAAAAATTCCTGTCATTTGTGACAACATAGATGAAGCTGTAGAACATCATTTGAAGTTAAATAAGCAAGACACAGAAAGACAAATAATATATTGTTTCACTCATATGCGGAATCTAAAGAACAAAATAGTTGATATCATAGAAATAAACAGTGATTACCAGAGAATAGGTAGGGAAAAGGGGAGGGAAAGATGGAGAGAAGTTGGTCAATAGATACGAAATTACATTTAGATAGGAGGAATAAGTTCTAGTGTTCTATTGCACAGTAAGGTGATGATAGTTAACAGTAAGGTATTGTATGTTACAAAATAGCTAGAAAAGAAGTCTTTTAATGTTCTCACCACAAATAAATGAAAAATGCATGAGGTGATGTAGATGCTAACCTGTAGATCACTCTGATTTGATCACATTCAACATACACATGTATCAAGACATCAAATTGTATCCCATAAATATGTATAATTACAATGTTTTCATCTAAAAATTAAAAAAAAAAAAACCACTGCACTTCAGAGTAAATAAAGGCAGAGTGTATGGAGGTGGTTGAAGGATTTCTCCCACCCCCAAACACACACTTCAGGAGAATGTCTGTTGCAGACAACTTTAGATATATGAAGCTGACTATCAGAAATAAAAATGAGATTGAACATCTATTTGGGAATAATAATAGTATTTTCTTTTTATAGTTATTGTCAGAATTAAACAAACACATGTAAATGGCTTAAATAGTGCTTCCCACATAGTGAGCACTTACGAAATGTTAGATATTATTACCATTATCATTATTACAATGAATACCATTATTGTTGCTCTTCACACCTGTATCCCAAGAAACAAGGACCCATGATAGGATACAGTAATAACTGTTGCGTGAATAAACGACTTTGCAAAATGTTAGTAGTGCCCAAAATGTTCAAAATAACTGTTTTAAAGCAGGGCTCCCTAAGCTGCAGACCAGTACCGGTCTCTGGCCTATTAGGAACCAAGCCACACAGCAAGACATGAGTGGTGGGTGAGTGAGCATTACCGCCTGAGCTCCGCCTCCTGTCAGATGAGCAGCAGCATTAGAATATCATAGGAGCGCGAACCCTATTGTGAAGGGATCTAGGCTGTGGCTCCTTATGGGAATCGAACTAATGCCTGATGAGCCAAGGAACTGTTTCATCCCAAAACCATTCACTCAACTCCCCTCCCCAGTTCATGGAAAAATTGTCTTCCACGAAACTGGTCCCTGATGTCGAAAAGGTGGGGGACCACTGCTTTAAAGTATGTGTTTTCATTCAAATATTGCTAGACCGTGCCTTACAGAGGTAATAATTGTGTCTTTCTTGTACAGTGTATTTCCTGTGCCGATATATGGTCTTCTGGGCACTAAATGCTAAAAATGTGAATGTTTCTAATAAATATGAGACATTTAAATACATTTCTTATTTAAAATCAGTATTAGACTTTTGGCAGTAACGAGTAATTAATACAAGAATAATGGTCATTTTGACTTCCCTCAGCTCTTGTTACTATTTTTAAAAATCGTGAAATGGTCAAACACTAAAATATGAAATATTATGAAAGTAAAATACTGCATTTACAAATGAAGCTCTTTATGACCACCTGCCCAAACTCATTCCCCTCCTTTCACAGAGAAAGTCTTTTACTTGAATTTGTTATTATGCATATATTCACACACATTCATATATACACACACATATATGTATAATAAACAATATAAAGTGTTGTCTTTCATCTTTTCAAATATTATGTAGTTGTATTCATTGTGCATGTATTTTATTCTGCAGTTTGCTTTTTTTTAAACGTTACATTTTTTTGAGCTTTAATCACATGAATACCTGACCCATTTATTTCAACTTCAGAATAGTAGTCAATCACATGAATAAAAGAAAAAATGCTTACCTATTTTACCACTGATGTATATGTAAGTCACTTACAAATTTTACTTTTATTAACAATGCTGTAACAAACATGCTTTAAATGTTCTCTTGTACAAATGCACTACAATTGCTCTTTGGTATAGTCTGAGACATGGAATTGCTGAATCAGCAATGTTACTAGATAATTTCAATTGGTCTCAAAAGTGGCTGACTCAACACTCTCACAAGCAATGTATAAGATGTCTACATTTCTCCAAATCTTTATCAATACTTGATATCATTTGACTTAATATTCTGCTTGTGATGAGTGTGCTTTTATTATAGTCATTTTTGTTTTGTTACATTATTATCTCTCTGGATTTTTGTGCATGTTCCTGTTAGCTAGTGAGAGTTGAATATGTTAATTGGCAATTGTACAATGAACAGATTTTTAATAGTTGAAGGTTTTTACAAGTTTTTAGACTCATCTCTATCATATGATTTTTTTCTTTGATTTGATTCTTTACTTTTGATTTGATTTTCTTCTTTTACATCGTTTGTTCATTAAATTTTCAAAATCCTCTTTGCTGATCTGTTTATTTGGAAGCACTACATGGCACTTCCTTTTTTCTTAAATTTTAGCATACATACTAATTTTAATCATTCTCAAGAAAATTGAAATTATTCAGTATGTCTACTCTCCTTCTTAGTACGACACAGACTTCATCGTACTTTAACAATTGGACACCCAACAGTCCAATCTTATTCTAATGTTTCAGAATTTAATTTTACCTTTAAAGATACACACAGTCTGTGCTAAATTTACCAATATTTTATAAAGCTCCATGTTCAAGGTTTTTTGTATTTCATGCTGCCCCCTTTGGTTTCACTTTCTTTTTCCTTTTTAAATCTTTTTTTACATCCCACTACTTCAATAGTACTTTTGGTAAGGGTCTATGATTGTGTGATTGAGAAACTATTTGCCATGCAAAATGTCATTATTTTGTGTATATTCTTCAATTATATAATTAAACGGGCATATTGGTTTGCTGTTACAATGTACCATACACACACAGTCTCAACAATAACCAATTATTTAACTCATGCATCTGAGGGTCAGGTGGCTTAGTTGGGGCTATTCTACTTCATGTGTTTCCTATGTCCCTCATCTTCCTTGTATGACCAGCAGGAGAGCTTGGGCATGTTTATCCCATGAATATGACAGGAACACATAAGAGCAAGCAAGTCCTCTTAAAACCCAGGGTTCAAAGTGGCATGCTGTCACTTCCAATTCAGCCTTTTGGCCAAGTGAAGTTACACAGCTGTAACTAAAGTCGAGGACCAAGGAAACATACTCCATCTGTTTACTGACAAACTGGAAAGGTACATGGCCCAGGGCATGGTTAGAGGAAAGAATGAAAACTGAAGACAATAATGAAATCCTCTCCAACTGGCATCAGTTGTGTTACCTTAGCACGTGGAAGCTATTACTCTTTTGCGTCTATTGCTGATGACTTACATGTTGTAGGCTATTATTTCTATTTAGTCATCTCTCTTTTCTTCATTGTTTTTAATATTTGCTCATTATCATTGATGTTCTGAAGATTAACTGCAATGTTTCTAAATGTGGATTCATTTTATTTATTCTACTTAGTACTCAGGATATACTCCCAATGCGAAGTCTTCTATATATTTTTTTATTCTAAAAAATTATCTATAACTTCAAAATATAATACTCTTACCATTCCTTTCAGTCTCATTTAGAACTTTAGGCATAAATTGGAGTTTCTGAGTTTTTAAGTCTGTATATTTCAATTTCTCTCTCTCTCTCAGACTATGTTCGCCTAAATACCCTATAACAATATTTAATTCACGAATTTCACTAATGTTTTTCACTTATATCTAGTAACAATACATACAAGCTATTGATTTTTCCCCCAGAGACTATAATTCTGACTTTTTTTTTTTTTTTTTTTTTTTGAGACGGAGTCTCGCTCTGTCGCCCAGGCTGGAGTGCAGTGGCCAGATCTCAGCTCACTGCAAGCTCCGCCTCCCGGGTTCCCGCCATTCTCCTGCCTCAGCCTCCCGAGTAGCTGGGACCACAGGCGCCCGCCATCTCGCCTGGCTAGTTTTTTTTGTATTTTTTAGTAGAGATGGGGTTTCACCGTGTTAGCCAGGATGGTCTCCATCTCCTGACCTCGTGATCCTCCCGTCTCCGCCTCCCAAAGTGCTGGGATTACAGGCTTGAGCCACCACGCCCGGCCAGTTCTGACTTTCAAGACTCAGTTGGTTCTTTTTATCCACCAGCTACTATATCATGCTTGCCTCTTTTTGTTTCTTAGTTACTTGCTCTTTTTTAAGTGAAACTTGTTTCCTTCATCTCTCAGAGAAATGTAGTGATATTTATGTTAAAGTATTTGTCAGACAATTTAACAAATATATTATCTTCTCTAGCAGCATTTTTCCAACACTGATGTACATATGAGTTGCCTGGTCGTTATGTTAAAATGTGGACTTTGAGTAGGTGTGGGCTGAGGCCTGAGATTCTGCATTTCTGACAAACTCACTGGTGATGTTAATGTTTCTAGTCCAAGGATGATACATTATGTAGTAAGGTTTCAGAGTTTCTGATCAAATACTTTAGCATTTTAAAAATCTCCTTTAAACTTAGATGTTTTTATATGTTTGAGATGTTTGTTTTCCAACTGATTTTGCGTTGAAACTCTTTTGTTAACTTTGTTTTCTTCTTTAAGCTTCTTATGCACCCATTCTCATTTACCTTTCTAATTGTTTCTAGGATGGACCCCGCATAATTCCTTGGATTTCTGATCTAGAACTAAGTCTTTCAATGATCCTTGCATGCACCTGGTCGGTGGAGATATTAATGATGTGGTAGGTATGTCCAAGGAGAAGGTACACAGGTTTGCTCATTCCTGATCTTGGGGCTCTATTTGTGCCCTCCTGTGTCCTCAGGAAGTATGTAGCAACGGTTTCTTTTCTATATATACATTTTTTCTTTTTAGCCTCATTTTACGAATGGGGCAGTGGAGCTCCTGCCTAAGCTCCTGGCTTGAAGCAGTGAATCCACTTCCCATGCCCTGTTATTGCCCCAGATGAAACGCTTTTAACCCACCGTATTCCCCTGTACCTGAACTCCTAGGTTCAACAGGCCTCAGTTCCACTCACCAGTTTGCACTTCCGTTCCACTGTCTCCAAGAAGTGTCTGTCTCCCTTTTTTTTTTTTTTTTTTTTCTTTTGAGGCAGAGTTTTCGCTCTTGTTGCCCAGGCTGGAGTGCAGTGGCGCGATGTGGGCTCACCGCAATCTCCGCCTCCCGGGTTCAAGCGATTCTCCTGCCTCAGTCTCATGAGTAGCTGGGATTACAGGCATGCACTACCATGCCCGGCTAATTTTTGTATTTTTAGTAGAGATGGGGTTTCATCGTGTAAGCCAGGATGGTCTCAATCTCCTGACCTCGTGATCCCCTCGCCTCGGCCTCCGAAGTGCTGGGATTACAGGCGTGAGCCACCGCGCCCGGTCGTGTTTGTCTTCTTTTAAAGCACAGATATATATTTTGGTCTTCTTTCAAATTTTACCTGGTATTATGTATTGGAAGCAGAAAGGGTGGATCAAAGTGTGAACATACAGAGATCTCTCAACCAGCTATTTTTCCTACTTTTTTTTTTTTTTAAGCTAAATAACAGAGTCTCTATCTTTGGAATACAATTTAAACACAGATCTTACAAAAATACAAAGTTAATCACTATTGGTAATTGGGAGTTAGTTCCATCATTTTATATATTATTTTAACTAATCAATTCTAAAGTTTTGCTTTAGAAAGAGTGTTTTTCAAAGTGAATTTCCAGTATCATGTCTTGTGTGTGAAAATGCCTCAGAAGTCATTTTTAGAAAGTGTTATGAGGAAATGTCACATTTAAAATGATACTTCTCCAATAAATTAAACAGAAATAAGGCATTGAGGTATATTTGACTAGTAACACTTGGATTTATATTTACTCAATCCAGAGCTGAGCATTAATTCATATATTTAGTGACTGCCTGCATGTGTCTGCAGTGAATCTGGATAATTTCATCCTGCAAATCCCTCCATGATATTAAATTCATAATCCTGAAAGGGACACTTATCAGGTCCTGCTCCTTTCTCACAGAGCTGGCTAATAAACTACTTCAGAAATATCATTTAGCTGGAGCTTTCTTTCAAAAATCAAAATAAACTTCTCCAAGTTTTCTTGTAATATATTCCTGGAAGCTTTTAAGGCTAGTGACAGTGGAGTGGATTGCAATAGTCTCACCATGAGGCAAGAGATTCCAGTTCAGCTCAGCTTCTGCCCCTAACGAGAGAGATTACTTTTAAGGCAATTTATTCCAGCTCTGTGTGCCTCAGTTTCATCTGCAGAAAAGCATAGAGACATTTATTTGCTCTAATAAATTATTGTGAGGTTGAAATGAGGTAACAGGCATATATAACTTTTGAGAAAAGTTAAATAAGAGACACAGCAATAAGAAGAACAATGAATTCAAATTGGCTATCAAATTGCCTCACTTTCAAGATCATGGCTAACCAATCCCTGTTCAGAAAAGACATAGACTGAGAAAATCAGTAAAGGACTGAATTACTGTGGTGGTCAAATATAATTGTATAGCCATATGGCACATATAAAACACACTTCTTTTGGTGTAATGTGGCTTTCCAGGAGGCCTTCCTTACCCTGCTCCCTCTTATTGCTGTGCTTTAAAAAAAAATTTTTTTTTTTTTACAACATCCTTCTTACTTTTTGGTTAGTGGGTCACAAGCCTAGAATGAATTCGGAAGTTAAAACATATTTCAGCAATTAGCACCCTAAAAACTCAAGCTGCTTTTTGGCAATATTCTAAAAAGACGATTTCAGCACCTTTCATCCCCAGCTTGTTTGATAATTCACATTCCCATGTCCTTGGGCTTGGCAGGCTCCACAGTGCTAGAGGCACATTCTTAGTTTGGTGAGGAAATTGTGAGCAACTTGAAGATGCTAAATAGGGACATTAGCCACATCTGAACTAGATATACTGAGTTAGTGGGGTTTTGTTCCTGGCTTGTTCTCTCTATTTTTAAATGTGATTGTACTCAGTGCTATTCTGAACATTTTAGTTAACTCCCTGGCGTCCACCTACCTATCTTATTATTAGCTACCCTCTCCAGAAATATTTTTAAAGAAGTTTAAAAAGAGATGAAACAAAATGTCTTCCAAATAGCTTCTACCTCTGGCTTCAGAGGAATGAGCAGACTCTTAGCTGCTTTTATACTTCATTTCTCAGAGGCAGGGACAACTGACAGCCAAAAAGAGACTAGGAAATTTGGTCCAGCATAGAAAACCCTCTATATTTAAGTCACTTTAAATATTCAGACACAAGTGAGAATTATTCATTCAGAAAAAAATTAATATTTAGTCCCTGCCTAGGTAAAGGAAGAATGGCATTATGCACATTAACTAATAAGCATAATTACAATTAGGTTTTGTTGAAGGGTAAACACCATTTCTTCTCCACTTCCTCAATCCACAAATATTTCCCTACTAGTCAAATATATGTCTTGTTTTCCTCTACACTGGGTCATTGTGAAAAGTTACAAAAGTGATCCAACGCCTAAAGTAGGCCTAAGGGAAACCTGCATGGTTTTTAATGCCAGGAATTAATTTCATCTATTTGGATGACTCAAGTCCTTTTTCTTCCTTTCTTCTCTTTGCCTTCCTGCACTGATAACTGATGTTGCAAAGATTTCTAACTCTACAATTGCATGATCCAAAGATGTTAAAGAAAATTAAAGTGGGAATCTTTGGACCATAAGTCCGTTTTTTGTACCTATTCAATACAGGCTATGTTAGGAAGAATAAAATGTACAATTTGGGGGCAAAGTGATGAAAACTTCAAAATCAGGAGGTGAAGGTTCTGGTTCTAACTCTGGTTGCTCTTTTTATTACTGTAAAATGAATCTCTCAATTAGGAATGTGTAACACTTCTAGCTTTAAAACTCTCTACTGCCATATACACTACTAGATCTCATGCCTAGGTTGTCTGAATCAGAGTCTTAGAAAGTGGAGCTTGGTTGCATCATCTTAAAAGGTTCCATAAGGGATTCTGATGCATCCCCTCATTGACAAACACAAGGTCAGCCGATCAAGCTTCCTTCCCACATTGACATTCTTAGCGTTTAGGACTCTGTCTCTGTCAGGACTCCAGCAAGTTGTGGCAAAGAAGTACAGAATAACATCATGTTTTACATGATGTTGAGGATATTTTAGGGCAATTTAGGTGATGTAAAGAACACTGGGAGGTGTTTATAAAATGTTTCAAGCAGATAAAGCTTTTGACAAAGAGCTGCTAATTTTATAATTGGAAGACAATCCCAACTATAGGAAGATGAAAACACATAACTAAGAACAATTTTTTTTCTATTCTCTATCGGTCTCAGATTCATTTGATCAAAGAATCTTTTTAGGAGTGCTCAGGGGCATTCCTATTTCTCAAATTTCTTCTTAGTTTCTCCCTCTATTAGTCCAGGGACTAGCTATAGTATTATTAAATTGTATCTCACTCCTCCTCCTTTAGTGTAATTCAGCCTTTCTAGCTTTCTGTTTCCCCGGAACATCAAGTTCATTACAGCTTTGGGATCTGGAATGCTCTCCAAAGACTAGCTCCTTCTCACCATTCTATTGTCTGCCTGCCTTTCTCCTCCTCAAAGAAGCCTTTCCTCACTTTCCAGTCCAAAACTCTTCCATTTCCATTACTCTCTGTCACATTAGGTCTCTGTCATATCTGGCCTTCATAGCACATAGTAACATTTGAAATAATCTAGTTTATTTATTGCTTACTCATTTATTGTCTTACAGAACATGCGTATAATTTCCCTAATGCAATAATCTTTTATGTTTTGCTTAACACCTGTCTGGCACAGAGTAGATACCTAACAAATATTTGTTAGACTAAGAATTGAAACTTTGCTGTTCTCCACAATGTTTTCTCAAACGATAAGCATCCTTAAGAGTATGAAGTAGCCACTATACAGAGTAATTTTAACATTTTCATGTTTTACCTTCTTGGAGCTTATGTGCTTAATAAATATTAAGGATATAAACTTAAGGCTTTACAGAAACAGGCAAAATATAATATATATCATGTGAAATAATAATACTGTATTGTATGTGCAATACAATAAAATGAAAGCATAAAAGATAAATATTTACAATAAGTATAGTTGTACTCCTATCAGTCATTTGTTACTCTTTCACTGCATCATTTTATAGAGAGCTTCTGGCTATCTCAGAAACAACACAAAGCAAGATTCTAAGTATTATTTATATTCCTTTTTGATGCAAGTGACTGAAAGCCAAAGAAAATTTACCTATGCAAAAGAGAGACATATGAGTTTACACATTTAAACCAACAGGTAGCAGCCAACACATAGGGACCAGTGGTATTAGGAACCTTTTGCTCCCAATACACATTCTTTGACTTTCTTTTTCCTCCTATTGTACTATTTCTTCCATATATGAGAGGACATGCCTAGTCCTCTAAGGCTAAATAGTTTCACTGGGAGACAAGAACTGAATATATTGCCTGATTCTTATTTGAACAAAATCATAAAACAAAACCTTGCAAAAGCCTATGATAGCCCAGCATTCTTTAGAGTTTTATCTTTGAGCCAATTACTTCTACCCTAAGGGGTAAGGTTACATGATGGCCCTGTGTCAGGAGCCCACACCTTGTCTAATTAATCGTAGCTGGATAGGAGGTTATCTGTAGAGAAGTGGTCCTCTACCTTTTTGGCACAAGGGACACGTTTCATGGAAGACAATTTTTCCATGGATGGGGGGTTCGGGGAGTGGATGGCTTCAGGATAAAACTGTTCCACCTTGGATCATCAGGAGTTAGTTAGATTCTCGTAGAGATTGTGCAACCTAAATCCCTCGCATGCACAGTTCACAATAGGGTTTGCACTCTTCTGAGAATCTAACGCTGCCGCAGGGCTGACACAGGCAGAACTCAGGTGATAATGCTTGCTGGCTCCGGGCTCACCTCCCGCTGTGCAGCCTGGTTCCTAACAGGCCATGGACCCATATCGGTCTGCGGCCTGTGGGTTGGGGACCCTTCCTCTACAGGATATCTCCAGAGAGATTGGCAAAATGTAAAGAAACATACCTATATTCATTCAAACCTCTTGACTAGAAAACATGGAATGGGAAAAATACCATTTCCCATATGGGCCGTTGGACCTCAGACTCCAGGCTCTTCTTCAGTCTTTGGACACTGGGACTTGCAACATCAATTTACTGGGGATTATTAGGCCTTTGCCACAGACAGAAAGCTGCACTATCAGCTTTCCTGATTTTGAGGCTGTCAGACTTGGGCTGAGTCATGACTGGCTTCGCCCTTTCCCCAGGTTGCAGATGGCCTGTTGTGGGACTTCTCCTTGTAATCATGTAACCCATTTCTCCCTAATAAATTCTCTAACTCCTGGGTGATAAAATAATCTGCACAACCAACCCCCATGACACATTTACCTGTGTAACAAAACTGCACATCCTGCACATGTATCCTTGAACTCAAAAGTTTTAAAAAATATATTAATTTAAAGAAAAATGTCAATTTCACAATATGTTAATTTCAAAACCAGAAATGTAAAAAGAAACACAGAAATTATAGCAATTTCATTATCTGAAATTAAAAGTGGCAAGAAGCTTGGTGAGAACAGGTATAAAGCCAATGCAAATGTTTGCAAAGGAAACCTTGCCATTTGTTATGTTCCAGTTTTAATTAGTTAATTAATTCCTCTCTCAACCCATTTATATAACTGATGAAAAGTGAGAACTTGATTTTTGTTTTATATGCAAGGAAGGAAATTATTATCATGCAGTCCTTGTTAATAGTCCAAGAAGATTGAACCAGCAGCTTCTTCTGTTGTTACTAAAAGACCGAGACATTAAATTGTGATTCCTTGTTAGCAACCCTCTTTTTATACATTGTAAACTACTTTTACATTTCAGCTGCTTCTAGAAAGTTATTGAGATAGTTTGAGATATTGTTCAGCTACATTTATTATCCTCCACCTTTTTGTTGGAGATATTTCATTGGTATGACAACTTATCTGGACTAATATATAATAAACATCTTTTCCAACAGTGGTCAGTCCTTTTGTGATTTGGCATAGCTACACTATTATGATAAATTACCTTAAACAAGTTCAATCTGATAACTATGAAAAAGGTTACATTGTTCTTCAATTATCCTTTTAATCAATCTCCCAGGATAATCATTCTGCCTAAAAATATGTTTCTCAATACTAATTTCATTATCTAGGTGATTCTCATCGCTAATCATTAGAATGCAATTCTCTATATTCCTAACAACTCTTACTTTAACTTAAATCGGTGATTAGACTCAATATGCAGGATATTACCTGCACGGTGGTCTTGATAATATATTCTTCATTATAACTATCTTTGCTCCATCCTACTAATAGATGTTTAAAAAAAAAGCTCTCTTATTAAACCCTTCTGCAGTAAATCATATATCTAAATGAAGATTACATTCCAAAAAAAATAGATAAGAACTTTCTTGTGAAACTTTGCTACGTAGAACATTATTGAGCCTTTCAAAGTAATAGAAGAGAACATCTTTTCAAAATGTTTGCAAAATATTTTAGAGATGATAGGTCGTTGTAGATGTGTTTGTAAAAATATATAGGTATAATATATAACTTTAATTAAGGAGAGTACAATATGACTATGAGTTTCCTGGGTTTTAGTTTAGGATTCCTTACTAGCCTAGATCCAAAGTAGGCCTCAATGAAGCATTCCTGATTTTACTGTGTCACAACACACACCATCTAGTGACAAATGAAGGTACTTCAATGTAAGTATTTGTGAGGTACCTGTAACGTACACAAGCTCTAAGTACAACTCTTAAATAACCTTTAACCTAAATAACGATTACTAATGAAGTAATCATTAAGTTACAACCTTCACATGACATGTGAAATAATTGTATACATCTGTCAGTTATATAATATTTTCCTCTCTTAAGTAATGTTTTTCTCAAATTTATCCCAGTCTCTAAGCTGTGTTTATAACTACCAGTAGACTTTGTTTGGGTTTTAGGAAAATGTCATTGAGGCAAGCTTACTAACATGCAAATTTCAGAACCAGTCTTCAAGACAAAATGAAACAGAAGCTGCATGTTAACACTTTCATATAAAAATCAAAGTGAATAATTTGATCGACTCTATTATTAACATTTATGTTGTTATTTGTGCTTCAGGCTGTACAAATTGCAAGAATTTTTCTCAATGTAAAGATATTTTGAAAATTATTTTTTCACCTTTTTATTTTTAACTGTCATACAGAAAAATCCACTCTTTATGGTATTCAGTTCCATGATTTTAATGAACACATAAAGAGTTGTGTAGCCACCACCACAATTATGATACAGAAAGGTTTCATCTTCACCCCCTCAATCCCTTTCCTGCTTCTTTGCAGTCAGCCTCCCTTCCTACCGACAATCTCTGCAAAATTACTTTTTAAAAAGTTTATAGTAGTAAGAGCCGAAGGATCCCCACATTTGATGAGTTATTTCATCAAATGAATGTTTCCAGTCAGTCCAGATTTTCTGATTCAGAAAAAGTAAAAATGTATTTCTGAAGCTATTATGAAATCATACTGTGCAGACATAGTGTGAAGAGAAGAGAAAGATGATGCACTCTCACTCATCTGAATATTAGATTTGATTCTCAGAAAACTTTTTTTATATCCCTCCTTCCCCTGGGAGAGTAAACATATACTATTTCCTTTAAAACAAGGTCCTACCCATTTGCTTGCCAGCGATTGTAATGGTTTGCAAGGAAAAGAAAAATATATCCCACCATTCTTTGTCACAATGACTTACACCAGTTTAAGCAACAGACTTCCTAAACCAAGACTTATCACTTCAGGGTTATTTCCATGTGACCTGTGGAGAACACTCATGAATAGGAGGAGAAAGCATGTGGCTTTCTCTGCTGTAGGGCTGAACTCTTCGGTGCGAGACTAGAAGGCAGTCCTGAATGTTGTGAAGTAATCATTAAGTTACACGCTTGTCATTTCTTGTACATTCACTCAGAACTAATGCACATCACTTTTTCCAATTATAATCATTCCACCATTTAACAAGCACAAAAGGCCTTAGATTCCAATTTGCCACTGATGCCTCGCTCTCACTTGCTTATTTCTTGGCATTTCAGTCTTGCTAGGTTGTTCATGGTTCCAATAATATGGAGCATTCGCCTTTCCTAAAACAAACTTGCAAACGGAGACAAGAACAGCTGGTCTCACGTTAGAGGGCAGGTCATTTTCACTGTCAGTAATTTTTCTGTTCTTTCAATGTTTTCCTGCTGTTGTAAATGTATGTTTTTGGGTTCCTTATTGCCAAAACTAAACATAAATCATATAGTGATATCCTTTATATGTTTCTGTCCATGCTTCTCTGCTGGTCATATCAAACCTTCTCTGGTATATGTCTCCTTTCATTTAGTGTTTCAAATCTGTTTCTGTCTTCACATGCAAACGTCCACAAACAAGCAGTCACCAGGCAAGAGAAACATCATTGTCTTCACATTTTGTTAGCTCCTGCTCCCTTCAGTGAGTGTTAAAATGCCAGAATGATCTGCGAAACATGCTAGCTTTAGATATGCAGCCTTAAACATGAGCTACATATGAGAGGAAATTGGTATTTTCATTTGCTGCACATGCTTTAATGATATTAAGCAATCTAATATGGTGCATACGCCAGATTTCAGTAATGCTTCTCTTGAGAATTTCAAACGGTAATGGCAATTTAAAATGACAGCCTTACATTTATATAGCTCCTTTCATCTCAGAGGTCTTTACACTTTATAAAGTTATATGGAGCAATCATTTCACTTACCCACCACAGAAATTCTGCCACCTCTAGGGCAAAGCTGAGCTTACTTTCAAAATTGACTCAACATTACGGATAATTATGACAAGAGGCAAAAAGCAACACAGTCAATGAAAACCAAATAGGGAATACAGAAAGATAAAGTAATTTCTATAAGAAATTTTAGCCAAACAGTAAAAACCAAGCAAACAAACAAGACTTCCCTGAGGTTATTTAATAACCACTAGTTCACAGGACTGTGAACTCCCATGCCAGCCACTAGAGAGCATTTCAGGGATACAAATTTAAGGCTAATTCTCTGAAGGTTGAATTTAGATTAGTGAAAGTAAAAATTCAAAAATGTAAGAGTTCTTACCCAACAGGGTAAAAAGGCTTATAGTATCAAGATTCTAAATAAAGATTTCATGTTTTTCTCCTTGCTTAAAACTACTACCAATTTGTCTCTACTTTTACATACGTCTAGCAATAACGATTTACACACAGAGACACACACACACACACAGTAGCACACAAAACTTTTGAAAATTTTAAACTGGATATATTACTTTAAAGGCATTTTTAAAAGGTTTTCAGGGAATCTGTGATCATTTTTTCCATGCCCCAATATATTTGTATTTAAGAAATATGTGGCCAGGCACGATAGCTCATGGCTGTAATCCCAGCACTTTGGGAGGCCGAGGCAGGCGGATCACCTCAGGTCAGGAGTTCGAGACCAGCCTAACCAACATGGAGAAACCCCGTTAGTACTAAAAACACAAAATTAGCCGGGCATGGTGGCGCATGCCTGTAAGCCCAGCTACTCAGGAGGCAGAGGCTGCGATGAGCTGAGATGGTGCCATTGCACTTCAGCCTAGGCAACAAGATAAAACTCTGTCTCAAAAAAGAAGAAGAAGGAGAAGGAGAAGGAGAAGGAGAAGAAGACGAAGACGAAGAAGAAGAAGAGGAAGAAGAAGAAGAAGAAGAAGAAGAAGAAGAAGAAGAAGAAGAAGAAGAAGAAGAAGAAGAAGAAGAAGAAGAAGAAAATACCTATATAAGGAAAACTCTAACAAATTTGCATTTAGATATAGGAACTTGGGCATATAGTTAACATACAACGTACTCTGAGTTAGCAGAGGACATACTAGACTCCAACTCTATACTGATGGCAGAAGTAACCAAGCTGGAAGCTATCACAACCTGTACTAAAATAATGCAAATGTTTATGCCTGTTCTCTCCTGACTACCTTTGCCCACCTGGTAGTGCTGGTGTTGCTGGTCTGATACATTCCAAAAACTTTTAAACCAGGCCAATTCCAGCACTTCCAGGTTATCTAAAACCATTCTGATTGTTAGAACTAGGCTTTTTTTTTTTTTTTCCAAAACCAGACTCTTTCAGAGCCCTGAACAATGTTGAGAGAAGAATGTTCTCTTTATCCTCCGTAGCTTTCCCCTCTTTCCAGCTGATCCATTGAACTTTAGGTGTTACTGAAAATTTTCAGAACAATAGGTGAAAGTGGATTGTGATTTTTAATTCCTAGATAAATCTTAGGCATTTTCAAGGATATGTTAGAAATCGACAAATTTATAAATGTAGAAATAACTACTGGGTAAATAGTTGCCTTTTAATAAGTTTGTTATAAAAGGAGTACTTGTTATTTAAACATGTTGCATTACTTTACAAAATTACAAAAGACATGCATTTGTTGAAGAAAATCTAGAAAAGACAAGCAAAGAGCAGAAGAAGAGAACATAACTCCACCCTTACAAACAACTACTATTAATATTTTGGAGAAGGGTGTTCTGCCTTCACCCTTTTCTTGTGTTCATATGTATTTTCCTAACTTTTAAAAAATACATATATATATGTTATATGTGTGTGTATATATATATATATAAATATATACACACACACACATATGACAATGCTCAGTGGTGTACTAGTAAATGTTTAATGACAAACTCTCCAGAAAAAAAAGTAAAAC
Source organism: Macaca nemestrina (assembly GCF_043159975.1). Lineage (NCBI taxonomy): Eukaryota > Metazoa > Chordata > Mammalia > Primates > Cercopithecidae > Macaca > Macaca nemestrina. Next base: position 62,005,468 of record NC_092135.1, on the reverse strand, counting down.
AAAGCCCTCTTTGAAGCATTTGGCAATTTCTGTGGTGTAAATACACGCACCACAGCTGATTTAAAGCTGTCAATGTAAAGTCACTGAAGAAGGGAGGCGAGATGTGCACAACTAGTTCCTATGTGTGAGTATGAGTTGGCTCCAGTGGACTATCAAAACCCCACATGTTCTCGGTAGCCTTTCATCCAACAGCATTTCAAGAATAACTTTTCCTATCAACAAATGTTCCTTTGAAAAAATCATTTTAAGGCTGTGTTCTATTTTATTTTACGGATACCTCATATTGTATTTAACCACTCTTTTGTAAGTTTTTGTCCAGTTTTTGCTTTAATTTCCAACATAATGATGGATATCTTGTAACTTGATCATTATACATGCACATTCTTATTTTCAAATAAATCTTTCTTTTATCTAAACCTTTACTAACTTTTACTTTAAACCTTTTACTAACTAGGTTAGATGGGTGAGAGGAAAAAAAAGTGCTAGGGCACTTGGATCTCTAACTATCTTAAGTCAAGTATAAAAAAGTATGAATAAGACATAGGGACTTGACAGACTTAAATGAGAGAAACAGACTGGGTGAGGAATTCCAGCAAACTGAAGCATTCATTCTTCACCATAGAGGAAATAGAGGCCCTAGATTGCCAGAATTACTGTTTTTAAAAGGAAAATTCCTGAACACAGTGAAAATGGAATGCCTTTCCGGATCAGATATAGCCTGTATGCCAGTCTTCTGCACATAAAAGTCACCACTGGTGGCATGCCCTAGAGTACAATTCAAGACATCATTGACCCCCTTATTTAATTACTATACGATGTAAATTTTGTCTCTACCTTACCTATTTATTTCTCAAGAATTCAGGAAATATTTATTCATGTTAAGATCCAGGTGTTATTTCTAAGATCACACAGATTTAACATCACAGTTCCATAGGCAAATCAGTGCATATTGAAACTCCTTTAGCACTAATGCTCAAGTTTTTTTCTTTCTAGGTGATACTGGAGTGTTTGAGTAGAGCTACCAGGTGCCTATCCTTCTACTTGACTTTTTGTAATTTTTCATTTGTCAAATATATAATTCCTAGCTGTAAACAGCCCAAGAAATGCCAATCTGTATCTTTTTTATGTTTATAGAAACATGTTTTCCAGTGAAATTTCACATATAGTTATCCCAAGACAGGAAGAAGAGTGTAGTTGTGCTAACGAGAGACCAACAAATCCACTTGCTGCCTGCTCGACTAAGCTTTACTTGCAGCCTAACATACAGCCCTCTGGGTAAAAAACTATCTTTTTGAATTGCTTGTATAGTTAATGTAGATTCGTAGCATGCTTCATATGCTTTTGGATATGGTCCAGCAAATTCCACTTGTTGGCAATTATTTTCTTCTTTCCTTTGTAAACAGAACAGGAGTAGTGTCAGAACAGAGACACTTTCAAATCTCAGAAACACCCAGCCCTTTCCAAACGTTTAATATCATAAGTTTTAATGCATTTTTTTCTGTGCAGCAATTTCTTTGCTTTGAAACTTCTGTTATCAACTATCCTTCACAGTAAATTATAAATTTCAGCATAGATTTCTCAAAGTGGACTATCTCAAATTTAGAACAAAAAGCTAAATGTTAATGTTGTCATTTTAATTTCCCCCAGCGTTTTCCTGCATTTGAAAAATAAAATCTTTTGAGATAGGTGCAAATTTTAAAGACTCAAGTCAGACCACAGGGTTTAGCTGTCATATGCTAACCAAGTCAAGAGACTTGAGTTCTTTTTGAACCTATGACCAACCGGTTACAAAGCTTTAAGTTTCTTGCTTTATAAAATAGAATGCAGATATTCCACAAATTCTACTTAAGCAGTTCTACTTAAGAATTTTTGACTTTACCATGATGCAAAAGCAATATGCATTCAGTGGAGACTGTACTTCAAGTACCAATAAAATCATTCAGATTTTTTACATTCAGTACAGTATTTAATAAATTATATACTATATTCAACACTTTATGATAAAATAGGCTTTGTGTTAGATGATTTTGCCTCACTGTAGGCTAATGTAATTGTTGTGAGCATGTTTAAGGTGGATTAGGCTGAGCTATGCTGTTCAGTGGGTTAGGTGTATTAAACGCATTTTTGACTTAATATTTTCGACTTATGATGGGTTTATCAGAATGTAACCCCATCGTAAGTCAAGGAGTGTCTGTACTTATAATTACTTTAATTCTTTACAAAGAGGTTTGTGAGAATCAAATGAGTTAATACACATAGAAGCACTTTGCAACTTCAATTCTTTTATAGATGTAAGACAGTTTTGTGATTGAGTACTAGAGTGGGAAGGGCAAGAAAGAAGACATGAGGAAAGGAATCTAATAAAACTGGAGTTCTCTACAACATTGTTCTAAACTTGTAGACAGGTAAGCTTTGGTGGATGTCTGAGCCTGAGAAGCCAACTGAGGAGTGGCAATACAGATGAATCAGGCTAGGCCAGATGCAAATGAAGGACACTGAAAAGAATCTTTATACCCACATCCACAATGTTTGCAGTCTTAAGAGATTTATATATTCCCTGAGGAACATCAATAGATGGCCTAAAGATCTCTGAGTCTCAAGACTGTTAAAAATATTATGCATAGATTATATTTTAAAGTTTTCCTGGTCTCAAACTATATTGTGCATGAGAATATTCTATGGACCTAGTCAAAGTTGCCTGTTTCTGAGATCTAGCTTTGAGATTATGGATTGAAAGATGTAAGTGAGACACTGGAAACTGCATCTTTAAAACAAACCTCTGGGAGTCCAGTGTCATGAACTAAGACTGGGGGTGGGAAAGTTCAGGGCATGCTCTGGAGGAGGTAAAATATATAGAAGTTTCACATGTGGAGAGATTAGGAGGGTGGTACAATATTAAGCATAAGAAGAAATACTGTACAGTGGTGCAGACTGTTGCTGCAATGATCTCCAGTGTGCTTGTGCTTTCTTGTATCCCGGTCTTTGATTAGTCTCTTCTGATGTAAACTCTAAGTTTGGCCACTTAACTTTCTTTGACTAGGAAGACAAATAGCAAACAACACAAGCAGAGAACTGAAAAGTGTTAATGCTTTTGGGTATATCCTCTCTTGTTGCTCCTGGGAATTCTGAGGCCATGACTATGTAAACAAACCTGTGCAACCTTGCTGGTAATACATGGCCCACTCACCTCAATCCATACATCTCATAGCCAGCACCAACTGCCAAACATGATATTGAGGCCATTGTACACCAACCAGATCTAAAACAGATAATGACGCACAGGTAAATTTGCAAGGCTGGATTTAGCAAGATAAGGTGATCTAGAGCATAAGTTAGTAGTGAGCCAAGGTGTAAGGAAAACGGTTTGGAAGGAACCTGCTTAGAGATTGTAATTTAGACTACAGTATAAAATTGGTATGAGAGGGCCTAATATTTAATCTAAAAACTAATTGATACTAGAGGGGCAAAGATTTTTATTTAATTTAGAAAGCAAGTGGCAGAAAACTAGATAGCAAATTGCAGAGCTTTGAGAAGCAGAAAAGCAGTGATAAGAGCTAAGAATAGAGTGTCATGGAAAACAAGAGGAAAAGACTTCCAAAGAGACATGGCAGAAGGTATCAAATGTTCAAAGGATACATAAAATAATGGCTGAGAATAGGCCTGGAGTTTGTGCAGTTTAACTTGATGAGTGCTAGAAAAATTATAAGGAATTCACTTAAGCTTTGAAGAACTGAAAGAAGTTAGGCACAGAGTGGCAACTACATTTTTTTTTTCATTTTTCATAAATTTTATTAAAATATTTCAACTTCTTTTTTTTTAATTTATTTATTATTATTATACTTTAAGTTGTAGGGTACATGTGCATAACGTGCAGGTTTGTTACATATGTATACTTGTGCCATGTTGGTGTGCTGCACCCATCACCTCGTCATTTACATCAGGTATAACTCCCAATGCAATCCCTCCCCTCTCCCCACTCCCCATGATAGGCCCCGGTGTGTGATGTTCCCCTTCCTGAGTCCAAGTGATCTCATTGTTCAGTTCCCACCTATGAGTGAGAACATGCGGTGTTTGGTTTTCTGTTCTTGTGATAGTTTGCTAAGAAGGATGGTTTCCAGCTGCATCCATGTCCCTACAAAGGACACAAACTCATCCTTTTTGATGGCTGCATAGTATTCCATGGTGTATATGTGCCACATTTTCTTAATCCAATCTGTCACTGATGGACATTTGGGTTGATGCCAAGTCTTTGCTATTGTGAATAGTGCCGCAATAAACATACGTGTGCATGTGTCTTTATAGCAGCATAATTTATAATCCTTTGGGTATATACCCAGTAATGGGATGGCTGGGTCATATGGTACATCTAGTTCTAGATCCTTGAGGAATCGCCATACTGTTTTCCATAATGGTTGAACTAGTTTACAATCCCACCAACAGTGTAAAAGTGTTCCTATTTCTCCACATCCTCTCCAGCACCTGTTGTTTCCTGACTTTTTAATGATCGCCATTCTAACTGGTGTGAGATGGTATCTCATTGTGGTTTTGATTTGCATTTCTCTGATGGCCAGTGATGATGAGCATTTTTTCATGTGTCTGTTGGCTGTATGAATGTCTTCTTTTGAGAAATGTCTGTTCGAGGGCAACTACATTTTGAAGAAATGGGATAAAAGTCATATAAAAGGAAGAAGAAGTATTGCTAAATATTTAGAAAGGTTGATTTTGAAAATCTCTTGTATTAATAATCTGATGCCTCATTGAATGAGACGTTATTAGCCAAAGGGATTGATTCAAGTTAAAGGAATAATTTTTCTTTGATATTTGACATCTTTGTCTATGATGAATTATCTTTGATATCATTTCTAGGAAATTCCTAGAAAAAAAGCATACTGACTTACTGAATATATATTTACTTCTCCTCCCTCCAAAATTTCACTAACATGCCAGCAAAGTTTGTTTGTTTGGTCGATTGATTGATCAATGTAAAAATATATATAAGGGAAAATCTATGAAGATAATGTCATGGCAGAGAAGACAGCAGAAGATTCTTTTGTCTGTAAAGGAAGTCAACACAATTTGGAAACTAGAACAGGGTGAATGAACCATAATTGACTCGACAGTTTGGAAAAAACTGAAAATTAACTGCTTGCAGAGCAGAAAGCTAAAAAGCAAGCAAATTTGCAAAGCACAATCATGGATACGATTAGAAACTGAAAATATCAGGGACATCACATAACAGGAATTAAAGTGAAATAGGAATATTTTGTGAAATCTGTATAAGAAACAGTCAAGTTCTTCTACTCATTTTTGAGGTAGTGAGCACTCCTCTCAAATGAATGTAAAACTAGATTAAGCACATCTGAAATCAAGAAGGCTTACCAAAACAGAGGCATTAAGTGACACTCTACTTATTGAATGTTGAGACCACCAACTCCCTTACTCTATTACTCTATTGGGCTCTAAGCACTTGGCAACCTGAGTAGACTCCAACCTTCCACCCACCTCAAACAACATCAGAGATTGGAAAGTTTGCAATATAAAATAAAAGATACATTGTTTTAACTTTTGCTGAAAGGGAAATGGTGGTGGGCTCAGAATTGTGTTTCTTCAAATATTGAATAAGATAGTACCACGTTTTTTATTCCATGCTGGTGAAAATGTACTTACATGTTTTCCTCCACCTTTCAAGTTGTTATTGATTTGTTTATATATATGTGTGTGTGTGTATGTGTGTGTGTGTGTGTGTATGTGTGTCTATATATGTGTATATATATGTGTGTATATATACATGTATATATGTATATACACACACACACACAAATTTGTTATATATAAGGCAGTTGTCTATGACTCTGAAGGCAAGGTCTCTTTTAAACAGCAAATTTTCAGTATTTAGTATGGTTCTGTATTGAGTTTTCACTAAACAAATGTATTAGGATGAGAGTGGGAAAAACTGTTATCTTTTCTAGTATTTTTTGCTTATAATACTTTTGCTTATTTTCATAGACAACAAGCTCATAACACATTTCTTAATAATTCTACTTGTGTACATTTGAAGTGTGTAATGTTCCATAACACAGGTGTCCAATCCAGAGTACCTGAGCTTGGAGCCTAGCTTCACAACTTACTAGTTATAGGACCTTACAGAAGTCACTTAACCTCCTTCACCTTAACTTTCTCCCTTATAAAATGAGAAAAATAATATATTGTAATTAATGAGGGACTTTTAACAATTAAATAAGATACATATAAACCTTTTAGCATGGTACCTGGAAAGTAAATTATTATTTCTTCATCAAGTACCACAGAATTGCTTTTATTTCTAGATGTTTATATAGCTTCATCTAGCATGAATATTCATAGAATCCTTTTAAACAGTCAAAATTTTAAAAATAAAACTTTTTTCTTTTGCCAACTGAGGGCTAAATCATTCATTATATCCACATAAGAGGACATTTTCTTAATTCCGGAGAAGTTGTATTGCTTTGCAAGCATAAAACAAAATTAGTTTTAGGTAGCATTGAGTGATTCTGCCTCTAATCACATGACAAAAACTAGCCCATGTCTTCCTGTGCAACATAATCTGTTTATGCTGCATTGAAATATCAATTTAGAAATGCCACTTTCCCTGAGCAGCAAGTAATTATCTGGAAGAAACATATTTTATCACCACCTATGGCTGGTATCAGGCAGCAAATCTTCAGTCCCCAGCACATGATCCCGTGTTTCCCTACAAATTGTGCTGCTGAGCAGTACTGTACCTTAACACTTTTAAATAAGATCTTGACACCTGTGTCATTGTGCAGGCTTGGATCTGGACGACAGGATTTTTTTTCCCCTTTAATTTAAGCACACTATTTTTCATCAAATGACAAGCATACATTATGGCTCTCCATTCCAACCAAGGCTCGAAAGGCTATTTCAATTTGACTAGAGCAGTTTTCTGCCAAATGGCTACTCTAAGTTACACTGTGCACATTACCCACCAGAAAAGCACAGAGTTGATGAGAGTGCACTGTCAACTATCTTGCACATCGATATGGGGGTTATTTGATTTGAAATTGGATTCTAGCCTTCCTTGATCTGTTGTATAAATGGAGAAGCGGGTGTTGAAGAAATCTTTACAAAGTTTATGAAGAATGTGATGTACTTTCCCTCCCTAGAGTTTGTCTTCTACTTTGTTTCATTTCAGCCCAAGTTCTCATCTTGGTAATAAATATTCAAAGCTAAAAGTAGAAGGGTTTTTTTTTTAATGGAAAGAAAACTTAGAAAAAATATTATATGCATGAATTACTTGTGTGATATGAGTTGGGTGCAAGTTGCAGACTTTTGTAGCAGAGTGGCTTTGTGACCCTTCTTTAAACATTTAAGACTTAGTTCAGAAGTTCACTGAATATGATGAGACATGATTCTTAAGTACAGAGCCTTCAAAAAAATCTTCTAAATATATAATATTCTCTGCGAGACATGTCAGTCATTGTCAAGATGAAAGTCGTTTAAATGCTAAGTTCCTGGTAAACTGTGTCTATATTGTAGGGCTCTATTCACAAAGCAATACCTTGGAAGTATGTGTAGAGCATACAAAAATATACCACTTTATTATGGGACATACTGAACTCTGCATATTGTGATGTGAGGCTGAGAGGAAGAGAGTTTGCTATGCAAGTTACATGCTTATCACCAGTATGTGGATGGCCCTAAGGGCAACATAGAGAACTTCAGAGAAAACATATTAAATGGGCATGGGGGAAGCATCCTTTTGACCTACATAAAAGGGCCTTTGTGTAGATCTCATGAGCACAAGATTTTATTTTCCCGTGGATAAAGATGTGCAGTTTCTTTAGAATCAAAGGTAGATTGGCAACACGTTCAGTAAATGGCAAAATAATTATGAGTGTATTTGGTATTCGGTGTAAAACATTCATCACTTTGAATGGTTCTGGCATCAAGGCAGCTGTAATAGGCAATCCCACAAGAATCTCTTTGTAATTTAGCATTAATTGATGTTCCTTTATTGTAACTCCATTTGATAAGTTAAAAGACACTGCATTGAGGAAGGGAAACAAAACGCTCTGCCCAGTCCTTTACTGCTTCTGGCAATGGCTAGATAAAAATTAGCTGTAAAATAAAGCAGGGAGAAGCTGTGTCCAATTTTCTGAGAAAAAGAGTCTAGACTGGTTGTATGTGTTTGCCTTTATATGTTTATGAATGTCTATTCTTGCTGAGGATTAAAGTCTCTAGCATCTAGCTTAGAAAAATTTACTGTTTATAAAAATTTTAAAGTAACTTTTCTGTTTAACTGCATGTGTGGTAGACTGGTTGCAGATGGTCCCAAATCTTTATGCTTTCTGTGTCTACATGCTGTGTGATGTAGATTTGCAGCTCCTCTCATCAAAAAGTTAATTCTATTTCTCCTTCTCTTGAATTTATCTTGGAATTTACTTTGGCCAACAGAATGTGATGAAAGTGAGAGCCTACTTCCATTGGCTGTCTTAAATCTTTGTCCAGCTCTCATGTGAATATCCTGGGTTAGCCTGCTGGAGAATGAGAGACACTTGCAGCACAAAGCTGCATCCATGCTGGGGCCATCCTAGACTAGGCAGCCTTTAGTTGACCTGGAGGTTGGCCCACACCAGAAGAACCACCTTCTGAGCCAAGCCTATATTGCCAACTCCAGGATAGTCAACTTAAAAAAAATGATTATTGTTATAATTCACTAAGTTTTTGGTGGTTTTTAATACAGCATTAGATAACTTTATGGTGTGGTAGTTTAAAGAGGTACTCGATTAAAACACATAAGCTTCAAGTTACGGTTTCAATAGAATTCTGCTTTCTGGTGTGAAACCAATACTCTAACCCTACTAAATCTTCTCCTTTTCATATATTATCCTTTCTTCAATAGCTTTATTCTTGGTACGCCCTTCATCAAGATCTAAATTGGACTCACCATTCAAAGTTCAGATCATGTACTCCTCCTCCTTCATGAAGCCTTCTATGATTTCCTTAGCCTACTCCCCAAAACTTTCCCCAGAATTTTAGTTTTACCTGTATAATGCCCTTTATAACTTTTTCCTTTGAAATTATGGATGAGTGATTTTTCCACTCCCTCCAAAAAGCCAAGATGTTATCTTGTTCATCATTGCAAACCTGAGTTTCCCTTGTAATATCTTAACATAACTAAGCAATCCACAAATATTTGAATAAATACATACGGATGGCACATTGGCTAAGAAACCAGCTGGATATCAGCTTCCTTCTCTATATTCTTGGTGTTGTCATAGGGAGTAGTAAAGCTGTTCACAGAGCACTTAAACAAATATAAAGATTTAATTCTCTTAATTATTACTGCTATTATATTTTTACTTTATTTCCATGCATTTCCTCTTCCTGTAAAATTTTTATGTTCTGTAAAACAGGATATTTTGAGCCTTTAAAACACATAATAGCAGTGAAAACAATGCAAAGGTTATTGGGTTTCTTAAAATTTTAAAGGAAAATTATCTTTTCAGTATCTATTTGTTCTAATAGAGACTATTTAAAAAAGTATCCAGATTTTTCCCTCTGCCTATTTATTCCTATAAGTTGTGTTTCCGGTCTGGAAACCTGTCTTTTAATTTACATAAACATAAATTTGCTTCAAGGTCTTTTATACACATTCAAATATTTAAAAGGTAGGTGGCTTTAATTTATTTAAAATAAAGATCCATCATTGAAGTAAACAGTATACATTTTGTTGGCATTATTAAAGCGCTTTCATTAGACCTTTCAGAAATGACTGAAATTACTATTCAATTTTATCTAAGATGTTTTTCTGCTATTGCTTTACTAGATTGGCTAATTTTTGTTGCTGTTCCCCTGCTATCATAAAATTGGAAGTATCAAGTTACCTTCCATATCAATGAGATGAGGACAATTTTTGAAAGCAGTGGTGAGCTGGTCAAATGTTGTTTCCAATAGTGATTATAAAATAATGGTAAAGATGGGATGATGACTGCCTGTTTAATAAAGACACTTTTCTCAAGTTATTTAATAATGTAAGCCACTTAATCTCAGGCAAACTAAGCTCACTTTACTCCATTTTTTCAGCCTCTACCAAAAATATTAAAGGGTTGGATTGACCTCTGGTCCCTGTTACATCTGCTTTAGGATATGAATAAAATGACCCTCCCTTTGCACCATTACCAGTATGAACTTAGAAATGTCTACACTGGCATTTCCCAAATTGATGTCTGGGAACCACCAGAGATCTGAGGACATATTTTGGGACAGCTCATGAAATTTTCTGAATGTTGTATTTTTATTTCTATGATAGTTTGAGCACACACACTTGCCAAGTAATAAAGTGAAAGGTATTTGCTTAGAATAGGGCTTTAGATTTAAACTAGTATTTTTAGACTTCTGGTGTCCAACAGAGACAATCTCACAAATTCAAGATAATTTGTCCTTTAAAAATGGTTTATTTCATTTATAACTCAATAAATATCAGGCTATGACAAGTGGATAAACTTTTTACTATAAAGATTCATTCGGAAAACATATGAATGTATTTATTTAATTAAATAAGAACTTATTGCCTACTATGAGCCCAGCACTATAACTGCTACTGTCATTATGGTGTTTTCAATCTAGTAAGGACAACCGACGGTAAACAAGTTACTCAGTAAATTCATAAGTACTTTGAACTGGTGGTCCTTATAAACAAAGACAATGTGCAAAATAACAGGCAGTTTTAAGACTGACTTCAGGACCACTTTGATGAGTTCAGTGGACGACTAGAATGTGTCCCTAAGGGCAGACATTTGCATGATTTGAAACTCTGGCTTAACTAATTTGGAATGTGCATCTGCAGCCCACTAATATTTCCCCTCCTATGATTGGTGGCAGGACTGCTATATTATTTATTTTCTGGTATAAAAAGAATAGTTACATTTCATGTAAATAGCAATGAGCATCATTTTGGATCAATATGTGATCTGAATGAGGAAACAATTTTTGTCTTCAATGTGCTCTAACAGAAAATTTTAACTATGTCTTTACATGTATCTTGCATAAATGTTGAAAGATTATCAAGTTTGAGAAATTTCATAAGAATTTCAAAACATACAAATTTCACTCATACGGTTGCCATTTTTGTATTCTTCTGCTTACGTATACAGACACTGTTAGAGACCATTCCCATTACTAGTACCCAAGCAGAATTAATGGCTGTTTCCTTCAATCCCATATAATTTTTTGATATCTCTATTGTAGCATTTTGTATCACAACTGGTCAGTCTTACTTTATTTTGCTCCTAGTGGCCTTATGCCCCCAAAGTCTAGACAGCACTATTAACAGTTTTTAATAGGAGCATTTATTATGTAACAGGCACTAATCAAAGTACTTTATAAATATTAGCTGATTTAGCAATAATATGAGGTAGATATTATTATTATCCCCATTTTACAGTTGGGAAAACTGAGATATAAAGAGTTTAAGTTACATGTTCAGGGTCAGATCACAACTGAGTGGCAAAGCCAGGATTTGGACAATGTCAATCCAGCCCTAGAGCCTGTGCCTTAATGATGCCTCTCATAGGTAACAATAACTATCAGCTAAGCACATGAACCACAGATCTCATGGAAAACTTAGATTCCACTTGAAAAGAGTCCATTGAGAGTGCCATGATGATTAGTTCTATGTCATCTTGGCTAGGCTAGGTTATAGTCCCCAATGATTTAATCAAAAGCTAATCTAGGTGTTGCTGTGAAGGTATTTTGGAGATGTGGTTAACATTTGTTTATTTCAGATTGACTCTAAGTAAAGGAGATTACTCTCTATAATGTAGGTGGGCTTCATCCAATCAGAAATCAGTTGAAGGCCTGAAACAAATATCAAGATTTCCTGGAGAGGAAGGAATTCTGCCTGAAGACTGCAACAGTAGCTTGAGTTTCCACACTGCTGGCTTGCCTTATGGATTTGGACTTGTCAGTCCCCAGTTGGATGAGCCAGTTCCTTAAAGCAGGGGTCCCCAAACTCCAGGCTATAGATTGGTACTGGGCTATGGCCTGGTAGGAACTGGGCCGCACAGCAGGAGGTGAGTGGCGGGCAAGTGAGCATTACCACCTGAGCTCCACCTCCTGTCAGAGCAGGGGCAGCATTAGATTCTCATAAAAGTGTGAACCCTTTTGTGAACTGTGCAGGTGAGGGATCTAGGTTGCCCAAGACTTATGATACTCTAGATAATGCCTGATGATCCGAGGTGGAACAGTTTCATCCCAAAACTATCCCCCCACTATTCACCCATCTGTGGGAAGAACTGTCTTCCACGAAATTGGTCCTTGGTGCCAAAAAGTTTGGAGACTGATGTTTTAAGGGAAATAACATTCATGTCTCACTTGACAATGAGGATGTGTTCTGAGAAAGGCTTCATTGGGCAATTTTGTCATTGTACGAACATGCTAGAGCATACTTACATACACAAACCTCAGTATTGTAGCTTACTACACACCTAGGCTACATGGCATAGCCTACTGCTCCTAAGCTACAAATCTTTACAGTGTGTTACTGTACTAAATACTGCAGGCAATTACAACACAATGAGAAGTATTTGTGTATCCAAACATATCTAAACATAGAAAATATAGAGTAAAAATATGATATTATCATCTTATGGGACCACTGTCATATATGCAGCCCATCATTAACCGAAACATTATTACAGGGTACATGATGAGAGACAGGGGCTACCAAGCAGAACACAGAAGCTGAATAGTTTGCATTTATTTAACAAAAAATATTTTATTTATTTATTTTTAAATAACTACCCTGTGAGATTGATATTCTTATCCTTGGTTAATAGATGAAGACAACAGATACAAATGTTTTGACTTTTGGTTTGATTCCTCCTATACACACACCTTATTTTAGGACCTAAGCCACCTTAGGAACCAGCTTTGCCCTTCCCAGGATTTATCAGTCCAAAAGAATGTGTTACTGGGTGCTTCTTTGTTCAAGGGTCTGAGTCTCCCTTTGCCACAATACCCCTTCGAAACAGGTTTTCTATAAAAGGAAGCAGCTGAAAACAAAGTCATACTTTTGAATAAAGCAGAAAGGAGAATGATTTGAATTTCAGTAAGAAAAAGACAGGAACATAAAGCCAAATGGTTGTGAGAGTATTTGTGAATTAATTGAGTTAACCAATAACTCAATTAAATAATAGGACTAGCAAACATTTACATCCTGCTATTTGCCAGTCACTCTTCTAAGTACTGTACACATATTAGCCCATGTATTTATTCATCATAATGTCTCTACAGAGAAGGTCCTCACATTGCCCCCTATTTTAATGATGAGTTAAGTAAGCAGAGCCAACATTTGAATCCAGGTAGTCTGTCTGTAGACCCTACTCTTAACTACCGTGTAGGTAGTTACCCTCGGGTAGGTACACTTACACACAGTGCAGTGGAGTGGGAGTGGGTAGAATAAATGCATGAATAGTTATTCAAAACTTATTACATAGCGATTACTTTATACACATTATCATACTTAATACTCACAAAGGTACTGTGAGCTAAGTACTTTTTTTCCAGTTTAGCGAACAGGTTCAAATTGTTTTAATTACTTGTAGAAGGTTACATGAGCAATGATTGGTGGTGACAGAATGAAGCTCATGTCTGCCTAGCTCTCAAAAGCTTGCCTTTATCATCATGCTACTATGTTACTAACTGACAAGTCTCAAACAAGTCTGTTCCAAATGAGAATATTCAAATCTTAGTGCTGGCATAGCAGCATTTGCTCATAGTCCACGTCATCGCCACTGCCTTACAGCCCATCTTGGAAACATACCAGTTCATCGTCTTCCTGAGCATCACTTTACCCATAGCAATGCATTCAAACAGCTGCATGATATTCTTGCTCTGGCATGCCGGGAGTCATGTGTAGTTACTTTTTATTATTGTTGATTCCTATGAAGAGCAGGTATTAAAGCCTCTGCTCTGCCTGGCTCTGAAAGTCAAAGGGGAGAAGTTCCCTTGTCCCCCTCGCAGGGTGTGTGATGGGGGTGGCTGGCTGCTTCGGTGCCCCACTGCTCAAACCTCTAGGTGAGCGTGCAAAGGGGCAGGTTGTGGGGCTCCACAATATGGCAGTGTCTAGGGGTGAATGCTTAAAGCTCCTGAAGCCCTGAAGCCCCACTGGCCGTGTGTTACAGGGCGCTGTTTTAGTTTATCCCTTGGTAGACAGCTTGTGTTAGCTTAAATAGACCCCCTGCCTTATCGCAAGCACAGAGGGCTTTCAGTATCCCAGGGTTTCTTGCCTTGGTGTACTGGAAGAATTGGATCACATGTGGGCTTGGAGAATGAGTGCAAGCTTTTATTGATGGAAGTAGGTCTCAACAGATGGGGGAAACAAAAGGGAAATGGTTTTCCCCTGGAGGTAGGCTGTTCAGTGGCCCGGGCTCTCCTCTCACTGCCCTGGCCAAACTTCGCGTCGTTCTGCCAGTTAATGGCCTCCTGGCCTACCAGTTAATGGCCTGCTAGTCTGCCAGCATCTGTTGGCATGTTCTTAAGCCGCAGCGTTCCTCTCCGCGTCCAGCTAGACGACTAGGGTCTCGGGGATTTTACAGGCACACGATGAGGACGTGGCAGGCCAGGGTGGTCTTGGGAAATGCAGCATTTAGGCAGGAACACAGAAATGCCTATTCTCACCTAGGTCTATGAGCACACGCCCTGGGGTGGAGCCCTACCCAGGAACCACACCCGTCTCTACCCAGCACTTTCCTGCCCGCCTTCTGAGTCAAAAGTAACCTTTTCTAGGAGCTTCCATTATTTAACATGTGTCCAAAATTTAAACATGGGAGGTTAGAGAGAAAGGGAGTCAAAAGTTTCTTTTCTTCTTTCAGTAGCTTCAGCTGAATTTCCGAAGACCGGAAATTCAGTTACGCTTATGGAAAGTATCCATTTATGTTCTTTTTGTTCCTTTTTTTCTCTTTTCATTTTTTCATCTTACATTAATGGAGAATTTTATTTTATTGTTTCTTTCTTTTCCAGTTTTCATTCACTTTCTTTTCTCTGCCCACAATATCTTCCCAACATCAGATGAAGTGATTAAAGAACTTCAACAATTATAATATGTTAAAAGTTAATCTAAGGTAATACTTTTCTTCTTCTTTTTGTTACATGCCCAGTAGAAATAGCTGCATCCTAGAATTAAATATAGACATGTTGTGGTAGACCACAAAAAAGTCAATATAACTATTCCAAGGGGATTATATTTTGGGGCTGAACAGCCAATTATTATGAGTTAAAAAAAAAACACTCATCTATTTGGTAAAAAATGTTGAGGCCTCAAATATTATTTATCATCCAGAGTTCAACATCATTGAACTATCAAGTTGCAATCAAGACTATAAAAGTATTTTCAAAAGTAGAAAACTGTAATATTGGCAAAGTTTGATCAAATGACTAAAACAGTTCAAAAGTTCAGCAAAGTTTGCAATAAGCACCACCATTAAAGTGTGCCCTACACAATGGAAAATATTATAGTTTATAATCATTGTCTGTGTAATGTTAAACAAGAATCAAAAAGTTAAAAGGTGGGAAGGAAAAGGCCAAACTTCAGACTCAGCTATTCTATTTCCTATCATTGCAATCTAAGATCATCTAATAATAGTTTCTTAGATTTCTTGTATGTCTGAAAACAAAATGATATTTTAATGACTTATAGTAATAGTTTTTCTTTTGCCAGGAAAATACATGTTTAAATCAAATGCCAAATTTTACTTACAATTTCACAATTATACAACATTTTCCTCAAATAAAGCAAGATTTTGTTTCCAGAAAAAGGCAAAAAAAAAAAAAAAAGATTTTCTACCTATTTTTTTCTTTGATTTGTTACATTTATTTACTTTGTGTCCTGAAATTACTATTAATTATTTGATTACTTTATAATGACAAGCACACCCGTATCAATGAGAACATTGCTTTTCATACGTAGATGTGTAATAATACTTTTTGATTGAAGGAATATAGTGAGACCATTGGAAAGTTCTCAGTTTGATGAATAGATAGCTTTATTTATAATACTAATTTTATTTACTATATTTAGTTAACATTTGTGGTGAAAGACTAGAACAGGAAAGTTGAGGTCAATGTAATGAACCAAGAATATGGAGAGTCTAACATTTATTAAATGACAGATAATTTATTAGTACTTTTTGTTATTTTTATTCCTTGCAAGATATTGCTGTTTTGCAGATGAAGCTTAGAGAGGTTAATTTATTACCCAAGGCAATAAATTTATTTACCATTTGTTTATGGCATGGAAAGGTTATTTCCCAAGGAAACACAACCAGTGTGGTGTATTCCAGGTTCTATAATTAGGTCAGGCTTGCTATGAAGAGGAGGAAATACCATGCAAGCATATCGCCAAAATCCAGGATTTTTCCATTACATCATATTGACATTTTTCTTATTCATGGCTTGTATTCTTGATGAATTAGAATGAGCTATTGATATCAGACATTATTTACTTGTTTTCATTAATCTGCAATGAAACTTTATTTTCTTTTATCTCACGTATAGCCTGGATAAGTTTGTAATTTAGACAAGTAATGATTATCCATAGTGACATATCTTGAACCAGGTCTTGCATTTTTTTAATAGAATGAAATTTTGAATGGTACTGATATTATAAATAATAACACCCTGCGCTTATTTAGTATTTCTTAGTTATTCAAAAACAATCATACTCGTTCTTTTTTAGTAACCTTATGGGAGAAATGGAAGAAATATTCTGATTTCCATTTTTGTTAGTGTGGAGACTGATGCGAAGAGAGGCAATTTTCCAAAATCAGATAACTCAATGACGGCAGACCAGGACTAGAAGCTATTTTTTTGGAGCTCTAGTCTGATATTCTTCCTGATAACCTTCTCTCTGTTTGTTCCTTCCCTTGTCTATGTAATCCTCAAAGTCTACAGTCTGTGACAGTCATGAGCTTATAAATGTTATGTGTCCCTGTGCTCTACAGAAAAATGATTAATCTCTTTAACTCACATTCAATATGCCCCATAATCTCCCTCCCAAATTTCTTTGCTGTGTTATTTGCACTACTTCTTTCAGTTTTTTTTTTCTTTTCGATCTCCAGCCTTATACCGCAAGCGTTTCTAACTATTAAATCTAATTTAGCAGTTTAGAAACTATGGCATCCGACACCACTCTCCTCAAATTCTTTGTGGTAGAAAACTTTTTTACCTTTTCTAAATACCCTTCCTCCCCTAACCTGATAATTGGTCTGAAAGTTAGGCATGTGATGCAAGCTGGCCCAGGAAGTTTTAACTTAATTATTTCAAAATGCAGCAAGGATAGTAAAACCACTTCTTTCTTTTCTGGTCATAAAATGGTAACTGTGTGAGCTTTAAAAAAAAAAAATCTTAACTATGGTTATAACCCCAGAGAAAGGCTGTTTTGGAAGAATGAAACTGACATGTAATGAAAAGCAAAATGAGATGTGGAGAGAAATACATTGTGGCTTTAAGCTCCTGTTTCAGTGTTAATCTTCAGTTTCACCCTGCAAGTTCTCAATGTGTAAAGCAATAGACTTGTGTTTTCTTACCAAAATTAGTCTGATTTGGATTTGTCACTAACCACCAAAGATTATGGCTCATACAACTATCAGTCTAACAATGATACTATGAGACCCAATTCCCATGTCTCTTCTTCTGTGAAGCCAGCCATAATTCCCTATTTGGTTCACCAGCCCCCTATCTATGCCACACAGCTGTCTGGTGCCAGCTTGAGTTTGGCAATCTCATGATCTGCCCATATAATCATCGGCTATATACATATGTCTACTTTCTTCACCAGTCCATGAGTTCTACACATGTGTGCCATGTACTAATCATTATTGTCTTCAAGTACCCAATCTGAAGATAGTTGGCGTTAAGTAAATGTGTGCTTAAATTTTCATTGGATTCTCTTGCCTTTTTGAATGTTTGGAGATAATATGTAATGCGGTGTGAATTATAAATAAAATATAGTCATGAATGTGATTATCTTGGTAATCATGGGATGAGTATCATGCAGAAATTATGGATACTGCATTTTCATTTCAGCTCTTGATATTTAAAAAAAAAAACAGTTGCCTTTTCATAGGTGCAGGGCTCACGTTGTGAGAATTGACTTCAATAAGCTATAAACCACAGAGAAGTGTGAAAAATTGCAACGGAAAGGCTATATTTGTACTTCTTGGTACAGAAGTTTGTAATATGATTGATGGAATACAGTACAATTCTTTTCTTGGAAAATTCAAGCATTATAACATTAGAAATCATAGATAGCACTCAAAAAGAATTGATATGCAGGAAAGGTGGGCTCTTATAGAACACTGTCTCTTCCAGGTTCTATAATTGGGTCAGGCTTGCTATGAAGAGGAAGAGGAAATATCTAGCATGGTTACTCTAGGTATGAACATCGTGATATAATTTGAGGATACAACAAGAAAGAGTGAGGATATGAAAAGATTTATTATTAAAAGATACATTGATATCTGTTTGTGAAAACTGATGGAATTAATTGAGGCAATCATTTTAAAAAGGAGACCACAGTTTTCCCCAGTTAGCTGGGTCCTCTCATAGAAGAGTGATGAAAACAAAAATGATCATAATCAGCCCAGTTACCCTAATTTTCGTCTTCATTTTGGATGTGTATATGTGAATTCCATTTTTTCGGTAATTCACACTGTGTAGTTTTGTTGTAAGCATAACAGAATCAGACCTAGTCAAATATTTGTCCTTTAATGCCTGAAAGGGAACAAAAAGTGTAACTTAAGGCTTAGTATCCATAGATAACGTGTGTGGGATATTTTTTGAAGGACAGAAATTGTCTGTCAACAGCAGCCGAGCAGCAGCTGATAGGCCTGGTTGACATTTGGGATGAAGAAATTTTTCTAGAGGAAAACTTTCAGGCAGAGCAGGCCTCCAAGAGGCAGTTATCTCTAGCAATCCATGATTCCAAAAATAGCAGCAGCAGCAACAACAGAAGCAGCATTTGTAAACCAAGAGGTATTCAATATAAGTTTGAACGATGGAAGGATCTACTGAGTGCATCTGGGTGTTTTTAAGTCTCATCCTCAAGTGAAAATATCAAGTGTGTGCTTTCATGTATTCTAAGGTATGTGTGCATGCCTTTGATTTCATTTCATAGGCATTCATACACACACATATTTGCATATATATCAACAGAGAAAATCTGATGAAATCGTGTAAACTACTCAGTATTTTGAGTATTTTTTTGTTTTGTTGTGTGTGCTATTGAGAGAACAAATGCTAAACAAACTCAGGGAAGGGGGTGGGGAGTCTGAATAATTATGTCCCTTTTACTAGTTAGGCTATTATTCTGACTTCAAATGTTAAATCTTGTCTGTCAGTTTAGACATAACTGAATCAAGACCATGTACTCAAGCCCCTTAAAGGTATTAATACAGTAACTTCAATCACACTGAGGGTGTTTGGTGAGAACCCCTAACAAATGTCACCAATCTTACCCAGATATTTCGTCTCATCCCCCGATCAGTGTGATGAAAGTATTTTTAAAGAGTAGTAGGCTTTTTGTTTTGTTTTGTTTGTGTAACTGTTGTAACAGTACTTGTTTTGGAAACTGGCTTAAGAGGAGACATTCCCTGGTAGAGATTGCAATTTTAACAACAACAGATAAACTCTTTGTAGCAAATCTCCACTGGGGTAGAACTAAAATCTGGAAGTAATCAGCAACCACTGAGCATCAGAAATTCTTCAAAAAAACATTTAAATGCAGCTGGAGTCGGCTAGTAGTTGGGATAAGATTCAGGTACCTAATCCCTTGGGGTTAGTCGCCATCCCCCTTCTTCCTTGTCTTGAATGTGGAACTAAAAAGCCCCAGGGTGTTGATGGTTGTGAAGAAACTATGGCATCCGACACCTGCTGGGAGCAATAAATAAAGAACTATGTTGGTTTGTTCCTATCCTGCTCACTGCTAGAGTTGCAGTCTTTTCTTCTGTGCTGGGTTTCAGGAGAGAAGAGTTCTGTTTTGCCATGTAAACAAATCTGACAAGAGAAAGCCATTGCTGTTCAGTCATTTTTGACACACGTTTGACCTGTAATAGAGGCGAGTCTTCAGTTCTGAGAATTATGGTTGGCCAGTAATTTTTCTGGAGGGAACATCATTCCAAGGCAGCCTTTTGAAATGGGCTTGGTTCACTTTGTCTTTTTACTGTTGGTTGATAGGTTTCCCGTTAACTAGGTAAAATCGGTTGTTCCTCATGGTTTGTGCAAGCTGAGTTAATACTTCATGTCAAGCAGTCTTGTCCGGTTACACCGAGGTTGCTCACGATTTTATTTCAAAGGAAACAGATGCTAATACAAACAGATGAATATCTTTTATGTAGGGCACTACATGGAACCACAAACACAAAATAGCCTAGAAATATTCTGATAATAGGGGAGTATAATGGCATATTTATATATACACACACAGAGCACCAGCTCTGTTGCTTTATGGTCTGCAAATGTTGGGATTGCTACAGAAGTCAAATTCGTCAGGATATATCTTTCAGTTATCAAGAGAAAAGGAAAATCTAGTAGCCTCTAATAAGCCCTCCTTAAATTTTAACATCCAAACACCCAACCTATCTAATTATTTGCTTATAGAAACAATTACTGTAACCTTCCCCAATTTAAACTAGCCATTGATTTTCTTGCTAAAATTCACACTTTTCTCTATTTGGCAAGTAAACCAGAGCACAATATTTTGCATTCTGTTAAAATGTATTTTTCGCCCTCTGGAGAATGAATGAAAATGTGTTTCATGCCATATGCCTGATATTTTCTAGTTGTACTTGTTCACATATTTTTGACTCTACAATAGCTGGCACTGTGAGATGCAAATCCCAGGCATTCTTTAGATTCAGTCTTGCTGAAAGGAGAAAACAAAGAAATTGGGTAAAATCTGTTTAATTTCAATTACTAATAAGGTCACAAAGTTTTAAGGGATGTTTTCCATTTGCTTTACTGAGAGCAAGTGAATACTCTTATTTATTAGCAAGACATTATGTTTAAGCAGAAATTTAAATCCAAGTGGTTCTTATCATTTTAGATAGGCTCTCTCTCTCCCTCTTGCGCTCTCTCTCTCTCTCTCTCTCTCACTGAGTGTTGGTTGCAAGTAATGTTACATTCTTCTTAAAGGAGAAAATAGTTATTATGGTGGCCACGGAGGAAGCCTACCAAAGGAGGAGGCATAGTACATCACTTCTCCTTTAATTCTTGCATTCTCCTCTAGGCAAACCTTTACCAATGGTTTCAACTAAGAGCTTTTCCTGAATGAATGAATGAATGAATGAATGAATGAGAGTAGGTGTTCAAAACTATGGATTTTCCTCTAATTTGCGGCGTGATCTCTGCTCACTGCAAACTCCACCTCCTGGGTTCAAGTGATTCTCCTGCCTCAGCCTCCTGAATAGCTGGGTCTACAGGTGCCCACCACCACACCCATCTATTTTTTTTTTGTATTTTTAGTAAAGATGGGGTTTCACCATGTTTGCTAGGCTGGTCTTGAACTCCTGACCTGTAGGTGATCCACCCACCTCAGCCTCCCAAAGTGCTGGGATTATAGGCATGAGCCACCACACCCGGCCTCATGCACTCCTTTTGAAACACTTATAAGAGCTAACTGTAAAAACAAAAATTCTAGAAAAATATACTTCTGAATATTAACAGTGGTTACATCCAGATAGTAACATACAGGTAATTTTTGTTTCACTTTTTGTAATTTCTAATTTTTCTACAATGAAAGATTATTTGTGTAAAAGAAATTCAAAATTAAGTTACTTTTAGGATAAATTTTCTCTTTGAAAAGATGACATCAGAAATCTATTGACAACTTAATTACCTATTCATTATTTCTATTAACATTTATCCAGTGCCTGTTAAATGTCAGCCTATCTCTTCATTATCTAAAATCCAGAGTCATCTAAATAGTTTCTCCCTTCAAGATGCTCACGACTTTGGCACTGTTTTCCCAATAGTTGGCTTTCTACTAACCATAACTTGCATTTTATATATTTCATAGTTTAGGGGTTTTTTTTTGTATATTTCTACAGTACACACATTGTTTCCATTTCTTTCTTTATACAATAAACGTTTCCCCTTGACCTTGAAGTTGTTATTGCTTGATAAGACCTCTGAGGATTTTCATCTGCCTATAAACCCGCAATAACACTATCATGGTTATGTTCAAAAGAATATTGCAGCTTCCCTTCTTACACATGTGATGTTTTAACTGGCATCATTTATAAGCAAGTATTAATATCTGTCAATTAGAAATTGTTCCATGTCCATATATAGCACTTTAAGTAAAAGACTAATTTTGTGAGTTTCTCAAACTACCTACTTCAATCAAGTGAATCAATGAGAAATAAACAGTTACATCCAGTGGTTTAAGTTTAAGCTCCCACAAAAAAAATGTCAAAAAAGCATTTTTATGACTCAGTAATTGTAAAAGAAGTCAATCTTTTGCTGAGAAGAGTCCGCCTTTATTTTCACACCCTAACTTTGCAGTGCAGAAAAGTGTGAATGATATACATTACATGACCTATGTTATAGCATCTACATATTATGTGGTCATGACAGTGTTAGTCAGCCTGCCTAACACTGTCCCATTCCACATCAGTAACAGAGTGCAACATTTCTGCAAGTACCATAGGCTGTTTTAGTGCTTGGTGTTTCTGAACTACTTTTAAACAGAGCTTCTCAATTTAATGCATTTTCTAATGAGATAATTCATTGTTATCTTAAATGTATTGGTATATTTTCAAGACAACATTTTATTACCTTTAGTGATATTAAATTGAGTGGTTTATGAAAAGAGATCTCAGGCTTTATCAAAATAATAAGATCCTGAGAAAATAATCAAGATCCTGAGAGAAGCTCTTACTGTATTTTTACTACAGAAGAAAATGCTCCTTTATAATTTAGTCTGTGCTAAAAAGCTAGTACTTTTGAGTATTTTGAAAAACTAAGTGAAAACATTTCTTGTGTGGTATTATCTTCACATTCTCTGAATCATGAAATGAGAGATTAGTAGTATTTCATGTTGTTTTATTTTTTCAAAGGTTTCATTCTATGAAATGTATATTTACTAAATACGTACAATTTTGGACTGAATAATACATCATGGTATTGTTAAAGAGTTTTAGTGTGTGGAGAGTTCATTTTCAGGGTTCCAGCCTAGCTCTACTGTAAGGCTTTATATGGGGGAGAATAAATCACAGACTCTCTTAATCTTAATTTCTTCCTCAATTAAATAAGAGCTTTGTACCAGACTATCTCTAAGGACTCTTCATATCTAGAATACAATGATTCTATGTACATTTTCACTAGAGAAAGACATGCAGTTGGTCAAAATGCAATGTATCACAAGGTATTATTCCTTAATATATGAAGAATGAATGGAGGGCAAATAATCTGAATGATATTCTCTTGGGTTCATCATCCACACCATCAAAATATTGATGTTGAATTGTTACTATGGGCTAGACCACTTTAGATAATGGAAATGGAAAGTTTAACAAGGTGGACATTGTCATAATTCTCACTGAGATTTTAGTTGAGTGGAATGGTTCTTTAGTGTGAGCAATTTTGCCCCTGAGGGACATTTAATAATAAATGAAAATACTTTTGGTTATCACAACATGTTTCTAGTTAGTAGAGGACCAGGGATGCTGCTAATCATCCTACAATACACAGGAGAGCTCCCACAGCAAAGAATCATGTGGCCCAAAATGTCAATAGTGCTGTGTTTGAGAATCCCTGGGCATGGAAGAGACTGACATGCAGGCAAGGACTCCCAGTGTGAGCATGGCTTCCTCAGTCAGCAGTTTTTAAATTATTCTAGAATTCATACAAACAGAAACAAGGAGAACACAAAATCACTTAGAAACTCCAGCTTAAGAGTAATATTAACACAGCAGTCTGTAGATTCCAAGCATGTGGAAAGACTTTAAAATTAGCCAAGATTAGTCCGAGGGGAAAGAGGAAGAGAAGAAGCTTGGAGACTCAGGTTGCAATAAAAATCAGAAAGCAAAGTCATAAACTAAAAGAATACTTTCTTATGGGAGAGATGTACTCTGAAGTGCAAAATATTCATCGATTGTAATACTGTTGCAGGAATTGAAAGTGCAGGGTTATCAGAAGGAGTTATTCTAGATCCAGTTTGATTTTTCTTTTTTTAAGTAGTACCAGGTCCTCAGGAAGAATAATATAGCAGAGCCATATTTAAAGGAGCCATTCTCTCTGTGTGCCAGCAGAGCAGGTAAATACCTTTGGGTTTCCAAGCCTGTAACCCCAATTAAATTGGGTTAAATTGGGTTTTGAAGCCTATTATGTCAAGTAATACACACACATGCACACATGTGCGCGTGCACGAGCCCGCGCACGCGCGCGCACACACACACACACACACACAGAAAGAGAGAGAAACAAAGTTTTGCCCATAGCTTATCTTAGAAAAAAAAAAAAAAAAACTTGAGATGAAAATGAAAGAAGAACACAGCAGCAATGGAAAAAAAAAACAGCAGTATAAGAAAGAGAAGTGAAAAAGAAAGCAAAACTTATTGGCAGCTAAAGAGGAATGAAGCAGATGCAAATTGTGATTATTCTGCTATTTATTTCAAGTAAATGAATTTATAAAAGAAAACCACAAACAGAAATGTAAGAATTCAGGAAAGAGATGTTGCTACAAAAGGGAGAGATAAAACATAAACCGGAAGAACCTGGAAAGATCTAAGAACAAAATATCTGCCATACTGATAAATGTAAAGGAAAACTCACTACCAGCTAAAGTTCTCAAGGAAGCAGATGTCACCATGGAACCAGAGTTCAAGAGATTTACTAGGGAAAATGCTTGTGCCTAAAGGGAAAGGGCAGCAGAAATAAACAAGCACAGCTTCCAAGCCATAATGCAGATCTGACACCTAAGAATGGAAGGAAGGGAAACATTGGGCAGGAAACACCTGAGACTGCATAACAGCTTTGAGAAAGTTTCAGGTGGGTTAATGGAGAATCTCACTGAAGACTGGGCATGGGAGTGGTCTCTCGTTAAGTAGAATTCTCCTGGCTGTGTCTGGAGAGCAGCAGCGAAAAATCACGGTGTAGGTGTATATCCTGCAGTGGATCCCAAAGGTGTGACAGCCAGAGGCAGTTAACCAACCACACTCCTCCTACAGGTTATCTCTTGATAACCATGTCTGATTAGCACGCCTCCATGGCTGATACACTCATCCATTAGCAGATTTTTCACTTTGGCTCCCAAAGCAACTCTAATTGTACACAATGACATTGCTAAAACAAAGGGATTTAGAAAAGTTGAAAATAAACTGATGGACCCAGCTGGATCTGGGAAATTCAACAAAAGATAGAGGGAGCATAATCCTAATTTCTGAAGTCATTTAATTCAGCAAAAATAAATAAAAAATAAATGAGTGAAGGTGATACTTTACAACACTAAATAATCCTGGAAACAGTATATAGCTGAATTTACATAATATAGCTACAGTAGAGCACATAGGAAAATTTATTGCCTTAAAACTCACATCAACTTTTTGAAACTTTAAAAAAGATGTTAAAATCTAAAAGATTAGAAAAAATGCAGAACTATTAAAAATAAAAGCAGAAATTCATTATTTAGAATAAGATCTTTCTTATTTTATAAAATGTAAAGAGATAGAGCACTAAAAAACCTCATCAAAAAGGAGATAGTATAAAAATATAAAATAGGAAATGAAGAGTGAGAAATAACCACAGAAATAAAAAACTACCTTGCTCAACTCTTAACTCTATAAAATAATTTGAAATCTGAATAAAATAAGTAATTGTATGGATAAAATATATAATCTACTAAAAGTAACCTCCAATTACATACAAGACCTAAAGCGATACTTGGGCCAGGTGCAGTGACTCACGCCTGTAATGCCAGCACTTTGGGAGGCTGAGGAGGGCGGATCACAAGGTCAGGAGTTTGAGACCAACCTGGCCAATATGGTGAAACCCCATCTCTACTAAAAATACAAAAATTAGCTGGGTGTGGTGGCAGATGCCTGTAGTCCCAGCTACTCGGGAGGCTGAGGCAGGTGAATAGCTTGAATCCGGGAGGCGGAGGTTGCAGTGAGCGGAGATCGCAACCCTTCACTCCAGCCTGGGTGACAGAGTGAGACTCCATCTGAAAAAAAAAAATTATAAAAAATAAATAAAAAATAAAACAACTAAGGAGACTAGTAAAAGTTGCCAAAGGCTTTCCATAAAGAACTGCCTAAATGGATTCACAGGGAAATTTTACTAGAAGTTTGAAAAGCAGATTATTTGACATCTAATTGTTCCAAAGAAAAGATGAACAACTTGTTTTCAATTGGATGAATAGGGTATTGGTATTAAAGTCTGACAAAAAGATACCTATATACCAAATTCACTTACCATTACACATGCAAAAATAAAAAATCAAAACCAAAACAAACAAAATGAACCCTAAATAAAATAAAAGCAAAGAGATTTGGCAACATAATAAAAACAGGATGTCAATATTAAAATAAATTGTTGAAGGACTGTAAAAAGAGTATCATACAATCTATTTTATCAGTTTTAAGATTCATTTTTCATATTCTAACATCAAAGAATTATCTTGTTATTTAATTGATGGCTTTATTATCACTTTCTATCACCTGCTGTTTGTAGTTGTAATTAAGTTGTATAAAAGTTTTCTTTTGACATATTATGCTAACACGAAAAAAGTGTCAGTATGAAAACTTCATACACCTTGATGAAATATGATAACAGATAAGAAGCATAACATGAACATAAGCATAGATATAACATAGCAAAATGCTGAAAATGAATTTTAAGAAATTCAATGACTATTCATCACAAAGCAATCAATCAAGTGAGAATATATAAATGTGAGTATAACATGAGTAAGGTGTCTATCTCAGTTGAACAACCACATTGTGTGACTATGGAGAAAGAACAACCACTTTGACTAAGTTCAGAAAAAAAAGAAAAATGGCCATTATTCCTGCTATTATTTAAAACTGTGCTGCAGATACTAGCCAATACAATTAGGCAAGAGAAAAAAATAGGGGTATAAAAATTTGAAAGGAGGAAATAAAATTATCAGATTTTTCATATATTTTTATATTTATATCTTTACTTTGTATCACGCAATTTTGTATCTATCTTATTCAAGCAACTAAAGCAAAAATCACAATATAAAGTTATACAGCAAATATTATGGTGGTGGGGGGCACGTGGCAGTAACACAGGAGCCTTCCTGGAAGTGCTTCCAATGGCCAAAGCTGAAATAATTTAAGCAATAAGATAAATGCCAATAGAATTGGATTGTTGCTCAATTAATAGAATAAATATTCGTGGACCCATGTTGATATCATTGAGTGATTCAATAAATAAATGGAGTAGAGGAAACAAGTCTTCATATCAGAAGGAAGAATATCAAATAATAAATATAGAAGAAACGAAGGAAGTAAACAAAAATCACCATGAGAACATCACAGTAATAACTGCTGCAGGTAAGATCCATGGATAAATGCTGAAATTAGTGGTAAAAACTTCAAGGAAAAACTTTGCATAGCAACAAAGTATCTCCCCCAAATGTTTATTTACTGTGATGGTTTTAACATATTGTACATATCTGTAGATACTTCTCCTCCAAGGGGTGAATTTTTCTGTCTCTTCACTTGAATGTGGCTGGACTTAGTGAATCAAGTCTAACTAATGGAGTATGGAAAGAGAAAAGCGATAGCTTTACAAAGAAAAAACCTAGCAGTTCACTGTATCCAAGTGATCAAAGCTAACATCACCAGTAATGAGTTATAGCAATAGCATGTATCCCCTGATACGATGCAATAAAATTGCATGGCATATCTGTGATATTCTTTCTAAAAATCCATAATCCTTGTCCATTCATGAGAAAACACCGAACTAATCCAAATTGAATAACATTCTACACAATACCTGGCCAGAGTCTTAAAAATTGACAATGTCATGAAGTACAAGAAAATATTAAGAAAAGGTTGCAAATTCGAGGAGACTAAAGAGCCAAGACAAGGAAAAGTGTCATAGTATCCTAGATTAGGTCTTGAAACAGAGAAAGGACATAAATGGAAAAACTGGTTAACTCCAGAAAAGCTGATGAAATCAAGTCTGTATTTTAGTTAGTAGTATTATGCCAACATTAATTTCTCAGTTTTTATAACTGTACCATGGCCATGTGAAAATGTTAACATTGGAGGAAGCTGGATGAAGCGTACATGGGAATTCTCTGTACTAGTGTTACAACTCCTCTGTATTTCTAAAATGATTTCAAAATATTAAATTTATTTAAGAGGATACACAAAGTAATAAAGCTTTAGGACCATTCTAAAGGGGATTGTTTACTTTGTGATAAGAATACATTACAGTGATTGGCTCTCATAAAGGTCAGGCAAGACTTTTTTGGAAAGGGACACTTAAGCAGAGAACTGAGGAATAAGTCATCATTTTTAGGCAAACCAACCATGTGAGCAGCCCAGCCAAGATCAGCCAAGCTAACCTGTCCATTGGCAGCTAACTGCAGATTCATTAATGAATGAGGCCAAGTGGCCTCAGTCTAGTCTATCTTGGATGAAGTGAACTCTGCAGAACTGTGGTTTAACAGATCTACTGTATACAACGGAGGTTTTTGTTGCTGTTTTGTTACCCAGTATTATTGTGGTAATGGTAACTGATACAGATGCCATGTTAGTGCCCATTTACTGAGATCTAGTACAAATTGTTTCCATCATGTTATCTGCTGCAGGATCCCTCTTTGATTGTTGAAATGGCAAATACTAATTTTTTAGTCTCCCTTATGTCTAGCCACTGTGCAATGTGACATTAAGGAATTTCTGCTCTGTCTTATGGGACAGAATTTAGAACAAAGGGAAACAGAAAAAAAACATATCTTTCTTCTTTGATCTGGCAGGAGTTTTAACAGTCATTTTGAGAGACTGATATGGAAGTCTAACCTATGAGGTCTTAATTTTTACTAAATAACACTAAGGATGGTAAAGTACAAAGATTTGAAGTTTCCTTTGATGATGTTTGTCCTCAGAAATATCTATCTCCACAAATCTGATTTTGAGAGAAATAAAGGTCCTTATTGTACATACTACATTTAGTTAAATGTTCTGTAATAGGCAGCTGGATGCATTGATTCAGGTCTCTTAACTCCACAAACTGAGGAAATACAAAAGAAGAGGAGGCACAACTAGAAGATATTGGAATCTTATCCCAATAGATACTCACTGGATTATGGAGAAGGGTCCCCTACATTTCTGGTGCCTATGGCTAATGTTAGGCATAAGAATTGAGTTTTCAATTTTTTAATATGGAAAATTAATTTAAATGTACAAAGTAGAGAGAATAGTGTAATTAATTCTTATAAACCCATCTCTAGCTTTAATAATTAACGATATATGCCCAATTTTGTTTCATCTAACATACTTGTTTCCCTGCTCCCATATGATTTTGAAATAAATCCTGGATACCTAAATAAGAATCTTTTAACAGCTTTCCATTTTAAGGAGGCCTTTTAAAGTATACAACATCAATGAAACAAATATTTGTTGATCATTATTTTAGTTAAGTTTAGAGGTACCTTATCTGATTGGTTCAGAGCTCTATGCAGAAATCCCTATTTATCAGATCACCCTATGACTTGTGGAATAGCCTGTGTCAGGTTCGCCACCTTAGTCCTGTCGTTGACCTCCTCTCACAAAGAATAGCAAATACTGTTTGCCTGCGGGGGAATAGTGTGAGTAAGGCGGATTCAGCAAGAATGCCTGAGAGAGCAGATTGAGTGCGCAATGGGCAAATCCCATAACTTCACCTTATCTGAATCAAGCGTTTTGTAGATGCTGAGGCTACAAAGATAAATAAAATAAAGTCTCTGCTCTAGGAGAGTATTTATTTTTATACTGTCATATTGATTCTTGTGTTTAAAAATCAATTAATGCTTTTCTTGATAGTGACCTCTTTTAAGAGAGAGACTCTATCTGCTGTTTCTATAATGTTTCTAGAATTTTTTTTTTTTTTTTTTTTTTTGAGAACAGGATCTCACTCTGTGGCCCAGACTGAGTGCAGTGGTGCGATCTCAGCTCACTGCAGCCTCCATCTCCTGGGTTCAAGCAATTCTCCTGCCTCAGCCTCCCGAGAAGCTGGGACTACAGGCGTGTGCCACCACGCCTGGCTAATTTTTTTCTATTATCAGTAGAGATGGAATTTCACCGTGTTAGCCAGGATGGTCTCAATCTCCTGACCTAGTGATCTGCCTGTCTCAGCCTACCAAAGTGCTGTGATTACAGATATGAGCCACCATGCCCGGCCTCTAGAAAATTTTGTTTTATATATTTTTATCATACTTAACATCTCATATTTGATATATTCTACAAACACTCATTGGATAAGTGATTTTGCCAGTTTTTCTATATTGTATACTTTGTCTAACTTTTACATGACAAAAATCTACAAAATTAATTTTGCTCATTCCTAATTAATATTTTAAGAAGGGCCATATACATTTTTCTTGTTCAATGATTCTTTATGTCAGGTGTGTACAGCCAACAAGAGGAAATCAGCTTCTCTAAGTATGGCCTAGATCTGCATGTTTACAATAATTTAAACATTATTACATCCATGTTTATGAAATT
The DNA here is from genome assembly GCF_043159975.1 of Macaca nemestrina. NCBI lineage: Eukaryota > Metazoa > Chordata > Mammalia > Primates > Cercopithecidae > Macaca > Macaca nemestrina. The sequence goes on along the minus strand of NC_092135.1, from coordinate 61,974,731 downwards.
GACACAAATAAATTATAGTATATGAATTTGAGTGTGGTGATGATTGTATTGTATTATTTACGTTTCAGTGTCTGGGACCATTTTTTTTTCCAACGTGGTATTTGCTTAAAGTAATTATACTGACTGAGAACAGTGGCAGATTGAAATTAAATGTTTGGATTAAATATTTTGTCAGCAAACATGCAGCAACTGCTTTACTGCTGCTGCTTCTCTTCTATGCATACTGATTACAAAATGATTAGCTTTTATTTTGGCACAGTTTTAAAATACTTAGATAAATACCACTTGATATCCAATCTTCTAATTGTTTAAATCACTGGAAAAATCCAGAAGAAAAAATGGCCAAAAGAAATTTAAGGTAATGTTCTAACTTTTAACTGATCCTCATTCAAATGAATAAAAACTTGCCGAGTCTAGAAGTGATTCTAGTTTTATGAAGTCTAAGTTTCGGTTAAATAAAAAGCCTTCCAGGTGTGCTCAATGCTGGCAGGTGGGTGCGGGGGTGGGGGGGGGAAGTGTCACTTTGTGCTAAAAGAAGAAATATGTGAAACTATTTTTAAGAGGGTGCTTTTGCGGTTTCTTGGATATTGACTGTCTCTTGCAAACTAGTAGTTTAATGTGCTAAATGGAAGCAAATAAGAACATATGGTTTAAATATACCCTGAAATACAAATGTATTTTTAATAACTATCATAGAAGTACTTGACAAGATGTTTTAAGTTTTACTTTCCAGAATCAAACCATTAAAAATCATTTTTAAATAAAACAAGCCTCTGATAGATATATCTTGTAAATCTCAAGTGTACACTCACTTAGATTTTGGTCAGGAATTGGAAAGTGCAGGGTCATTTTTTTTTTATTTTTATTTTTTGAGACGGAGTCTTGCTCTGTCACCCAGGCTGGAGTGCAGTGGCGCGATCTCCACTCACCGCAAGCTCCGCCTCCCGGGTTCACGCCATTCTCCTGCCTCAGCCTCCCGTGTAGCTGGGACTACAGGCGCCTGCCACCGCGCCTGGCTAATTTTTTTTTGTATTTTTAGTAGAGACACGGTTTCACCGTGTTAGCCAGGATGGTCTCGATCTCCTGACCTCGTGATCCACCCGTCTAGGCCTCCCAAAGTGCTGGGATTACAGGTGTGAGCCACTGCGCTCGGCCGTGCAGGGTCATTTTTAAAGCAACTCTAGGGGCTTACTATAGCCAAGACATCAACTTTAAAAAATATTTAGTTTTTATTTTTCAACGAATAACTATCCCAAGAATAACAAATCAGTTGATGAAAAACATTATGAACATTCTAAAGTAAAATAATAACTTTTCAAAGTGATTAAGTGTTACATTTACACGTTTTTATGAGTTCATTCATATTTGCAGTACAATATTAATTCAAAACTCATTTGTCCAGCCAGGCGTGGTGGTTCATGCCTGTAATCATAGCACTTTGGGAGGCTGAGGCAGAAGAAGAGATTGAGCCCAGGAGTTCAAGACCAACTCCTGGGACCGACACAGGGAGATGCAGTCTCTACAGAAGTAAAAATTAAAAAATCAGCTGAGCGTGGTGGTGCCTGCCTGTCATCTCAGCTACTCAGGAGGCTGAGGTGGGAGGATTGCTTGAGCCTAAGACCTTGAGCCTAAGACCATAGTTCACCTGTGGGGTGAACTATGATCACACCACTGCACTCTAGTTTGGATGACAGAATAAGACCCTGTCTCAAAAGAAAAAAAAAAAAGGATTTGTCTTACAACTGAGAAGGGCAATCAACCAGTTCTTTACATACTATACCATTTAAGTATATCGTACTTATTCCAATTCTGTGGATCATGACAAATCTAGTCCTGGACACTTTAAGCTACCTATTTTCTTCCATTAAGACATGACACAGATCTAATATGCTAGAGGAACTGAGCTGATTCAAATGGAAAATTATGAAACTATTTGGCTTGCTATATGTTGGATCCATTCCAAGTCACATCCATGTACATGGTTCAATCAAAATAAGAAGAGTCTTGGTCACAGTGTCAGCTTTTCTGCATTTTATTCTCAGGATATTCCAAAGTTATGCCACCTGGCAACAAACAGGGCTTTCCTCAAGAGTCTATTTCTGGTATATGATGATGGAGGAGGAATAGGAGGAAGACAAAGGAGAAAAAGAAAGAAATGGGAGGAAAAGGAGAATGAACTGGAGAAAGCATTTCAGTTCTATTCAACTTTTGGCGACACTTATATTGCTTCTAACTATATTGACATTCCTCTGGCATACTGTTTTGAGATTATTTTTGGATACTTGGGTATCACCTGTTAATTTCTTGGCACAAAATTGAGACAGTAAAAAGAAAATCCTTCAAGTTTGAAAGCACTGCAAGTGAAAAATGGGATAGTGAGACATTTGCAGAATTGTTCAGGTGCTACTCATGGAATGTGTCCTGCTACCTTCATCATAAAGAATACATTATTTATCTTCTCTTTTGTTGTGAAGCCATACTGTATGCTTTACAAAGCAAAATACAAAGAATTGCCATGTATTTCACGAGTCAATGAGTTAAAAGTGCAGCAAGAAAATTAACTGAACCAACAGACAATACAACAAAATGAACACAACTACTTGTATAAGACACTATATATTTATACAATATGCATGTAAGAAATAATACGCTTGTCTAGCTGGTTAAAGCAAACTGTCTACACTTCTGTGCACAGACTGGCTAGATGTTCAACCTGATTCCTTTCCTTCTAGGCAGACGGCTAGACTACATTTCCCAGCCTCCCCTGTGACGTGGTGTAACCATGCGTCTGAATTCAGAATAATGAAATGTGAGCAAGAAGAGATTAGTAACTTCTTTTGTTGCCAATTGAATTTTAAGTGAATGAGAAAAAATCTTGAATTAAACTGAGCTTTGGTTTATTGGTTACATCAGTTAGTACTACTTTCACTATTATAGACATGCGTGCCTGGAATTGGGATGCAACTGTAACCTGAAACTAAAATATTTAATATTACCTTAATGGTTGACCACGAATGCTAAGGAAACTAATAGTAGAGGCCTAAAGTAGAAGTCAACGTTTTGAAGAGCTCCTGTCCCTGCTCCTGAATTCTGACCCATTAGCCAATACCCTCCCCAGCCCACCCTATCCTGGCACCTGTGTCAGTCCTCTGGTATTCACTACTTATATTGATTGCTCTGTTTCAGGTTATATGGACTTTACTTTTGGGGTGCAGCTAAGATCCCTTCCCACTGCCACCTAGGTGCTGGTCCCATATCAGTTGAGATTTCTTATTTCTGGTCACCCAGTTAGTACCTAAGTTGGCTGCAATGCTGTAAGTGGAAAAGGAGATGTATTTCATTCCAATTGTATCATCCAAATGATTTATCAATTTTTCTTTTCCATGAAAAATGGTAGAGATTTAGGGTTTATGTCTAACGTTAGGTACATGAAAGGCTTCACAAACTCTTTTAGGCATAAACCCACTAAGATAATTAAATCTTCCTTTACTTCTCAGATTGCATCAACGGTTTTCTTACTAATCTACTGATGGCTTCCTGACTTATTTATGTAAGAGTGGTGTATTAGTCCATTTTCACGCTGCTATAAAGAACTTCCCTAACACTGGGTAATTTATAAAGGAAAGAGACTTGCTTGCCTCACAGTTCTGCATGGCTGGGGAGGCCTCAGGAAACTTACAAACATGGCAGAAGGGGAAGCAGACGCCTCCTTCAATGACAGGAGACAGAAGAATGAAAGAAGAACTTCTAATAATTTATAAAACCACCAGATCTCATGAGAACTCACTCACTATCACAAGAACAGCATAGGGGAAATTGCCCCATGATCCAATCAGCTCCTACCAGGTCCCTCCCTCAACATCTGGGGATGACAATTCAAGATGAGATTTACGTGGGGACACAAAGTCAAACCATATCAAGTGGGAAGAGCATAATGCAGATAATATTGCAAAAGCCTTTTGGAAAAGGGAAAGTATTTCTAGTCTTCTGTTGTCCTATGAAAAGCAAGAAGCTAGGTGAGATATGATGAATCATCTGGAATGAGGGTAACTACCGGTACCCCACTCCTGACACCAATTGCCTATGGCAGAGATCACTAATTGATCCCTGAGCTTTTATCCTCAGAGTTCTGAAATTGTTTGAGATGAATTATACAACTCACTATGGCCACTACAATCTATTTACGTTGGCACAAGTTTGCTCAACTTGCCATACATTATATGTATATCCTTTCTGAGGCTGCCATTCCATTTGACCATAGAAAAGAGAAGTACAAATCTAAAGCTCCACACTTTTTCATAATTTTCTCAACAGACCACTTTTCTGAGGATTTGATAATCCCCAATGTCATGCCGTGTTAGTTACATCATTCAAAGCACAGAAACAATTCCATGTAATTGCTTTATCAACCACCTGTAAAATACCCTCACTGCAGCCATGTTTAAAAATGGAAACGGTCCCTTTCAACCCTAAAGAAGTAAAACAATTTAATGGGATCTGACACCACTGGGATACCCTGCAAATCAAACCTTTTTGAATCTCTCTATTAAAGGAAATATCGAGCTACATCCTTATCGATGCTACCAGCAAACCCAAATGGAAGAGAGAGCTGTTAACTGTACAGGATTGTGATTATAAAGGAAAAATCCCTTCTATGTGGTTCATGTGTAGAACGGGATGGTGCAGTCTCAAAAGCAAGTGTTCAGGCTATCCAGGCTAACTTCCTCTAAGCCCGAGAGGAGTAAAACATGTTATTTCATTAGAGAATTTTGTCACATCTCTTCCTTAATTACAGTCATCTTTCTTTTAAGTTGCTCTTAGGAACAAACTTGAAAACAAAGCATCAAAACTAGGTGAGGGCTGACTTGTCTTTTTAAAAGCAAACAAATGAATCTGACATATTTTTTTCTGCACGTCACCTCTTGAATTTGAAAAGACGTTAGGAAAGCTAAATTTTAAGGTTCTACCATTGACTGAGAAGACACTTTTGAAAACTATCTTGTTTTGATTGTATCTAGAAGCTTTTATTCCCTAGCTGACTGAAACTAGCTGGGAAATTTTTTGCCATTGTTTTTTTCTTTGCCACATGGTAGATTCTCCTTTTCTCCACCTCTATCCTGACAGCTGATAGAATTTTGAATGGTCATTTCACATGCCACATTATTATCTAGGACTAACTCAACAAATTGTGGAAAGAAGATAAACTGTACTTTAGGTATTAAGTAGGACAGGTCCAGCAATGCCCAAGGATTCCTGTAGCCAGTGAAATCTGGCATAGGGTTTTGATAATTGGGCATGATTCAGCAGGGTCTCAACTTCTGAAAACTCCTGGTGAGGCTCCAGTGCAGAAGCAGCTGGACCAAGGCTCATTGGGACTTTGACACCTCTCCTATCCTTTTATGTCTAGTGTAGTTCCTAGTGAGATTATACAGATGACTTGCTGTGGTTGTTGAATGAAAAGATAACTTACCTCTGATCTTTGATAGTTACAAAATGAATGCAGTCCAGCTTCCAAGATGCTGCTGGTTTTTCTTACCCTTTTAAGGATTATTTTATTCGCAAATAAACAGAACATGAGATTGAGAGTCAACTTGCTGTGACTCAGACAGCTCTACCAATTTACTACCTCCGTTATTTTGGGCACACTGCTTAGTTAAGCTTCAAGATCTTCAGGTATCAGAGGTGGGTGCAAATTAGTACCTCTTTTGTAAGGTTGTTGTGCAATTTTATGAAGTTAATACATGTAAAGCATTTAGCATATAATAAATAATTGCCTCTCAAACTTGAGCCTGCACACACTTCTTTTGAAAATCTTATTAAAATGCAGATTGTAACTTAATAGCTCTGGGATGGGACTTGCATATCTGACAAGTTCCTAGGTGAGACCAATGTTGCTACTCCATGAACCAGAATTTGGTAGAAAGGTTTTAGAGCACCTAAAGGTTATTTTTATCAACACTATTTTTATATAATGCCATTTTTATTATTATTAACATCTGCTTTTCCCATTAAATGCAAGCTCCGTTGAAAAAGGTGGTGGGGGTAACAAAGTCCTGCATATCAACTCTTTTATCCCTTTGCCATATGGTTCTCAATACTATATGCTTAATAAATATTGTCTGGACTAATTCAATACAAAATGCTCTCCATTCTCCTGTAACACTCTTCCATTATTTTTAACAATTAATTTTTGATCAGCTTACCTGCTAAAAGTAGGTTAAATTAATACATTATGTCTCCTACTACTTATATTTTTTTAGCTGAGTTGTTATTTTCTAATTCCATCTTCCAATTCTGGTTGATGCGGTAGTTTTTGGAATTTTCATAGCCCCCTGACTTACCTTCATCACACGTGTATTACACTGTGTGCCTGTCTGCTTCCTTGTAGGTTTTGTAGTGTTTACAAGTAGAAACTGTGCACTGTACACATTTGTAACCTCATCACTTAACACAGCCCCTGCACATAGTAGGCATTCCATGAAATTCTGTTGAAAGGGACAATAGATGAATGAACACTTATAGAGAGGTCTCCTAAAAAGGATCAGCTTCTTAACATTTGGGCATCTGAACTGTAAGAGACAATATTTTTTGTCTTTTATTAACTGACAAGTGTTTTTTTAAAAAATAAAAACCATTTGAGAATTAGAGTCTTGTCTGTCTCCATCCAAGGCATGACCCAAACTCTGGATTAGGACTAGAAGGCCAAGTTTTCCACAAACTCTCACTCACACTTCCTGGAACATGACCTTGGGCAGGTCAAGCAGCCTCTGTGACCCAGGCCAACTCTTCTCTGAAGCCCTGGGGCTGCATTTCCAGACAGGACATAGCTAAGGGAAGAGGCTGTGGATTTGTTCCTGTCCTAGGCGTGCTTCTGGAAGCCTGTGAGGAGGCAGGTTCTGGGGTGGATTTGGCATCAGCTGAAGTCATCTCATCAGCTCTTCCCCTACCTTAAACCCAAGGTAGACTTAGGGATTGACTAATTGGGGGACTCTGATTTATTCGTTTGTTGAAACCTTGTCTGGAAAAATAGTAAATCAGGGAAAAATTTGAACTACACCCTCTGAAATTTTCTATAAACTCTAATCTCAACTGATGTAATTCAAATTGTTTAGCTGATTTATCAATGCCATAAATTTTCTCAGTGCTGTGATTCTCAATCCTAGCTGCACATTACAATCACCTGGGGGCACTTTAAAAAAACACGGATGCTGGGTGAGAACAACGGAATCATATTCTATTGGAGCCAAGCATCTTTGTTTTTTTAAAGCTGCTTAAGTGATTCTTATATGCAGTTAAAGCTGAGATTCACTATTTTACTGTTTTTAGTAAATACCTGCATTCCGGAGTTTCCTATGCATCTAATCATGAAGCTGAACGAATAATAGGTAAAAGAGGCTTTATCTAAATGTTTAAAATATAACTATTGCTTTGTATATGATATGTCTTCAATAAGTATCTATTGAATAAATATTATAATTTTAAGCCACTACTATTTAGTCTTTGAATTGGTGAAAAGAAAAATGGATGGGAACAGTTTCTTTTGGTTTCTTCTTTCAAAGGAAATATGTGGTTCTTGTTGCTAAGGAAACAGTCATCCATTCATGTTCTTCACTCCATCTTTGGGGCACGCCCAGTGCCGATCATGTCAGGCCTTCTAGAGAAAAGTGTTTTTAAATCATCTTATAAGCAAGTTTTACTGGCTCAAAAAACTGTTGCCATATTTTGTTCCACACCCAATGGCCAGAATTGTCCTTCCAAGTGCTGGGAATTAGCTTAAAGCTCTCTCATGGGGGAAAGAAAAAGCTCTATTGTAGGATGAAGGACAGTGATCTCTAGACTAACCCAAAATATTTGAAAACTATGTTATAAGTTAAGGCTCATATTAAAACACAGCCACAAGGGCCTGGACTACAGGGAAGCAAGTGAGATGCATTGGATGTGGAATTTAAGGGCCCTCCTAAAATTTAAGTGGGTGCTTCTTTAAGGTTTACGCCCAAAGCACTTTCCTCACCTTACCCTTGTGTCAGCCCTGAGAGTCACTTCTAGGGCAGAAAGACATTCTATCCCTACACATTTCATCAAGAAAAAGGAGTAATTTCTTTACATTAAACTATAAAATCTATAGAGATGCTGAAGATAATTATAGAGCTTGGAATGTAGCCAAACCACTAAGGTTAATATCTTTGCTCTAAGGGCAATGGGACTTAGGACAAGATCTGGTCAGGGCCTCAACTACATATCTCATCTGTAAAATGGGTGCCCATTTGTAACTCCCTTCCCAACAGTTCTATGCTGTTTTGCCCCCTCTTTTGCTGGCAGGACCATAACTGTTCAAGTGTCCACAAATCTCACATATGCCTCATGGGTGAATTCTAATTAGTTTGAGAAAACCATGATATGTCATGCTCTTTGCCCAAGATTGGTGAGAGATCAGTATGTGACACATTTCTAGACAATATGACAAGAGAAGAGATCTTTGGCGCCAAGTTTTCTCACTCTTAAATAAATTTGCACAGGGGGAACAGTCCCACTTCTTCTACTGAATATTTTTTGTCTGCATGGGGTGCTTAGAACCATGGCAATATTTTTCAAGCAAAAGGAGAGCTATGTGAGAGTAAAGCCAATATGATGAACATGGGAGAGTAGAATAATAGAAAGATCTTAAATATTTTATTTCAATGTTTAACTGCTAAATTGACCAAAAGCAGAGCCACCTTACTTTTGATGCTGCTTAAATTAAGACAAATATATATGTGTATATATAGATGTGTCCTTTTATTGCTTAGGCCAGTTTGTCAGGGATTTCTGTTACTCTTAGCCAGAGAACCCTGTATCCAAAATAGTATGTTATTTTTTATATTCTTGATTAGTAATAATTTCATCAGTGCCTAGATTTAAGAGTAAAGAAACTCAGAGTATGGCATTTAAAAAAAACTATGTCATGATTTTTGGCTAAGAATAAAAAATTAAGAGAACATAATAAATGGAAAAAATAACATAGTTTGTTTAAGAAAATTAATTTGTGTGAACTCAATATCTTTATTATCTTTATTTTATTTATTTATTTATTTATTTATTTTTTGACGGAGTTTCACTCTTGTTGCCCAGGCTGGAGTGCAATGGTGCAACCTCGGCTCACTGCAGCCTCTGCCCCCCGGGTTCAAGTGATCCTCCTGCCTCAGCATCCCGAGTAGCTGGGACTTCAGGCATGCACCACCACGCCTGGCTAATTTTTGTATTTTTAGTAGAGATGGGGTTTCATCATGCTGGCCAGGCTGATATTGAACTCCTGACCTCAGAGACCTCATGTGATTTGCCCACCTTGGCCTCCCAAAGTATTGGGATTGCAGGCCTTGAGGAACCATGCCCAGCCAACTCAATATCTTATACTAGTATCTCGATCCTGGCACTACTGACATTTCCAGCTGGATAATTTTTTATTGTAGTGGGATGTCTTGTGCATTGTAAGATGTTAAGCAGCACCCCTGGCCTCTATGCACTAGATAACAGTAGCCTCCCTCCTCCTCGCCCCAAATTCCAGTTGTAACAAGAATGTCTCCAGACATGACCAAATGTCACCCCTACTGGGAGTGAGGATGGGGAAGGAGCCAAAAAAACAAACTAGTTGAGAACCATTGCCTTAGACTTTACTGGCCATGAGAAGAAATTATTTAAAATCCTCATTTTACAGAAACAGAAAATTTTTTATCAGTTTATTTTCAACTCATTAGCAAGTGTTAAATGCATATTTTCTATGTTCCAAATACAAGATTTGTTACAGTTAGGGAACCCAGAATATTACCATGGGAGCAGTAATCTTACTTACTTTAGGTACAGTTATCCTTTCAGTGCTTAGCAAAGTGCCTAGCTTATGGTAGATTCAATAAATACTCTAAATAAAGGAAGAGATGATGGATGGATGGATGGATGCATGGATGGTTGGATGGATGGATGAATTAGAAAAATAACTCCTTAAACTACTTCTTGTCATGAAGACAAAATTAATCCATTCAAAATCTAATTTGAAAACAATGAAGTGGCAATATGTATAAAATAATGAAGTGCTATAGGAATCTGGAAAATCGTGTTACCAAGGAGAACTAACAGAGTAAGGATAGAGAATGTGATTAAAATAAAAGAAAACAAAAACAAGCCCCTGTCGCCAGAGGCCAGAGGGGAAAAAATGAAACTTGGTGACAAAGTAGAAAAAGAAAGTGAATGAAAACAGCAGCCAATTCTAAATTTTAAGGCAGTTGGCTCCAAACTTTTCTCCAATTCCAGGGATGTGGAACAAAGTGAGGAAGGAAAAATGTCAGTAGAAAAGGAGCCTTCAATCATTGTTTCAACTAGGACTGTTATACTAGCATCTTTATTAGTTTATTTTATTAAATTTGAATAAGAGAGTAATAGCTTTCACAGAAAACAGTCTAAAAACTGATTTCCTAGAACAAAGGGCATTTGAAAATCTGTACTACTGCTGATTGACTTAAATAGACTGAATGAGAGAGAAAGAAGTAGTATGTGGCTGGGGAGTGGAGAAGGGTGAATTTAGCTTCACACAGGTGAATCTGAGGTATGGATGTAACATCTATGTGATAAGACCCAGAGCCAGATGGAAATAGGTTTATAACCTAGACAAGAAGGTAGGGCTAGAGTGTGGATCTGGATATCATTTATATGGAGATAAAATGATGCAAGAAATTACTAAAGAAGCTAGGGAACAGAGGTTAAGGGGAATCTGTGATCAGAGGAAATAAATAAAATAATTTGAAGCATCTAATGGTCTTACTGAAAGCAGAAGAACCAACCAGTGAAGAAAAAAGAAAATCAGGAACCTGTAATCTCATGAGATGTTACATCAATGATAGACAGCCATCATAGACATATGCTTAGAAAACTGGAAGAAGATGAAGCCGAAAATGGGCCCTGTATCTGTCAGCAGGGCGAGAGTTAATAGTACTTAAGGCAGCAAAAAACATATATATCTTTTCAGTTGTGTATATAACTGGACAAAAGCCTACACAAATGTTCTATATCACTGTGAGAGCTGGAAAATATGCTTAAGTGTAAGCTATTTTGCAAAATTCCCAGAGCACAACTTGACATTAGTGGGGGCTGATATGCCAAAAAAATGAATTACTAATGTAGACTAAAATAAGCCACTATAAAATCTCTAAAGCTATCTTATTGCATTTAACAATTCTTTTCCAAGAGTTGGACAGCTTTTCATAACTTCCTACGCAAGTGAAATCTGGATCGTGTCTTAAGGGAAACCCACCTACTCGGTTTAATTTTACCCAGCTCAAGTCTTTTACCAGAAAGGGAGGCAATATGAATTGCTTGGGTAGTGGATAAAGGAGCTAGAGACGAAAGAGGGAGGGTAGGAGAAAGAAATCATCCCAAGCCAGTGATATTCTAATTATTTTTTGGTGTCAAAAACTAACACTTACCAAACAAAATCTTTTTTGGAAGTCAAGATAAATGATTCTGAGAGACGCAAGGCTGCTGTGGTTAAAGTGGGATTGGGGGAACCCTGCCTTTTGGCTTATGTCCTTGAACATTTATGAAAACTCTCTTTGGACCCCCCTAAAGTGCAACTGAAAACAATATACTGAACCCCTTCACCAATCAAAATCAGAAGCACAGACATACTCAAGATCTTCCTCAAGGTGATTCAGCTAGCTAATGGCCCAAACAGAGTGAGAAACCAATTGTCTTTAGTTTAGTGCATTGTGTTTAAGTTGCAGACATATCAGGGGGCTGAAGCAGGATGGTATTTTTTCTCCTGGTCTTTGAATGTCTCAGAAAAATTGTCCACATCAAATATTTCCTTTTCTAAATCTCGTGTCTCCCATTAATTGATTTATGTGAAAATAAATAAAAATTAGTTTTCCAGAAATGGAATAGGGGAGTAATTCACCATCCATTTTGTACTTTCTTTTAATTGCTACATAAATAAATACATACCATTTCAAGCACAGTGGCTCATGCCTATAATCCCAGCATTTTGGAAGGCCAAGGTGGGTGGATAACTTGAGCTCAGGAGTTCAAGATCAGCCTGGGCATCATGATGGAACCCCGTCTCTACAAAAAATACAAAAATTAGCTGGGTGTGGTGGCATGTGACTGTCAACTACTCAGAAGGCTGAGGCAGGAGGATCACTTGTGCCTGGGAGGTTGAGGCTGCAGTGAGCCTAGATTGCACCACTGCACTCCAGCCTGGGTGATAGAGACCCTCTCTAAGAAATAAAATAAAATAAAATAAATTACAAACCAAAGTCAGTCAAGCATGGTCTCTCATTTAAAGATTCTCTGCCTTGAAGTGCATTAAACTACATAAATGGAAAGAGGGTGGTAGGAAATGACATCTTGTCCCCATTTGCACATTAACAAGAAAATCAGATATAACTATCATTTAACTTTAATAAATCAAATCCTTTTGGAAATATTTGATGGTCTGATTCCAAAATCAGATTTGTTTGGTATTGGGTACACAGTTGTTAGCAGCTTTTGTGGGGGTCTGTGTAGGAGAAAGCATTTAAAGGCTAGTTTTATGTCTACAGAGCCCAAATCTCCTATTCTGACAGGCAGATTTTATAGTGGTTTATTTTGGTCTACATTAGTATTTCATTTTTTGGCATTAAAGCCTTATCCAATGTCAAGCCTGCTTCTCTCCCTATACAAGCTCTGTGATTTCTTTAAAAACAGGAAACTGATAGCTTTAAAAAAATGTTGTTTGCTCTGTGTAATAATAGCTAAGCAGTGCCTGTCAACCAACTTTGTTAGAGCATCACACTGGAGAGGAACTGCAATGAGGGTGCGACTATTCAGCCATTTCCAACAAAACAGAAGAGAATTCCTAAATACTGCATGAATTCTTGCCTCTGTCATTTGTTGTTTTCTACTGGCTGCTTAAGAGCCAGTGATGATTTTTTTCCTCTCAGTCTTTCCACTGAAGTGACTGGCATATATTAGGCACATTAAAAATACTCTTGAAAACTGAAAGTAGTCTTTCATATAGATCAGACAAAAGTGGACTCACTGTAGTCCAGGAGATGATATTCAGGTCAGGATCCAGTATTCTACATACTGCATGTGCTCAGGATGGTCATACATCATCTCGCAGGGATTACAGGCAAAGGGGACAAAGTTTCCTTATACAGTCTGTTACATCTACAAAACATGGAAATAATTTGCAGTCAGGTCAAATGCCTTTGGAGAATGTGATTCATTGCACTGCTCCTGACCTATACCAAATTTGAGTTTGGAGATCTTCATCTCAGTTTGAAACTAGGTAGATTTATGGGTCTGTCCGCACTGCGAAGTCCTTTGACGTCATCTCAATAGGAAGTGTACTTGGTAGGGAGAATATTAAGGAAATAGCTATATCTACATTAAAGAAAATTAATTGGTCAACTAAGGCAAACAATAGCTTATTTCTCCAAAACATAAATATTTAAATCATTTATTTGACTGGTCATTTAGGAAAAACAGATGGTTTAAATGATTTTACATAAAGAAGTAACAAATGCCTAGCTGAGGAAAACAATGAACTGATGTTATGCCAAAGACCTTTTCTTTTTGCTTTCTCAATATCATATATTACTCAATATCATATATTGTTGACATAGCAATATCAATAATATATCTGTATATACACACGCACATGTACATATATACACAAATATGCACACACACGGAATCTCCCAATATAAATATAGGTAGATAGATAGATAGATATAGGTATTGATAAATACAAATGTTTAAATAACTTATGTTAAGTAAAAAAGAGAACTAATAAAATCCATATTTTCCCACATGATTAGTTACATCTCTATTAATAAATATGTAGACTAATCATTAACCTGAACATATTCTGAGCAATCTTAGATACTTCAAGCTTGACAAAAGAAAGAGAATAATACAACTTTTAAAAAAAGTGTTTTTAGGAAAATGGAGCCTTTAGCATTAATATTTGTAATGCATTTTTTCTACTGTGATGTTATTTTTCACCCTGAACAATTTTTTGTATTTTGTGTGTGGTGGGGACACGTAATAGAAAGAAGACTGCTATTTTATGAGTGCTATTCCACATTCCTTTGGCATTGTCTGAAGGAAAGAGTTTGAGATAGGAGGGAGCTCTTCAAAGTAAGTTAGGCGGGATTTTTAAGTTTAATGAGGGGAGGAGAAAAGTGAGACTCTCTGAAAGGAGAGAGCAGACCACAGCAACATGGCAGCATGTTGGGGATTTGAGGAATAAGGTCCAAAATGGACTCCCGGTAGTGAAAAGAATTTTAGAAAGAGTGATGTCTCATAGTTGGATGACGTTGTTTCTGTGCAGTATTTTCCTTGCATTATGCCCCAAGAAATAATAAAAATCTGGAAGTCACAGAAGCACTCTGTTGGTGGTACCTTGGAAAATAAAGGAGAAAGAGTTATAACCATGCTTGGTGTGAATTGCTGAGGAAAAAATACACAACATAGAAGAAGGATAAAGGGACACAATATATAATTACTCGAATATTTGTTCATCAGAGTGTTTTGATCTATATCAATAAGCTGTGAGCTCCGACAACAGGAACCATTCCTGTCTCATGCACTGATATACCCCAGTACCGGGATCGTGAACAATACCTGTTTTTTGCCAAGTGGTCAATAAAATCTGTTGAATCAACAAATGAATAAAAATTAATCAGAGAACATGAGTTCAAGTTGATGAAAGACAAACAGCCATAAGTACCTCCAATTTTTCAGTTGGAGAAGGTCCTGAACTTCTTGCAGAGATAAAAATGAAGAAATTGGGAAATTTACATTAGGCTCAGGCTATTGAAAGGAAAGACAACTGTTCTGTTTCACTCCTAATTTAGTGGACTGCAGTACAATTCTGATGTTAACCACCTGGAGTTAGCCTGAAACTCCACAAGTGAAAAACACAATCCTCCATAAGACTGCCCTTACTTCAGATACCAGTCTCACTTTGGGGGATTCCCAGGACACTCATACTTCTGATAAATTGACTGTACATTTGGGGATTTCTATGACCCCTCAGTTTTGCTAATCCACTAGAACAACTCACAGAACTTACGAAAGTGCTACACTGATAATCAAAGTTTTATTATAAAGGATACAAATAAGGACCAGTCAAATGAAAAGACATACAAGGTGAGATCTGAGAAGGAGTGATATCCAGAGACGTTTTTTCAGATTTTGACTCATCAAAACCTCAGTGTATCCAATGAAAATGTTTAAAACTATTTTTAAGATTATCAATTAATTCATTATTGTTTTTCTTCCTGCCATATCTAAAATCTCACTCAATAAAAAGTTGGTGCCAGAAATATCTGGATAATACTGGAATTTTTATTTGTTAAGGTCATTGATACCACTCCCTGTAAAGGTCTGGATTCCAAATCTGATAAGTAAACCTTTCATGGTGCAGTACCATTGATGAATAATTGCAGATGTAAAATTAGTTCTATTATCAATTCTCCAAGTCCTCTGCACTTACAGAGTCAAGAATATGGCCTTTTAAAAATCAACAGACATACACATCTATGTTGTAAAAGAACTCAAGCACATCAGAAAAACACTCATAAATTAGGCCAAGGATTCAGGTTTAACATATTAAAATAATTTTAGTAAAAACATAAAATTCCCTTTCAGGAACTCTCTGCCTGTAGGATCTAATCAGTATTCAGGAAGTCTTACTCACGCCCTTCTGTCTTTTTGGAAGCTCAGTTATTTCATAAAGACATGACAAAGCTTTCTCATTCATTTTTTCATTTACTCATTGAACGTCTATATCGAGCACAAAGCTAGGTTCTAGGGATCTAGAAGTAAAGAGAACAGGCAAGGTTCTTATTCTCATGGAGCTTTATTCTTGTAGCAGCCTGCAGGAAGCAGATGATATAAAGGAAACACATTACTAAACAAGAAAATTACAAACTGTGAAGAGTGCAACTGGAGGAAATAACTAGGGGAGGACATAGTAACTGAAGAAAGTGCTTTAGAGGTTTAATCAGGGAAGGTCTCTCTGAAGAGGTGATATTTGAAGTGAAACCCAAAGGGTAAAGGAGAAGAAACGTCATTCCAGGCAGAAGGATAAATTAGGGCTCCAGCCTGGCGGCAGAAAAGGGCTTATCAAGACAGAGGCTCAGTGTGAGGAATTGGCAAATGGTGTAGGGTGAAGCTTGAGGAACATGTTGTGGCAGATCCACTGGGGCCTTGTTTGGCCATGGCGATAAACTTGGAATTTATTCTGAGTACAATCAGAACTCACTGGAAGAGTTTTTACATGTCCCAGTCACATGATCTTATTTCCATTTTTAAAAGATTATTCGGCTCCTACTGTGCAGAATAATGGGAGGAAGAGGCAAGAATGGAACTGGAAAGTCATGTAGGAATCAGCTTTTTACTGGAAAAATTCTAAAGCTCTGCAAACCAAAATATATGCTATCCCTATATAGGACCTTGATAGCAGGAATAAATTGTCTAATTGTACAGAAGTGAAATGAAATATCATCATCAGGGAGGAAATAAAGCAAATCTAAGAACTTACTGCATTGAAATGCTTACAGAAAGAAAACTTTGCCTCTCCTGATAGTGGCCCCACTCTCCATTGACAACTACCTAAGAATGGGATCTAATTCTCTTGACCAGGCTGAAGTGCAGTGACACAATCACAGCTCACTGCAGTCTTGACCTCCTGGGCTCAAGCAATCCTCCCACCTCAGACTCTTGAGTAGTTGGGAACATAGGCATGAGCCACCACAGAGACAGGGTCTTGCTAAGTTGCCCGGGCTGGTCTTGAACTACTGGGCTCAAGCAATCCTCCTGTCTCGATCTTCCAAAGTGCTGGGATTACAGATGTGAACCACCACACACCCCCATGATTTTCACTTCTATGCCCACATTTTGTGGTACCATTTAGGCAAGCATGAAAAAACAAAAACACAGTTTCAATAATTTGCAGTTAAAATATATATCATATTATGTCATTTGAATGCCGTTATTTATCAGAAAAATATCCCTTTGCTATTCTATGTTCATCTAATAAAGGCTGCAGTAGCATTAAATGTGATTTTAAAGTCCTGTGAGTCCAAATTTTCTCAGAAGTAGCATGTCAGATTTTATAAAGAAAAATGAAATTACAGGATTTGATATGCAGAAATTTGCATTACAAGCAACTCTAGTTCACACCTACTATCTTGAGGATATCTGTAGTTCCAAATACTATGTTTAACCTACAGTTTGCCTCCCTTTTTGAAATATTTCACCATGTACATGGCAAACCCTCATGAATTCAGACTAATTGAAGTTAAGCCCTATGCGGATTAATAAAAAGTTAGAATTATACCACATATTCAGAACCATTATTATTATAAGCATATTCTCATATAATATCACCATTATTATTATAACATGGTAATGATAATCAGTACTTCAACTAGAATAGGCTGTATGAAAAATAGTAATATTTCTAAAGGACTTTCTCTAGATTTATAGCATTCTTTGTATTTTCCTTTTTAGCATGTTTAATAATTAAGGTGGGCATTTTAAAAGAAGATTACTGCTTAGTCATGACAAATATAATTTAACATACATGTGGGACATTTTACTAATGTTGAAAATTTCTCCAAAAAACGGCATTATGTTTTCCTTTCTTCATGCTTTTAAAATCTGGCTTTCCCTCACTCGCTTGCTCGGGTGTTTACTTCTTTACCTTTCTCCTCCCATCACCTCTTCTTTTTATCCTGTTGACTATTTACAGATATCCAGAGTAACAAAATTGTTTTTTTAATTAAAAGGGGAAAAACAATTTTTAAAAGCTGCCATTGTGGGAAAATGTTTTCAGAAATGAAGCACCAGGGGCTTTGGCAATGGCCTCTGTGCTATTTTCCCAACTGTTTTGGTATTTTAGTGATTGTAAAGAAATGACCCTTAAAGTTGCCGTGTCAGGTTGGTAATAAAATGACGTCTTGGGGAAACCAAATCCTTTCTTTCCCTGTGCTTTTTTTTTTCTCCTGTAATTAGACTTGCCATCATCAGGGACTGCCTTTGTTATTAACAGCATCCCTCTCACCTCTGCTCAGGGACAGTGATAGCTAAATGAAGGCATCCCCTTTTGCACCAGGTTGAATATTTGGACACAAACCACATTCACAACAGCTGCATTTTTCCTTTGTTAACCTCAATAATCTTCGGGGATTCTTGGTTTTATTTGCAAGGGCCCTGCTAGGCATCTTTCTCCCTTGTGCTTCTACACAATGTTCTATTATTTGTTATGAAAAACATAAAAAAGATAGCTGCCACTCTGGCCTTTCAAGTTCCCAGCCTACATAACACTTCTCTGGAATTGGTCACCAGCCAGGACCATCACTAAGGGGAAACATGTGGTTGCCACTTGTGTCTAGTGCACGTCTCACTGAATCTGGTAGTTTCAATTGAATGCACTGATGTCACTCTTCCAAGTGAACGAACCCCACGGGGATTGTAGAGAAGAACTAGGATTGTTTTTTATCAAGCCAGGGACCTTGCATTTTCTCCTCAAACCGTCAGCAGACTCACCTTCTGCAGTGCCTGCCAGCACCGGGGCAGATGTAACCAATTAGCACACACAGACATTTGTTTTCTTCAAGGGTCTGTCTATTCTCTGCGCCTTCTGCTGGGTTCTGTCCAGATACCATCATACAAGGAACGTCATCTATGTTGTTTTTTCTCTGAGACAGATTGAGAGACCTATGATGTAAAGATCTACATTTCATAGCCTCGACCTACTGATAAGCCATCAACTACTAAGCACTCTCAAAAAATATATTCATCAGTCATTAATTTGTTCGTTTAAAAAAATATTTATTGACAGTGGCTCATGCTTGTAATCCAGCACTTTGGGAGGCCGAGGTGGGCAGATCACCTGAGGTCAGGAGTTTGAGACCAGCTGGCCAACATGGTGAAACCTCATCTCTAATAAAAATAAAAAATTAGCCGGGTGTGGTGGCACATGCCTGTAGTCCCAGTTACTTGGGAGGCTGAGACAGGAGAATCGCTTGAACCCAGGAGGCTGGAGGTTGCAGTGAGCCGAGATCATGCCACTGCACTCCAGCCTGGGTAACAGAGCTAGACTCCATTTTGAAAACAAAACAAAACAAAACAAAAAGGGCCGGGCATGGTAGCTCACACCTGTAATCCCAGAACTTTCGGAGGCCGAGGTGGGCTGATCACCTGAGGTCAGGAGTTTGGGACCAGCCTGGCCAATATGGTGAAACCCCATCTCTACTAAAAATAAAAAATTAGCCGGTTGTGGTGGTGCATGCCTGTAGTCCCAGTTACTTGGGAGGCTGAGGCAGGAGAATCATTTGGACCCAGGAGGCGGAGGTTGCAGTGAGCCGAGATCATACCACTGCACTCCAGCCCAGCCGACAGAGCGAGACTTCATCTGAAAAAAAAAAAAAGAAAAGAAAAAAAGGCCGGGCGCGATGGCTCTCCTGTAATCCCAGAACTTTGGGAGGCTGAGGCAGGCTGATCACCTGAGGTCAGGAGTTTGAGACCAGTCTGGCCAACATGGTGAAACCCCATCCCTACTAAAAATAAAAAATTAGCCAGGTGTGGTGGTGCATGCCTGTAGTCCCAGCTACTTCAGAGGCTGAGGCAGGAGAATCGCTTGAACCGGGAGGCAGAGGTTACAGCGAGCCAAGATCATGCCACTGTACTCCAGCCTGGGCGACAGAGTGAGACTCCATCTCAAAAAAAAAAAAAAATATATATATATATATATTATATATATATATATATATGTATAACAACAGGTGACTTCATACAGGGATAAGTGCAGTGGAGAAAATAAAGTGATAGAGTGTGAAAAAGAAAGACTGATCATTCATTCAGGACATGCCATTGGAGGTGGATGTGAATAAAGAAAAGAAGCTGGGTATTTGAGACATGGAGAAATGGCATATGGCAGAGGACCAGCATGTGTGGAAGCTCAGAGGCAGGGTTGAATTGAATTTAACTTGCTTTCGGGACAGAAGGCCACTAGGGCAGGTCGGGAGAGAGATACTGGAGTGTGATGTACCCTTTTGAAGTCTATAATCAATATCTTCTCTATATGGGACACGGGAAAAATCAACAGAGATGATCTTTCCAATGAAATGAAGATAATGTATGTCCAGAATAGTTCCTGATACGTAATACTTCATAGATATTTGTTGAGATAAAGCCTTGGAGCGAATTTTCAAATTGGACAATTCGGTTTCAATTGTTTCAGCAAACACTGATGAGTGTTAGCAGTAATGATATCAGTTTCTACATGTTAACATACTAATATTTATAGCAATATTTAAAGGGAGTATCTATCATCACTGCTTTAAAAGATGTGGAAACTGAAGATTTTTGAGTTTAAAAATTTGAAGAGGGCTACGGAGATGGGAAAAGGTAGACCTGAATTGAAACCCAGCTTTGAATTCTTACCACCACCATTCACTGGAACTAATCTACTGTGAGTTGGACTATGAGGTAGAAAGTGGACAAATAAAGGGACCTAATGCAGAGACGCCGTCTTCAATGAATAGTCCTACTGGCACTGCAAGGTGAATATAAGGATCTCTATATAACAGGTAAAGAAACTAAAGTTCAGACACAATAAGTGACCTGACTAAGGGTGCGTGGTTGGGATTCCAACCCGATATTGTCTGCTTCTGATATATCTTTCCCCATGTAAGTCTATTAGGCAGCCAAAGTTGAGAATAGAAGGATAGAGGCAAGGCTTTTCTCATTGCATCAGACAAGGTATTTTTCAGCAAGATGATTGCATCAATTAATGTTTGGGTGGAAGCAACATAAATGGATTCTCACTGCATTTAAATTAAAAGGGGGGAAGGAGGTTATTGGAAGACAACTGAGATAGCTAACACAACTTAAGGAACCGCAAAGCTACATATTTCCAGGAGGACAGAAGAAGTGGCAATTCCACGACAGTGGACCTGTGTACCTTCTCTGTGGGTGCTCCGCTCCTTTACAGTGATTCTGCTGACTCTTCTACTTCTCTCTCTCTCTGTTTAAATTGAACCTTTCTAAAAAGACTCAGATTCAGTCAGTTTGGGTTAGGCTTTCATCCCTGTAGTCCACAGGATAGAGATGGCTACCTGAAGGATGTGTTGTTTTCATTTTGAGGGAAAAATAAAAGGCTTCTACACAGATCATCTCTAAACCTCATATTTTACAGAGATTGAGGTTTAAGGAGCAGGAGTAATTTTTTGCCCAAGGCCACCTAACCTTTGATCAGAGGAAGATGCTTAAGAAACATGTGAAGTTTTTTCTCAGTAGGTTAGCTGTCTTCTGTCTGTCTTAATGACACCTCTGGTCTACTCTTAGGGGATATATATACTTCCTCATTAAAACTTGTGCATTATAAATTATCAACCACTTATACCTTATTATAACCTAAGATATTGTTGGATGTATTTGCATTATAAATGTTAAGGTACATAACGCCTTTTTCCCTATCAAGGTCGCCATAGGAACTGATCCACAGAGGAGAGGCATTTTCTGGTCAAAGAGATTTCCCACAAAATTCTTAAACTTGGACATCAATACACTACGTATCCTTTCCTCTTGAGACCTTTGGGAGAATATTTCAGGCACATTTTACAAAGTCTAGGCCTGGCCCTCTATATGTATGGTAGCTTAAGAAACTATGCTGGTTTTCTCAATATTTACCCCCAAATTTTCATTGACAAAGATATTATTATTTCTATATTTCTTTAGCTTTTGAATAATGACAATGGATATTCTCAAACAAAATTTCTGAACCCTTATAATGTCATATATGTCAGTATAAAAGAGAACGGATCTAACCTACATGTCAGTTTATTAGCATTAAGACAGTGTCCAAAATACTATTTTTTCCAATGAAAACTAAAACATGCTGTGACTATAGTAACTTCCTCAGGTAAACCCCAAATTGTCCTTTGCCCCCAAGTAAGCAGAGCAGATTTGTGCTAAGCTTGCCGCAGTTGGAAGTCACTGTGTTTGAGCTTATTTTACCATTTCCACTAGCTAATAGAAAAATTCAAAACTTAAGTTCAAAGTGCCTGGAATAGTCTGCAGAGAGTTCAAAACCTTACAAGACCTGAACCTGAACCCGTTTCTTTAACATCCACAGTGGATGTTGATAGTCCTTTGGGACTTAATCTCACAATCAGACCACAAGAAAGATTGAGGAAAAGAGTGATGAAGTTAGGGCAAAGACACGAAGAAGTTAGTTCCTTAGGGTTTAAAAAGAAAAATATATTCAGAACATCAATCTCAGTAGCTAGCCTCACAGACGATGTTTTAAGAAATAACCATCAACAGCAGGAAAATAGTTTCTTTAATTGTGCAATCACTTTTGGAGCTATTTGGAGTTGTCTCCATAAACTCCTTTCAAATACAAACACACATACACACCCACACACATTTATTGAGAGCAAATACCCATTGCTGTAGTTAATGGAGTGAAATACAGCTGAAGTGGGACTAGGAGAGCAGCAGGGGAGGAATTGTGGAAGCCAAGTTAACTGCTCTGATACAAACTGACTTTTCCTGTCTTTTCCAGCCACACTATTTATTATGGTAGATGGTGTAGGCAGGGGATGCTTTCTGTAGCAAATGCACTGTATAGGATAAAGAGTCAGCAAAAATACTATAGATGAGATTTTCTTTACCCCTTTTAATTCAAAAGCTTTCACTTCCTACTCCTGGGTGTATTAATACCTGCAAAATCATGGGTGTTTATGATGACTTTATGCTTGTCAAGACACATTCCTCACCTTGAAATCTACTTGGGCTCGAGAGACTCCAGTATGAGAATCATGTCAAAAAATTAGAGGATGTCACAAAACAGCCACCACCATGATATAGGAGCTAAAGAGATTGATTTATGAGACTGGATTAAAACAACTTAATAGAGTGGCCAAATCATGACCCAACTCCATAGGACTGTCGTACACTTTGAAGTTAGAAGAGAATTTTGTGAGCACAAAATTTCAAGGACATAATGGTCATGGTAGGGGGTTGGGAGAAAGACCTTTACCTAGCTAGGATGTTGTGTACAGGGCTATGGCCAGGGCAGGTTAGCAAGTCAAGATTTAAGATTGTTCTCCTGAAAGTGATGCAGAAGTGTCTGCTCAGAAGTAAAAGACACAATTCTAGAATACTGTTAAACTTCAGTGGACAAATATGCTCTAAAGAACTGCATGAGCAGGGGGTAGATGAGATGACTTATAGGTCTTTTCATCTCTAGTGTCTATGACTCTGTTGTCTTTTTTATTTTTTCAAATTTGTTATGGAGACAAAAGATCTTAAGTTTCATGCCAACATGTTCCTTCAATGTCAAAAGCATATCTCTCTAACAGTCTATTTTCAGACTCACCAGAATGATAACTTCAGCCACTTAGGAAGTACGGTCATAGTAATTTTTGTATCCTAATTAAAGCACTTCTTATTATTTAAAAAAGAACAGGGGGAAAAAAAACCTGAAACATAGCTTCTTTTCTGACTAAAATGTGAAAACTGTCATTTAATGATGTTAGTTTCTAGCGCGTCATTTTCTCATTGCGAAAGAGTATTTTGATATATACAAATCTGCCCACCACTTTCTCACCCCATTTCTGTGATTACCATTAGTATGAGGAATGAAGATTTGGTACCTACTGATTATCAATAGTAAAGTTAATATTTCTTTCAAATTAAAGCCTACATCAGCATAACTCCAATATAACAGGGAAAGAGCAGAATGAGCAGGAGCTACAGATTAAGGATTGGCTTCTGAATCACTGGTCTTGGACAATCTTTCTCCATTGATTTACTGCAGCATTTTTAGTATGCAACTTAATCTCACTGTGCTTTTGTTTCTTCTGCAGAGCAAAGAAAAAAAGAAGCAGCAGCAGTAGCAGCCACTGTTAGTGCCAGAAACAGGATTTGATATTCTTCTGGAATTTTCTGAGGATAAACAAGATCCCTACATTAAGTGCTTTGAGTTACTTAAACTAGTCGGGGGCGGGGGTGGGGGGGGTGAATCTTGCCTCCTTTAACATGTTCCTGATTTTCATGATGCTTCAGTGCATGCAGTAGGCACTCAGTAAATGTAAAAATGCTTAGACAATGCGTTTTTGAGAGTTTAACCTTACTGACACAGAATGATGTTCCTGAAACAGAATAATAATTACAATTATTTTTCCTAAAGAAAGCATTAAGTCTGAATGCCAAAACCCTGCTACTTAACACACAGAAATATAATAAATGCTCATTTATTTTTTTGTGCTCGATGCTTTGGAACAACAAGTGAGAGAACAATTATAGAGATGGCTGGTCTCTATGTTCTGGTCAACGCCAGGGCAGAAAAGAAGAAAATAGAGGCTAAAGACATTTCTGATTCCAAGGAGATCTGATGCAATTCTAGTCACCCTCTGCTGAAAGTGAGGGTTATGATTTAGCAGAAGAATAAATGCAGCCATTTACTGTCTTCTCCAGAAATGGGAACAGAGAGGCAGGGAATCAAATCTTCCTTGAAGGGAGACTTTTTGCATATGCATAATTTATATGAGCTTCCACAGCAGAGTCCTTTGAAAACCTGACTAAATAAACTGGAGATCCTTTATCAATGTTAATAGCCAACTAAGAATCCAGTTGGTGTCTTCTTTAAGTAACTTGTAAACCCCAATACCCAAGCAAGTGAATTGGGGTAACTAAGACAGATATCCAGCTAATCCAGTGAAAAATTATTCCCTTTAGTTTGCAGATGACTGAGACATACTTTTAGGGGTAAGAAGGTGGGGCTGGGGGTTTATGCATGTGGGTCATCTTAATTTTCCACTTTTAATTGAATTTTAAATATAAGTTGAGTGTCTGGAGTAAACATTCTAAAGTCCTTTTTAAATATTATTGTTCTCCTTTGTAATCTCTCTATGCCTAATATTAGAGAATTCAGAATCGCTATAATTTTGAACTTAGCTTCTAAGTAAACTGGATTTATGTCTTTTGTATTTACTTAGAATCTAATACTTTTCTTTCTTGCCCTGAAGATAATCTCACTTTTGCATATTTTCTCATGGTTTTTCTAAGCAGAGGTTATATTTTTACGATTTTTATTTGGAACCTGTTTTGAATGTTGTGCTCTTTACTTTAGCGTTCTGTGGTGTCATGTGTTATTGGTGACCTATGCTTATCTGAGTGACCCTTTCAGTAAAGGATCAACTAAAGGCACACGCATTGTCAGAGATCTGGCTTGCAGTGGAACAAAATGATTTTATTTCACTTATGTTAAAAATGGAAAAGAAAATAAATCAGTTTAAGCAAAGGTATCATAACTTATGCAAACTAACGGCCAGTCTTTGCAAAAAAATAAAATATTGCTTAATGCTCCTTTTTTGGTAGCCTCTGATGCACCTTTGGGAACTGGGATATAGGAAGTTAAAGATCCAAGCATGTCACTTGCTGATAGAAATAATTTAGACCTTTTTTAAGAGACTTGTCATAATATTGGACAATATGGGCAAAAAAAATTACATTATGAAAAACTCAACAAACAAACCCTGTAAATAATATATGCTGAAAAGCAGTGTGTAGCTCTAGCAGAATATTGCTTAGAGAGATTTTGTTTAAAACGTTTATTGGAGGCATATATTACAGTATATCATTTACTGGCTAGAAGCCATGCAATATGTGTCTTTACAAAAAAAAAAAAAATTACCTTGTAATATGAGCCCCTCCAAGGCATAATTATATAATAAAGTTCTTATTGGGAAAACTGGAAGTAGGCCAAGCCTTGTCCAAATATAGTGAATGTCAGAGCCAAATTTATTATCCTTAGCTATTAACAGGAGAAGGCAGGTTTTGTTTACCAAGCCTAATTCTCTCCTAATTACAGCCACTATAAAATAATTACTATCCATGGGATAACAACACAAGACAGAGTGACTAACAGAAGAAACTGCAGGGGTTAGAAAACAGAGTGCAATTCTGTGTCATTTTGAACAGCTTGTGTACTGCCATGAACAAATTAACGGACTTCATTAAGGAATTATGTTTTAAGAGTGGCTTTGCAGTGAAGCAGTAAAGCAATTAATGCATCTTATTTGGTCCTAGATCTGAGTTGTAGTGCAGTTTGAGACAGCAACTAATTTTTTTTTTTCATTTTTGATGTATCAGGTTTAATAGGATTACAACCACATTACCAGGCGAGATAGTTAATGAGTGTAGAGAAAAGACTATTTTGGACAAATGATATCCAGCCCCTGCGAACTTGTTCTTTCTTTATGAGCTGATTTCTTACCACGGAGATTTTAATAATCTACTAAAGACAAATGCCAACTTTTATCCAATTCCATTTCACAACCTCCCCTTATGTCCTAAACTCTGCTGGATTATACTTTTGATGAAAGGTGTAGTTTTCAGGAAGGCAAGAATATTCTGTATGTCTATTTGTGCCACAAAACTGGGAACTTGAAATATTATTTCAATATTTCATATTTGCTTTCCACACAAATCAAAACAGAATATTATCCAGTTGAGACATGATGCTTCATTAAATTCTCAATGTTGCCCGTTCCCACGTTCCCTAACCTCTTCCATCTCATCACAGAGCCCCAGAGGTGTAAAGAAACCTTGCTGTAGATCTTTGTACCCTTAAAACGCATGCACCAGAATCAACCACTATTCTTACTACTTGTTCACAATGGCAAGAGTGAAAGGTCAAGTTGTGCCTCTCGCTGGTGCTGTGTCTCTTCTCTCTCTTTCCCCCCCAACCCCACCCCTCTCTGTAAAGGGTCACTTCTCCCTGCAGTCGGAAAAATGCTGCTGTTTTGGTGACTTGGTGAAAATGTACAAACTCAGCACACTTGGGGAGTCTGTTTTAGATACTCCTTTTAATAGGCCTCCAGATGGCCACATAAAAGCAAAAGGATTATTATAGCAACTCCCAACCGGGCCATTAGAGATAAAGGTGGACCAGAGTTTCCTTTAAAACCATTTTTTTTGAGGAATATATGACCTGATCATAAAAAAAAAAAAAAATCTTAGTATAAAAGTAGAGGAAGAAGTTCTAAATCCAGAAATTCATTTTTTGTATTGTATTTATCTCCACAAATGTCGCTTTATGCAAATCAAGTCACTTCATTTAAAGAGAAAATACCAAAATATAATTTTAGTTCTTTCCAACAATGCTATGACATGCTTTAGTATTTTTCTTTTAATTTAAAAAAAGCTTCTTTTTTTTTCCTCTCCTTTTTATTCTCCAGACACTGAATGTTTCTATAGGGAACTAAAGTTAAGAAAGGAATAGGCAATAAAGAGATTCAGGAAAACATTTCATGTGGAAAAAGAAAATGTCCTATCATATATATATATATATATATATTCCAAGTGGCTTTTGAGCTGTAAGGTTGAAGGGGGACATGAAATGAGGGTTCCCCAGTGGCTGAACACCTCCTCATTGTACAATCAAAGAAGTATCATTGAACATCTCCTTTCCCTACTGTCAAAAGCCACAGTAGCTCTGAGGTTGGAAATAGGACTGGCTGGCTTTGCACGTGAGAATCATGGGTTCTGCTCTCCTACTTTCTCCCTTTTTAAATTTTCCAAAATATTCCAATGTGCATTGTTCACTTTACTCTTCAAAAGTTTTGTTTTGGGAATCTCCACCCACATCCCCCACTACCACACACACACACTTCTTGTTCCCAGGAAGCAAAGCAGGTATACGCTATTACCTGAAAACTGAACAGGTTTTTCTCCTTCCTGCTCTATCGGACTTTTACTATGAATCAATTCTTCCCAGATTCTAGAGTTAGCCTTGTTGGTTTGCCCTAGTTTAAATTGTGGCTTTTCACATTTTCTCATGTCTTCTTGGGAATTTTAGTGAAAATCTGGAAGAGAAAGCACTAAAAATTACTAGTCAGCTTCCTCATTTAAACTTGAAGTTTATTTTACCAATTCATTATTATTATAATAAAATATTTCAAAAATGTAAACTACAGAGAATAATAGGCACTCATGTATTCACTATGATTTAATAACTGTAAGTGAATTATAAAATTTTACTTGTTTACTTCATGTCTTTTTCCTAACAAAATATTACAAAGGGAATTGAAGACCGCTATGGACCCAAAAGTGATGCCATGAACCTCTTTAATTATCATCCCCACTTGCTGCCAAAGGTAAGAGCCACTGTGTTAAAACTGGTTTGTAGCTTTCACATCCACGTTTGCGTATGTTTACTACATATGTGTGTATTCATAAATAATGTTACATTGTTCTATAATTTTAAAATGTACATAAATGCCATATATCAGATACTTGCTTTTTCACTCACCATGATGTTTTCAAGACTTATCCATGTTCATGCATTTAGAATTGGTTAATTTATTTTAATTCATGTATAGGCTTCCATCATGAATATGATACAATTCATGGATGCATTGTCCAACTGAGAACAACGCTGCCATGTCATGCAATTTAACAGATAAAGCAGAATAATCATTTCCTTTATAGTCTGTGATGTTCTTTGCTACTAAAAAAAGTTTTTGTTGCTTGAAACCACATTTTAAAATGTTATAAAACATGAATGACAACACAACCAACCTTTCTAGTAATTCACACCTCTCTGTGGAATAATTTGTCCTTTGGCAATTGTGATAAGTATAATGTGGGGCTGGGTGTGGCTCAGGCCTATAATCCCAACACTTTGGAAGGCCGAGGTGGGTGGATCGCTTGACTCCAGGAGTTTGAGAGTTGTTGGGCAACAGAGTGAAATGCCGTCTCTACTCACAATACCAAACATTAGCCCGGGTGTGGTGGCACATGCCTGTAGTCCTAGCTACTGAGGTGGCTGAGGCGGGAGGGATCACTTGAGTCTAGGAGACCGAGGCTGCAGTGAGTCCTGATCCTGCCACCGCACTCCAGCCTGAGTGACGGAGTGAGACCTTGTCTCAAACAAAAGAAAACAAAAAAAAGGCATATATGTGGAGAGACCATAATGTTGCTGGCCATAGTTGGGGAGAAAAGTCATGGGAAGGTAGGAAGCTTCTAAAATGTTCCACACAGCACAAGTGGACAGAAACAAGACCTTCTTCATAATGAAGAAGCTGGTCCAGAAACTTTTAAAGCCTGTAGTCCACATTCAGTTAACATTATGAAGACAATGAATTGATGCGGTGGATGGTAAAACACGTGGCAATGTATCTTGTCAACAATGACTCACAGATACTTAAAGACCTTGAATTATGCATTAATGTGATATACCCTCATGGTTCTGCCGTCACAGTGCATTTACTGCTGAGCCATAGATGGTGTGATATGTGATATCCATCCAACATTTACAAACTTTCTGTGTAGTCATTTCAATTTCTCTACCCATCCAGTTTAAAGACTTTTAAACTCCATTTTAAAAGTAAACACAATTATAAATTTAAAATGTTACAGTGCTATCCAATGTCTAAAGAAGGCAAAGATTGTTTACTCAAGGTCACTAATATCCATTTACCAGAGATCAAGTGTAGAATGTTGCATATTGAAGTATCATTTAATAGAAAGTAAGGACTGGCAGCATTAATGCCATTATCAGTGACCTTTCTTCTCAGGGATTATAATATTTCAATATACCTGTTCACTGGGGTCAGCCTTATACACAGGTAAAGTAAACATTTACCTTTGGCACATATTTCAAGGAACATGGGGCAAAGACAGCTTTGCAGAAATTGCTTTCTTACCAGCCTATCACAGAATTTGAAATTCCCATCATTTGGGACTAATTATTTTGATTTGAGGCATTTTATCTAGAAAAGTCCATAATATGAAATAAATACAGCAAGGTAAAATAACACCTTAAGCCTTTTACCATTCATTAAGACCTTAATTATAATTTGTTCATAGGTACTGCTAACCAGTAACCTAACAATATCTTGAAAAAAAAAATGGGCTAGTCCACTGCAACGTTATGATGAGTGAAGAGAGGAAATGTCTGTACTGTAAGAAGCTGTTCAGTGGGATTTCGAAGCAAAGAATGAAATTAGGGAATCAGAGGGGATACCAAAAAGTGAATGCTTTGGAGGTTGAAGAGAGAGAATACTGAGCATTGAGAAAAGAGCATTGAAGACTAACTTTTGCATGTGTGTGTGTGTTAGAAATGTGTACATGAAAAATACCTATTTTAGAATTTTGCTTAAGACCAAGCCTGTGAACAACTAAATTTTGTCCTTCCTTATACACATATTATTTTTTCTTTACTCTACTTAAAAACTAAAGAAAATATTTTCTTAACAGTTCAAGACATATTACACGCATTCATTCTCTTAGCCTTCTACTCAAAAAAGTACTTTTTTCCTTTATTGACTTTTTATTTCTCTTTTTTATTAGTTTATACTTTGTGGAAACTGAAGGAAGTACATATAAAAGTTTTAAATGCTGACACTACAGAATCTCTTTGCTGGGTGGAATTTTGTTGGTACAAATTATGCTTCAAGCGACCACCAAGCACTTTTATATTTGAGTAGGAACTAATTCAAAGTATGCTTCATAAACAATGCAGTCATCTATTTGTTTGCTTACAATCACACTTGCAGTTTGGCTTGAACTAGCTATTTTTATGTAAGAGAGTCGACATCTTAATAATTCTGATAAGCAAGACCTCTTTCTGTATGCCTTTGAGACTTAAGCCTAAAGGATTTAAGACCAGCTTCCCCCTAAGAAAAACACCTCGATAGCTGATGTTGGCTGAATGCTTACCAAATTCCAGCCACTGGGAGGCAGTATTGTGTAGTAGTTAAAATCGAGTTTTGCCATCAGCTAGAGGAGGGTTCAAGTCTGACTCTAAGATGACTGCTAGTTAACCTCTCTAAGCTTCATTTTCCTTATCTTGCAAAGTGGTATAAGACCCATTACTCTTTCATACTGTCCTGAAGATTAAATGAGATAATATATCAAGTGCTTAGCATATGCCTGGTGCTCGTAAAACCCAATAAATCTAATTTCTTGGTGAAAGTATGTGTATATGCATCTAGTCCAACCTACTGATCCTTTTTTCTCCTCCTCATACACTCACCTAACTTTCAAACTCCTCTTAGAAACGAGTGCCATGGACCTAGAAGCAGAAAAAGTTAATTTTCACAAGAAGAATCTTTGGGATTAAGCCGAGGTACCAATCAGCAACGGTTCTCCTGAGCCTCTAGTCTCTCCTTTCATCAAATTACAGTCTCAGCAGCAGGGAAAGAGATGTCTTTTCATCTAATACTAGAGACAGAGATTGAAACCGGATGAGTAAAAACTTTAAGGAAAGCAAATCAAAGCCTAGGCACTTGGGGTTCCTGTATCTGCCAACCATACACCAGGGCAAAATCAGAAACCTCTAAGATCCCTTAGTCTTTTCTCCTGTGCTCCCAAACCAACAACCATTACCTAGGGGCCCACTGACATTCTTATCCTAGGACTTTTCAATAGTTCCAAGATTTCTTTTTCCTAATTTCCTCCGTTACCTCATACTATAATGTTGTCTTCAGTAACAATTGCATTTGCCAGAGAATACTATGTGCCTTGATGCTGCTGGTAAGAAGATGATGCTGTTAGGTGGAATGAATTTCCAGAGTCCAATGTATTACTTTTAAAACAACATTTTATACTGCCAGAGTAGTCCCTGGTCTTTATATCCATATCCTTAAATTTATCTTCTACTAAACTTAATTATTCAAAGTAACAGATATATTTCACTAAAGAGTCTTTGGTAAATACATCTATTAAGTCTACAGAGCTACAAAGAAAATTCTATTCTTGATATCGTATTAACATGCAGAGACCACATAGTAGTTTATAGTTCTTAAGATAGAGAATAGTTTCAATGAAAGCCTTGTCTGAGTCTGTAGAACTTCTGTTGTGCAATCAACAATTGAGCCTGTATCCAGCTTATTTACTGATCTCAATTTCACCACTTACATCTAAGCTTTAAGTATTTTGAGGATTCTGGTCACAAATTGTTTTCCAATTCTTATCAATCATTGACTTCAAAAGCGAAGTAACCTACAGATTCTTGGGGATCTAGACCAGTTTCACTTTATCTTTACTTCCTAAGATGAGGGATTAGTGGCAGTTCAAAATGTATGTTTATGTGTAAAGTTCTTTCTCATCCTTTACAGTTTTGATACTTTTTCAGTTTAACATATTATAAGCTTATATAGTCATTAAAATATCATTGATCATTAGTTTTTTTTCCCATTGTCAATCCTATGATAGATTCTCTTGAAATGTAAGTAAATGTGTTGCATGTTCTATAATCATTTTACTTGCAGATGAAGGGTTTCTATATTTGCCCTTAAGTTTTCTGAGCAGACATTCAGAAGCAGAACTCTAGCCTGTTAAAAGGCACAGCTGTACCCTGCAGGTAGAATGAAAAGGTCCTAGATGAGGTCTTGAATGCGTGTCTTTACATGCTTCATACTGCAACCTAATGTGCAGTTGCAGACCACCCCACCTGAGATAATAAATGAGAAATATTCAGGGCTGTTGAGCACTTTGCAAATTTTCACAGTGGATCAGCACAAACTTAGTTAGCACAGGTGTTCACATAATTGTGATTCATTGGAAAAATTCTCAGTGCTCAATAGCCCTCACACTCTTTTCCCTTCTAGGTGGTGGGTGAGTGTGAGTATATTGTGGGGAAATGTGCCATGATGTTGGGCTCCACTGGTGCTTGCCTTAAGGGTGTCAGGCTGATAAAAAAGAATGGCTAAATGTGCTCAATTCTCTTGGTCCATTTGCTTAAGTTTCAGAAACGGAAGGATGATATGTATTCAACTGTTCAATAGATAGAAACCAACTCCAACATTAAAAAAAAAATTCTCTTCAGATATTGGATAAGATTAAGACTTTTTCTGTGTTTAATTTTAAAATCATTAAATCTCAAAAACAGTGTAAAGATCTCATTCCTCATTTTTCTTGCATTGTAGCTGCCATCTTCTGGGGGAATTTGCCACCTAATTACCAGTTCTGTTCATTTCTTAAGGTTGGTCATCATTTGGAATAGGAACCAAAAGTAATCATTCTGAACTAGTAAGATAGCTCACTCTAAAATCAGCCATTGGTATCAGCCTTAGCTTTTCTATTTGCAAAGTAAAACACAATTCTATAATCTAAATCTCTTCATAATTATACAAATTTGCATAACTTCTAATGTAACAAATTAAATGATGAATTTTTAAAAACTGATTCCACAGTTAATGAATATTGATTAGGCTCCTATATTGTGGTGAAGCACCTTGAATTTGAGGGTAAAGCAAAAGAAAAACCAGTTGCCTATGATCTATACATTACTGGTCTTATTCTATGATTTTTTTGAAAGCACTGAATTAAAAGGATTTCAAATGTTTGTGCCTCTCTCTATTAGAAATTTCTTCAAACTGCATTCACAATAATCGATTCAGGTATTTAATTCTGCCGATTTCCATGTCTCTGTGTTAATTAATGAAAAAGCGTCTGTCTTCTTAATGTATTCAAAATTTTCCCTTACAGGAGTGATCAAACAGATCATATTTTGATATTTTCTTTAAATTTCTGCTAATTTATTTCAATCACTTGACATATGTCTATGATTATTTGAACAGATTTACAGAAATTTTTCTGATTCTTCCCCAAGAAAAGAGCAAAAAAAATTGCATGTCTCTCAATTTCTAATATTTCTGTGCAATTCTTTCAAGTGCTCAACTAAGGATGCAGAGCTAAAAATAGTTGGAAAATGTCTCTACAGTATTGATGTTCCTTCAAACCAAGAACCTACCTGGTACTATTGCAGTGGAGCATCTGGGTCTCTTGTGTCCACAACACCTCAGGCTTTCTGAAAAATGGATATTTTCCCTCATTTTCGAATAGAGAAACAAAGCATTAGTACTGCCAGAAATCTGAAATTCTTCATCAGCCACCTACTGCCAGCTCATGATCCTAAGTGAGACACTCCAGGCAAAAAGACATGCTGTTAGTAGCAGACACATTTGCCCTACGTCCATATATTGTCCCTTACCTTTGTGACCTGCTGTGTACCAAGATGTCACTAAGATCTCATCTGCCAATAATGGAAACAAGCTTTTATGAGCTTAGTGTCTCCCTTTCCATGGACCCTTGTCTGGTCCTACTAAGTCCTACTAGGTCTGTCTAGATGAGGAAAGCCCTTCCAAATGAGAGAAAACACCAAATCTCAGATATAACAACAGTTTCATGGAATACCAAAAGAAAGAAGAAGCAATCCAAAGAGGAAAAGATCCCAGAAAACGTCACTTACCAAGAAAACCAAATGTTTAAATTGTGTTTCTAGAAAATTCTGCTGTTTGTTCTTGATCCTTATCCATATTTGGTTTTAGAGAATGAAGGCACAGAACAAGGGCAGGGGAATGACACTTAGCAGAAGCGTATTGGTAAATGTGCTGCTCTAGCTCCTGGAGGTGTGAATGTCTACCACATGAAAAGCCATTTTCCAATCTACTGATAAGACAGAGAGAAGATATTGGTCCAAAGTTAGTAAACAATGTTTAAGGTCTTAGATGAAGATATTAATTTTTATTAATAGATGTTCAGTGAGAATCCTCAGTATGGAAATTATGGATACATTTGGTTGCAAAGAGTTGTATAAGCATTTCATTGCCCATAAATTCTATTAAGTTATGTCCTCCAAAATCTACAATTGTCATAATGAAATTATATATACTGTGCCTAAAAAACAAATGTCTGAGGCCAAATCAATTAGCACATTAATAAAGTCAAGACATTTTGTTGTCAAAAATAACCAGTTTTTTATTGTAAGAAATCCACTTTTGCCAAATAGCTAAGCTCATAAAATATTGGTGAGCCACAGACCACCACTAAGAACTATGACACTAATTCTATTAAACAAAAACCCTCTTTAATCATTGGATTATTTATTTATTTATTGACATGGAGTCTTGCACTGTCACTGAGGCTATAGTGCAGTGGTGTGATCTCCGCTCACTGCAACCTCTGCCTCCCAGGTTCAAGTAATTCTCCTGCCTCAGCCTCCTGAGTAGCTGGGATTACAGGCGTCCGCCACCACAGCTGGCTATTTTTTTTGTATTTTTAGTAGAGACAGGGTTTCACTATGTTGGCCAGGCTGGGTTTGAACTCCTGACCTTGTGATCTGCCCACCTCGGCCTCTCAAAGTGCTGGGATTATAGGTGTGAGGCACCGTGCCTGGCCATTCATTTGATTTTATTATTGGCATCCTAAAAACATAAATTTTTATATTTGCATTCAGTAATATAAGCAGACTTCTATTAATTCATTCAATTTTGATTCCAAACTGCAGGCGTTAGTTGATATGTTATCTTTAGTAGTGACAGATCTAGTATTCCATCCTTAAAGCTATGTTCAAAATGTTTTTCTGGCCTGAAAACAAACTAACTATAGATTTTTTTTAATTCAGTGATATTTCTTCTCTCTCCCTTTCTTTCTCTCTCTTTCATTCAACACTATCACAAATACTAACTTAATGCGGTGATTCTGGTATTCTAATGCTATCTTAAAATTCACTATTTGACACCTCATGTTCTTAAAATTTGTCTCCAAAACATTTTAGCCTTATTCTGACATTTTTCTCTGCTTCTGACTTTATGTAACTATATATTTTCGTTTACAATACTTACAGTAGAATGCAGTGAGTTTTGCATTAGCCACTAAAATAATACTTAAGTCACCTTTATAAGAAATAAAAGAAAAAAATGAATAGATCCTTTCTTTTCTCGGGAAAAAAAAAAAAAAAAAAGCACTGCAGTGCTTGCTTGGACATTGTCAAGTCCAGTGAAGAATGTTAGAAATATCATGTCTTTTAAATCTGTGGGGAGGATGCCTGAAGAGTTTGTACCATTATTTCTTGCCCTGCTCTCCTTATGAGTGTATTAATAACAAAATAACCACTCTTGGGTCTGGGATGCTTTGAGTAAATCCTTCCTGAAAGAAGTGGAACAGATCAGATTGTCTCTTGAGTTCTCCTCCAAACCTCTGACTCCCTAATTCATGGTCAGACTATCAGAGTATAAACTTTATTCTCATTTGAGGAGGGAATTCTTATAAGTTGACCTCCTTTTTATTCAGATATTGTTTAAGCTGCATTAACTTTCTTGGAGTAGGGACAGCTGAATTTCTGTGCATATGTTGGGGGGGATGGGGAGAAATTCTCTTCCATCAGATTCAAATGTTTTCCAGATCTACTGGTGGTAATTGACATAATTCATTTTAATGAGTTAGAAGTATTTGAAGAGCTTTCAGTAAAAACATGTGGAGCCACTCTATAAATTCCTAGACTTTTAGAACCCTCTCAGTCTCCAGTGTTTCTGCATTTGCTGCATCCAGTAAGCTGATAAACAAAAATGATTTATTGTAAAATAGTTATAAGTAAAGAAATGTCCTCTGAGGATACAATAATTGTTTTCATTTTCTTTTCCCCAGTGCCAGTGGTATAATAAAATGCTAATAGATGCAAATTATGCAAGATCTTTAATGCATACTAAAGAGAGACCATTTAAAAACCAGGTACCTTTTGTTGGTGTGTAAGCAGCGGAATACTGTTTCCTTTTTAAAATCTTGTACCAGCTGAGAAGTTTTCTTTCTGGACAGTCTGCACAGACAGGCTTACCTCCAAACTACTACAATTCGACATTCCTGAGGAGGTATGGAAGCATGATCAGGGAGGTTAGAAGGCAAACAAAAAACATTTGTATAGTCCAACTGATTCCATAAGGAAACCTTATAAAGAAAAACAAACATCTCCCCAACAGGAAAGCCACTGTGACTTAAAGAAGAGAAAATTGAAATACATGAAAAATCAATGAGGTAATAATTAAATTGTGGGTACACCATACAGCAGCCAGGACACTTCATACATTTGGTCATGGAGGCAGGAAACTGAAGTCATCAGTAGTTAAAAGGGAGCAAAGAACAGCCGTCATCTTGAAGCTAATTTTGTGATGAGACACTAAAAAACACATACCTGCTACAGTATAGCAGGATATTTATAGGAGGTTAAAGATACAAATTAAAGTCCAGGAGCCTATACATTCCTGATTACCCAGCATTCTTAAATCAGTCCTCCTCAGTCTCACACCTGGGGTCTCAGCTGCAGCATAGCTGTCATTTACGCTATCCATGGCCCAGGATTGATGACAGTCATTCGCTGATGAAGCTGTATACATCATTTCTGTCCGAGCTGCACTGGCCAGATGGACCCTGACCATCCATCGCCTGTCAGGGACGCATCTGTTCACACTGCTGCTAGGGGTACTAACAAGTCATTGGCTTTCCAAAAGGACAGTGTCAGCTGGATAGGGCACAACATAAAAACTGGTGTTGCTGGGTTTTTCTTTTTTTTTTCCTTATCAATGAACAGGGTTTTTTTGTTTTTGTTTTTGTTTTTTCCTTCTTAAAAGGGGATACATTTCATTAACATTTTTTTAAAAAGTAATGGTACAGACATCTAAAAGATCAAAGACACCTTATCAACTTCATATTGATAAAGCAAATTGGTTGTCCTTAAATTTGTTGTTATTGATGGTGTTTCACTAATATGATCCATTTAAGAGTATATAACATTACAATGTTTGTGCAGATCTGGGAGTTTTATTATGAGTATTTGTATCTATAATGAAAAATCAAGATATCTGTGCGTGGCTTTTTCTGAATCCAGGTTAATTTTGTTAGTTGTTTTACTTCCTTGTAATAAGTAAAATTACCTCCCTGTCTAAAATGAAAACCAATCCAAAGTATATCTTCCAATAAATTTGTTCATAGATCTAATCAATAGCAAGATAGTTCAAATTTGGCAAAGATCATATTTTCATTTAATTTGTTGCCATTTGAAAATATTTTATTTTACAAAGAAAGGCATTGCTTTATCAGCAAGATGAAATAGTGCCTACAGTTTAATTAGTCCTGTGTGTCAGGCACTATCTAAGCACTTTCCCTACATTAATTCATTTGCTCTTTACATTTCTATGAGGTAGGATCTTATTATTTCTATTTTCCATGTCAGGGAACTGAAGAATGAAGAGTTAAAGGATGCATATTTAGTGTTAGTGGCAGAGCTAGATGTGAGCCAAAAATAAGTCTGACACCAAAGTCCAAAGGTTAATTTCTTTTTGATTTGAGTTTCCAAAAATGATCTTCAAATATGGATCTGGACAGCCATTACTGCCCAGTATCCTGAACTTTTTCTAAATTCTTAGTTTGTTATCAAAACGAAACTATTTGCCTTGGCAAAATCTTAGCAGGATAGATTTTCAATTAAGCAAGAATAAAAATATGAGTCAACATCGGACAATTAACTGTTTTCTTAAATTAAGGGCAGAATTTAAATTTTAAAATGTGCCTTATTTAGACACACATTTTGAAAAATATAATGGACACTCACATAAATGTGCTGAAGTGGATAAAAGTGCATAATTTACTCCAAATGATATTCAAGAAAACAGAACACATGGCATGAACAATCTTCAACAGGTGAGCTAAGCAGAGACAAGTGTTAGAATGAATATGAATGGGAAAGGTTGTTCACAGACATCCTTCCAATGCAATCTGTATATAGTACGTGTCTGAAAGACAGCCTCTACCTCGTTATTGCTTCAGTTTTCTGATTCAGAAGAGAAAAAAACATGTATAACGTTTTTCCACCAATAGAAATGTATTTTAGAGATTTGGGTGAAAACTTACTGTAAAAGAAAAGAATGTAATTTTACTATATGGGAAACTGATAAAGAGATAGGCCATTTTCAAGGTCACAGAAGAGGCATTTCTGTATTGGCAATGTGAGACACATTGTTGAAAAATATGAGTGACTATAAACCTCATCTTGGCTGTCGGTTTTGGCAGCAGCAAGAGATCTGCAGGGAAATTTCTCCATAATTCTCCATTTTGGCTTCATAAATTGGCAGATAACATGGTTTTTCTTACTATGAGGGCCTTAAATTCCAATTAATTTACTTTGTTCTTTTTTGTTCAAATTTTATTCCTGTAGAAATATGGTAAAATGTTGGAACTAAACTAAATTTTTTTAATGTATCTTCTACAATATCAAGAGTAAGAAAATATACTTATGCAAAGAAAGTTTCCACATCAATAGTATGTCAATACATGCCGATTGCTAAGCTTGCTTCTTCCTGTATTAAGATGTGAATGGTCCGTGATCTAAAGGAATTTATGATCCTTAAGAAAAGAAAGGAATATATACAAATAACCACAAACAAGCTAAAATGTCATTAAATTGTAAAAGCAAGGTATTATAAAAGTTGAGATGAGATTGCTTCCAGCTGGGATTGTAAAAAAATAAAATAAAATAAAAAAAAAACAGAGGAGTGAGGGTTTATGGAGGAGGCAGTATTTGAAATGAGTCTTGACAAATTTATTTGGGAACTTACGTGTGTTAGACAAAAGGTGATATCTCTGGCAGAGGGAACAATTTCAACACAAGCCTGGAGAGAGAAAATCAAAGGTCAGAACAGGCAAGAGTCACTAATTTGTCTGTATCTGCAGTTGTATGTTATTTATAATAGATGCTTTGTTAATGTTTCCTAAATATGTGAATGAATGAATGAATGAATAAAAATGAGTTGAAATAGCAGAGAGTCATATGTATGAGTTAGAACTTAAAATTCCATCATAAAAAACAAAAAAACAAAAAGCTTTATTGCAGTAGGCAGCCTAAGGGCCCCTCTCAAAGATGTCTGTGTCCTCCTCTCTGGAACCTGTGAATGTGTACATGGCAAAGGAGACTCTGCAGATGTGGTTATGCATAGGATCCTTGGAATCGAGAGAGTATCCTGGATTATCCAGGTGGGTCCACTCTAATTGAATGAGTTGTTAAAAGCGAGAACATTTCCATGCTGTGATCAGAGGGGGATGTAACGAGCTGAAGCATGAAAGAGCTGTGGCACTGCTGGCTTTGAAGATGGAGGGAAAGTGACACAAGCCAAGAATGCAAGCCCTCTAGAAATAGGAAAGGACGAAACACGAATGCTGTCCCAGAACCTCCAGAGAGGAATGCAGCCCTGACAACACCTACATTTTAGCCCTGTGTGACCCATGTCAGACTTCTGACCTACAAAAATGTGAGATAATAAAAGTGTGTTGTTCTAAGTCACTAAATTCCTGGTAATTTGTTAAGGAAGTGATAGAAAACAAATACATCTATTTTGTGTGGTTTTGGCATACTACAGTTTATGGGTCCATCAGGGTATTTTAAAGCCTCGTATTGTCATGTGAGAAGTCAATGTTGAAAATGTATATCTACAATGTTGAAAACGGTACCAAGTTCTAGGTAGAAAAGGGCTCATTATTAAAGTTTATCTAATAAATTAAATTTTTGGATTAAATTTAGCAGCATATTAAATGAGCTGCGTTTTTGTTTTGTTTTGCATTTTTGTGTGTTTACTTCTCAACAATGACACTAATACTGGAATATTAGTATTTTTCATCTTTGGACAAGATAGAGTCTGATCAATTTTGTAAATCTGTGATTAATTTTGCTTTAAATTAACTAGGCTTCTTAAACAACAAAAGAAATTTGATTAATAAATCAGAAAAAAATATTGAGTCAGATATTGTGAAATTCTATCTCATATTTCCACAGTGCCTAGCACAATGCTTTGCCCACAGAACACTTATAATAATTATTATTTGATTTGTAAGGTAAATTCTATAAATACGGCTTAACAAATATAGTCTGCTCTCCCATTTTCCAGGGATTCTAAATCAATGGCTATTCAATGTGCTAGACTTCTGTTTGTGTTTGGCCGACTTAAGGTGCAGTAAGTTTTGTTTTTGATGCAGCACAAATGAATTAGGTAGGAGTTCACGAATTTATCTGTGAACTTATGCAACATACATGATCACTCCAAAGAGTCAGAATTCAGAAACTATTTTTCTTTTACTGAAATTTTCTGTACAAATTAAAAATGACTTCCCCTGACAAAAACAAATTTAAAAATTTCTGCTGAAGTTGCTTTTCATGTTAATTTGCAGTGTACTGAGTAAGCAGGTAGGGAAAAGAGTAGAGGGTATTTTTAAGTTAAATCATTACTTGATATCCTCCTTGCATCATGAGTAATGCCTCTGAGCTTTCTGGTTGGTGGTCTTGTCACACCCACGCAGAACTCCACTGTTCTCAAGCCTCCCTTTGGCTTCATTTGCTGTACATACAGGGTTTTGTTTGTTGGGTTTTCTTTCCACACTGCTGTTCATACTGAAGGAATTTCTTTTTTAGCTCTGTATCACACAGGACTCAATTCCACTGTCCAATTATCTGCCTCTTCACCTCTGAATTGCCACACAGCTGCTCAGAGGCAGAAAGTGAGATCAAGTCGGCCGTGCAAGATACTGTGTCCTGAGATGCTGGATCCTGCAGCAAAGCTTCCCTGCTGCTCCAGAAGCACTGGATGAGCCCTGTGGGGAAGTGTGAGGGCCCAGCAGGACCAGGGTGGGCCTGTAGTTAATCCGACATGGAAAAGGAGGCTCCACGCCAATCACCACGAGCAAATTTAGACATGAAACTCACCACATTACCTTTCGGATTTTTGACCATGAATTTGGATATCCTGGGTTGGACAGTGATCTTACTTTGCTTTGCTACAGGGTGGGGTAGGGTGGAGAGGCAGCCTTTTTATTTGTGTTTGCTTCCCTTAAACGAAGCCTTCAACAGTAAAAGTCAACAGAGTCTTGAATGCCCACCGTGACTGGACACACGTATCAGTGATGCAATTACTGCACATTAATCCAAACTCTCCATGGGGCTCACTTGTTTCCATTTCCATTTCTTACTTTTCATGTCCCTGACATTAAAACAAAAACCAAAGCAAATCCCCCAAAAAGCCTGTTTTTATTTTTATTTTTTTCAGTTAGAATAAGGAACTTTCAAGACTTTACACAACCCACTTCTTTCAACCCTGACACAGGCTTCTACTCTACCTCACCACATTGTTTTCATCTTGTTTGTTTAAGTTCACCTGAAGATCACAAGATGCAGATGCAAACAGGCCCATGATCGTTGTTCATTCCCTGGGGTACTCACCATGTCACTTGAACAAAACCCAAAGCCTTTCTGTTCATTTTTCTACTTTTAACTCTTCCTCAGTGGTAAAGGTAGGTGTAGTATCTAGTTAATTTATTCATTTTGCAAATTAATTTTACTCCACGAGGCACTAGAGCTACCAATGTGAATGATGCCCACCCTCAAGGTGTTTCAATTCACTAGACATAGATTATGAATTAGACAGGACTCCCTTTAAGAAAGTGTGATGCGGGCTCTGAGGAGGACAGCTCCTGAACACCCAGCCTGCCGCTGAGTGCCTGACTCTCTAGTCGAGTGCAGGAAGGAATGTGGGGAGGGCTAGGGGATAAATATGAAGCACTTGGACACTAACAGGCAGTCAGGAAAGGCTCCTTCCTGGTCTGGAAAATATACTTAATTAGTTGACAGTGTATTTTTACCCCCTTTTATGAAGTTTCACAATTGGATTTCCAGTATTTTTATGTCCTGTATTTTAAGATCCTGGTGAGATAAGACCATAGGTTCCACTTTTTTAAAGTCCTTTATTTCAGTGGCTGAATAGTTAAGTTTTGGCCTCAGACTTTTTAGCTTCAAATCCCACTTCTACCATCCACTGGCCATTTTACCTCAGACCATTTGTTGATGAGGTGACTTTACCTTGCCTGACTTACTTTTTCATTCATTGATTAGAAAACAACAACAAAAAATCATTGACCACTGTATTAGAGTTCTCCAGAGAAACAAAACAAATAGGATGAGAGAGTGTGTGTGTCTGTGTGTGTGTGAAACAAAACAAATGGGATGAGTGTGTGTGTGTGTGTGTGTATTTAAAGAGGTTTATCATAAAGATTGCCTTACCCAATTAT
The DNA here is from genome assembly GCF_043159975.1 of Macaca nemestrina. Classification (NCBI taxonomy): domain Eukaryota; kingdom Metazoa; phylum Chordata; class Mammalia; order Primates; family Cercopithecidae; genus Macaca; species Macaca nemestrina. Next base: position 61,931,810 of record NC_092135.1, on the reverse strand, counting down.
GGAGGCTGACAAATCCCAAGACCTACAGGGTGAGTTGACAAGCTGGAGACCCAGAAGAGCCAATGGTATAGTTACAGGCTGAAGGATGGCAGGTTCGAGACCCAGGAAGAGGCAATGTTTCAGTTCAAATCTGAAGGAAAGAAAAAGTTAGTGTCCCAGTTTGAAGGCAGTCAGGCAGGAAGAGCTGTCTCCTACCTGGAGGAGGCAGTCAACCTTTTGCTCTATTCAGACTATCAACTGATTGGACAAGGCCCACTAACACTAGGGAGGACAGTCAGTTTTATGCAGGTAACTGATTCAAATGTTAATAACATCTAAAAACACCCACAAAGAAATATCCAGAATAATATCTGACCAAGTATCTAGGCACCCAATGGCCCATAAAATTAACCATCACACCCACTTAAGTGTCATTCACTGTTCTAGGCTCTAAAATTATAAAAATAATTGTGCAGAAAAGGCTTACAGCTGACAAAACAGAAAAGTTAATAACAGAGTGCAATTATGAGCAGTAGATTCTATGACAGTCAACACATCATGCACCCTGTAGTCTAATGTTTAGACCAGGGTAGATAGTGCTTTCTCATAATTCCCTAGTGTTTTTCCTTAGTTGCATTCTACTCTAGGCCTCACCTTCACATCTAGCTTAGAGCACTTAGGAGGAAGCAGAAGTGTTCCCTGAAAAGGACAGCGATTTTTATTTTTAGCAAAGAAAAAAGGAAAGTACACAAAAACTTGGGTCACGCTCAAGTTAGTCCAGACAAATGTAGAAACTCTTCAGAGTCTAATCTTGGTTCTTTCTCATCCTTCTTTCTGCACATCTAACTTGGTTTTGAGGATCTTTCTGTCTTCCAGGTCCTCAGGGACTAGAAGGATCACCTATCTGCTCAGGTAACCACTACAGGTTCTTTCCAGGCCTGCCCTCTTCAAACTCTTCACCAAATCCCATGCCCAGATAATCTGATCATTACATAAAACTTAAAATGATAATGAATTGTGTTGGCCCTTTACTCAGGTAATGCACATGTGTCTTAATGGAACGTGGTGGGATGTGGAATGCATAAAAACGAAGGGATGAGTCATAGAAGGGAATTCCTGGGGATTTGGAGGCTGATGCACTTGAGGAGATGGCAAATCATGTCATGTGAGTTACAGTCTACTCCGCAGATGCATGAGCCTGGGCCTCACATGATAAGACTTTGACTTTCGGAACTGAAAGGAAAAGGCACATTTGTTGAGGCCTTAGTTTGTTCCAGGACTCTGGCAGCTGCTTCAAATACATTATTGCATTTTACCACAATTTTTAAAAACTACAAAATAGGTATTAAATTTCCCATTTTCCAGTTGAAAAAACTGAGACTCAGAGAAATTAAGTAACATACTCCAGGTTACAAAGTGTGCAGAATTAGAAGCCAGAGAACAAATGAGTAGAAAGAAATAATAGCTAGAATTCCTATAAGTCCTTCACCCACCTTTACATAATGATAACATCTTACCTAAATATACTATTTTCTAAATGAGAAAATTAACATAGATACAACTATTCACTCATCTACAGACCTTAATCACACTTCATCAGTGTTCCTATTTAAATCCCTTTTCTGGTCCAAAATACAATCCAAGATCCCACGTGCTCTTAGTTGTTGTGTCTGCAGATGTGAAGCCTCCTCCAGGTCCTCATGTTGATGAATAGTCCTGGTCAGTTATTTTGTACACTACCCCTTAACTTGGGGTCATCAGATGTTTTCTCATGATTAAATTAAAGTTCAAGCATTTTTGGTGAGAATAATGCAGAAGAGATGTTGCACCCTCTATAGTACACCATATAAGAGGTACATGATCAATGTTAGTCATCGTAGGAGATACTACTTTTGGTCACTTGGTGAAGGTGGTGTCTGTCAGCTTTCTCCAGTGAAAAAAAATCCTTATTTCTATTCAGAGTTAAGCCAAACTCAAGGTTAAAGACACAGATCTTCAAACTGCGATGTCTGCCGAAGACTTATGATACCAAATGCAATGAGTTTCTCAAACTTCAAACTTTGAGAAACAATCTCCACAAGAGTGTTCTCACCTTAGATATCAAACACAATTTAGGTAATCTCTTAAACTACCCTCACTTCAGACTGGCAGGCTACAAACTCAGGGGTTCCCAAGACCACATTTGTGCTCAATAATTTGCTAGAAAGATCATAGATCTCATTGAAATATATTATATTTACAGCGTATTATAAGGAAAGGATACAAATTAGAACCAGTCAAGAGTAGTGAATCACAGTGCGAAGCCTGGGAAGATTCCAAACAGAAACTTTCCATCGTCTGCAATGACACATGATTCTTCCAGCATGGAAGTGTGACAATAGTTAAAGAATATTGCGGCCGGGTGCATTGACTCACGCCTGTAATCCCAGCACTTTGGGAGGCCAAGGTGTACAGATCACGAGATCAGGAGATGAGACCATCCTGGCTAACACGGTGAAACCCCGTCTCTACTAAAAATAAATTTAAAAAAAAAATAGCTGGGTGTGGTGGCGGGTGCCTGTAGTCCCAGCTACTGGGGAGGCTGAGGCAGGAGAATGGCATGAACCCAAGAGGCGGAGCTTGTAGCAGTGAGCCGAGATGGGGCCACTGCACTTCAGCCTGGGCAACAGAGACAGACTCTGACTCAAAAAAAAAAAAAAAAAAAAAAAAAAAAAAAATATATATATATATATATATATATATATATATATATATATATATATATAGCCAACCAGGGAAGCTCCCTGGAATTTCATGGTGCAGAATTTTTACTAGGATTTTATGATGTAAGGTCAACTGATAGAATCGTTGCTCACATGGTTGAACCCAATCTCTGGCCTCTTCCCTTTCCCCCTCTAATCACATGGTTGGGGCTGGGCTTCTAGGTAGTAGCCCCCACCCTGAGTCATCTGCTTAGCAAAAACTAGGAGCTCACCATGAGTTACATGGATAGCATGAGCAATCAGATATGGTATGGTGCAAAGGTCCCAATCAATAACAAGGAAATGCCTATTGCACAGAACATTCCAAGAATTTAGAGGTTAACTTCCAGAATTCAGGGACAGAGACCAGGCTGCTCTTCACATTGAGGCAAAATCTTTATTGGAGAGATAGATATTTTGAGACTTTATGGTCTTATATGCATATATCCTGTTTCTCATCATACTTTTGCCTACTAATTTACCATCCATTTGTGATTTTTGTCTGCAATAATTATTACTGTAAAGTCTGCCAATTGATGACTGACCTTGCTCTTAAGAAAAACAAGTAGGCGTATTTATGGGTAAAGGGATCCATCTGCAATTTACTTTGAAAATGTTAAAAGGAAATAACATGCATATATTTTAGAGAGACAGAAAGAGAATTGTGAAGAAAATATGAAGCTAGTATTTGGGAAATCTGGGCAAGGGGTCTATGAGAATTCTCTATGTTATTCTCAGAACTTTTCTATAAGTCTGAAATACTGTAAAAATAAAAAGTTAAAACAAAACTTAAATACCAATAGTACCTATTATTGGGACTATTTATGGGTTTCAAACCCCAAAATAACATGAATTGACGTCAAAGATAAATCTTCAAATTATAGGTAGTGGTAACAGGTTGTTGGATTTCTTTTATACTTATCGTAGTATTTTTATCACTAGTTTTCAAGTGAAAACATAGAGGGAGCTATAGAAGGTAGAGTTGTTGGGTGGTATCAATATTCTTGCCTCTGAAAATGGACATAAAGAGGATTTAGTTATTTGACCTATTAAGTATTCTGTTTAATTAAATTGTCTCAGGATCTGTTCAGATAACTGACTAGGAAACTCCAGAGAATAGTGAATTGTTCCAGCCCAGGACTTTTAGAAAATGCCCAACTCATGTTTACTAAAGGCTTGTTTAAAATTATTTTAATAAAACTAAAATAAACTTGTGGAGATTCTATTTTAGTAATTAATAACTCTGTAGAAATGTAGAAAGAATACTGGTAAAAAGTGTTCACTTCAATTGTAACTCCATATTCACACACAAAAAAAATAGTCTACGGTGATAAGATGTGTTTTGGTGATAGACTGGTGAACCAAAATTCAAGACAAATTTCCTAGAAAGAAAATGAATAGGAAAGAAAAAATGTAATGCAATATCTGTAATTCAGCTCTAATTTGTAAATTTCTTTGTGGTTTTATTAAGATTTGTAGTGAGCAATTGCTTTCCCCAGGCTAAACACTAATTTGTTATAACCATGACTACATTATTTTCCGTGCATCACCAAATTGCCTCATAAGAAGAAGGTGTCATCTTTTGAGTAGTGTGGGCCACATTTCCACTGGCAGCAGCCAACTGATTATACTCTGCCAGTTCATTGGGACCAGTCCAGCAGTCAGAGTTTGCCAATGTGCTGGGAGAGGTCCAGGAACTCTTTGGAAGTAGAATGGCCTTACCTGGAAGAGCTCTGGTGGTCTGGATGGAGCAATTCCCTGAGCTGAGCTCAACAGCCTAAGGACATGGCTCAAAAGAGTCCTCTGCTGGCTAAGGCTCAGGTGACTTCAGAGCAGGTTCGTGGGGGAAGTTCAGCAAACCACTGAGATAAGACTACTAGAAACCACCTGACAATAAATTAAGGGCAAACTCAATGGCAATACTCCAAAAGTTACAAAAGCAATCCATTAGAAATTAGAAGCATTGCATAGATTCATAAGGGGAATTCTTGGCAGTCTGGTGAGTACACTAATGTTTTTCATTTTTCATTTTTTTTTTTTTACAGAAGAACACATCAGAATAGTATAGAAACACTAAATCAATTTTTAAATATATCTTTATAAAATATTTGTATGTTACATTAAAATATGAATACTCATAATATCTCTCCTAGGATTCTAACACTATGTATATATCAAAGCTAACTAGTATAAAAATAAGTCTGGTTTACATTTTGTATCTTCTAGTATTATTAGGATGATTGAAGGTCGGGGGCTGGTGGGTCCAAGTTGGAAGACAATTTATTATAAGAAAAGAAATTTCTCTTATGAATAAAAATAAAATCAGTTCTTCAGAACTGAAAAAAGATAAATACCAATTTAGTCTAGAAATTGATTTAATTTTGTTTTTCTCTGGGCAAAAAACACTATTGATTTTCTGTTTAGCATCGATAATGAAAAAAATTCATCTTCAATCCCTTATCACTGCTCTGAAAGTCCACTTACCCATTTACTTATCTATTTATATCAACTAGAGTTGAGTGAATAAAATTTCAGAGTCTATACTACTAATAGATGTTCATAATATGATATCTCTCAGAAGCCAAGGGAAAATCAAATAGAAAAATTATCAAAAAAGAGAAAGAATATTTCTGTTGCAAGTTTTCACTTTTATAATGGTCATTTTCATATAAGATGTATTGGTAGTTTCTGATTAATGTTGATATATGTGTCAAATAATTACTGATTCACTACCTGTTGTCAGAGTAGTATTTCAGTATTATAAGAATGTTACAAAAGATGTGTAGGATACAAGTTTTACAATGGAAGATCTTATAATCATACGTATTTGAATTACTATTTTGTTCTTAGTCAAAAAGTTTCAAATTAAATAAAGAAGAAAATTATACTATGTCCTAAACCTACAAGAACTATAATTTAAGGATGTCTTCTTTTTTAAATAACAATTCACAAGTCCAAATTTTTTTTAATTGTCATTTATAATAACCCTATAAGAAATCAAGATAAGTTTATGATAAATCAAGAAAATGTTTAGACAAGAGGAAGAAAAGCTTTCATCTATAAGATGTTTTTTCAGAGTTTTTATTTTGTCATATTAATATGTGATTTGTTTTTGACAATGCTAAATAGAGAGAACTTAAGTTTTGTAAAGAGTAAAAGTAAGAAAAGACAAATTCTTTTGCCTGATTGGAATGAAGTTATTTTAAAATCATATAGGTGACCTTTAAGATCTTTGGTGCATAGGACAAGGCAGGATAAGGGCTTGCTCTTTTCCATAGCATGTTTTGGTAGAACACTGTAGATTTTGAGACAAGGACACAGTACACTGTAATTGGGTTGCTTTCTGAAAAAATCTGTTTACTAGTTGAAAATTATGTTATGAGATAATAATAGAGTAAAATTTACAATGCTTTCAAAATGTGTATTGATATTTAATCAGGCTACTGTTTAAACAGCTGATCCTATAAAAATTTTACACAAATATTGGATTTTCTGGTATCATTCCAGAGCTATTGAAGGACCCTTTCATGTTACTTTTCAAGTAACAGTATCAAAATAGCATGAGGTTTATAATCATTGAGCACTTAACTTTTAAATGTCAGCATTTGTGCATTATTGGAATAACTGCACTGAATCTGGAGTTTCATTACATCAAAAATAAAACACTTCCAGACATTCCTTTTGTTCCTTTGTCATTATAGAGGGTGAATATAAACAGGTCGTTGTAAAACTATGTGATTTTTCAAACAAAACAGTGTGAGATTTTCATATAGTGAAAGCTATGCTTTGCTTAAATAGAGTGTTACCTTAGAACGAGGTTTATTTATACAAAATAAGTGATACGGCTTGGCTGTGTGTCCCCACCCAACTCTCATCTTGTAGCGCCCATAATTGCCACAGGTTGTGGGAAAGAGCCGGTGGGAGGTGATTGAATAATGGAGGTGGGTGTTTCCTGTGCCGTTCTCATGATAGTGAATGGGTCTTACAAGATTTGATGGTTTTAAAAATGGGAGTTGTGCTGCACAAGCTCTCTTTGCCTGCTGCAATCCACATAAGATGTGACTTGTTCCTCCTTGCCTTCCACCAGTATGAAAATGGACTAATATAAAAAATTGGTACCAGTAGAGTGGGTGTTGCTGAAAAGATAACCAAAAATGTGGAAGTGACTTTGGAGCTGGGTAACAGGCAGAGGTTGTAACAGTTTGGAGGGCTCAGAAGAAGACAGGAAAATATGGGAAAGTTTGGGACTTCCGAGAGACTCACTGAATGGCTTTAACAAAAATGCTGATAGTGAATGAACAGTGAGGTCCAGGCTGAGATGGTCTCAGATGAAGATGAGGAACTTGTTAGGAACTGGAGCTAAGGTGACTCTTGTTGTGGTTTAGCAAAGAGATTGGCAGCATTTTGCCCCTGCCCTGGAGATTTGTGGAACTTTGAACTTGAGAAAGATGATTTAGGGTATCTGGTAGGAGAAATTTCTAAGCAGCAAAGCATGCAAGATGTGACTTGGGTGCTGTTAAAGGCATTCAGTTTTATAAGGGAAGCACAGCAAAAAGGTTTGAAAAATTTGCAGCCTGATAACGCAGTAGAAAAGAAAATCCCATTTTCTGAGGAGAAATTCAAGGCAGCTGCAGAAATTTGCAAAAGTATCAAGGAGCCAAATGTTAATCACCAAGACAATGGGGAAAATGTCTCCAGGGCATGTCAGAGGTCTTCCGGGCAGCCCATCCCATCCCAGGCTAGGAGCCCTAAGAGGAAAAGATGGTTTCATGGGCCAGGCCAGGGACCCCTGCTCTGTGCAGCCTAGCAACTTGGTACCCTGTGTTCTGGCTGCTCCAGCCATGGCTAAAAGGGCCCAAAATATAGCTTGGGCTGTTGCTTCAGAGGGTTGAGGCCCCAAACCTTGGCAGCTTCCATATGCTGCTGAGCTTGTGGGTGCACAGAAGTCAATAATTGAGGTTTAGTAACCTCCTCCTAGATTTCAGAGGATGTATGGAAACACCTGGATGCCCAGGCAGAAGTTTGCTGAAGGGGTGAGGTGCTCATGCAGTACCTCTGCTAGGGCAGCGCAGAAGGGAAATGTGATTGGAGACCCCACACAGAGTCCCCATTGGGGCACTGCCTAGTGGAGCTGTGAGAAAAGGGCCACCATCCTCCATACAGCAGAATGGTAGCTCCACCAACAGCTTGCAACATGAGCTTGGAAAAGCTGCAGACACTCAATGCCATCCTGTGAAAGCAGCCAGGAGAGAGGCAGTACTCTACAAAGCCACAGGAGCAGAGTGGCCCAAGAACCCATGGGTTCCATGGGAACCCACATCTTGCATCAGTGTGACCTGGATGTGAGACGTGGAGTCAAAGGAGATCATTTTGGAGCTTTAAGATTTGACTGCCCCGCTGGATTTCAGACTTGCATGGGGCCTGTAGCCCCTTTGTTTTGGCCAATTTATCCCATTTTGAATGGCTGTATTTACTCAATGCCTATACCCCCATTGTATCTGGGAAGTAACTAACTTGCTTATGATTTTACAGGCTCATAGGCAGAAGGGACTTGCCTTGTCTTGAATGAGACTTTGTACTGTGGACTTTTGAGTTAATGCTGAAATGAGTTGAGACTTTGGGAGACTATTGGGAAGGAATGATTGGTTTTGAAACGTGAAGATATGAGATTTGGGAGGGGCTGGGGCAGAATGATATGGTTTGGCACTGTGTCCTCACTCAAATCTCATTTTGTAGTTCCCATAATTTCCACATGTTACGGGACGGACCTGGTGGGAGATGGTTGAATTATGGGGGTGAATCTTTCCTGTGCTGTTCTTGTGATAGTGAATGGGTCTCACAAGATCTGATGGTTTTAAAAATGGAAGTTGCCCTGCACAAGCTCTCTTTGTCTGCTACCATCCATGTAAGATGTGATTTGCTCTTCCTTGCCTTCCACCATCATTGTGAGGACTCCCCAGCCATGTGGAACTGTAAGTCCAATAAACTTTCTTTCGTAAATTGCCCAGTCTTGGGTAAGTTTTTATCAGCAGTGTGAAAATGGACTAATATAATAAATAAGTAATAATATTCTCTTAAAAGGTCTCTGTTGCTAACATCACAAGGACATGATATAAGTATAACTCTGCATAGGGCAGTTAAGAGTCAGTTAAAAACCTACACACTATCTAATTTGTTTAGCACCCTGTAGTTTATAAAATATATTCACATGCATTTTCCAACTTGATCTTTCCATCAACCCATTGAAGTACTTATGGAATGTTATTTACTCCCACATGGAATAAAAGGAAACAAATTCATAGAGAATTATTGACTCACATAAGGTCATATACTTAGCAAACTGTAGAGAATAAAATTACCCAAGTCCTCTGATTCTAATGATTATATGCTCAGGACATCATCTTTGTACACTTATATTCTAGACTCAAAGAAAAAAGAGGCAATGCCAGAAATATACCCTTTGTTTTATCAGAAAACAAAACATTTCTCCCAGCAGAATTCCATCATATCTCAATGAGCAAAACTGGGCAATGTCATCAGTCCTAACTGCAGAAAGACCAGAAGTGTGAATAGCTGACTTTTGTCTCTCTCCATAGTGGTAGGTAACCAAAAGGAAGGTGCTTGGAATGACTAGGGCTAGCCAGTTTACAGTGTCCGTCACATGGTAGAACGTCAGAGTACACCCAGAACCTATTTTTGCCCTCAAAAAGCTCACATTCTAGTACCAGAGATAAAAATAAGTACACATAAGGCCACAACTCATAATAGAGTGAGTTATGCATTTCTTGTAGAAATGAAGAGTACAGTGTTCTAGGTATTCAGAGAAGAGAACAATTCTTTGTTCATACTTTTTTTTTTCTTAGCTTATGACCAATTACTCTCCTTAACTGTGTTAAGCTGCACCTTTTATGTAGCAAATGACAGCTGACTGATGAAAAGAAAAGGAATGCACTGGCTCATATAACTGAAAAATTTAGCCATGGCTGGATCCAGGAATTTAAAAGAATTTAATTAGGGCTCTATCCCTCCTTATCTCTCAGTTTTGCTTTTTCTGAGCTGGCTTCATTTTCAAGAATGTTTCTCTGATATGATTACAAAAATAATTGGCAGTTCTAGGTTTATTTGTCCTTTCAGGCTAGCAATCTCAGAGAAAATAGAAGTATACGTCTTTTCTGTAGCTATCTTTAGTGTAAGCTCTGGAAATACTCTGATTATCCTGGTGATATGGTTTGGATCTGTGTCCCCACTCAAATCTCATGTTGGATTATAATCCCCAGTGTTGGAGGTGGGGCCTGGTGGGATATAACTGGATCCTGGGGGTGGATTTCTCATGAATGGTTTAACACCATACTCTTTGTATAGTCCTCAGAATAGTGAATGAGTTCTCTTGAGACCAGGTCATTTAAAAGTGTGTGGCACCTCCGCCCTCCCTCTCTTGTTTCTGCTTTGGCCATGTGAGGTGTCTGCTCCCTCTTCACCTGCTGTGATTGTAAGCTTCCTGAGGCCTTCCCAGAAGCAAATGCCACTATGCTTCCTCCATAGCCTGCCAAACCATTGGCCAATTAAATGTCTTTTCTTTACAAGTTACCCGGTCTCAGGTATTTCTTTATAGCAAGGTGAGAATGGCCTAATACACATGGCTTGGTCACATGCCTAACTACGTTGAACCAATCATCCATCACTATGATTAGGGGTGTGAAGAATCTGATCGGCAAGGCTGAATCAGAAGATAACTTTTGTGTTGGGTGGATAGGATCGAGAGAGGAATTAGGGGATGTTAAAGGCTATTCATTGACCACTTTCATGTCAGAAAGGAGGATTTCCTAAATTGTAAAGTCCTAAACAGAGAGAAAGTAACAAACATCTACTACAAAACAGATACTCCACATTCCAGGAATAGGAATAGTTAGCTTTCATGCACCTCAGTCCCATAGAAGCTGGGGAGGAAGGTGCTAACATAGACTTAACTGGTCTACAGAGTGATAATTATACCAAATTGTCCCAACACTGTTTAGTGTTGCAAATCCAAAGAGCACATTGTTGTTCTTGGAAATTACCCAGTGCCAGAAAATAAATCTAAATCTACTATCAAGATTACATCCTCAGAAGGTAAGACTGCTTACACATAAAAGGGATTCATGATACAATGAATACTAAGGTTATCTAATAGTTTTAATCATATAATTGTGCTCATTCACTATATTTGAGAAACATAGTATATTCCATGTATTCATGTTGTATATTGATTTTCATTTGATCACATTTTAGAGAATGTATTATCTATCCTGAACACACACACAGGTACTTACTCTGCAACTTTCTTTGACCCTGATTTTCCTTTTCCTCAGATGAGTGGGCTATTCCTGCTGCCACCATTTGTCATAACTGTTTTTCTTCTTAGACTTCAATAATGTGGCTTCAATTCTTAATGTTCTCTTGAAACTTCACTCTGAAATTCACCTAATTCAGTGGCCCCATTTCAGTCAAAATTTTCCATGACCATCATAAGGCATTTTTTTTTCCTTTTAATCAACTTCTTTCCTGTTTGCTTCCACTACAGTCCCCCAAAATTTGATGCTAAATTACCTACCTAACACGTTGACACACTTCTCCCTATCCCAGAAAGGAATATTTTTCTTTCTTTTCTTTCTTTCTTTTTTTCTTTATTCTTTTCTTTTCTTTCTTTCTTTATTTAATTTGAGACGTGTCTCACTGTGGTGCCCAGGATAGAGTGAAGTAGCATGAACATGGCTCACTGCAGCCGCAACCTCCCAGGCTCAAGTGATCCTCTTGCCTCAGCCTCCAAAGTAGCTGGAAACACAGTCATGTGCAACCAAAGCTGGCTAATTTTTTTATTTTTTTTTAGAGGTAAGGTCTCACTTTGTTGTACAGGCTGAAACTTTTTCCATAAAACTAATGCTGAATCTTCTGTTTTGGAATATCATCTTCTCCAATCAAAATTCTACCCTTCTTTCAAGTTATACATTTTGGGTAATTATCTATTTCACGTATATTATCCTGTTATTGATATTGTCAATTTTTGAGAGTACTTTATTTTCTGGGGTACTCCTAAGTCATTGTTGAGCACATCATAAGTACATTATAAGAAATGTTTTGAATTAAATTTATCTAAATAAGCATCTTTAATATTTCTGCGAAACCATAGAAATTTTATTAGGATGATAAGACATATTTTAAATTTAATGGCTTAAAAAAAAAGGAAAAATAGTCAATTATGTAAATTAAACTCTCATGTCCCTAAATGCAAAATTTCTGGGAAAGAAAGGTGTGTAATGGCATATCTCAAGGGATGAATACATTTCAGAAACATCAAAGAATAACACTTTAATCTTTAGAGCAATTAATATCTATTTCAAAACATTAAACCTTCCAAAATTAATATTAGCATCACATTTTACAGACACTTAATATTTTAACATTTCCACATTTTAATAAGATTTTAATAGTATGAAAATAAAGCCATTATAAAAGACAGTTCACATTCTCACTAATTCTACATGATTTGGAGTTTCGTATGTAGCAAAAAACTAAAGGATAGAAAGGATTAAAGGATACAAAGCATTTTAATTAAGAGCAAATATCCAAGTAAGAAAGGATGCAGCTCAGATTTGAATCTTAATATCTCTAAATATATTAATAGAAGTGAAAATATTTCTGCCAGTTAAATAGGTTTGATTAAAATTGTCTTGAAATATAGCATTTCTTTAAACAACCTACTTTCACAGATTTGAAGATACCAAGTCTCTCCTTGTCTAGTGTTTCAACAACTGAAAAATTCCAGTTCAAACTCTATGCCTTCCTTGTGATGAAACACAACCTTCGTTGTGTCAGATCTCAGCTCTTAAATTTCCTTCTACTTCCTCTGCTGTTTGGTGCATTTTAAATGTGTGAGAGTAGCTTTCCCTATGCCTGAATTCCTACAACTTTTGAATATAAGTTATTCTCATTGAATGTTGAAACAATACAGAGTTGGGCTGTTTCTTGTTTTACTAAACTGCACTTTTGAAATATTTATATTACACGTGAAGCTCACTGAAAACCTTCACTGGAAATAGCTGAAAAGTTCTACAGCAGTTCCAGATCTCACAGAATTACCTCAGTTTTAATGAACACTCACTCAGGGTCAAGCTCTTTTACAAAGCCATGTAGGGGTACTAAAGGGTCCCTCCAGATTTTAGAATGTTGCCTCTTACCTGGGATTCAAGAAGACTGGTTCCTCACCACGTCTATCTTCTTTTCTTAGTTGTCCATTTATATGTAGTCTATTCTTCAGTTTTATTGTCTGATTCCTATTTATAGGGCAGTTATACAAGTAGATTTGCTTGATAACATAAAAGAATAAAGTATTCGACTTTGATAATCAGATTAATTCGGTGTGCTTATGTCTTTCAATAGAAACTCATGTATTTTTGAAATTCACATTTCTTAAGCACTTTCTGTGATTTTCACTGATACAACTTTCATTTGGTGGTGTACAAATTATTTGTATGCAGAACATCATCGCATCCTGCAGTGTATCTTACTCTTCTATGTATCTCCTTAGCACAGTGCCCACAACGTTCATATGGTATTTCTTTGATAACTAAACGAATTAACAAATGACCTTTTCCTTGAGCTGCCTAAAATCACCAAGTGCTTTCATTCATTCTATAAATGACTTATCTGTTTTGTCTTGAACTTTGTTGTCTTAATAACACCAAAAATTTCCAAGAAAATTTCACAGATGCAAGAGTGGTGATGAGCAACATTTTTGACAAGGGAGTTCATTTTAAGAATTGAGCAAATGTTTTCAACTATATTTTATATATTAGAAAATATTTTGATAACCTTGCTCTTGCATTCATTTATTATTTACCTGACACAGATGTTTCTTTTCTTATGTTCTCTTCTTAACTAAAATGTTGGGATCGAAGTGGCTGGCAGCTACTGGAAACTGATTTTAATACTATGATGTTTAATAGATATTACTGTTTAGGATAATAGCTTTTAGGTTAATATCTTTTGTCTTAGTTTATAAGCACTTCCATTATTTTAAAAAGATTAACAGTATTTTCTTTAAGCAAGATGTTTTCCATTGAAATGAAACAAATTGTATGTATTTACTATATATTACATAGTAAATATACACGTTATATAGTAAATATATATACATATATATATATCATTCTGCTTCCATAAAAATGCTCAGTTTTCATTATGCATTTTCTTGGCTATATCCAAACAAGGATTTAAACAGAATGTTGAAGAATAAATATAGTTCTTTTTTTTTTTTTTTTGGAGACGGAGTCTCGCTCTGCCGCCCAGGCTGGAGTGCAGTGGCCGGATCTCAGCTCACTGCAAGCTCCGCCTCCCGGGTTTACGCCATTCTCCTGCCTCAGCCTCCCAAGTAGCTGGGACTACAGGCGCCCACCACCTCGCCCGGCTAGTTTTTTGTATTTTTTTAGTAGAGACGGGGTTTCACCATGTTAGCCAGGATGGTCTCGATCTCCCGACCTCGTGATCCGCCCGTCTCGGCCTCCCAAAGTGCTGGGATTACAGGCTTGAGCCACCGCGCCCGGCCGAATAAATATAGTTCTTAATAATTTCGTAGCTGATTATTTATAAATTTCTTTTTGAAAATTACTTAGGACACAAAGGTCCAGAAATTGAAGAGGTATTTTATTAAAATAGATCAGAGGCTGGGTACGGTGGCTCACGCCTGTAATCCCAACACTTTGGGAGGTCAAGGCAGGCAGATCACCTGAGGTTGGGAGTTCGAGACCAGCCTGACCAACATGGAGAAACCCCATCTCTATTAAAAATACAAAATTAGCTGGGTGTGGTGGTGCATGCCTATAATCCCAGCTACTCGGGAGGCTGAGGCAGGAGAATCACTTGAACCCGGGAAGCAGAGGTTGCGGTGAGCTGAGATTGTGCCATTGCACCCCAGCTGGGCAACAAGAGCAAAATGCCATCTCAAAAATTAAAAAAAAAAAAAAAATCAGAAAGCAGAAAGAAAATAACAATAAATAAAACTATGGGAAACTTGAAAATATCAAAATCTGAAGGAACAAAATCATTTGCATTTTATTTAATGCCAACTAATATTTATTTAGGGCTTAATATATGGCAGGTACTCATGTGAACGTTTCACATGGATTAACTCACTTTGTCTTCACAATACCCTTATGAGATAAGCATTTTTGTTATTATTATTATTAATATTCCTATTTTATAGACGAGGTAATTTATACAATAAATGGTTAAGTAAATCACCTAAGGTCACACAGTAAAGTCATGGGCTCAACCTGACCACCCCTTTCTTCTTCTTCATGTTGGAGCATAGTAGGCACAACAGCATTAATTAAGTCATAGTCCACCTTACAACAGCCCAGTAATGCTATAGGTCTTGTGACCTATGGGCTACTGAGAAGCCCATTCCTACCATCACCCGAATGCTGCGCCCATGGGTACTTGCTCCTGCTTGCTACACAAATTCAACTCTTCAGTCCCATTATGTCTTTCAGACCTAGGCAACATTATATAAAATATGCCATTACCACAAAGGCTACCATGGGCCTGGAAGACGCTAGGCTTACCTAAGGCATATCTGTAGGCTTCTTCAGTCAGGCTATATTGCAAAGCTGGGCAGGCCACATGTGACTTCTTTGTGCCCAGGAAAATAATACAGACCCTGAAGCTCACAGAGCAGATCACAAAGCCCAGATATTTGCAATGGTTAACAACAGTCTGGATGTAGAATAAAATCATGGTACCAATTTGTACTTGGGCCAAGATAGTCTTTCTAAACTGTCCACAGTGATGTCTCTGTCAGGCTGATAGTGGATCACAATATATTTGTATTTTATAAATAGAAAGTGTCCTAGAACCAAATGTCTTTCAGGGCCAATTTTAACAACAAACTATTGCTGCTACTACTACTACTATGCTACTACTACTATCAGTAATATTATATTATCAACACTGTAATACTGGTATCACCACCAGTAGTAGTAATAATAAAAAATATAAGGGGGGATTCTGCATCTGCTTAAGTTGCAGGAAGTCACAGAGAATACTGATCACACGCTAATTTTAAAAATCTGGATAATCTACAAAATCATAACTTTTCATAAGTCCATCAGAGCACTGAGGTCACAAAGCAACCAAATAAATTGAATCCCAGAGCAACAAACCCCTTCGAAGAGATACCACACACTACACACACATACACACACACACACACACACACACACACACACAGAGAGAGAGAGAAATTCACCTTTAGCAGAGAGCAGGACAGGTAGAGGTCTTACAATAGGTAAATGAAATCAGCTAAAATTTTAATGAATTATTAATGGCCAAGTGTGCCCTAGAAAATAACTTGAATTAGCTAGGAGTCCTAGAAACAAGGAGAGTGTGATCGAGTGTGAACTTTATCACAAGCCCTTTACCATGGTCCTCCATCATGAGGAAGATTTGGGATGAGGACAAAGGACATTGAGAGGCATGCAGGAGAAAGGTATCTGCTAAAGTCCAGCTGCAAAGTCCCACTCAATTCCTGTTAGGCCCACATCTAACAGGAAGTGGAGCCCTCCTCCACTGGGGAAGAGCTGTGAGCACACTCACGCTCAGCTCCCCAGGCCCAGGGAAAAAATGCCCTGCTTCTGATTCTGAGGAAGAGGTACAAGGAAGACCTGTGTGCCATGGAAAAGGAGGAGGAATGCTTCTCATTATCCTAGATACAGGCAAAACTCATTGCCTTTGGGCAGCAGGGAAAAGCAAAAATTCTCTGCCTCTGCAGGAAGGGCAGGAAGCCATTTGAAGGCCAGGATGTTGCACTGACCAGAAGAGGCCCTTCAGGTAAAATCAGCCACAGACCCAAGGCTGAGTTTGTTTTTTGTGGACGAGAGATACAGGAAGTCTTCAAAACTTAGAGACAGGGAGCCTGCCTAAGATGAGCTAGAAGTGGATAACATACAGAAACACATTCATTTGTGGCTCCCTTGGTCTAGAGCACTTTTTAGGAATGAGAGACTTGCTTAGTAATAATCAGGAAATTTCCAAGTTCCAGAACTAACTCAATGTTCCCACCTTTTGCTTTTAATCTTTCATAATATAATGTAATTATTAAAAGTAAAATGTTATTTTCAAAGCTAAAGACTGAAGGAAATGTTTGTTGACCAGGAGCTACAAAATTAAATAATATTTTAATATGGTTAATTATAGTTCAAAGGAAACGTATTTACGTACATTATGTTGTCTGATCCTCAAAAATAGCCTCATTGGACAAAGTACTTTAGAAACAAAAACAAAAACAAAAGAAATCCAATAGCGACACAGAAGAAAGAGGTTTCAGCCTTAGTCTAATACTACGTAGCACTATCCAATGAGTTACTGTATATTATTCTGGGATTTTGTTTTTTTAACTGTAAAATGAAAACTTTGACCAGGATAGTGGATCTTACATTTTTATATGAATAAAAATGCCCTGAGAAAATTATAAAATACAGATATTACACAGCCCTTCTACATCAGAGATTCTTTGTCAATAGGTCCTGGTGTTGCTCAAATAATCAATTCATGTGGTCTTAGGTATCAGCTTGGAGAAGTATACTGTACCCTAATTTCTAATACCCCTTTTGGTTCCAACAGTCAATGAGTCTAAGCAAGTGGGAGAGATATTATTGTCCCTATTTTCCAGATCAATAACTGAGGCCTGAATTTCATGTAACTAGCTTAGTTACTTGATAACTATCATAGTGATAGTAGTAGAGAAATGCAATTAAAACTAATGTCTTCAAATTCCCTGTTTGGTACTTTGCTCTTAAACCAGTTGGCACACTGTGGCAAAGACAGTTATAACTGTGGCAAAACAGTTATAAACTGTTGGTTTCCCTTTTTCTTCTAAGCATATAAACAAACTAGATTTACTGATTTGCCATATGATGAGTTTTGACCAATAGAACGTGGGCGGAAGTGAACTCCAATTAACACTTATCCATAAAATCCTCTCATGCATAATCTTCCAGGCTTTTTCCTAGCTGAAAACTTAGTGGAGATGTAGTTGAGAACACAGAAGGGGTGGAACCACAAGATGGACTGGGCCTGGGTTCTTGACTCACTTACTGGGGTGGAGTCCCCACTAGCCACATCCTTCAGCGGACCCGTGTTTCATTATGCTGTGAGCAAGAAATAACCTTGTATTGTGTTAAGCCACTGAGAAATTGGGTTGTTATTTAGTGGTTAGTCTACCAGATACATAGCCCTCCCACAATACACCTCTGCAAGATAACAAGATTGCAAAACAAAACAAAACAAAACAAAAAACAAACAAAAAAAACGTACCTTTGAGATAATGACCTGGGTTTCTTTTCATTTTTGTTTTGTTCTTCTTATCCATTTTCCTTTCCTTTCCTTTCCTTTCCACAGGTAGGTAACCCCTGTGTACATTGCCTCAGGGATCAGAAGGTGGCATGGTCTAAGGACTAAGGAAAACAGCAGAGCAATAAAACAAAGTAGCCCATGAATTCTCCTTGTTTGACTTGCAAAAGGCTAAGGCCAGGAAAAGGAGAGAGTTTATTAGAGTTTATCAGGCAAAATGTTTTAGCCAAAAACATGAAGGAAAAGGCTTTCCCAAAGATTAGAAAGGGCTTGGCCAGGGCTGTATGGAAGGTGATGGAAGCTGTGGCAGAGGTATTTTTCCTGCCCTTAATCTTCACCCTGTCAGTGAACTTTATTTGACTAGGGCTAGATATGGCAATACCTACATCTCTGTACCTAAGGGCTTGTTTCTCCAGAACTGAAGAAAGCCTGACCGCCCCATGACAAATGCAGGTGGAAAGTGTGGAGGAATCAACTCCATCTCAGAAACCCCTGAGGGTCACTGGTTTACTTGTGGGTTTCCCTTTGTCTTCTCAAGAATCGGTGCATAAATACCCCAGTTCCCTCTTCCCTCCGATGTGATAATCCTCTGTCAGTATTTCTGTGTAAGATGCAGCTCCAGTCTCCCACTGAGTTAATAGCATACTCTAGACAGTCTTCCTTTTTCTGCATGATTTTCCCCACATTCTTACTGGTATTTTCAGCACTTCCCAAATAGACTTCTTGAATTTGAATCCTGTTTCAGGATCTGATCCTGGGAAATCTAAACTAATACATAAAAAAAGAAGCCCATGGATCTTAAGGCAGACAAATTGCCTGCATCTACTCCTAGACTGGAGAAACCAGGAATGCTTCAAGATCTGAACGTATCATATGATCTAGGGGCAGAAGCAGTTTACACCCTATTTCTTGGAAAAAACCAACAGTGTTATGGCAAGATTCTCAGGAAGAAATGGTGCCATGGTGTGCCTGGGAAACCAAGACCATAGACAAATCGCAAAATATCCATGTCCAAAGTTTGGCATAAAAGGTATAGAAAGTTGAAAGGCATGAAGAAATGATCTAAATCCAATGGTCTCAGCCACATCCCATATGAACAAAAAAATGAGATCCCTATTATATCAGACACCTTGACCTAGTGAAGATTATGGATGTGATCTAGATTTGGGTAGAAATGGGAAGAACCCTGATAAAAGAAAAAAAAAAAAAAAACCGATAAAGCCCTATCTGTTCATAGCTGGGGACCCTAAGATACAAATTAAATTTTATTATAGAAGGTAAAAAATGTTATATTTGTACATTTGAGCTTGAAAAATAAGATTCACACCTTCTATAATATTGTGGTATGTTGGATTATAATTTGCTATTATTTGCTCCTTCTCTATTAAACCTTTAGTGTACCTGTGGGAAAAGTATTAATTCCTGCCTCTGTGATTTTGGGCTTGGTTTTATGAAATATTTTAAGCAATGGAAGATGAGGTATCCTGCCAAATGTTATGTTTAAGCAGAATACTTAAATGGAACTGAGTGTTTCTTTTAGGAGTGTTAAAATAAAATAAAATGGAGACCATAAACTCTTGAGAATCCCCTGGGCAGACAAAACCAGTTAGGCCATGCAAGCAAAACTTAGCTATTTCTTGTAAATTCCTCTGATAATCATGAATAAAACTTAAATCGCCTTCCAAAAATGGTCCAAGATGATCACTTTTTATCAATGCTCTGCTATCTGAAAACCCCCATTGTAATAACCAGTTATTATAAAGGTTAAACAATGTCTTCATTTTCATTAGTTAGCCTGTAATGCTATGCCTCTGAGCTTCTTAACACTTTCAGTATGAGGTTTCCCTGTTCATGAACTGTTCTTTTGTATGCACAATAGACTTTGAAATTTTTTAACTTGATCTGATTTTATTTTTGACAGGAACTATCTTTTCAGTTTGGGTCCCAAAATGAAGAGTTATATAGAGCTCAAACTACCTGAACCGCAACATACATGCAGTGTGAATGACAATAAATACTTGATGTTTAAGCCATTGAAATTAATGAGATATTTATTAGTAAGCAAACCTGACTAATACACATATTAAGGAAGGAAATCAGATCAAAACAACGAGGAAAATATCGTAATACCTGAATTATTATGGCATCTCCCCAAAACAAGGGCAAAACTCCAGTTAATTTCTCAGTGGTGCCAATATTCTGCAACCCACCCTGTTTTTTGCTGTGTTTCCTCTCTGAAATTCAAGACGCAATTCCACTAATAATGTGATTGAATATATCAACATGTGCGGATGGGAGAAAAGGAATGCAAAACTAATGCTATTTTAAAGCTTTCTATGAAGAAGTTTTCATCTCATTATCATGAAAAGTTGGAAGACATTCTCTTTTTAAATGATTGTAAAGTTTAAATGCAAGTTGGGAATTCACATGAATGCCTAGAACTATGAGTCACTAAAAAATCCTGGAAATGCTGTTAAAAGAGTTCTACACTCCTCCTCCCAGCTAAGCCTTTCTGAAAGCATTCTAATGCTATGCAATATGAGGTGTAGATGGGATAGAGGAGATTGTCAAGTTTTTGTTTGGTATTTTTTTTCAGCTTTATTGAGGTATAATTGACAAATAAAAATTGTATATATTTATAAGGTACAGCATGACACTTTGATATACGTATGCATTGTAAAATGATTACAATCAAGTTAATTATCACATCCATCACCTCACATAATTATCATTTTGTGTGTGTGTGGTGAGAACATTTAAGATCTCTTAGCAATTTTCAAGGATACAATATAATCACTGTACAAAAACTGTAATAACCATGCTGTACAATAGATCTCCAGAATGTACTCATCCTGTCTAACTGAAACTTTGTACTCTTTGACCAGCATCCGCATTTCTCCCCTTCACATCCCTGCCCCCTCCAGCCCCTGGCAACCACCATTGTACTCTCTGCTTCTACGAATTAGACTTTTTTAGAGTTCATATGTAAGTAAGATCGTTCAGGATTTGTCTTTCTGTGCCTGGCTTTTACTTACGATAATGTGCCCCAATTTCATCTGTGTTGTTGCACATGACAAGATTTTCTTTTTTTAAAAGGCTGAATATTTTATTGTATATACACTGTATATATGTAAATATAGAGAGTAGAATTATTTATATATATATATATATGTATTTTGCAATTTATTTATCCATTCATGTGTCAGTGGACACTTATGTTGTTTCCATATCTAGGCTATTGTGAATAGTGCTGCAGTAAACATTGGAGTGCAGCTGTCTCTTTGACATACCAACATCATTTCCTTTGGCTATATAACAAGTAGTGGGACTGCTGAATCATACAGTAATTCTGTTTTTAATTTTTTAGGAACTTCCACTCTGTTTTCCATAATAGCTGTACTAATTTATATTCCTGCCAATAATGTACAAGGGTATCCTTTTCTCCACATTCTTACCAAAGCTTATTATCTTTCCTCCTTGTGATAATAGCCATTGTAGCAGGCATGAGGTGATTTCTCGTTGTGATTTTAATGCATTTTCTGGTGATTACTGATGTTGAGCATGTTTTCATATACCTGTTGGCAACCTGTATGTCTTTTTTTGAGAAATACCTGTTCAGATACTTTGACCAGTTTTAGGTCAGATTGCTTGTTTTCTTGCTATTGATTTGTTCAGTACTTTTAAATCTCCATGAACAATCTTTACTGTGTATATTGAAAGCTTATTTGTAAGGTGGTTCCTTTCACATTCACTTTAAAAATCAAAAATTCTTAGATAATAGATTAAAAAATAAACAGTTGAGTATGATAAGAAGGGTACATACTCTTTATGCCATGAGATCATCATTGAATGTTGGATTTCAGCAATCATTTGCTAAATGACACCATCAAGGGCTGAAAGAACATATACTCTTAAATTTTAAATTTTAATCATTTTACATTTTCTTCATATGGATTGTTTTTGTAGTCATTTAAGTGACAAATTTTGTTTGTGGTTTATTAAAAGCACATGAAGTATTTAACTTCATGTATTTTGTATATGTTCTCTTGACTTACTGACATATACAATTTTAAAACATAAAACCGTAACCATCCTCCCCTTCATCTTGCCCCAGAAAATTTTGGATAAAAGACAGAAATATTTAATAACTCATCCGAATGTATTTTCAGGCAAAGAAATGAGCTCCTCTCATTAACTTTCCATACTCTCACCTCCAAATCTGCCAACCTTCTGCTCTGCAGTCCCTACTAATACAAAGAATGAATTATCCCTGCTCCTGTGAAGCATGGGACCAATCCCTTCACTTCTGGCCTGCATCCCAGGCCTTCTTGATTTCCCAGACCTGCTACTCCAAAGTCATTAGTGTTTCCCTTTCTGCTAGAATTTTTTCCATCAGCAAATAGTAAAGGCATAGACTAAATGGTGGAGCCAAGTGCCTGTGGAAGTGACACAGACTCTTCTTACCTAGTCACCAAACATGTTTTGTCTTCTTACTGGGCACACAATTAGCCTACATGTCTCAGCCTCCCCTACATTTAGGAGTGGTTGTGTTACTAATTTCTAGTCGATGAAATGTGAGCAGAAGTGATGTACAACACTTTTAAGTCTGTCCCACAAAAACCTCTTATGTGTTATCCTCCGTGATATTTAATTTCCCGGGTGGACGCAAACAATGACAGTGACACTGGAAATCCTATTTTGAAGGTGATAGTTCTGGAAGAGTCCTTAAATCCTACCAGGAGAAAAGTTGTTTGCCAATCAGGACTTACTAATTAAGACCCTGCATGAACAACAAATAAATTAACATGGTTAATTTGGGTTAATCTGTTAGAGCCACTACCGTTACCTTAACTAGCCAAAGTGGTAAGAGTAGAAACAAGGAAACCAGTTAGAGACTATTGCAATACTCTTAACTCTCTGCTTTTTGAAACCAAACTCCTCAAAAGAATTACCAGTTTCTCCACTTACTTTCTTCCAGTCTTTCCTTTTCATGTCACCAACAAAACCTCTCTTGACCTTCACATTGCAAAATCTAATTATTGATTCTCAATCTTAATTTTACTTATCTATCACCACTAGTTTCACAGTTAACATTCCCTAGGTACAAATACCTTTTTCACATTATGCTCTGTCATTCTCTCTTGACTCTCTTCCTACCTCACAGTCACAGCTCAACCCTGCACAAACTTATCTTTGCAGGATCTCGCTTGTCTTCCTGATCTGTACATGCTTCAGTCACCTTGGGCTCTTTGCTCAGACCTCCTTTCTTCTGTCTCAGTCTCTAGGTAATGCTCTCCAGTCCATGACTATAAATAACATCTACTTGATGGTTCTCTCCCAAATTATAACTCCAGTTTACCCTGTCACATGGCATTCCATATGCAAATATTCAGTGACCCACTTATCAAATCTACTATATGTCCCATAGACATCTCAAACTTAACATGCCCCCAAACAAATTTGATTTTTTCCCACCTTCTCACTTGTTCCTCTCCTAATGGCCCCTATCTCAGTAGCTTCATTCTTTAGTTATTCTAATCAAAAGCCCCTTACTACCCTGTTCATCCCATGTCCCTTATACAATTCACTAGAAAAGTCTGTCAGCTTACTTTCAAAAATATCCTAAATCTACCTCTTCTTCCAACTCTCATCACTGCTCTCTTAATCCAAGTCATCATGCTTTCTCTCCTGAGTTATTTAGTAGCTTCTTACTGAACTCCTTGATTCCACTCTTATCTTTCTAGTGTCTGTCCTGAATATATTAGCCAGAGTGACGCTTTTGAAACATAAGTTTAATTATGTAATTCCTTTGTTCAAACTCACCAATTGCTTTCCATTCCACACACAGTACAACTCCTAGTGCTTATCAGGGCCTACAGGGCCCTATATAAGGGGTCTTTTAAA
Source organism: Macaca nemestrina (assembly GCF_043159975.1). Lineage (NCBI taxonomy): Eukaryota > Metazoa > Chordata > Mammalia > Primates > Cercopithecidae > Macaca > Macaca nemestrina. The sequence goes on along the minus strand of NC_092135.1, from coordinate 61,907,802 downwards.
AATTCATGGAAAATGTGTTTTATGAAAAGAAAAAAACTTTGCATGGATTTGAATTTTTTTTTTTTTTTTTGGTACCAGAAAAAGTTGTACTAACTTGTTATAACATGTGTGAATAGGATTTAATTTGAGGCACTAAGAAGAGTAAGACATCAGTTGGAAAAGAGCCCCTATCAAAGCAACATGAATTCTACTAAAATTGAAGCAAGAACAAGCATCAAATGTATGGTGAAGCTTTAGCGGAAGACTGATGAAATCATTGATGCCTTATTAAAAGTTTATGATGATAATGCCCCCCACAAAAATTAGCAGTTTATAAATGGCTAACTCATTTAAGAAGGGAAGAGATGATTTTGAAAAAGCCCAAAGCAGCAGACCAATTTTCAAGGAAAAATTTAATTTTATTTGTGCTGACATTGAAGAAGACATACAATTAACAACAGAAACAATAACCAATACCACAGACATCTCAATTGGTTCAGCTTATGCCATTATCACTGAGAATGATTATTCTGTTTCTTTTAAAAATTTAAAGTTGAGCCAACTTTTCACTCAGTAGGTTCCAAAACCATGGCACCCAAATCACTGCCTCTAAGAGCAGAGCTTTCAATGAAAATTTTCAACAAGTGGGACCAAGATCCTGAAACATTTCTTCAAAGAATTATAACAGGAAATGGAACATGGATTTACCAGTATGATCCCGAAGATGAAGCACAATCAAAGCAATGGCTACGAAGAGGTGGAAGTGGTCCAGTCAAAGCAAAAGTACCAGTCAAAGCAATGGTTATTGTAAAAGATTTTGGAGATCCTCAAAGTATTTTGTTTATTGACTTTCTGGAGGGCCAAAGAATGATTACATCTGCCTATTGTGAAAGTGCTTTGAGAAAGTTAGTTAAAGCTTTAGTAGAAAAACACCTGGGAAAACTTCACCAGAGAGTCCTTCTCCACCACAACAATGCTCCTGCTCATTCTTCTTGTCAAACAATGTCAATTTGGAAGTGTTTCTATATGAAATCGTTAGGCAGCTGCCTTACAGTCCTGATTTGGCTCTTCTGACTTCCTTTTATTTCATAATCTTAAAAAATCTATACAAGGCCTCAACTTTTCCTAAATTAATAATGTTAAAAAGACTGCATTGGCATGGTTAAAGAACCAGGACCCTCAGTTCTTTAGGGATGGACTAAATGGCTGGTATCATCACTTACAAAATTGTCTGGAACTTGATTGGAGTTATTTTGAAAAATAAAGTTTTCATTTTTTTATTTTGCTCTTTTAATTCCATTTTTCCATGAACTTTTTGAAGTCCCCTCATATATTCTGGCTTTTGGCTACATCTGCAAGTGCAACTCTTACTACCCAGCTCCTGGGCTTCAGGCCCATTGGCCACCTGCTGGTGCTCAAACACACTTTGCGCATGTTTCTACTGCCTGAAATGTTCTTCTCCCTACTATCTATTAATACACTGTTCATTCCTGCACTCTATTTAGGCCTTTGGTGAAATGGTTCCCTTTTAGAGTTCTCCTGTGACTCACATGTTTTTTAAAATGTGCCCTTCCCTCAACCATCACTTTCTGTCCTCTTGCCATGTACTGTTTTCTCTTCAGAACATTTAATACTGCCTAACATTTATGCATTTCTTTGTTTGTTTATCATCTATGTCTCCACCCTCTAGAAAGTAAGCTTTATGTGTCTAAGACTGTTTTTATTTTACTGCTATATCCACATTCAGTAAATATTTATTGAGTGAATAAAAAAATGGAGTGAAGTGGATAATAAGGGAAAAGTGAAAACATTATTATATAATGGGCTTGGTAGACGTCAGTAAGCCTCTAGCTTTTTATAGAAAAAGGCTGTTTAGTATTTTATGTGCAACTAATCCTGAAGACTGACAAAGTGGTTGTAGTATACAAAGGTGGTTCATAAATGTTTGTGGGAATGAAAAGTACTACTAAGTTACTTCTATTTTTAAAAAATTATTTCTTAAATAAGTACCATAAAATGTCAAACCATGATATCTCTTAACTGAATATTAACAATGTTTATTAAGTGTCTACTATGTGTCAGACATTGTTCTAGGTCTTGAGGACTCAATCATTAATGAAATTGACAAAAATTCCTGAACTCATGCAATTTATACTATGGGATCTTTGACTTATGGGTAATTTTTCTTTCTTTTTTTTTAGCTTATTTTCTAAATTTTCTAAAATGTACATACACTACTTTGCAAAATGAAAGAATTTATTAATTTTACAATAATAATAATGAAAATATTTTTAAATACAAATAAATAGCCAGATTTTCAGACAGCCATAATCAAATTCAAACTAAATATCTATGACTTCCAAATATTTTCCATCAGAAAATTATCACTTTCGCTGCCCTTCCTAAATGTGAATCTTGATTTCTTGTACGTGGTTTCTGTGTGATTTTATTTTATAGTCCTCTGCTTTACGTAACTTATTTAAAATCTTGTCTGGAATTAGTTGGGATATAAATGTGACATAAACTGAATTATACAAAACAACACATACAGCACTTTAACATGAGTACCAAGTCTTACTGTCATCTCTCACCAAATAATCTGGGGATAATTCCCATTCAGACACAACTGGGCCAAATATATTCTAATTCCATAGCATCTATTTTCCTGTGGCTTTCATAGCTAATCTTTGAACCAGGTAGGCAATGTGTGGAATTAAGAAAAGTCTTTCCCTTTAGTGTTTCTCCGCCACTGTGAAAAATTTTATGACTCTAGCTGAGACTTCCCATCTTGAGGCCTAGCCTCTCAGATTCATTTGGAGATCTTACAGATACCTCCAAGTAGATAATTCTTATTCTGACTTCATCTGCTCCAACCCTTCCAAGGTCCTTTTCTTCCTAAGTTACCTGTTCCAAAGAATGTATGCTACTATCTCTCTACCCATTTGTCCATGCCTGGAATGCAGATGTTTCCTAAACTGCACTCTCTCTGACTTCCCACATTTTCGCTTTCTGTATGTCTACTTCCTAAATTTCTTTAACATTGGCCCATTTCTTTCCATCCTTTTTCTACTCTCTTAGTTCAGCCTCCCTTCATTACCCAACTGGCCTCATGCAGCTGACTTAGAAGTGGTCTCCTATTTCAGCTTCTTCTTCATTCCAGACTATTCACATAGCCAAAAGGTTCCAGCATACAATTCTTACCTGCTTAAATATCTATGCTGGTTTTCATTACTATCGGTATGTTATTCAGATTTTTTAAACATATTTCCAAAGCTCTCATTATCTTGTTACTCTCCAGTCTGTCTGGAGACTGACTGTCTCTCCAGCCTGATTTTCACAATAGACACCTCTTACCTCTTCTCTTTCCAATATTTTATGCTACAACCATATCATGGAACTAGAGCCATATTGTGGTTTCCTGAACATGTGTGCCGTGCTTTTCTTACCGCTAGCTTTCTGTGCATGCTGTTCTCCTTCCTCATCCACTTTCCACATACGCACATTTGCCCTTTTACTTTATGAACTTCAGCTAGCCCTTTATCTTAGAGATCGCCTATTCTTGGAAGAACTTCGTTTCCCTCTGAGAATATTTAGATGTCCCTTCTACATAAGAAAAATTCGTACTTAACCCATCATGGCCATTGTCATTTCATAACAGAATTCCCTTCCCTATGAGATTGTAAACTGCCTGAGGCCATAGTGTTTGGAAGGCACATGCAAGATGTTATCTTATAAAGCTTTATTAAAATAAATGAATAAATAAATAAACGAATAGGAAATTGCAAAATGGTATGGGACACCTGTGAAAGACATGAAATCCTGCGTGTCTGAAAGGAAATACATTATTTTGGGTTGAGAGGAAAAATACACCTCTAGAAAAATTTTTAAATTGACGGAAAGATTGATGACAGTCACTTCTGGAATGGTTTCCAAAGGACAGTTTCTAACCATGGGAAGGATTTAAAGTTGAAAGTAAAGAGACAGAGAACACTTCGAAGCATTTTCTGGTGGGGTTAGAAAAATATGAAGGAATCAAAGATAACATGTGGGCAGCTTTAGGGAAGCGTGAAATTGTTGGTAATAGGTGAAAAGAAAGGAAAGGTTAGAAGTTGAAGAATCTGTACTTTTCAATCTATACTCCTTTATACTATTCTGATTTGGAGACTATGCAAATGTATAATGTATCCAAAACTACACTTTAAAAAAGTTAAAAGAAATTAACTGTTAGGAAGATGAGTAAAATACTCATCTTTCCAAATTTAAAATGGCAGGAAAACAATAGAAAAATAATTAAATAATCAATGAAACATAATAAAACATAGATAAAATTCATTTTTTCTAAAGAAAATGATGAAGGAAGTTTGGAAACAGAGAATAAAAGGTGGGAAAAAAGCAATTTATTTAAGATGCCAGTCTCCTTTACAAAAAAGGATTAATAAAGCTATCACATGTAATATTTTAAAGATAATTTTCTGGACAATTCTGAACTTTACATCAGTGAATGGGAATGAATAATCAAAGAAGATAAGCATAAAAGTAAATATATTCAGGCATTATCTCTCTGCTTCCACTTCTTAACCTTCATTAATTGACATTTGAATTTAAAATTTTTTAAAAATGTAGGTGTATTTTTCTCTTGAATTTTAATATAGTGGGTTTTCATTTAAATACAGATATTCTAATAACATTTTTAAAAATCAGAGTTTGCTCCTTGAGCTTCTTTATTTTACTGTAAAATATTATTTTTATTATTTCTCTAGTCACACAGTGAATATATTTATGTTATAGACCCTTAGGATGATAATGAAAAAAAAAAGCAAAGGAAAAACATTTAAACCATCAGTAATACCAGGAGCCCACCAGCCAGAGCTAACAAAGCCAGCTAAACTGCCATGTTGGTACTATACAGTGGTCTGGTATTCAGGAAGAAAGCACTAGTAAGGCTACCATGATTATTTTTGGATGATGTTCATGCTAGTTGGTCTAACATTTATTTTGACTGCCTAATACTAAATTGGACTAGTTTAGACACTTTTATTATTGCCACTGATGATACCTGTTTTCAATGTGAGATAACTTTGTATTTCCATTTTATGGAGATTCTATCTCATCAATAAAGCAGAGAGAATTTAGATCATATTGATCCTTAGTACTATTAAGTATAAATAGGGTTAGGAAATCCCAAAGGGTAGCGGTGCATTGGGTTAGTGGTCCATAATATTCCTAATCTTTCTTACCATTCCATATGAAAAAAAGTAGTTAAGGACATGAATAGACAATTCTCCAAAGAAGATATGCAAATAGCCAACAAACATATGAAAGAATACTCAACATCACTCATGATCAGGGAAATGCAAATCAAAACCATAATGCGATACCACCTGACTCCTGCAAGAATGGCCATAATGAAAGAGTCAAAAAACAGTAGATGTTGGCTTGGATGCGGAGATCAGGGAACACTTCTATACGTCTGGTGGGAATCTAAACTAGTACAGCCACTGTGGAAAACAGTGTAGAGATTCCTTAAAGAACTAAAAGTAGAACTACCATTTGATCCAGCAATCCCACTACTGGGTATTTACCCAGAGGAAAAGAAGTCTTTATTCGAAAAAGATACTTGCACACGCATGTTTATAGCAGCACAATTCACAATTGCAAAATTGTGGAACCAACCCAAATGCCCATCAATCAACGAGTGGATAAAGAAACTGGGGTGTATTTATATATATATGATGGAATACTACTCAGCCATAAAAAGGAATGAATTAACAGCATTTGCAATGACCTGGACGAGATTCGAGACTATTATTCTAAGTGAAGTAATTCAGGAATGGAAAAGCAAACATCATATGTTCTCACTGATATGTGTGAGCTAAGCTATGAGGACACAGAGGCATAAGACTGATACAGTGGACTTTGGGGACTTGATGGAAGAGTGGGATGGGGGCCGAGGGATAAAAGATAACAAATATGGTGCAGCATATACTGCTTGGATGATGGGTGCACCAGGATCTCATGAATTACCACTACAGAACTTACTCATGTAACCAAATACCACCTGTACCCCAATAACTTATGGAAAAATAAAATAAATAAAAAATAAAGTATATATGGGTGCTATAAATACAATAGAATAAAATAAAACTATTGAAATTTGTTTAACCTGTGTCTCAGGGGACACTGAAGTTGAATCTAAGTCTTGATATATTGGAACACCCACTCATTCATCCATTCATTCAGCCGATACTTAGTTATTGTCTATCCACTGTGTCTAAGTCAAGTAACTATCCAAATAATGAAGAGATCCTTAACTCAGAGTTACACTGAAGGTATACTCTAGTGGTATCACTAGACAGTGAGTTTTTTTTTTGTTGTTTTTGTTTTTTTGAGACGGAATCTCACTCTGTCACCAGGCTGTAGTACAGTGGTGCAATCTCAGCTCACTGCAACCTCCGCCTCCTGGGTTCAAGCAATTCTCCTGCCTCAGCCTCCCGAGTAGCTGGGACTACAGGCACGTGCCACCACGCCCAGCTAATTGTTGTATTTTTAGTAGAGACGGGTTTTCACCATGTTGGCCAGGATGGTCTAGATCTCCTGACCTCGTGATCCATCTGCCTCGGCCTCCCAAAGTGCTGGGATTACAGGCGTTAGCCACCGCGCCTGGCTGACAGTGAGCTCCTGATGGCAGATCTGTGCTCAATCTCAACATCTCAGATATGCTCAGATACAGCTCTCATTTGATGAATGTTAAATGCATTTTTCACAGAGGTCAGTCTTAAGGCTGATATCATTTATTATTGATAATTGAAGCCATTTATAGAACAATTAAGGCTTTGTGCTAAGTGCCTTTAGATATTATTTTATTTAATCCTTCTGTAATTTTGCAGTAACCATCTACGAAATGAGTAGCATTTATCCTATTTTTTAAAAATTACTTTCCATTTTGTTTTTATTTTTTGAAGAGATGGTGGTGTCACTATACTGCCCAGGCTGGTCTTGAACTCCTGTCCTAAAGAAACCCTTCCACCTCAGCCTCCCAAACTGCTGGGATTACAGGCATGAGCTACCGCACCTGGACAAACCCCATCTTAAAGATGGGAAAGTTTAAGTGACTCATTCAGTGTCATATAGCTGGTGGCAGCAAAAGCAAACTTAGAGGGCATGTCTATCAAACTTGTAAGCCCATATTCTTGCTATGATCTAACACTGCCTCTTGCTTATCTCCAGTTTGTAGACTATCAGAGAGGTTAATACAATGGGCTCTGAAATTAACCTTATAGGGTTTGAATTTCAACTGCAACATTTGCTGTACATCCTTCAATCTACCACTTAACATTTCCAAGCTTCAGTTTTCCCATATGAAAAATAAAGACAGTAATACCTGTCTCATAGGGCTACTGTGAGAACTACATGAGATAATTCACATGAAAGCATTTGCCATGTAATAATTGTTCAATGGGAATGAAATAATATTTATGTGATGACACTGGCCTATTTTATTTTCTTTAAAATACTTGTTTAAATATACATTACTCATTAGAATTTACAATATATATACTTCTATTCCTCCCTAATTATATCAATAGGCCAAGCAACAAGAATTCTACTTTAGATAAACATACTATGGTATAGAGATGGAAAATTATTTACTTATAGTTTCACAAAAGTAGAGGAATCGGGATATAAAACTTTGGTCTTTTATTTTAATTGTTCTTTTTGGAGATGGAGTTTCACTCTTGTCACCCAGGCTGGAGTGCAATGGTGCGATCTTGGCTCACTGCAACCTGCAACTTCCGCCTCCTGGGCTCAAGTGATTCTCCTGTCTCAGCCTCCTGAGTAGCTGGAACTACAGGCACCCACGACCATGCCTGGCTAATTTTTTTTTTTGAATTTCTAGCAGAGATGGGGTTTCACCATGTTGGCCAGGCTGGTCTTCAACTCCTGACCTCATGTGATCCACCAGCCTCAGCCTCCCAAAGTGAGAACTTTGGTCATTTTCCTGTAGTTCGAGTGCTACTTGTCCTCTACCACATTGCCTTATCTTTGCAGAAAATGAAATAAGAGGAAAATTATTTTTTTTTTGTATGTAAAAGCTTCCCAACTAAAGACTGGAAACTATCACTGAGTGGGGGTGGGGGGCTGGCGGCGGGTGTATAATCTCTTCCCCTTCCTCCAAGGCTTCTTCACAGTGTGACAGAATATAATCAGTTTGTGATGACCTAGGTGATTTGTGATTACAGGCAATTGGTTGGACCAGATCACTTATTTTATTCCGCTCTAATCATATAAGTTTATGAAACTATGAGAGTGGGAAAAAAACAAAACAAAACAAAACAAAAATAACCTGCATAAGTCCTTTTAAACTCTTCCTTTTGTGAGCCTTGAAATCAATTCAGGGAAGTCCAACTTTAAAGCAAATGCACTATCAAGAAGAATGGATGAGGGAGCAGCCCATAGGCAGCCCATAGACAGGCCTGAACATTGCATTCCTGACAAGAGAATTGGCATAGTGGAGGCAGCCTGGTAGGTCAATGGATTTGGAAATGAAAGTTACATCGTGATTACACAGAAAAAAAAAAAATCTCTGATAAATAACAAAGACTGCCACAGAGGCACATAAATAGCAGTAGCTAGTAGTAATATGAAGGATATGTTTACTACTTCACGGCTTCTAGATACTAAGCTCACAGGCACCGCTTGCAAACCTCAAGGTGCCAATAGGAAAACAAAATGCAGAAGTGAGGTTACATAAGCTGATTAGTTAGTACAGCAGCTGATTTATTTAAGTTTTTGTCGTTAATTTTGCCTTGCTTTTTTATTATGTTATGCTGTTTTTCTCTGGAACCTACATTCATATCTGTTGTCAGACAAAAATCTATTTTGTAAAGAGTTGTTAGTGTTTGATATAATCTTATCATGGATTATATACACATTGTTTCAGGAAGTTTTGCTCAAGAGATCACTTGTTACATCCAGTATTCCTCAGCAGTTTCAGTCTGAGGAATGGGACATTCTTTACGCCACGTTTTATAGATTTTGGATAATAGTATGTGTGCTTTTTCCCCCCCAAGGCTAGGAGTAGGGGGTATACTTGGCAGAAGCCATTGTAAGCCCAGAAACACAACAGCATGCTTATTTTAAATGAGATAGAATAAATTATTCCTGTTTGTGAACGAAAAAATTAACATTTAAAAATATTTCAATTTGGAGAATTTGGGAAGAATTATCAGCACATTTGAGATGTGGGAGGAGTGTTATATTTTATTGTAAAGTCATTTGCTAAATTATTTATCCCTGTTGTTTCTGACCATCTTATGAAATATAGAAGTATATTTAAGTCTTAATATTAGAGAAAAGAGATTGCACTGTTAGCCATTCAGCTACCCTTTTACTTTTGCCTGGTAGGTTGAAGCATTCCCTGGCATCAGTCTTTCAATAGATTGAAATTAATATCTCTAATTCCGACTTTAACCTAGGGGTTTGCTGTTATCTGATGGTATGTTAATAGTGCTACACGAGTTGTAAGCCTGTCCCCTCAGCCTAGAGAGTTCATTAGGCTTTCTATGAGGTGAAAAAGAGGAGCAGGAAGCCAGTGCCAGTTATTCATTGCCTTATGACTCAATTCTAATCACTTCAGCGCATGTGACTGACAGAGAAATGCTCTCCGCTGTGATTGAGGGTATTGATTTCCCAACCCCTTTCGGGGCACACTAGAGAGACACAATCAGAGGCTTCGGCTTTCAAAAAACCTCTTCATCTGCCTTAATCACCTGATCGATAATCAGCATCAAGACTAGGGATCTTGAACAAAGCCTCCGCCAATGTCTTTATTTTCTTTCTTCCATTGGGCTACAGATCTG